>NC_062567.1:53543033-54278033 GCF_022837055.1 Prionailurus viverrinus | reverse complement strand
TCAAATATTTAAATTAAAAATATTTGCCGGTTTCGAAGTATATTGCATTAATTAGAGATGGATGTATACAATATTGTCTTTAGAAGTAGCTTATCTAAATTCCAACCCATATGCAACCATCTAAAATATTGTCTAATAATTGTTTTTTTTTAATTTTTTTTTAACGTTTATTTATTTTTGAGACAGAAAGAGACAGAGCATGAGCGGGAGAGGGGCAGAGAGAGAGGGAGACACAGAATCCGAAACAGGCTCCAGGCTCTGAGCTGTCAGCACAGAGCCCGACGCGGGGCTCGAACTCATGGACCGCACGGACCGCGAGATCATGACCTGAACCGAAGTCAGACGCTTAACCGACTGAGCCACCCAGGCGCCCCTAATAATTGTTTTTAAAGATTTGGAGTTAAAGAGTATTAAATCTCTGTCTCTAACAGGTTTTTAGATTTCTTTTTAGTTTTTTTTAATATATGTTTATGTTCACATACATAAGACAAAATCTGGTCAACTGTTAGGTGTCCAAAATTTCCCTAGAATGAACTGAACACACACACACACACACACACACACACACACACACACACAAGAAATTACTGTTAGATTTTGGGAGCATTTATCTCACTGTTAATCTCTAAACTAAAAATTTTGACCTAGAACAATTTTTGACAAAAAGAAAATACACAGAGGAGGAGGATCTCAGTATGGAACAGAACTCTGCATTCTGTTCTGTATTTTTTGCTCATTACCTTTGGACGCCTATTGGCATCTGTATAAAGTCTCTCTTGATGCCCAACATGGAGTCAATACCTCCTTTCTGTGTGACACCTTTTGTGTTTGTTCACCTCTTCACTCATTCTTCTCATTCTGACAGAAAACATTTATGGAGGTCCTAGTATATGCAGGTTATTTTATAAGTCTTCATGAGAAGACAGAAATCAATGATACAGTTCCTCTCCCTGTGTTGCTCACAGTCTTTTGGGGAAGGTAAACCATGCGTTTTCATGGTGAAAGGAGCTGTGAGTGAGGCGGTACAGGAGGCTCTGTCATTAGAGAGGAGAGTCCTTCAGTGCATGTATTTATCCTCTAAAATGAGTTAATATTTATATATACCATGTATCTAATGTATACAACATACATATCTGTTGTTGTTTATGTCATCTATGGACGTCATGTGGCTACCAGGACTGCTCTAGCCAATTCTCTTTATTTAAAAATTTTTTTAGGGGCGTCTGGGTGGCACAGTCGGTTGAGCGTCTGACTTCGGCCAGGTCACGATCTCGCGGTCCGTGGGTTCGAGCCCCGCGTCGGGCTCTGGGCTGATGGCTCGGAGCCTGGAGCTTGTTTCCGATTCTGTGTCTCCCTCTCTCTCTGCCCCTCCCCCGTTCATGCTCTGTCTCTCTCTGTCCCAAAAATAAATTAAAAAAAAAAAAAAAAACATAAAAATTTTTTTAATGTTTATTTATTTTTGAGAAAGAGAGACAGAGCATGAGGAGGTGGGAAGAGAGAAAGGGAGACACAGAATCTGAAGCAGCTCCAAGCTCTGAGCTGTCAGCACAGAGTCCAATGCAAAGCTTGAACCCACAAACCATGAGATCATGACCTGAGCCAAAGTCAGATACTTAACTGACTGAACCACCCAGGCGCCCCAAGCCAATTCTCTTTAAGTGCTTGTGCAAAAAAGCTCTCACAATATTCACTGAATCTACCCTTTTATAACGTACCTTCATATAGTATAGTTTAACTCATCATCCCATCTTGTCTGGGTATTTTCAAGTTATTGATTTCTGCCCAGTCACATCTTTCTGAGACAAATTTATAGCTCTGAAGAAAATATTCTAATTGCTTTCTCCCAAGTTCTCCAGTTAAGAAGACTGGGCATATAATGTATTACTTTCCCTTTATCCATCTTTAGCCTTTTCCTCACTACAATAGTAGAGGATATTATTTTTGACTATTGGTTTAGTATCAGCAGAATGACATTTGGAAAGGTGAGCCAGAAACATGATGATGATGATGATGATGGTGATGGTGATGATCATAATTGGCACCTAAGGTAAATCTTACTCAAAGAACTAAAACACACTAAGTTATGGAATCATGTTTTGATCCATTATGAAAAATTTAAATGCTTAGTCCAAACTCATTAAAACTCCTTAAAAGGTTGTTTTTTTCCTGTAATTATTACTCCATTTTTTTCTAAAGTTTTTCAATTATTTATTTTAAGAGAGAGAGAGCAGAGGGAGGGGAAGAGAGAGAATTCCAAGCAGTATCCTTGCTGTGAGCACAGAGCCCAATACGGGACTTGATCTTGTGAACTATGCGATCATGATTCTGAGCCGAAACCAAAAGTCGGAAGCTTTAACCATTCAGCCACCTAGGCGCCACCATTATAACTCCAATTGTAAACCAAACTGATTAAGTTCTAACACATACAGGTGTATAAGAGGCACATATAGAACAAAGTATTAATACATTTCTTCTGACATGCTCACATGTCCTGCTGGCAGTTAATAAAATGCAATCCATACATTTTCTTAAGTTCCTTGCACAAGGAGAAGAGACAATGGTGGAGCAGCCTCAGGGGGATGGAAGTGGACCTATTTAATTTCTTCTCAAGAGTGGAAAAAGAGCCTCAGCTGGCATGTGTTGTAGTACTTGTGCCATCCTGTATATTTTATTGGGTCTCCCCGAGCCCTTTATTAACGTAGGTGGGTAGTCAGCCTGCAGCTGCAGTGAGCTCACTTCCTGTCTAACTCCCCAGCCCCGTTTCTCATTTCCTACCATTCCCTGCATCACTCTTTATGACTTTTGCTCTAGTAATGCCGAGTTGCCTGTGGCTTTTCACAGCCACCATGCTTTTCTTTGCTTATGATGTTCGGTTGCAGTGCCTTTCACCTTACTTTGCACCTGGGTGATGGCTGTTCGTCCTTAATATTTTCTGCTAACTCTTAATGGCTCCCATCGTCCCTCCCTTAAGAAATTTTGTCTTTGTGTCTCTCCTCTATTAGATTTTGACTTCCTAGAGCAGTGGTCAGCAAACTGTGGCCTGTAGGCCTAATCTAGGCTGTTGCCTGCTTTTGTATGACCTGCGAACTAAGAATAGTTTTTTTTTTTCCATTTTTGAATTATTGAAAAAAAATCAAAAGAGGAATAATATTTTTTTTACTTTAAAATATTTTATTGGAATCCATTTGATAAAAGCAAGTACTTGTTTACGAAAAAGAAGTCAAAGTGGCCTAAATGATACTTAAATGTCTCAAAATTTCCTAGCAGTTTCTTTTCCTCTAGTAAGTTGACAGCTACCCACACAGGTTAATGAAGGAAAGACAGATGTAAGTAAGTTCCTAGGATCTACCCACTACCAGATTGGAGACATCCTTTGTGTCTACAAAACCCATTGTAGCCAGGGAGAAAGGACATGGCTCTTCCCTACTCAATACAGCCTGTAGATGGAAGTGGCAGGATCCATTTCCTAGGCGTCCCAGACATCTCTACAGCACTTCTTCAGGAAGACATATTCCAAACTTCAGCCCTTCAGTCAGATCAGTGCCTAATCTGTGAAAGGCCACTGCCCCAGCAAGGCTTCATGAATAATCATGCTAGAAAGATGAAAACAGCACAACCAATGGAAAGGACAAGCAAAGTTAAGGCCCTCTTATCAGCCCCTTCTCAGAGACTCAAGTATCCAGTTCTCCAAATGAGAGTATTTTATTATGCATGAACATTATATGAAATTCAAATTTGTGTCTATAAATGAAGGTTCATTAGAACACAGACAGGCACATTCATTGTATGTTGAGGTAGTGTACCATAATATAATGTACTTTAGGGTTACACTGGTAGAACTGAGTAATGTTGCCCACAAAAGCCTAAAATATTTGCTCTCTGGCCCTTTATGGATAAAGTCTGCTAATCTCTGTCCTGGAGGGCAGGGACAGAGTCCCTGTCATCCCATTATCCAAAGCTTCTAGTGTAGTGATTCCTAGTTCAATGAGTTAATTAAATGGTTGAATAAGCTATCTCTGACCTGACCCTCTAACCCACCCTAGGGTTTCTAGCTCTCTTCCTGAAGGAAGTTTAATAGAGGAAATAATGAATTATGAAGACCTGGGTGCTAGTTTTGCTCTCATCATTGTCTGTATAACCTTGCACAACTGCTTTATCTTTCTTTATTTAAAAATAGAATTATTACATTCAATGGATTTCATAGTTCTTTCCAGGTATATAATTCTAGAGATATTCTATCAATGTCTTTGTTAACTCAGTATGCAAAAAGAACAAAAACAGGTTTGGAGAGCTCCTTATTAAGAAATGTGGTCAAAAAGAACAGTGAACTTTTACAGATCAATTATACACCAGGTTTATTACTGGGTTGATTAGGTGTTCCACTGTAAATCAAATAAAAATCAAGTTTATTGTTGGTCTGCACTATGAATCTCTTGTATTAATGTATTGGGGTAGAAGATAAGATCTTTTGTTGTAAGATCCGTGGCTTATAATGTATCTATATTGTTTTTTCAATAAGTTTGATGAAAGGCAATACTTTCATTGAAAGGCAGACACTTTTAATGTTAGATTTTGCTAGAATCCTGAATTATTCTGTTTATTCTCTCTTTTTTAATCATATTTTTTTTCTCTTATATGTACCTGCCTCCCCAGAGGTATTACAAGCTAGATCAAGGGTAATGTTGATACTCATCCTACCTACCTACCTTATTTTCTAGATTATGAAAATTCCAGAGTCCTGACATCTCTAAAGTGACTTCCTGATTCTAACAGAGGTGCCAGTTGTAGTCCTGGACAGTCATGAAGGTATCTTACATGAAAATATCACAACATAATTTACAGACTCTTTGGATGAAGACCCTTGTGCAATTTATACCCTTCTCTGACGTATTTAAAAGGACAATGAAAAGGCAAAGTTAGACTTTTGATTTAAAAGATTCTAACTTAGGGGCGCCTGGGTGGCGCAGTCGGTTAAGCGTCCGACTTCAGCCAGGTCACGATCTCGCGGTCCGTGAGTTCGAGCCCCGCGTCGGGCTCTGGGCTGATGGCTCAGAGCCTGGAGCCTGTTTCCGATTCTGTGTCTCCCTCTCTCTCTGCCCCTCCCCCGTTCATGCTCTGTCTCTCTCTGTCCCAAAAATAAATTTAAAAAAAAAGTTGAAAAAAAAATATTTTAAAAAATAAAAAATAAAAGATTCTAACTTAGATGAGAATATTCCTGAGTTAAATTGATCCTCACAAAAACCTATAAAAATAGTACAGATAAAAGAACTAAAATAGATAATTTTAAAATATTAGTCAAATGGATAACTACAAATTTTCTACTGTTTGCTATATACAGCATTAAAATGCAGCATTGAAGTGTAAAAGAATATGTTCTACACTGTTTGCTAAAAACCCTAACTGGTTAAGTGGAATGCCCAAAATAGAAATGGCCTCTAAATTAATCTTTTCCAGTTTTTACACATGTAGGACTTATATGTTAGAAGTTGATGAATGGTAGGAAAATGTGTCCAATAATTTAAAAGCTGCTAAAGGAAGTGAAAAAAATGTGAACATCCAAGAAGAATTTCATAAAAATATATTTTCTAGAAGCTGTGTGTCTACTTTTCTGAAATAACCTCGAGAAATAATAAATAGATAATTTTACATAGCCTCCTCATTTCTAATATTAAGGTCCTGCTGCATTGTTATACAATCTTTTTTGTTGCCTTCTGTAGAAATCTCCTTTTTTTTCAATTTTATTTTTAATGTTTCTTTATTTTTGAGGGAAAGAGACAGAGCATGGGCAGGGGAGGGGCAGAAAGAGAGGGAAACACAGAATTCGAATCAGGCTCCAGGTTCTGAGTTTTCAACACAGAGCTGGACTTGGGACTTGAACTCACCAACTGTGAGATCATGACCTGAGTCAGAGTGGGGCACTTAACCCGCTGAGCCACCCAGGTGCCCCTGTACAAATCTCTTATATTGAGGGCCTGAAAGCAAGCAGTGTGGGACATCTCATTGTGAAAGAGAATACATTTACTATAACCTATTTGCTTCAGGGTTTGCTGTGTGGTCTATCTTGAATTAGGTTAGCTACCATCAAGTATGTGAAAGACAAGTCTAGAGAACCAGTTCCAGGGAGTTCAGAACTACTGTATGTTAAACATTTCTTCAATTCCACAGGGAATATATGTTAGGGCAAATCAGTATTATTGCCACTACTTCTAGTTTTTTCATTCTGTTTTCACTCACTAAATATTTGCCAAGCCTATTCCTCTGTTTTGGAATTCTGAGTGCCATTAAAAACATACCTGAAACACATCTGTAAATGAATATTCTTTTAATTTATAAAAATAAAAAGCATTTTAATATTTTTATTCCCATTTAGATTATTTCAACTGAAAATCTATTGTTATTTAAATGCAACAATTCACCTTGTGATCTTAAGGGGGAAAATATTGCCTTTATTTTGCTGCATTTGCTATAATTATAGGCTAATTAAATGGCAAAATATCAATAGCATTATTTTATTTTTTAATATATTAACTAACTTCAATATACATAGTTTAGAATGTATATCTCAAATTACATTCATAATACATACATAAATGTATAATACATATACATATACATTACATATACATATAATACATATACATATAATAATACATAAAACATATAAGGAGATTATTTTATTAATTGTCAAAAATATAGACACATACTTTCCAGAGCTCAGAAATTATAAACTTCCTTATGAAAATTCAAGGATGCATGTTCTTTCTTCTGGAGCAAAAATGGTACACGGATGAAGAATGACAGTTTAAAAGTATGTAGTTGTGTCTAAAACAAAATAAACATTTACTTGCTGAAGGTTGGTTTCTACCTGTGATGACTACAGAACAGCATGTACTTTGATTAAAATGCATTTGAAACACCTTCTTTCTATATATTTATCTTTCGCTTTTCCTGAACACATTTAAGGCTCAGAAACACAGTGATCACGTCCTGTGATGTGTATGTAGGTGAATGAGCTAGTACATCTGCACCCTTCCTTTCCTTATCTTCTCTGGGTGTCCCTGAGCTCTCCCCAAGCTGAGACAGATGGCTGCTGGTTTAGTTATGTGCGTGGGAGAGAGGGACTTCCACATGTGATTTTTACCATTTGGTAGTAATTAGTTTGTTGTATAAATTAACATTAACTGAACCATTCTTCAGGCATTGTTTGTAATTATCTTCTTTGAGTCTCTGAGTTGTATAAAGAGATAAAAAGCAGGGAAGGCATTGCTCCTTCTTTTATAAAAGTGGAAAAATCTATCATTAGACAGAATAGATCAACAATTACTATTGTATTCCCAATAGATGAAAGACTTTGAAATAATTATAAAACAGAAAAACCAAGATTTTTCTGGAACTTAATGGTTTAGAAATACAATTAGATTTTGTGAAAATGTGTGATTTTTTTAAAGGAAGAACTGAATGTAAAAGAAAAATGAAATACAGTTTGAGGGTTGTTTTTCACATCATTTAGCAAATTTCTTTTGGTTCTCACAATAACTACCTCTTGAAGGTCACTGTCTGTCTTGTCTTTTTTCTTCCTTATATGTTGCATACTTTATTTAGATGCTTTCAAATGGAAGTATTTTAGTGTACATTTTATGAGAAGCATGTATTTTTCTGAGATGTAGCATGCTGATATTCATCTTTTTTAAACAAAATTGTTCATGAGTGAGTGGGATTTTGATAATTCAAGCTTTAAACTCTACCGAGTTACTATTCTCTCTCCTCTATCCCCAGTGAAGATGTTGAATATGAAGGAAACAATAAATAACCTATGTTTCTTTCAGTTTGGTTTTGGCCTTGCTTATATTATTTAATATTATTTCTGAATCTTCTTCTGGTGTCTTTCTCTAAAGAGATCTAATAGCTGATACCATATAACAGATTGTCCTTTAAAGCATAAATGTTTCTTTCTGAAAAAAAAAATTCCCATCTGTGTTTTTCCTTTGAGAATTGCTCTAAGAAACTACCAAGAAGAACAAATTATTGCTAGACATATTTTGACCCAAAGTATTTAAAGTGTGTCATCACACTTTTACTGTCCATAACACAGTCATAACTTTGATGTTGACAAGAAAATATGATGGTCATTATTCTACCAAGAGTTTCTTTATTGCAGCCTATTAGGTAATAAAACCCCAGTCACACCAGAATTAATATTTGTGTGAACCTGTTATTAGATTATTAATAAAAAGAGAAATATATATATCATAAGTAGCTTTTTTCTATCATACAGTTACTGATTAGATATTAGTTGTAGAAGCTATAAATACCAGAAGTAATTCATTTCCTGGCTTGAAAAAAAATATTGTTGCAATTTGGTTCAAGGAATACAATTATTTAATGAGTCTCCAAGATTTAAAAATATTTCAGTACCATTGCAAATTACTTGGAAAAATAAGAACATTTTGTCCTTATTTAGAACAGTTACACTTAGTGCATCTTTTTGTGTGTGAATGAATAAAATTAAGATGAATAAAAAGTTTTTTTAATTAATTTTAAATCTGTTTTGTTTTGAATTGTTAGATAAGCCATTCATGTGTTTATGTTAATGTGAGGTTAAAAGAGCTTTGCCACTTTTTTTTTTTAAAGTAAGACTGTTTTAAGAAGAGTTTCTGGATTACTGCAATTGAGGTATTTTTTAAGTACTTCTAATGCAGAACTTATTTTTATGAAATAGGGAAATGAGAAATACTTTGTGCCTAGGAGTTTGTCCTACCCCAAAAAGTATATCTTCCTATGTTTTCCATAATCCACTGAGATTCTAAATCATGCTTCTGCTTTGCATATGTATCACTTTTAACCACTTTTATAACCCCAAAGTTTTGGAATTTTCAAAAATTTTGCCTCCTCAAAATTACTTATGCACATGTATTTTTTTTTCTCAAATGAGAAAAAGGAAATCATTATTGGCTAGTCTCTTTTTTTGGGTTGTAAATTAAAGAAACATAAAAGCCTTATGCTCTGTGCTTTTCATTCAGTGTCTAGAGCTGGCTAAGCAGGAAGCCAACTTCATCCTGAAGATGTTTCCTCTCCCTGCCTCCCAGGACAGAGTCATACTTTCTTTTAAATGGGGGCCAGTATAGATTTGGGTAAAATTTTGAAGAGCAAACTTTATGTCTACTCAACATCCATTCCATATACTATGTGTTATCTGCAAATGATATAATTTTGACAAAACACTTTAATAGAATGGTTTCTGATTTGTGCATATTAAGATTCTTAACATTAGGCCAAAATATTATTTCGTGTGAGGGAAAGTAGTCTTTATGTTCCTCAGGTAAATTTAAGTCCTATTTCTTGGAAGTGATGCAAAACAAACACTTCTGATTTCAAACTGTTTGATTTTGCTTTGTGTATGTACTTGTGCTCATAAGAGCACATGAATCAAGGCTTACATGCACCTTTTGAAAAAAATCACAGTATCCTATCATTCTCATTCATATAAACCTAAACCATTGTTTCATTGTTCCTCAATTCAAAAAAAATTTATTTCAATATTTCTTCTTTTGGAAAAATGGTTTTTAGAGGAAAACCATCAACTGTTGACAAATATCCTACACAGAAACCCACTGAATATATTTTGTGACCGCCATTTGAAATGCAGACTCTTGCATGACATGATATATTTTGGAACCAGAGATAAGAAAGGAGGGGGAAAAAAAAGAGCAGCTCTTCTGTGGCTGTGGCTGTGGCTGTGAAGCTCAAAGAGAATACATTAATTAACCCAAGAGAATTTCTAGGAAGCTGTACTGAGAAGCTGTAGCTTTGAAATCTAGTGATCTTTATCCACTGTTGGGTTTGGGTCAAAGACCTTGGATAGAGAAGGAAAAAAGGGAAGGGGGTACATTATAGGAACCAGATGTTAAAAACTGATAAAGGCTGACCAGCCCCCTGCTGCTGAAATCTAACCCCACCTCCATCAAAAAGGTGACATTCTCCTCTGAAGCCCCTATGTCCTTCGAGGAGAGAGAGAGACACAGTTCTGGCTCTGCATTTTTCCTTTGGCCTACCTTGTCGAATGGCCCTAGAAGACTAAACAGGTGTTATCTACTTTTGATTTCAGTGCATTTAAATTAATCCTGTCAGCTCAGCTGTTAAAACAACTGTCATCTCCAGCTGTTAGTAATTTTCGACTGGGCACTTTCACAGGTTGCCAAGATCTGAGCCTGCATTGTGTGTCTTTCTGAATGCGGTAGAGTAACAATTTGTGTTTTGGTGTTTTGGTTTTTTTTAAAGGGGCTTGTATTGTGATGCTGCACACGTTGATATGATCGTAATAATAATAATTTCAGAAGACTCTCTGGTACTGTGTTTTTCAATATGTAAATAAACCATGTACGGTATGCCACTTCTATCAATATTCTGTGGACACGTTACATAACTTTTTGGCATATTTAATTAAATAGCCAACAAGTCAACTTGGAAGTCCTAAAAGTGGGAGAAATAGTAAAAAGTTAGAAGAAGATAGTATTGCATGTACTTATAAAGCTTTCTGTGTTTCCAGAAACAATAGTTGCTTCTAGCTTTATTTTTTTCTTAAACTGAAGTATTCAGTAAAATGTTTTGTTTCTTTTTAACAGTTTGAGTAACTCTGCACTTTCAAGCATAATGTAAGGTTTCTCGCTTGATCTTCTCCTATTGGACATTTTAAATCATAAGAGGAATTTCTTGTGTAATTTCAATATTTGGGATCTATCTCAGTAGCTCTCAATGCTAATATTGTGGAGGGCAGGAGAGGCTATTATGAAATTCAGTCTATTATCAACAATTGGAACTCACTGAAAATGTGTAGTGATCTCAACTCTATCAAAGAAAGACTTTCATTTGCCATTCATGTAACCATCTGGAACCCATGAATATTCCTCCTATCCTAACCTTACACATTGTAAAATAAAAAAATTATAGGTTTTATTTTTCTTTTATAAAGTCTTAATTAGGGTGTTAGTTTTTTCCTGTTAAAAAGTATGTTTCAAAAGAAAAAAAGATACAAATTACTTAAATTGACTTTAAAGTGTTTATGTTTAGAAATAATGCAATCAGATCAATAATGAAAATAATTTTCACAAAAATGTACTAGCCTCAAAATTTCTGGCCAACAATATTGTACTTGAATTCATGTTATACTGATGTGGAATAAATTACACTAACTTAGTTTAACTGAGTTCTATGTTTATTAATATCTGAGGCATTTATGACTCCATATTCATATAAATTTATTTAAAAAGTAGCTAATTTTGAAGAGGATATTACACAAAGTAATTCCAAACACAAAGTAAATAGTTAAAAATGTAATAAAAAGTGTACAATGGAAAGTATTTCTCTTTCCTACTATCCTTCACTCACTCAATTCCTCTTTTATAAGGATTCATGTAATGTGTTTTCTCCTGTGCATCTCTGGATTTATTATGTGCATACACATATAGCAATATGAGTGTGTATGTGACAGGGTGTGTATCTAAAGGATATTATACATACATACATACACACACACCCAAAATTTGGATGTCATTACCCCTGGATTTATATATTAGTTAAATAACATTCATTCCCTAAGGAAGCATGTGTGTACATGAAGATAAAGGAAAAGATTACAACGTATATGATATACATGTGTACCAATTACATAATTTATTAGAAGCGAATATTGTAATTCACATTGAATAAAGAATATTTGATGGGACTCTGTCAATACTTATCAAAATTAAAATATATCTGCACTTTGGCTTAGTAATTATAGTATTAGAAGCTGAACATTCTCACATATATATGGCAGAATTAGTAAAGTATATCATTTGTGACGTTGTTGTGGAAAAACTAAAAATTTTATATGGGATGATGTAAGTGTATTATTGTGCATTAATCGGTGGATTTCTATGAAAGCGTTAAACATTAGAGAAATTTATCCATAGAAATATGGAAACATGTCTGTGATTTATATTTTAAGTTTAAAAAGTTGCATAATAGTAAATATAATATCCTATTTTTAGAAGCATTAATGTATATTTGTATATTCATTTAAGTATTTAATATTTATCTGAATGTATATATAGTAAGTTATGAATACATGTTTTATTTTGGCTATTTTATTGATATTTATAATAACATTATTAATATTATAAAATTTTATTAATATTTAGTTTAATTACTAGGGATTTGATCTTAATAAAAATGAACATCTTTAGTAATGCCAATAAGAACTACCAGCAGTTTTGTTTTAGTTTAGTTTTGTTTTGTTTTCTTAGAAAGAGAGCATGAGTTTGGGGAGAGGGGCAGAGGGAGACAGAGAGAGAGAGAGAAAGAGAGAGAGAGAAAATCCCAAGCGGCTCCATGCTCAGCAAAGAGCCCAGAATGGTCAATCCCACAACCCTGGGATCATGACCTGAGATGAAATCAAGAGTCAGACGCTCAACCGACTGAGCCACTCAGGTGCCCATTTTTAGTTTCTCTAAACACTAATTTACATGGGAAGAAAGTCATTAAAACTAATATAATGTAGAAAATATATGTGTGAAGTTGGGGGTGATGAGGTAGAGTTGGGGACAATAGGAAAGCTATAAAAAATGTTGATTGAAGGCTTTATTTCCAAAGCTGTATCTGCAGAAAGAGGAAAGAGTTCATATGACTATGCTTGTTCAAACATACAATGGGAATCTTAATGGGAAATAGATATGCCTTGCTTAAAAATATATTCTGTACATATTCTGGTAAAGATTAATGTATTTGAATTTATAAGATAGTCTTTGTATTAGTTTCCTCACACTGCCATAGCAAAGTAACTCAATCTGGGTGGCTTAAAACAAGGGAAGTTTATTTTTTCGCAATTCTGGAGTTTATAAGTTTGAAGTCAAGGTGTCAGCAAAGTCATGTTCCCTCTGAGAACCTTAGTAGAATCCTTTTAGAATCTTTGCCACTTTTTAGCTACTGGTGTTGGCCATCCAGCCTTGCCATTCCTTGGTTTGCAAATGCATCACTCTGATCTCTGGCTGTGTTGTCACATGGTGTTCTCTTTGTGTTTTTACATGGCCATCTTCTTGTAAGGACCCCAGTCTTAGGACCCACCCTAATAATCTCATCTTAACTTAATTAAATCTGCAAAGATTCCATTTCAAATTAAAGGTTAGATTTGAACTAAGTTAGAACTTCAACATACATTCTTCGGGTGAATACAATTCAACCCATAACCCTGTTAAAAATGTAAACACAAACGAGTAGGTAAGCGAATTGACCATTCATAAATTGCAATGAATCACATTGGAATTTAAATTGATATATAAAAATAAATATTGAGGGACTCCTGGGTGGCTCAGTCGGTTGGATGTCTGACTTCAGCTCGGGTCATGATCTTGCGGTTTGTGGGTTCGAGCCCTGCATTGGGCTCTGTGCTGACAGCTCAGAGCCTGGAGCCTGCTTTAGATTCTGTGTCCCCCTCTCTCTCCACCCCACCCCTGCTTGTGCTCTCTCTCTGTTGTTCAGAAATGAATAGACATAAAAAATTTTAAAAAATGAAAATAAAAATAAATATTGAGTCATGAAAGAGAAATAAAAATTTTAGGGGCACCTGGGTAGCTCAGTTGGTTGAGCGTCCAACTTCAACTCAGGTCATGATCTCACTGTTCGTGAGTTCAAGCCCCACATCAGGCTCGCTGCTGTCAGCCTGTCAGCGCTGAGCCCGCTTCCAAACCTCTGTCTCCCGCTCTGCCCCTCACTCGCTTGTGCTCTCCCAAAAATAAATTTTTTTTTTATTTAAAAAGGGAAAGAAGGAAAAATTTTAGAGTTCATAGAGGTCTTGATACAGGGCCCTCCACCTAAATGAACTCTTGAGTGGGAAGTCTGGACTTCTCAATGTTGACCCAAAGGGCCTGGGCAGATAGCTGGAAGTGGAGAAAAGGTAGGAAATGCTGAAAGGAGGATGAGACTGTCACAAAGTAAAAATAAACAATCAGAAAATGTTTATGTGCCCCTGAAAGCCACCTTGTTGCCCAGATTTAGCTCCCAGCCTATCATAGGCATGAAGAAATTTGTAACACCTCGTGACTGGAAGAGCTATATTTAGCATTTATAGATGTTTTTTTGTAACTTGTATTTCCCTTGTGACCCGATTTTGCCAAACACCCTTATTGTTTTAAAAACAAAGGCAGAAATATGACTGCAGTTTGCTCAATGAAACCTGTTGTTTTCTTTCCATGCCAGGATTGTGACTACAGAAAAAAAGGGTTGTTGTTGTTTTTGTTGTTTTAAAGGAGCAAGGATAATTTTTGCATTGTAATAGCATCTCAGTTTTTGGTTTCCATTTTACATTGATTCTGATGCTGTCAGCCAAAGATCAAAAGAAATGTTTGAGTGAAGCTGACTCAGGCTGACCTCTCTGTATTTATGTCCGAGTTAAACATGTCTCCACCACCTATTAGGAGGCGAGTGTTGCAGTGAGACCCGGTCCTCTGACTTGAGTGCTCAAGACTGGGGAGGAGAAGGCAGTGCTACATGCTGCTTGACCTTTCCTCTGTGAGACAGGGGTGTCTTCTGTATTCCTGCCCCACGCTTTCTTTCAAGCGTTCTTAGGAGTAGTGTTGAGAAATGTTAGGTCTATGTGTAAACGACTGGGTTTTTCATTGAACTACGGAAGGTTAATGGACGAGGGGGGAAAAACTGAGATGGGAAATGGGGGAAACTTTTTCTTGGCTGGGAAAGGCATTATTGCAAGTCAAAGCGGGGAAAGAATAGACACAGTCACCATTTGCCTTTTTTGTTATTTTTGGTATTTATTTTGCCAGAAGAAAATGCGATTACTTATAACGTTGATTATCTAAACTTTAAACTATTTCTTATTTCATAAATTCAAAGAGTGTATTACAGGGATGCATTCCATCTGTATGTACAATGCCCTTAGAAAAGTGGTGAGCAGATGCTTTCCACAGCGTATATTGTCTGTTCAGGCAAATACGAAAATTTAACTGCACATACAGTAAATTATTCAGTCAAGTATGAAGTTTCAAGGTTATTAAGAGGAAGTGGCAGCAGTATATAGAAAATTGGCAGACTACAAAACTTTCATTTAGATGAAGATCTTGACTTTGTTCTAAATTGTCATGCTTGACTATCTGTTTTTATGTTGACAACCAGTCTGATCCTTATCTGTCAGACTCGTAGCACGTTGTGTTTAAGTTGTATAACATACATAAAAAAATTTCTCTTTATCTGTTAATGGTAGGAAATAGGTAAAAAAAAGAACCACCATAACAACAAACTAATTTTGAGTAGCTTGAAAGATTATACTAAACTTAGTAATGCTACTTTTTAATAATAGTAGGTAACATTTATTAAACATATAGTTTTTTCCTCAGGCATCATGCACTTTAGATCTCTCTCTCTCTCTCTCTCTCTCTCTATATATATATATATATATATATGTATGTATATATATGTGTATACACACACACACATACATACAAACACACATACTATTATAGATGAGGAAACTGTTGTCTAGGTGGGCTAAATAAATTGACTAGAAAGGTAGTAAAAGCAAGACGAGCTCAGATATGTCTGGTACAAAACTAGCTTTTAAACCATTGCAGTATATTATTTCTCATAGATTAAAACAATATGATGAACATAGTTAATATGAATGAGTTTATGAAATAATGCACGAATTTATTTATACTGATTTTTTTGATAAATACCTGGGCTTACAAAATAATATGACATACAACAAAACAAGTAACAGGGACAACCTTGTTACACCAATTATGTTATTGTATCGAAGACATTTTTTAAAAATATATCAAAAGCTCCATGCAAGAAAAAGATATCAGGAAATAATAGATTCCATTAAAAAGGCACATATTTTGTTGGAGAAAAGAGTGGATTATTTCATGATGTAGTGATGTACCCGGAGATAGCCAGTATTTGAAAAGACAGAGATGGAGGGAGGGCCCTCTAGGGCTTTGTCAAGTGGGATTGAATTGGGATGAATAGTTTAGTGGTTTAATAAAAACAAACAAACAAAGAAACAAAAAAAAAAAACCAGAGGCTAAAATACATCAAGTATTATCACAAGGAATAAATAATTTAGTTTATTGGGGATATAAGGAAAATAAATTGAGAAAAGGAAAACAAAGTAGATTCCAAATGTAGTTTAGGGTCAGGTTGAAGAAGCCCTAAGTATATAGGGTTCCTGGTAGTTCAGTTGATTATATGTCCAACTCTAGGTTTCAGCTCAGGTCATCATCTCATGGTTTGTAAGTTTGAGCCCCTCTCTCTCTCTGTCCCTCCCCCACTGGTGCAGTCTCTGTCTCTCTAAAAATAAATAAATAAAACTTTCAAAAAAAAAAAAGAAAACCCTGAATGTCACTCTAAAGAGTTAAAACTTTGTACGTTAGACATTGAAAAGCCATTGATGATTTTTCCAGCAGGGAATGATCAGATCAGAGTTGTAGTTCAAAATCCATTTTCATCATTGATTATTCTTGGTTACCACACACTTGCTTGGGTCGTTGGCTAACAACAACGATATCCAAACAAACTGTAGTGCCATGCTGATGATAGATGTATCACTAAGATGTTTTTTCCATTTTAGTGGGATTTCAGGTGGGAGGTACCCTATAGATAGTGTGTCAGGTAGCTCCGTGTTTAGATGATATATCTACACTGGATTTTATGTTGCTTATTTACAGAATTTGTATCTTACTATAAATCTTGTGATATTTATTTCTACCATGAGAGTTTAAATATCTTGAGACCATAAAGCTTGTTTAGTTACTAAATAGCATGACTTCAGTACATGATAGTTGCCTAATTTTGTTTATTGAATGAGGGGATAGATGAGGAAATATTGGATGCCTAGTTAAGTAATTATTTGCTAAATGGGTAAAATTTAAATAAAATCCTACAACTCTTTGTCTTCCTCTACCTGCAACTCTCTCTACAACCATTGACACCTCTGGCTTTGTGACCTAGTATCACTTTCTCCCACTGATGAGATAATATTCACACTGTACCATTTTATAAGCCATTTAACCCTTCACTTTCCAGGATAATGCCTACATGTCCTTTCAAACTCAGTGAAGCATCACCTCTTCTAAGAAGGATTTTCTTAAAGGCTGGTTAGAAACGTGGCTTCTGTTCTCATTCTTTATGCTTACATAAGATTTACTATTTATACCTCATAGCATTTAATCACTCAATTTCACAGTCTCTTTCTCCACTAGACTATAGATGTCTTGAGGTCAGGGATAATGTCATTTCATCTTTGTGTTCTTAGGCTAATACAGGATTTGGTAGATAGCAAACTAGTGTTAAATATTTGATGAAAGAATGAGCGGTGAAAGGTTGAAAGATTTGTGAGAGGGCTATCAGAGTGTTCTGTGATAGAGGTGGCCAAAACCAAACTAAGGTTTTGGCTTTATGGATATAGAGAAGACAATTTCAGAAATCTTGAAGGTTAGAAATGAATGGGACTTGGTGGCAGACAGTCCGTGAAGATAAAAACGAAGACGTTAAAGATGCAAAGTGACCTACAATATGAAGATGTCATCAAATGAAGTGGGTGAGTCATGAGAGAACCTGATTTCTTGTTGGGACTGATGATGAGTTTTCTTTGGCATATAGTAATTCTGAGTTACCACTGGGCAATACGTTAATAATTTAATGAGAAATTGGAACTTGCAAGGGATCAGGAAAGGACATAATTTAAACAATTTTTTAATGTTTATTTATTTTTGAGAGAGAGACAGCACAAGTGGGGGAGGGACAGAGAGAGAGGGAGACGCAGAATCTGAAGCAGGCTCCAGGCTCTGAGCTGTCAGTACAGAGCCCAATGCGGGACTCGAACTCGTGAACGCTGAGATCATGACCTGAGCCGAAGTCGGATGCTCAACCGACTGAGCAACCCAGGCGCCCCAGAAAAGGACATAATTTGCAAGGCATTCACATAGTAATGATAGTCGGAATGCATGAATGGAAGAGATTTTAATAGAAACCTTAGAAGAGAAAGGGAGGACGGAATCTGTGTGACACATTCAGAGGAAGAGTACCAGAGAATAAATGGTGAGAGAGAGAAACAAGAAAGAACAATTTTAGGGAAGTTAAGTTTGAATGTGGTTTTGTGTGTGTGTGTTTTTTCCCAGCTGTATTGTGCATAACTAACCAGTAAAATGTAAAATTTTTAAGGCATATATCATGATAATTTGATAGATATATACATTGTGAAAGGATTCCCCCCATCCCCATCTCATTAATTCTGTAGTTTTAAGAATGTTGAGTGGCTGGAGTAAAAGTTGTTAGTGGAATAATATTCTATAGTGTGGTTAAGAAATAGGTAGTTAGTGAAGATGTCAGAAGCCAGATTGCAAAGGATTAAGGCGTTGAAAAAGAAATCAGTAAGATGGTAAATTATGGTAGTAGTAGAATTAAGATGACTAATTGTTCAAGGGGCAGTTCCCTTTTTACCTGAAATGACATATGCACCTGGAGGATGTTTATGTGACTTGTATTGAACTGTACTCCAGAAACACAAACATTTTACAAACAATTAGAGTTGCTACTTATCTCTCCTATATATCTGGAAACACAAAAATGTCAGGGTGGACTTTTTGGAGAATCATATTTCAGTATTAAGAGTAATCACACAGCCAAATGATAAACTGCTATCCTTGAGTAAACCATGTTTTATAAATGTGTCATATTTTGAAATGGAAGAGTACAGAGTTAGTAAGTACATGAGGAATGTGAGTGGCTGGTGTCCATTACCTAAACCATATGGTAGATGTCCACGCTCTGTTATAAAACCCTGAATTGAATCTCATGTGCTTAAAAAACAAGGAAGAGAATTAACTGTCCCTTTAAGTTTGTTCCATGTCTGGTATTTTGCATTTTATGGTTGTAGCATGTATATCCTGGAAGAAAGCTTTTCTCTTTTCATAGCTGAAAGGTGGATTTTGAAGGCCATCCTCTTTCCATAGAAATGCTAGGACACGGTAGTAGCACGAATGGTTAAATGAACGAAAATACCTGGTTTGTTTCTCCCAAGGATAAAATTTATCAGTGCACCTGAAAGCCTGAGGACCATTTACATTTGAAATCAGCAATAGGGATGGAATCTAAATCCAAGTATCATTGCAGTTTAACTTACCTAATAGTAATCCCCTACATTTTTTTTTTGTAAATAAAGTTTGATAAAATAAAGAGTTTAAAAGTGTGGGGAAAAAATCTAAGGTGTAAAAATTCATGCTTCGCAAAAAAAGTGAAAATTTTGTATAGAAAAGGTGAGAAATCTTGCAGTGTAATGTTTGACTGTATCAAGCTGAGTTTTAAAATTTCACCAACAAAAGGTATGTTTTTTGAAGCAAACCCTGCAGTAGAAATGTGGGCTTACCCTCCAGAGATTTCACGTGATAGACAAACCACTGGATAAGCTAAGAATTGATTGTATTTGAGTTACTCCTGTGTGTTGACAACCACCTCAAAAAAATCTGTAAACCCTGTGGACTTGGAAGATTGGGGCAAGGCCTTAAAGTTGCCACACTATTTTTTTTTTTATTCATCTTTTTCATGCTCTCTTTTCCTCCTCCTCCTCCTCCTCTTCCCTTCCTTCCCCTCTCCCTTCCCCTTTCTTTTTATTGACCACTGTATTAAAATTAGACTAGGTCCCCAGTTCTACTGTGGCCAGCAAGTCCTGTCCACTGAGTTTTGCTGTCATGCTGTCACCAGGTTTGGGTGTTGTAAAACTGACCCAAGAGCTATAGGGAAGATGAGTAACACCTCTTGCTTCTGGCGAGACTTCCCATCTGCTTTTTTGAGAAAATAAGCCCAACAAGGAATTGGATGTGACAAGTATAGCGATTCCCTACAGTAGTATTTCTTACTGTGGTCCAGTGCCTCACTAACTGCCTTGTAATAACACGGAGCACTTTTCAATGTGTTTGCATTTTAACCAGCTTTGCAAATAAACTAAGTGTTTTGCATTAGTATCTAATTTAATTTTACAGTCCTACAAGGTAAAATTATCCCAATATTACAGATAAGGAAAGTCACAAAAGCTATATATGACACTCTTAAAGAAATTCTAATGAGAATACTTGTTTGTACGGTGATAGACCTTCCTCTTTCAGGGCAGTTACTATTGTAAACATAGTTTGCCATGTGAACAGCACAGTGTTCTTTTTCTGGGAAGGCAGTGCTTTAGAGCAGCATTCAATATGACAGGTACAAAAGGAGACAGTAAGAATAAAATTTTCTGCTCTCCATCTATATAGTGGTATAGATGCTTAACCCCTTGCACATTTTGATACAGAAGTTTTGTTTTATACAGAAAAGAGATAGCTAAGTATTGTACCACTTATGTCCCAATTTTGAAGTGTTGTCATATCTTACTTGTCATCAATGATTATATTTTAAGAACTCTTCTCACTATGTTCATTCCTTTGGTTCATCAATCTAACAGTGGTGCCTCCATTTATTAGCAAGTATTTATGAAATTCTTAGTGTGTTCAGGCAATGGGTTGACACAATTTCATAAAAAGCCTTATCAGTGTTTGATACCAGAATTGAGAAAGTATCATGACATCCTCCATTTTCTCACTGACATTTTAGACCTCACTCTAAAAATATTTCAGTTCTTTTAAGTGCACTGTGTTTTGTGCCACTGACATATTTTTAAAAATTTTTATATTTACATTCAGTACCTTTAGAGGATTGGCTTCAAATTACATTAATGGAAAGCAGTCTAGTTTATTATTTAATGTGAAATTCGGTGTGTCCAACTTTAGGTCGCCATAGATAAAATAGATTGTTAAACTTTAGATGGTTGTTTCGAGCAGAAACATGCGTAACTATTAATATGCTTAATCTTCTCTAGACCACTGTAATTTTCTGTAGGATAAACTTTGTTAATATTAATAATACCAAAGAGATCTTTTTACTGTGTACTTCATAAAAACAACAAAAGTTGAGAAATACTGAAGTTACCTTTTAGAATAAACTATTTAGTAGCTGGTTAATGTCCATACATCGACACTTCTCATATAACATCCTTGTGAAAAAATCGTCCCTGTGTAGAAGATTTAAACTCCATTTTATTCCTTTGGTTGCTGTATCAAACTTTATACCTATCTCAAATTGCTGAGGGTTTTGCTGCTTACCTGTTTCATATCCACTCCTACAATATCTTTGTTCAGAAAGGTTTCAAGCAATTAGAAAGATTTGGCTAAATTGTTGGGGGGAAGGGATACAGAGTTGATTTTGGAAGCTCATTATCCTTTTTTATATTTATTTATTTTATTTTGAGAGAGTGGGAAGGGCAGAGAGAGGGTCAGAGAGAGAGGAAGAAAGATAATCTCAAGCAGGTCCCACACTGTTAGTGCAGAGCCTGATGCGGGGCTTAAACCCATGAACCGTGAAATCATGACTTGAGCCAAAATCAAGAGTCAGACCCTTAACCAACTGAGCCACGAAGGTGCCCCTCATTACCATATTTCTTTTTAATTTTTTAAAATGTTTGTTTTTAAGAGAGAGAGAGCACGTGTGATCAGAGGAGAGGCAGAGAGAGGGAAAGAGGATCCAAAGTGGGCTCTGTGCTGACAGCAGAGAGCTCGATGTGGGGCTCGAACTCACAAACCATGAGATCATGACCTGAGCTGAAGTCAGTTGCTTAACCAACTGAGCCACCCAGGTGCCCCTCATTATCATTTTTTTTAAAGTTCATTTATTTTGAAAGAGAAAGGAAGAGAGCTACAGTGAGCAGCTGTGCATGAGCAGGGTAGGGGAAGGGAGAGAGAGGGAAAGAGAACATCACAAGCAAGCTCTGTGCTGTCAGTGCAGAGTTTTGGGGATTGATCCAACAGATTGTGAGATCATAACCTGAGCCGAGATCAAGAGTCTGATGCTTAACCAACTGAAGCACCCAGGTGCCCCGGGAAGCTCATTATCATTTTTAGGGCATTAACATTTCATCATTATTAATTAATGGACATTAGCAAGGAATTTCGAACTTTAACTTTTAAACAGATCCTATTATTAACCTGTTATTATACCACTATCTTTAGCATTATCACCGCCAAATTAAAGGGCAAGAATAAGTAAGAATGGTTAAAAAGTTGTAATATTACTCCTTACACTTTTATCCACTGGAAGAAAATAATACAGAATGAACGATTTTACCAAAATATTCTCATAGTGTTCCTGTTAGTAGAGGGAGGGAAGAGGGCAGTGAAGTCCTCAGCTAAAGAGATGGCATCTTTTCATAAGTATTTACTGTGGTTGAAGAGGAGAAAAAAAGACTTCTAATGATAGTACAGTGACTATTTTCATGAACCAGACTTGGTTTTTGAATTAGTAATGTTGAAGTTTCTATTTTGGCTAAGCAGTCCAAGTATGCCTCTTTTTATACAATAGATTTGTTATGAAAATTTGTGTATATATTTGCCTTTTGTAGATCAAAAATTTTTTAATGATTTTATTACAAATAATTTAAATACATTATTGGAATTCTAATAATTATTTCTTTGATTTAAAAAAGTATCCCATATTGCCTTAGTAATTTTCCTCAATTTATTAAGTATTTTTTAAAATTTTATTTATTTATTTTGAAAGAGAGAGAGAGAGAGAACTGACGAGGGCAGAGGGAGAGGGAGAGAGAATACCAAGCAGGCTCTGCTCTGTCAGCACAGAGCCCAATGCAGGGCTTGAACTCAGGAACCTTGAAATCATGACCTGAGATAAAGTCAGACGCCCAACTTACTGAGCCATCCAGGCAGCCCTCAAGTTTTGTTTTTTAAATGCAGCTTTATATTTTATTATTTCCTGAGGGCAGAATTGTATCATCATAGAGTCAGAAGAATAATTGGTCAGAGCTGTAAAGTTAAATATGTGTGTGATTTTAAGGGCCCACTGTTTTTTTTGTTTTTTTTTTAAATTCTTCTGCAATGTTTGGGATGAAAAATGGAATATGCTATTATATATGTGTGTGTGTGTAAAATGTAAATCTAATGTGTGCATGAGAATACGTATGTACTCATATATACATGGGTAAAATTCATATGCACTAAGTGAGATTAACCAAATGGAAAGGGACACCCAACTTCAGGATGCCATCTGCATTTTTGCCTCTGATCCTGATTAAGGATATAAACCCTTAATTCTCATTATTTAGAAATGGCAGCCACAGGAAAGGGAAGGATAAAAATTCTGTATTTTGGGCAGACAGAACAAATAATTAGATCCTTAGATTTAATCTGAGTCAGTAAATATTTGTTGAATGCTTACTATACCCTAGTCAATGTTCTAGGTACAGGAAATACAGCAGAGGACAATAGAGAAAGCCCCTGAATTTATGGGTCTCCAGTGAGAGAAGTCTGATAATAAATATAATAAATAGGTAAAATATATAGTGTGTCAGATAAAAATAAGTGCTATTAGAAAAAAAAAATAAAGCAGAAGGTGGAGGTTTGGAAATGTAGAGAAGGGTGAATTTATAAATCCTCCCAGAGAAAATGACACTTGAGTAAAGACTTGAAGTAGTTGAGGGAGCAAGCTATTTGGATATTTGGGAGAAGATCAGTCCAGTCAGAGAACAGAGTGCAAAGGGCCTGGCAGATTTGAAGACAGCAAGGTCAATGTGGCTGGAATGAAATGAGCCAAGAAGAGGCTAGAAACGAGAGAGTTCAGAGAGGTAAAGATCGCCTAGATGGTAGAGTGTCCCTTACTGAAAAAAGTGAAAGCAATTGAAGGGATTTGACAGAGAAGTGTGTAAAATGTCTTTATAGCCCCAGAATATTATACTTTCGGACTTCCCTAGAACAGTGGCGTAGTTTTAGAAGCCTCAGGATTATCCCAGAACTTCTAAACCAAAATCAGGTTAAGTATATAGAATCTGCTCTCACTTGTGGATTGTTGTTGTTGCTGTTTCACAAATCCATTAGGACCTGCTCTAAGATTTGGATTTTGTTTTTGTTTTTGTTTTTGGACCAACCAAAGGAGCAAAATTTTCAGTATGCAGTCTTTTTTTTTTTTTTTTTTTTTTTTTTTTTGGTCAGGATACTTTATAGCCCCAAACTCAAGAGAGACCTAGTGGTCCCATCACTGCTTTATAATTAAGGAATTTGGCCAGGGTACCCACAAATCCCGATGGGTTCGATAAGAGCATATTCTATGGCCAAGACACATTTATCTATATCCTTAATACTTTAAAAGCAGATTTTTGAACCACTGCCCAGCAAATATTAAAGAGAAAACTTAAGGGTTTTCATATCTCTATTAATCTGATTGTGCCAATACCTAGTCTGCAAAAAACAAAACAACAACCAGAAAAATGATGCTTTTATTTTAGAAGAGTTCAAACAATTAAGGTACCACAAAAACAGGAGGGCATCAGGAATCCATTCTCGTAATATGATTTAAACTGATTAAGCATCTGGTGGTGATTACGACCACTTTGAAGCTGTATTATTTTTCAGATTTTACATTCAAGTTAGAGTCGTGTTTTGCTTTCTTTAAGATGTATAAAATATATTTACTAATTTCTCTTTAAAGATAGCTATTGTAAAATAATATAGAGCTAAGCTTATATGCTTAGTTCCACTTTCTCTCACGTGTTTATAAATATACCTTAAACCTTTGCAATGCGGAAAATGTTTAAAATCACACACACACACACACACACACACACACACACACACACACAATACTGTATAACAATGAATAAGCACACTAATGTAGAATGGAAATTACTATATTGCTGATCTCTTTAGGTAGTTTTCAGTTCGTTCTTTTATGCATTGGAATTGTAAAACCCTATCATTTTGCAGTCAGGAACAATTGGTCTTCATTTACGAGATCCAGCTTAGGAGCTAAATACAGTTTGAGAGTTTAATTCAGACTTAATCCCTCCTACCTAGTTCCTAGTTAGCCCCAGTGGAATATGAAAATTCCGCGACCAGTGATAACTCATGTTTTTTGCCTGCCTGTTCTCCAACTTTCACTGTCGTTAAACTCCATGATACGATTTTTCAGCGTTAGCTATGCAGCTCAGCTATGAATATGTGCCCTTTGACTGCTTGGTGACTTATGAAATCTGACTACTCATTCAAATATACTTTTCTTTTACTCTTTCCCTGAAATTTATCCTCCAGGGATACTTAAAAGTCTTTAGAATAATGATACATTTACTTTCCCTGCTTTTCTCCATTGACCATCGCTATCTTATTGTGTTCTGCGAGGCTTTGTTCAATGTTGCATTACACTTTATACTAAGAAAGAAAGAATTCAGCTGCCAGGCAAGACTTTAGGCAAAGGACTTTGGATGAAATGGCAATGTATAATTTGAGTTGTAAACACTGTAGATTCATTGTAGTTTAAAAGTATTCATCATAACTGAGTTGTAGTTAAAAGGATTTGGTAGACGATTGGGTATCGATAGGTAACAGTTAGGGGTTTTCCAGACTCCCTTTTATGTGGCTGAATGGAGCTGCATATCAGTAAGGTTCAGACTCTTAAATTACACCCTCTTTCTTGACCTTGTCATCCAGACTCCAGAGTATTTTTTAGTTTATTAGTTAAATACTACCCAGTGATTTAAATGCCAGAAACCTCCATTTTTTGAAGATTGTTTCCAGGAAGGGAAAATGGTAATCAATAGAGATGCTACAAATATATATATGTGTGTGTATATATATATATATATACACACACATATATATATTTGTATATATATACAAATGGGTGCACACTCACACATTTCTGAGGGTGGCCTTCTGTAAACTGTAGCTTCATTGTACAGCAGCAACCTTTGGAAATTCACTAACTAATAATGCACAGCAAAGGTTCTGTTCCATGGCTAGTTCTGCCCACAAAACTCCCATTCAGCATTTTTTCTGTTTTCCTGGATTATTTGAAGAGTTAATAGGCACATACACATGAACACACACTCACACATACATGCTTATCCCACATCACAAAAACCACCCTCACATTTGGCTCTCATCTGATCCTCAATTTAGCCACAAGGCAAGACTTAACGAGTTTGTGTTAACTCTATTAAAAAGATATTCAAAAGGAGTCTCGAAAGGTAAAATTTGAGGAACATAGTTGAGGTAAGGAAAGAGGGAGATTATATTTAAAGTCATAATATGATCTTTTCCTTTTTCATAATATGACTAAACAGATTAAGTCTCTCTCTAGAGTATCTCTTGCTAACATTTTTCATGAACAACTCCACTTTTTTTAAACATAGAATATGAATAAACATTGAGGCCTAGACACTCAATGGTATCAGTACTCATAAACATCAAATACTAGATACTCAATATTCTGGTTCACTTTTAAGGTTCTCTTATTGTATATTTGTTTGAAACATACTATTTTTAATACATCATCTTGATTATTAGAAATCATCTTTCTAATGTAAGTTAAATAGTACATTTAAAACACACTATTAGATGATTAGCACTTATAGGAGTGTCTAAATGGTGTTTGACTAAGAAGTGATATTATTTTAATGCCAATACTATAAAAATGAGATATTCTTTTGTAGACCTACATAAATTGGTTCTGAGTTAATCAGCTTTATGATCAGCTGAATATATGAGCATATGTATCTGATAGCCACATTTTTACTAAAAGACTATAAAATTATTTGTCTTTCTGTAGAAATGCTTGTTTTTATTTTTTTCAATTTATTTTTGAAGGAGAGAGAGAGAGAGAGAGAGAGAGCATGAGCGGGGGAGGAGCAGAAAGAGAGAGAGACAAAGAATCTGAAGCAGGCTCCAGCTCTGAGGTGTCAGCACAGAACCTGATGCAGGTCTCAAACTCATGAACTGTGAGATCATGACCTGAGCCGAAGCCGGATGCTCAACTGGCTGAGCCACCCAGGCACCCCAGAAATACTATTTTTACATGTTCTAATTACATGGAACACAAAACATTCTATTAAGAATTAAGGATTGTTTCTTACATTTATTAAATGACTACTGCATGAAAGACGTTATCCTGTCTGTTGTAGGAAATGCTAAGATAAGTAAGACTCAACTCCTAAGCCTATCAGGAAAAATGAAGAATAGGGCTAGCATTTCATGACAGTTTTCTTATGATGTTTCATTTAACTCAGTAGTTTACAATCTGCTGGGAGACAGTGATTCATGTATCCGTATCACTGATTCATGTATCAATGATTTGTGAAAAGTATTCTGACATCAACCATATATGTTTATATTCTTGAAAACTCTCATAGTAAGAGAATTTGCTTTTAGAAGTTAAGACCTTATAGGGAACTAGAATTATAAGTCAATCAATATAAAAATATATTTAGGTAAATGTGTATATAATGCCTATTTTTATATTCACTAAAATAAACTAGTAAGGACAACACACCAATTAAAGAGAAGGTCCATAAAGTCTTTCATATCATATGAGTATATTAAAATAGAGGGTTATTCCTTTCTCAATAAAACTTTTCCAATATTCTTCCCCTGTGGTTTCAGTGAAATACTTGTTAATTCATTTTATGTTAATCTTTTCAATGAAGGATTATACAGAAAACACATACATCTTTATAGGTTAATCTTTAGCAAAACAAGCGGCTTTAGTCCCCATACCCTCTGAAAGTAAGAAACCTGGAGACCCGTTCTGTCCCTTGGGAAGGTTGGTATAAAATGTCAGTCCCTAGGTCACAGAATGTAAGAAGGCATTCACTCTGTGTCTTGCAAATACAGAGTCGACAAGTGCATGACCCTAGGAGTTAAGAGTTTCCTTAACTCTTGTACCCTTGGTACTCTCTTGCCTCATCGCTGTTAATTCCACCTCTGAAGGCAGAGACTAGGATTATCTTTCTTTTTACTGTGTTGTATTTGTAACGTATACACATTTAATTAATGTGCTAAATTCAGATCCTTACTCTTTACAGCTTCGCCATTATTTTGCTTAATCCTTAAACGACATTTTCCTGCTTATTCTAACATGCACCAGGCACTTGAGTAAATTCCGCAGAAGGGCAAGAACCTTTTAGAATTCTCCACCCATTCTCCATTCTTAGAGTAGGGATTTAATGGCTTTCTTAAATACAGAATGTTTTTTAATGTTTACATAGGCATTCTGTTTTTCCTTTAGTCTAATTTAGTTGGTTCTTAAATATTCCTATTCTTAACTGTTACTGTTTAGGGTTGGGTATCACAAAATGCATAATGTACCTTCTGGGCAAATAAAAAGATTTTCAAGGGCTATTTTTTTTTATAAGCTGCTTTTGGCTAATGTGCCAATTTGAGAGTCTGTCCCTAACCCTGAGGGCCTAGCAGAATCCGTGGCACAAAATATATGGCACTTAATAAATGCCTGTTGAATAAATGGCTTATACTGTAACTACCAATTTTTTTTTATTTTAAAAGTTGGAGTCACTCATGATTCGCATGTATTTTATCAAGAGTTCTTGCAGTGATGAAAAAGTATGGAAATATATATCTACTTATTTTCACATGAGGGGAATTTACAGTTAGGGGAAGATTACTGTAATTTCAGTGGAAGTTCTAAAATCCCTAGGTGAAAGTCTTACAAGAGGAAAGTTTCAAGTTTTTTCCAGGTTTGTCTGGTTTAGTCTTTGAAATGTTTTGCCTTGATAATGGGGTTTAATTTCAAATACCTTAAATGAGGTTTCAGGTTTTCTTTATAACAGCCCATTTTATGTATTATTCACACAGAATTTTCACACATAAAATTCTAAATTCATAAATACAATTTTAAAATATTTTCTGATTAGTGGGTAATTTCACAAAAAGCTACAGGATGAATTTACTTCATATCTTCTACTAATTTTTGCTAAAGTCCCTCTTCTCTAGAGACATTTTATTTTGCTCTCTGTCAAACTGTAAAAGTATCAGTGTTTCAGTTAATCCATGCTATTTGCAAAGAGACACATCAGCCACCATTTACAAGTTAGTTACTAAGTCTCAGTAACTCATATACACAAACTAATCTTCACAATTCAGATCATCTTGGAGATTTTTTAATTGTAAATTGTAAATTTGTAAAATTTGTAAAATTTACAGTTGTAAAATTGTAAAAATTGTAAATTTAAAATTAATTTAATTTATTTTTTTAATTTTTTAATTTGTGGTCTAATTGATCCAAACTTAGTTTTGATATTCACAAGAGAACAGACTGTAGATACAGAACTGTTACAAAGTTTCCATAGATTGCAGTAGTGTTTATGTGCATAAAATAGCCATCACTGTCCAGTTTATTAAACACTGCAGATGAAATGCTTTGAAACACAATGTCTTTCTCCAACAAAAACAACTGGAAGTTCAAGTATACTTGCACAGCTAGGCAAGCCATGTCTTGGATAATATGACTGGAACATGAAATGATTTATTATTTCATATTTGTGACTTGGGTCCCTGAACATTTTTTTTTTCGTGTGTGTGGCATGAGTCCTATGGCCTTGCACATCCATGGTAATAGCCTCTTGGTCTTAAGAAAAGCTGCCTCCTCTGTGTAACATGTCTTGATTTCTGGTAGATGGGCTGGGAAAAAGTAGAAGTTTTCTCTGAAATTTTGATCCTCAGCAGTTGGTAGGCTGGTAACATGATTTGCTGAATAGGGAATATTGGAAGAGTTAAAGCAATAAGAGCTTTGTGAACTCCAAATGCCACTTTTGCTAATTATTTCCTGTGTGAATATAGGTAAGTTTTCCTTGATTTTAAAGGAATATTAATTATCTATCTCAAAGAGCAGGCATAAGGACAAAATGGGATTATATATGTAAAAAGCTTATTACTGTACTTGGTCCTTAGTATGAACTCAATAACTAGATGCTAATTTTTATTAAGGAACAGTCTGATTTGGATACGTTGACTTATTACTAAAAGATAATAAAAGATATTTAGGAGACAGTTGAAAACATGGTCTGGATGTCATAGCTAGAAAGGTTCAAGATTAATTTACATAGTGGTAATAATGGAACTAGACAACATCACTACTTAAAATATGTTGATTTTATTTTATTTTTTAAAGATTTTTTTATTTTTAAGTAATGTGGGGCTTGGACTACAACCCTGACATCAAGAGTCACACACTCCATCGACTGAGCCAGCCAGTCACCCCGAACATATGTAGATTTTAAAGAGAAGAGTATTATTCACAGAAGTTTCGTGTGTGTGTGTGTGTGTGTGTGTGTGTGTGTGTGTGTGTGTGTGAAAGACGTACAGGAGGCAGGCATGGAAAGAAGGGCCAGTGAGGGGCGCCTGGGTGGCGCAGTCGGTTAAGCGTCCGACTTCAGCCAGGTCACGATCTTGCGGTCCGTGAGTTCGAGCCCCGCGTCGGGCTCTGGGCTGATGGCTCGGAGCCTGGAGCCTGTTTCCGATTCTGTGTCTCCCTCTCTCTCTGCCCCTCCCCCGTTCATGCTCTGTCTCTCTCTGTCCCAAAAATAAAATAAAAAAAAAAAAAAAAAAAAAGAAAGAAGGGCCAGTGAAGTAGCCATAAGAGAAATGAGAGAACAGAGTATAATATCATAAAAAAGCTATGGTTATTTATTGTATGTATCCTATTCAGTTCTTGATAGAATTTTTATTTTCTAAAGACAATGCTTTCCTTAAAAATTTTATCCAGATTTAAGAGATACTTATGTATATTTTTTAAATCATAACACTTAGGATGTGATTATGAAATAATAAAACTCACATAAACAGAAAATTATTTAAATGAAGAGAAATAATATCTTCTGGCAATTAAATAGAACACATAAAGTGGGAAAATTAAAGCAAATGTTATTCTATTACATACATTTGTTTTCCACTTTTATAGTTATAGTGATTATCATATTGAGTTCTAACTGGTAGATTCATTCTATATGGACATGTTTTCTATATTTGATGCAATTGTGTATAAAGATTTATTACTGGTGAATGTTACATAGTTAGTTCTCTTAAGAATACTTATAGAAAACATACTGTGATAGATACCATATAATTCATTCTAAGAATAACTTGTGGGGTTGAGCTTGATAAAGCTGGAGTGTTATATTTTACTGAGGCACAGATTTGTTGTTTTTGAAAAGTATGGAATATATCAGTGTTTCTATGTATATGCTTTTTTTTTTAATTTTCCTCCTCACATATATCTGGCAATATCTAGATCAAGAAGATTTGATTTTGTTTGTTGCATTCCAACAAAAGTAAAAGTGATTTTGTGTTCTATTACCTTTTTCTGTGATCTCTTTGTAGACCTTGAAATTGAAGTTGGCATATTTGTAAATATGATTTTCTTTCTTAGGTCTTCTGAAAGTTTATTTACTTGGCAGATAAATTATCCTGGAATTCATTGGCAACTTTGGCTGTTATTAATACAATAGGAAATTAGCCTTCAGAGATCTAGGTTAACATTTCTGTATGTAGTACCATGCAAGTAATTGGTTCTAACGTGATAATTTAAAAATTGAGGCTCTGATGGTGCATAACTCAATTCTTAAAATAGGTTATGCATGAAAGATAAACTGTATACCACAAATATAAATCTTGTCTGTATCAGTTTTAATTTTGAAACACCTAGCCAGGCAAAATCTGTTTTGAAGTTAACACTTAAGAAGATTGTTTGAATGGACAGAGACCCCTATCCCTCTCCTAGATAAACAATAGGAAAACCTAGCTTGCTTTGAAAGCTTTCCTAGGAGTAATGACATATTTGTGCCGATTCATTCACATATTTTGGGCTTCTTGTAATCAATAGCTTGTAGCCAAGGAATAATTTAAGTCTCTCTTGCTTACAATGGTATTCACCCCTTGACTTTGCTCCTATACACATGATGCTTTAATTTAGAGAGTAATGCAAAAAGAAATACCATATTCTCCTTTAAGAACAGGCCAAAGACAGATTGAGGAAAAATCACAAGTATTATAGTTCACCTTTTCCCTCATATCACATTTACTAGAAAAGGTGATTTCTGCTGTATCACCACTAGTAAGAATAGGAAGAAGCACATATTCATTGTTTAAAATAGACATTATTACTATTGTACTTAAAATGTATGTTAAGGACAGGATAAGACAGGCTTTGAAAATATGTTAACATAATTTGTTAGTTTTTTATTTCAAAGAAATAATCAGAATTAAATTAGAAAAACAGATAATCCTGGCATTAAGATTCAGGTTTTCAGTTCTTTTCCTTCCTTCCTGCTTCCTTCCTTCCTTTCTCCCTCCCTTCCTCCCCTTCTTCTCTCCCTTCCTACCCTTCATGGATGTTCTATGCTGTATATGATATCAGATGTCTAGTATGGAAGATATAATTCCTATCTCAGTGATGGGAGACTCGGCAAACTCCCGTTCAGTATTCTTTGTGTTGTGCATGTTTGGGGGCTAAGGAAGGACATCTGAGAAACAGGCAAGGAAGAGTCAGAAAAAAAATTTTTTTCTTTCTTCATATACCATCTCATGCCTCCTTTTTATACACAGTAGCTTATCTACCTTCTTATAAAACTACATTTCTTAGATATATTTCTTATATCGGCGTGGAGATTTATAATTTATGTTTAAGGTTTTGAAAACATTTTTACCTAAATGCGGCAGTTCTGCTCTCTGAAGAAAAGATTAATTGACAACCTTAGGGATAAGGTTACAGATATTCTCTTTGGCCCTTAACATATTTATTTTTATCCTGTATTAGGCTTCTTTAGCTACAGTAAACATGGAAATAGTACAATTTATTGGTACTTAATCTGATTCTTTGTTTAAATGGTGCCTGGCACACATTATGTGCTCAATAAATATTTGTTGAATCCTTCTCCATCTAATAAGCAATATATAATTTCTACTTTCAATGTTCTTGTCAAATTGTATAAAATCTGAACTCTTCTGTTATCAGAATTGTTACCAAAAGCTCAGTTTCTATCAAGTACTCAGTTGCAAAGTGAATATTCATATCTTATTATTCTATGTCCAAACATACGTAAAGGTTTCAAAATTTTATCCCTGAATCAAGGAGATTGCATCATGTTCCATTCTTATACCATTGTACAGTTGCTTTTATCAAACTCTCCTTTGGCATTATTTCATTACCTGCATTGAAGAATGTAACAAGAAGTGTTCATAAAAAACACTCTATTGCAAGGATATGTGGTTCACTAAATCAAATCGGGTGTTCTATTAATGAGGACCCATGGGAAGATTTTCACTTAGATTTGTGCATCAGGAAAAGCTTTCTTACACCTATGCAACTGATTTTTTATCTGATGGACATCATAAAACTATAACTGTTTCTCCTGTAGCTCTGAATAGTAGGAAGTGCTGGAAATTATACCATATGTTTGGTTTATATATGCTACTTTGTGACCTCCCCTCCTCAATTCATCTTATTCCAAATCATTCTTTTTCTGCATTTGTGCACTTGTTTGTATTTTTACATTTTTGGTCTATATGTCCAGTTCTATTTTTTTCTCTTTTAATAAGTTGAGGGCACAAAAACAAAAATGAATATTGCAACTTTTTTGAAACCCTTTCATACCTGTTTTAGCTATCATTCCCTTTTTTTAATATTGCCTAGGATAGTATCTACAGGAATACCAATACTAAGTAAATATATAAGCAGTTATCCTTTTTTTCTGTGTTCAGATGATGAGAAAACTCTCCCTCCTTTCAGACTATTTCTTCTGCTACTGCATCCCAGGTACTCAAATGAGAGTACTTTCTCTTTTCTCACATAATTCTCCTGTGAGTGTAGGTGATAGATATGGTCATTGAACCTTGAACTGTAATGTCATGAATTTATAGCTCATTTCACTTTAAAAATAGTATCTGTAATGTGTCTAGATTTTGTAGTCCACCTCTACTAAGCTGATGTATCTTTGGTTGATTGGAAGATAGACACTGTGGCTTATTTCTCAGATATGCAGCGTAAAACACAATACTGTGTTCTCTTCATAATGACTAAATTCCCATGTTAGCAATGGGTGTTCGTTGTAAGAAATAGAATTAGAGTTAGAATTGGAATTAGAATTAGAATTAGAATTAGAATTAGAATTAGAATTAGAATTAGAATTAGGATTAGAAGAATTAGAATCAGAAAGTCAGTATTGATATATTTCAGATGGCAGTGTTCATCATATGTACAACCCTTGGATTAGAGCAAATGTGTAATTCTCTTTAACCCATAATATAGAAAAGAGACATTTTAAGTTGTCCTTTAGTATAATATAGTATGCAGTATTTGTGGTGAGGATTCAGGACATTAGGTCTAGTATAAGTACTTCTGCTGACTCAACATAAAAATTTCAATGTCAGGGATGCCTCGGTCTTTCAGTTGGTTAAGTATCTGACTCTTGGTTTCAGCTCAGGTCATGATCTCATGGTTCATGAGTTCAAGCCCTGAGTGGGGCTCTGCACTGGCCGTGCAGAGACTGCTTGGGATTCTCTCTTTCCTCTTTCTCTCTGTCCCCTCCCCACTTGATCACTGTCTCTCTATCAAAATAAATAAATACACTTAAATTATCTGAGAATCAGATGACTTTGTGTTATGTTTACAACCACACTGAACAATACCTACAATGACATTTTTAGAATGAATCAGATTTTACAGTCTCATTGCTATTTGAAACTTACTATAATAAAATGCTTTGTTTTCTTAAGAACTCAAAAGTGTTTTAATTCTGATATCTTGTAAAATTACATGCCCACTATATTGCACCGTTGATAATTTTAAGATGGCAAATGTACTGTAAAGTACAATTATATCATTTTAAATTGTAAAAGCCATTTAGTTCTAAGTTGATATACGACACTTCATATATTAGCCCAACCAGTATTTACTGAGTGCCTATTGTGGGTTAGGCACTATTCTAACTCTTGGGGATACAAATAAAATAGGAAAATAAGATACAGTCTCTTCCCTTAAGGACTTTACTGTTAGGTGGGAGGAGATATAAAAATGATAATTAAAATAAGGTCTATAAATTACAGCATACCCTGACAGATGTTTTGGTGAGACAAAGCTGATATTCAGAAGATACACATTAGTAAGCATTAAAACTATTCCTTGCCATTGGTTACTAGCCAGTGCCCTAAGCCCCTGAGTGCCCCTTTACTATTCTGGCTGTTTCTATCCTTCCCCCCAGGGCCATTTTGGCATTTCCAACATCCAAGAATTTAATGTCTGGCAATTAATATAGGGCTTTCATGACCATGCTTTAGTTATTGGGTCTGCAGTACCACTTGTTAAATGTGTTAAATTTTTGTTTATTTAAACATCTTTTCAGTATAACCCCAGGATGCAAATATGCACAGTGATACCCAAATCAAACTGAGACCCTGAGGAGGGCTTTCTGGAGGAGGCTGTGCTTAAGATGACTCCTAAAAAATTTGTAGGCATTAGTTAGAGGATAGGAGAATGATGACCCTTCATGGCATCTCCAGTAATCAGTTCATCATTCAGTCCTTATTTGAACAAGTCTTGAATCAAGAAGTGTTTCACAAAGCAGCTGAGTCTGTCATGGGACCCTTCCAGTTTTTGTGTTTTTTTATGTTTATTTATTTTTGAGAGAGAGATGGAGAGTGAGTGGGGGAGGGGCAGAGAGAGGGAGACAGAATCTGAAGCAGGCTCCAGGCTCTGAGCGGTCAGCACAGAGCCCAAGGCAGGGCTTGAACTCATAAACTGTGAGATCATGACCTGAGCCGAAGTCAGATGCTTAACTGACAGAGGCACGCAGGCTCTTTTTAAGAACTTCTTCCTCAGGGCGCCTGGGTGGCCCAGTCGGTTAAGCGTCCGACTTCAGCCAGGTCACGATCTCACGGTCCGGGAGTTCGAGCCCCGCGTCGGGCTCTGGGCTGATGGCTCAGAGCCTGGAGCCTGTTTCCGATTCTGTGTCTCCCTCTCTCTCTGCCCCTCCCCCGTTCATGCTCTGTCTCTCTCTGTCCCAAAAATAAATAAATGTTGAAAAAAAAATAATAAAAATAAAAAATGAAAAAAAAAAGAAAAGAAAAAAAAAAGAACTTCTTCCTCTTATTTGGCTAGGATTGGTTAAAAGTATACACTCCACACTTTCATTTTTGTTTTATCTTTAGCTTAAAATAATTACCAAATTTGGATCCTACTTTGTAATTAGTGAGTCTGAATCACTTTTTAAAATAATCGCAAGAGTTGATGATGGGGAGAAAAAGTCTTCCCAATTCTTAAAGTGGTGTGCACGTTCTACCATGTTGGAACTTCAGAATGTCAGATCTCCTCCTGATCCATATATTCACAGCCTTAAGTACTTTTACCATGCATTTACTTTCATTTAACAAATACTAGCTTCATCTCTTCATCTACCGCGATAGACCTACAGTTAATTTTGAACAAAAGTATAACTTTTACAAATTGCAGCTACAGGCTCTCTAGAAATTACGTGGTCTGGTACATCCTCTACCCCTCCACTCTAGCACCTGAGACCAGAAGAAATTCTATGATTTACCTAAAGTTATGTAACTTGCTGAGTACTCACAGGACAAATAGCATTCTCTGACCTGTTTTTGTTCGACCTTATGGGAACTACGTGGGCAGCCTTAGTGCTTTTCAAACTATGATTACAGTAAACCCTGCCTTTTACTATTAAAACCAAAAGAATGGTCTTGCTATGGTATAAAAACAATTTAAAATTTTAACATAAATGATTTTCTTAATTTTTTTTTCTTAATTTTACACTTTTTTGAAAAACCTTTGATGTGTCATGGCTTATCTGATGGCAAGACAAATGGAGAATGATGCAGACAAATATTAGTAAAGATTTGAAAATAGTAAAGTTATTTAGCTAAAAAATGTATTTGATTTATGCATTTGTCATACTTTGGAGTTGTAGTTGCATACCTACACTATTAGATTTTCTCTAGGAAATATTAAATATTAAATATTGAATTGAAATAAATCAGTCATTTCCAAAGTAGTATCTTATTCCATTTATGTCATTTTCCCAGAAATTCCTTAGAACTCCTTAGTTACCAGTCAAGATCTAAGTAATAATTGTAATCATTGAAAAGAGAATATATGTGTTTAAAATAAGGAGTTTTGATAATTTAAATAGCTGTGTATATTAGTTTGAACCTATTGCCTAAAACCTGTTACCAAGAGTGTCAAATCTACTTTTTTGATATTCTAACTGAAAAGATGTGTTTCTGGTATGATCGAAACACCAGCTGTTCTGGGATAAACTGATGATTTCTTAAGATCTGTATTCTATTATAGTAAGACTTCATTATCCTTGGTGAAAGAATTAGGTAAGCAACAGTAAAAGAATGGTCTAATGATTCTTTTTAAAATAAAAAGCCTGAATTGATAACTGGAAACATTGTTCTTATTTTAAATTCAAAGGAGCTTAAATAATGTGTTTTTCCCACTATTTAAAACTTCCTCGTGGTCTGCTTTCCTGTTTGTAATTCTGGCCCAAACAAGAAAAGAAAATGCCAACAAAAATGGGAGAAAAAAATTTTTAATTTAACAACACCAGGAAAAAAAAATCTATAATTCTTCTATTCTTGTTTAATTTTGGAAAGACTCCTTAGTAGATTTAGACAAGCTTATTAAAGTTAGGGAATTGTATCATTCTTTACATCAAAAAGCATTTCCTGTGTATTCCACTTGTAAATCACTTCAGTGTTTTAGGAACACTTCTAAAAAATGCATAGCATTAATAAACATTATTATCTGTATAAGTGATTTATCTCTGGGTTTCTAATAGGTGAATTTGGAATTGGTTAAAAGAAAACACAAAGAAAACAAAACAAAAATGCTCAGCTATATTTTTTGTTCATATAATTCTTTCTTAGGAAAGTAAAGTTATTAGATAAAAAGTAACCTTTTGAAATAAACATCAAAATTTACTATTTGATTTACTATTTGTAATGCTCTAGACTTTTTCACTGAAATGTTTTTATTTAATTTTGCAACATCCGTCCCTTGTTATTTTTTCCACAAATAATTCAGTGTTTAGTTTAAACACAAATGACACCAGTTCAACATTTATACTAATCCTATAACAACAAACTGATGGAAATGGAAAAATAAGGTATTAAAGAAAGTAGATTTTGATTTACAGCTTCTAAAGACTAATTTTAAGTATTGAAGCATGATGAATTCTATGGTTGTCCAAATGTCTACATTCAGTAAAAGCTTTCAGGTTGGAAAACAATCACCTCATTAAATTCACTTTGTATAGTTCATTATAAACATTTTTAAAAATGTGTGTCAGACACACTTGTTAGTTGTGATTTTTCCCAAGAGGAAATGTCAAGCTCTGATTAAGTAGATGATCATTTTTGGGGGGCGCCTGAGTGGCTCAGCCAGTTAAGCATCCGACTTCCACTCAGGTCGTGATCTCATGGTTCATGGGTCCAAGCCCCGCATCGGGCTGTGTGCTGACAGCACAGAGCCTGGAGCCTGCTTAGGATTCTGTGTCTCCCTCTCTTTCTCTGCCCCTCCCCTGCTCACGCTCTGCCTCCGTCTCTCTCAAATATGGATATTAAACATTTTTAAAAACTAGATGATCATTTTTTTAATGCCATGAAGAAAGCTTTGCAATACTTCAAAACTGAGTAATCAGTTGAAGTCTGTACAGAAGAGAAGTCTGTGTCCTCACACAAGACCATTTTTTGCTGCATGTCCCCATTTTATTTCTGTTCATATATAAATGTGTAATGTGTTAACTGAATAAATCAGAGAGCCACCCACAGGTCTGGATGGAACTTTAGAAGTTCTGTCATCCAGTCTTTCATCTCCAAGGAGAGGCCTACAAGGGTATATAGTTTACCCAAAGCTATCCGATGGCAGGTAGAAAAGTCAGGTCAAGAACAGTCTTCCAACCCTCAAGCCGGTGCCCTTTCCATTACTCCTTGTTTCTTTGTTTTGTCAGGGTATTTTAAAAACTTACTCAAAAATTTCAGGTGTTAACTGTTCAGCAATTAAATTCTGATTGAGTTAGGTTGTCAAGAAGACTGAAATAACTGGGTCACAGAAGATGGTTTATTTCTTACAACACTCCTCTAGGTTGTAAGGTCCATGAAAGCCATGAGTGACCAGCATGTTCATTACTGAATTTCCAGATGCTTGTCCAATGTCTGGTACATGATAGATTCTCTAAGAGTATGTTGAATGTTGAAGAAATGGATTTTAATGGCCTTTTGGGAGCCTTTCAGTTCCACCCCACTGAAACATTAACAAAATATGTAACACGTTTTTCATAAAATTTGGATAAACTTACTGTGAAATTAACACAAAAATAAAAATGAAAATTTCTAAGTGCAGCTTATACTAAATGATTTTCTTATGGTACTTAATGTGTGGACTGATACCCTCTCTTCTGCTTCTCTACTTTGCAGTATTGTTGCTATTGTTACCTGTTTGCTAGAATAGGACAAAAGCAAAGAAGAGTAATTTTCATTTTAAATTCATGTTTGGCTGAATAAAGTGAACTTCTGTTTCAACTCAATCACGCAAGTTTTAGTCCAATTTTCTATATTTCTAAATAAAATAATAACCTAAATATTTTTTAAATTTGATGAGTCAAAAAACATCATTTGGGGGTGCCTGGGTGGCTCAGTCAGTTAATCATCCAACTTCAGCTCAGGTCATGATCTCGTGGTTCCTGATTTTGTGCCCTGCGTTGGGCTCTACACTGACAGAGCAGATCCTGCTTGGGATCCTCTGTCTCCCTCTCTCTCTCTCTGCCCCTCCCCCACTCACACTCATTCTCTCTCTCTCTCAAAAATAAATAAACATTTAAAAAAATCATTTAATTATTTCCTTCTCTCTTCAAATTAGTATATCTTTTAGGGATTGCACAATGACTAAGGTTTTCTTCTTATCAAATTATTGCTTCTTATACTTCTAGAAACTAGGCATACTTCTTCTCTCTCTCATTTATTTAACATTAAACTAACATTTAAACTTATTTTCTATGATCTACACATTGTTTTGTTTTTATTATTTTTTAACATTTATTTATTTTTGAGAGAGTGAGAGAGACAGAGTGCAAGTGGGGGAGAGGCAGAGGGAGAGGGATAGGGAGACACAGAATCTGAAGCAGGCTCCAGGTTCTGAGCTGTCAGCACAGAGCCCAATGTGGGGCTCAAACTCACAAACTGTGAGATCATGACCTGAGCTGAAGTCAGATGCTTAACAGACTGAGCCACCCAGGCACCCCTGATCTACACATTGGTTTAGATGCCAGAAGATACATTGATTAGCAAAGTAGTTTCTCATAGAAATTATATTCCAGTAGATGTAGACAGATAAGATCACTTCAGATAATACGTGCCATGAAGAAAATAAATCTTTGTAATAAGCAGTGACTATGATGAGCTAATTTAGATATAATGATCAGAAAAGGTCTGCTAAGGAAGTGGCATTTGAACTGAGAACTGACAGGGATGACAGTGTGCTTTTCTTCATAAGAAAGGTTTTCAAGGCGGCTTACAGAAGAGCATTCATTAACTTGATGATCAGAGAGCTTACAAGCTTGTAAATCTGATTTTACCAGGACACTGAGAGCAAATCCATGCTTTGTGGGAAATTCACTTCATCTAAGCTCAGTAGATTAATTTATTTTATTTATTTATTTTTTATTTGAGTATGGTTGACACACAATGTTACTACACAGTGATACCCCATCTCTATATGTTATGTATGCTCACCACAAGTGTAACTACCATCTTCCCATATAACACTATATAATATCATTGACTCTAATCCCGATGCTGTGCCTTTTAGTCTTGTAACAATTTCATTCCATAACTGCAAGCCTATACCTCCCATTTCCCTTTCACCCATTTTGCCCATCCCCCCCCACTCCCTCCCCTCTGTTAACCATCAGTTTGTTTTCTGTATATATAGGTCTGAGTGTGCCTTTTGCTTATTCATTTGTTTTGGTTTTAGATTCCACACATGAATGAAATCATATAGCATTTGTCTTTCTCAGTACAACTTATTTCATTTAGTGCAATACCCTTTAGGTCCTTCCATGTTGTTGCAAATGGCAAGATCTCGTCCTTTTTAATGGCTACATAATATTCCTGTGTGTGTGTGTATGTGTGTGTGTGTGTGTGTGTGTGTGTGCACTCATTACATGTCTCTTTTATCCATTTGTCTATCAATGGACACTGAAGTTGCTTCCATATCTCAGATATTATAAGTAATGCTGCAATAAACATAGGGGTGCCTGTATCTTTTTGAATTAGTATTTTCATTTTTTCGGGGTGAAGACCAAAACCGTAATGAGATGTCACCTTACACCTGTCAAAATAGCTAAAATCAAAAAAGATAAATAACAAGTGTTAGCAAGGATGTAGAGAAAAAAAAAACCCTTTGTGCACTGTTGGTAGAGTGTAAATTGGTGAAGCCACTGTGGAAAACAGTATGGAGGTTTCTCAAAAACTTAAAAATAGAAACACCATATGATCCAATAATTCCACTATTAAGAGATTAATTTATTTAGCCAAAATTCAAATGTACAGTTTTAAAATAAAGAATAACTGCTACTAGGTTCAGAATACTGAAAATCCTCACGGCGAAGTCCTCCTGTAGGTAGATTCATATGGAAATCAACATAATTGTCATAAAGATGTTGGTAAGGATGTTATTAGAATGAGGGAGCTGTATGAATTTGGTATTTATAGCTAATGCACCTACAACAATAAGGATGGGCCTGTCTTATGTAGGCTGTAACTTTAGGCATCCATCTCTACCTTGCTCATGTGCCCAGGTCCTTGATCATTTTGGCTGAGTCTACTTTTCTGCTCCTTTCTTCTATTCTTCCATCCTCAGTCCCCCTTCCACACACACCCCCATTTTTCATGCCTAGAATTCCTCTCTGACTGACATTGTTTTTAGATATGTTAATATACCCTCAAGCAAGTGACATTCAATTCTTAAGGACCTTAGGAACCAGTCTGCTTTTTCATAACTCTGATTTTGTCTATTATGTTTTAATCCTGGGGTTTTTTACTTCTCTCTTAGAAAATTATATTTTTTTCTACTAAATTCTTGGAAAAAGCATGGACCCCCCCCCATCTACTCAGCCCTTATGTCTACCTAGTTGAAGATGGCACAAGATATAAGCTTATATAGAAGAGTGTGATTCTAAACTACTTTTACAAAAGCATATGTATATACATGCATTTAGGTCTATACTTCTATCGTCCATTCTAAACCTTTCCTTAATGTTGAAAACTGAAGACATACTGGGATACCTCGTGATACGCCAATGGAGATTAGAATGAAGTTGACGTTTCTGATTTGTTGCATGCCTTGAATGTGTTAGATGTAATGCCGTGGAAATGTCTGGTTTGTAATAAAAACCATATATATTCAGTCTCACCATCAAATTCCAGTCGTCGTGTTAATGTAAGTTGCCTTTGGTTCCTTTTAACCTTAAAACATTATTATTTTCTGTCAGTGTAACAATCATCATGACTCATTGTTTCAGTTTAACTTAGCCTAAGTAAAAGTAGTGTCTGAATTTGGCCCTTAATTTAGCTCCAGTTTTTCAAATTCTCCCAACTGTGTTGATTTAGGAATAAAGAAAAAGCATACTCTCCAAAGAAAGGCCGATTGTGTTTTAAAAGGTGGATAAGGAAAAAAAATATGGAGAGAAAGGGAGAGAGAGGAGAGGAGAAGGGAGGAGGAGAAAATAAAATATATTCAAATAGTTTTAAAGTTTTACTCTAAGTGTTCAATTTTCTTTGCCTGATATCTTCTCATTTTTTTGAATTTTATTTTACAGAGAGAAAGAGAGTGTGTGTGAGCATGAGGCAAAGGGAGAGAGACAGAGAGAGAGAGAGAGAGAGAGAGAGAGAGAGAGAGAATCCCAAGTAGGCACCACACTCAACACAGAGCTGGATGTAGATTCAATCCCATGACCCTGGGATCATGACCTGAGCCGAAATCAAGAGTCAGATGCTAAACTGAGGGAGCCACCCAGGTGTCCCTCTTTTTTCATTTTTATTAGACTACCCGAAACCATGTTCCTTCTTTTACCTTTTATCATTTCAAAGTAATTTTTGAATTACTTTAAATGCAGGAGTGATAATGGGTAACAAAATTAAACTACGCTTTGTTTTCCCCATTCTTTTAGAGGAAGGCAGTCATAGCTGTTTTTAACAATCAGACCTAGTGCATGCATGTTTTCTTTACTTCCATTCTTTCTGCAGTTATCTGTTAGCAGTGTCAAAACACGTAGATTAGAAGAGAGGCAGCTTTTAGCCTCATGGTTAGCTGGCCAAAGTGGAAGATGAGAGACAGGAAGGAAGGAAGGAAGGAAGGAAGGAAGGGAGGAAGGGAGGGAGGGAGGAAGGGAGAAAATATATCCTCCATAAAAATAGCAGTGGTTTCCATTGAAAGCACAAAAGAAAGGAAATGCAGAAAAATTGAGCTACATATTCTTCCTTGGGTAAGAAATTGTACCTTTGGTACCTTGCACCCTATCCAAAATATGGGTAATGTCACCTCAGCCTTCATAGAATGATTGACACTCTGAGATGAAGAAAGAGAATCCTCAGGGGAACATGGCTGCCAAAATCACTATATGGAATAAATGTGGTTAATAATCTTCTTGGCAAAAAGAGCTCTTCTGTTCCATGATGGCAGTACCACCAATTCTTCCCAGGAATTTCCTCTTCACTTTCTGCACACCCAGCACTAGTTCGGCAGGCCTCATCTCCCCAGGTCTAGAACAAAGCCTGTAAACTTACATCCCTGCAACAATTCTCACTCCCTACCAAGACATGCTGTTTTACTGTGCCCCTCTCAGGGTTTCAAATGCCACTCTTATTATTTTACAGTCACATTTAATACTTTATTTTTGTTTTGTTTTGTTTTAAAGTTTGTTCATTATTGAGAGACAGAGAGAGACAGAACGTGAGCGGGGGAGGGGCAGGGAGAAGTAGGACAAGAATCTGAAGCAGGCTCCAGGCTCTGAGCCATCAGCACAGAGCCCGATGCGGGGCTCGAACCCACTAACTGCAAGATCATGACCTGAGCTGAAGTCGGATGCTCAATTGACTGAGCCACCCAGGTGGCCCTGTACAGTCACATTTTTTTAACTTTTTTTTTAATGTTTTTATTTTATTTTTGAGAGAGAGACAGAGCATGAGTGGGGGAGGTGCAGAGAGAGAGAGGGAGACACAGAATCCAAAGCAGGCTCCAGGTTCTGAGCTGTCAGCACAGAGCCTGACATGGGGCTCGAACTCACAGATGGTGAGATCATGGCCTGAGCCGAAGTCGGACACTTAACCGACTGAGCCACCCAGGCGACCCTACAGTCACATTTAAAACACTTCTATGGCTGTATGTGGTTCATGTCATCAAATGCACTCTTAGACCACCTTCCCAAGGCCTCCAAAATATGGTTGATTTTATTGCTTATTATTTATCAAATATCTACCCAATATATTGCCAAGTAGAATTTTTCTACTTATTGTATGTGCTTTCTCACTCTATCTCCTGGTTTTATGTTATTGTTCTAGTGTTCTTTGCTGATTTAAAATAAATACTGCCTCATTCCAGAGTTTGGGCTAATTTTAGCCCTGACATATTTCTTTCTTCTCTATTTCTCATCACACTCAAGATCAGGATCCCCTGGTTAGTATTTTTTTTTCCTTTGCTTTATGTATAGCAGCTTTCCTTAAAAAATCTCTCTGGCTATATTGTAAGATCCTTGAAAGCAGGAACCAATCTCTTACAATTAAAAAAAAAAAAGTACAAAATGCCTGATTGTTGAGCTTACTTTTTTGACTTACTGGTTTGTGGTTTGTTTTTTTTTTCCTCTTAATGACATACAATCTGTATGTATCCAAATTTTGCAGGTAATCCTAATATGACTATATCAATCTTTATTAAAAACAGAAACCTTAAAATTTTTATCAAGAGACTACAGACAAATCAACATTGATTTAGGGAAAGTTGCTTGGATCATCATGATGCCTGTTAATGATCAGTATTGAACATTATCCTTCAAACACAGACGCATACGCACACCCTCACAATCACACTCAAAAACACAAAACTCTTATCTAGTTAAAACACAATATGCTGGATTATTAGGTTATTTACCAGTTTATATGTACATATCACTTTATGTATACATATATTTATGCATGTGTGTATGTGTAAAAAAATAGGGAAATTTCCTAAAGCCAGATGCTTGAGATAAAAAAAAAATTGCCAGAAAACTAAAATAATAAGAATTTATCATGCAATTAATTTTAGGTCAGTGTTTCTTACTCAAAGTTCACTTTGTGTCAAACCCTGAAAAAATTTACTTCATCTTTGGACTAGAAATAGTTGTAGCAAAGGATATGACTGTATTATAAGGATGCATGTTAAAACCACAGGTATCTTCCTCACAGTCCATGAATTTAATAAAAAACTGCCAAACTAAGCCTGATTGGTTATTTGTGAAATTTGTGTATTAGGATTTATTAAAATTCTTTCGGTATTTGTTCATTTATTTTTGTCATGTGAAAGTACTTGTTGGCACACACTGTGTAGCAAGTCTCAAAGTTTTAGAGTGGTCTGAGACCATTCAGAGAAAATAAAGTCAGGTGATTTTATTGGATGCAGATGATATAATAAGTGTAATCCCTCCCTTTTGCAATTATCATGAATTTGCTCATGAATTTGCTCTTGTGGTTGAAGTATCATGAGGAAAAATTCAGCATTTCTCAAAATAGTATTTGTTAATACTCAATAAAGTGAGAGCACTGTTAAATGATTATTTGTGAAAACTACCATTTTATAAGTTGAGGTACAATAGTCAAACATTAAAAATCACTGTGGAATAGTTTTGCTGTGAAACTGTCTTATACTGGAAGAAATAAAGCCACACATTGGTCATAAACTTGGGATGATTTCTCTAGTACAGTTTTTTTTCCTATCTGGTAAAATGACTTACTAATCTTACATTTCTTGCATTCACTTCGATTGTACTCTCATCTGACCATTTTCATCTGAGATGCTTTGCTCTCATTTGTGTGGAGTGGGGACGAATGGGGTCTCAACCAAGTTCTACCCAGCGGGTTCAGTGCCCCAGTTTCAGACACCTAATTCAGGCCCTTTTAAAATTATAAACCATTTAGACACATGGTTTCTGCCGTGAGCCTCACCACTCTGTTGTGGAGAAGACATGAAACTTCTCATTCTCTCTCTCCAATCATCTACAACTCTGAGTGACAGAATTACAACACGAGATCACTGCACTGGATCACACCATACAATCTGGCTCCCCTAGCCCTTACTGCTAAAGGATGGAAATTAAGCAATCTGATTATGTCAGTTCACACTTACATTCATTCAAAGCCTTACTATCTCTTTATTTGGGTATCAAAGGTTCTTTATGGTGTGACCTCTCTGTACCTTTCTAGTTATAGTTGTCTCCACTTTTGATATCCATCTTATGCCCTAGATATATAAAATGTCTTTGGATTTCTTGAACATGCTAGACTCTCTTTTGTTACCATGCCCTTTTCTGTATTACTTCCTCTGCTTGGGTGATATTGTCCTCTTAATTCACATGAAAACTCCTTTTAGCTTTCAGAAGTTGGCTCAGTTAACCTAGTTTTACTTTGCATACCTTCTTGCATTAATATCCTTCCTTCCCTGAGTCAGACAGCCTCATTCTGTGTTTCATAGCATCCTGAACATCCTTCTGTCATAGCTGCTAGTACAGTGGTAATTATGAGTCTAACTGGTGTTTTTAGGTCAGGAAATATATCTTTCATCTTTGTCATTACAGTGTATATTATAGTGATTGACACACTGTGGGCATAGAATAACAGAATAAATATTTGTTATATAAGTTATCTAATGAACAATAGGCATTTATATTCTCAGTACTTAACTCATGTTAATTTTTAAAGAGATTATAAAGATTGGAATATTGTGTACAATTTTGTTTTAGAAAATGAAGTCTAGGAAAGATATATATATATATATATATATATATATATATATATATATATATAACTTATTCTTGCCTCTGTATGCATAGTAAAGTGCAGATTTGGTGTTGGATTCATCTTTTAAAAGAATACAATAGAATCCCATTTAAACTGGGTTTAGATTCTAAAGTCAGTGGGAAGGATAGAATTAGCCTTGGAAATACCTCAGGAACACGTCACAGTGGAGACTGACACCACTGTCATTTGGTCAGTTGATGAAAGTGTTGCAATGTGTTTCTGTTTCTTTGGTCATGTCTCAAATGAACTTGTTGAGTTTCATAACGAATGAAATGTATGTGTCATTAGACATGGAACCCCCTTTTGGCAGAGTGAGATACTTAAGCTGGGAGAAGCAAACAGGAACTGAGACCAACAGAGGGAAGAGCAAGCAGTCTCAAATCACAGGTGTCAATGTAGTGTACCGTATCATGGGCAGTGACAAACAGAATCATCTGCCCTAACTTGCTAGTTTTTTGCCCTTATTTTTCTTTTAATTCCTAATTTAAATAAACATAGTTGAATTTAGATGAGTTAAGTATTTGTATAAAGTAACTCCACAGTAAAGGAATGAAGGGTATTTTTTTGCCTTATTGACACAAATACTTGTCACGTTTTATAGATCCTTCACGAAATATATAGTTGTAGATATAAGTTAAATGTATGTGCAGTAAGAAATTGTGTGCGTATTTGTGTATGTGCATACAAAAACTTGGGAACAGAAGCAGACATGATGGTCAATGGTGATGCCTTTCTGACGTTATCGATGCATCCAGAAAAAGGCTAAATTCATCCAAAATTAGAAAAATGTGAGCCCAAAATCATTCAAAAGACAAGGAAATTATATGGCTATTAGTTTCCTATAACCTATGCTGTTCTGATTACTTTCTTGATATACTTAATCAGAGATAACATGTATAGCCCTGCCTATATAATCCCAGTATACCTGTCTTCACATATAGCATTTATGAGAGAGAATTATGAAACTTGGATAATGAAAATGTATCATCTTATACTTTAGTTATGGGTAACTTGAATAATGGTGTTCCCACACATCTGGAATGACTTCCAAATCATACATAACCTTGAGTCATCTTAAAGCAAAGAGGATCTCTTAGAGTTTGGCAGAAATTCATATACTCATTCATTCAACAAATCCTTTTATGTATCTGATATATGCTAGGCTTAAGTTTAGGAAATGGAAATACATAGTGAACAAGACAGATAAGTCCCAGTTCTCCTAGAGCTTATAGTTTAGTAAGAAGGAAGAGAAAAAAATATAAATGAATAGATAAGAAGATTTCCATTAGAGATAAGTGCTATAAAAAATAAAGAGAATTTGATAGAAATAGAGTGGAGTGATAGTAGGGATATATTGCTTTAGATGGCAAGTTAAAGAAGGCCTTTCTGAAAAGGTGAAATATGAGTTCAGGATAAGAGGAATCAGTCATGTGAAGTTTTTGGAGAAGAGTGACTGAAATAAAGCGAACACAGAACTCAAAGTGGAAACACACAGAAGTGAGGGTGGACTTCGCTAGTTGGAGAAATGTCATGATGGCTTCAGTGGCTAGTGCATGTAGGAAGAGTAGCAGAAAACGAGTGAAGAGATGAACAGAGGCCAAAGCTTATATAACTCTGTAGACCTTGGAGAGAGTTTTGGATTTTATTCTAAGCACAAATAACCAGGGATACCCTTGAGAACTCAGAAATCATCACCAACAGGAGCTCGGAATGGTATTGTATTATGTGCACTAAATTCTATTTGCAGTGTGTCACCTATCATTAATGTTAGTAGGCTGGGTGAGTCAGTATGGTTACTGATTAAGAAAGCAAACTTTGAAAATCAACAGATAGGAATTTGAATCCTGGCTTATTTCCTCACTAGGTGTGTGTCCTTAAGAAATTACTAAATCTCAATTTCCTCTGTAAAACAGGTGATTATAATGGTACCTACCTCTGAAGGCTGTTATAATAATTAAATGGCATAATTGCATAAACCACAGCACTATACATAAAGTCAATAAATATTAAGGATATTATTAGTAGTAGTAGTAGTAGTATTACTAAAATAGGGAAGAGAGACAATGCCTAATGTGGCTCCAAACTACACAATATTCATGATATTTAGAGCATTTATTAAACTGATTTGGGATTACAAATTTGTCTCTTTGGTTTTATAAGTTTTTTTCATTTGATAAGCAATATATGTTTTTCATAGCCATTACAAATGCAGAATCTTTTATAAGGAAAATTATGTTTTGCTACACACAAAAGGAGATAGGTAGCTGATTTTTGCATATTCTAAAAGAGCTGGGGGAAATCTTCCTATAGAGCCATGGATTCAGATTAAAGATGTATCCCCCAAAAAATTATTTTAAGTAGTTAAATATATACCTATGTAGGTTATATATTATTTTCTTCATATTTCTCCACTTAGCTGGTGTAATAGTCCAACATTATTATTATTATTATTATTATTATTATTATTATTATTCTCCTTAAGAAAATGGCCTGAGGAACCAGATTCAGTTTAGGGACTGAGGACTCCTCAATGCAGAATTGTTCTTTTCCTCAGTGTGATAGAATGTGAAGAATTTCTTATCTGCCTTTACTTTCTCTCTTTGCCATGCTGATGCCATCAGAGTAGAATTCTAACAGGAATCAAAACATTCATAATTTTCCATGATTTAAAAAATTTTGGAGAAAAAAAAAGGAAAAAAATGTAATTATTACTTTTCAATGCCAGTCTTTTGTATTATCCCAAGACTTGAATGAAATGCATTAGATACATATTCTGGCTAATTCCATTTATAATTCTAGGCAAAATATATAAGAGTAGAATTTCTTTTTTTGTCCTTTTCCTTACCATTGTCCAGATGTAAGCCCAGATCAAAGTATCAGTTTGTTGAAGAAAATACATGTATTTAAACACACAGATAGCTTCTTGGAGTCACTAGTTGTAGACTACTGCAGAACAATAAAATTGCTTTGCTTACAGCTATATTCACAACAGAGGTAAGAGGGTAACGTGATGATGTTGCTGAAGATGACAGAGATGGTGATAGGAGGTCTCCTCAAACACTTAACGTGTGGTAGACACCATGCTAGTCTTTGTCTGTCTCTGTCTCCCTCCCTCTCTCTCTTCCTGTAAGGCAAGCAGGTATCATAATTCACTTTTAAAAGTGAGCACACTGCGGGCACCCGGGTGGCTCAGTCAGTTAAGCATCCGACTTCAGCTCAGGTCATGATCTCGTGGTCTGTGAATTCGAGCCCCGTGTTGGACTCTGTGCTGCCAGCTGAGAGCCTGGGGCCTGTTTCGGATTCTGGGATTCTGAGTCTCTCTCTCTCTCTCTGTCCCTCCCCCACTTGCATCCTGTCTCACTCTCTCTCAAAAATAAATAAACACTAAAAAAAATTAAACAAGTAAAAGTGAGCGCCCTGAAACTGGTTACCTAGATTGCCTAAGACCACTTGTTAGTAAAGAACAGCACCAAGATTCATACCTAGTTCTGACTCCAAACTTTCTTCTCCCTCTACTACATTACCGTTGATCAAGTCATGGAATGGATTTGTTCAGCTACCTGCAAATGGCAGCCTTACTCCACTTGATTCATATTAACATTTTAATGTTTTATGTTGATAATTAGGTTTCCTATTGGCTTCATGGCTGGTACCTTTGTATCTCCAAAACCTGCCATAAAGTAAAAAGTCCACTTTGTTTCCCCTTTCTAAAAGATCAGCAACATGTTACAATTTAATGCAAGGACCCTGGTAATAATTAAAGGGCTGCAGAGAGTCTTTATAGTTACAATTTATAGTTTTGTTTTTCAGCATACATTATTTTCTTCCAATCCACATCACCACTGGATTTGGTGTACAAATTACTTCTAATTGCAGATGAGGGTCAAGAAATTAGGATTGTTTATGCTTTTAGATATAAAATAACCAAAATAGTCATGCTTAAAACTCTTAGCTGGGATTAATAATGTTATAAAGGAAGCCCATAGGAGAATTCAAAATGTTGGGTATTTATATCACAAAGTTGAGTTGCAGAAATGAGATTAGACTTCTTGCTTTTTTTTTATGTATATTTACCTTACAGAGAGAGAGAGAGAGAGAGAGAGAGAGAGAGAGAGAGAGAATCCTAAGCAGACTCCACACTGCCAGCGTGGAGCCCATGGTGGGACTCCAACTCACGAACCATGAGCTCATGACCTGAGCTGAAATCTAGAGTCTAATGCTTAACCAAACAAGTGACCCAGGTGCCCCAGACTTCTTTATTAGAATAGTGTTTCTGCTACTTTTGCTTTGCAAACTGCTAAACATAGATGCTGAATAAATGAAGAATGATATTATTAATAAGCCATTCAAATATGTAGAATTCTTGAAGATAATGATTTACTTGAAGAGACAAAAGTTGTTATGAGCTCTGTCACTCACTGAGCTGCTCAAGATTTGGTTATTTGAGCAGTACATTGCTTATAAAGATGGAGATGTGGAGGAGAACAATGATGACAAATACATAAAAGTATTGTATTGAGACACTTTACTTTGAGAAACTCATTTAATACCTTCAGTAGCCCTAGATTGTAGGCATATTAAGCATATACTAACTTTGCAGGTGAGGATACTGGGGCACGGGAAGTTAAGTAATTTTACAAGATGTCTAAACTTATAAATGAAGGAGAAAGACTCTGGCTACAAAGTACCTGCTATTAACAACTAGAAATAGGATTTTGCAGGAATTAAAAAGAATTATATATAAAGCACTTAAAAGTTCACATCACTTAAGCTCTCAATTAGTAGTTGTTAGTATTACTATTGCTTGGCTCTTATTATCATTATAATACATGATTATATGAATGTTTTTATTGTGGGCTTAAAGGGTACTTTTTCTCTTAATTATACATAAAGAAAGTCCTCCAAATATTAAAGATGTGAGTGATTTTGCATAATGTCATTCCTAGTTCTAGCCAGCTCTTTCATTAAATGTTGATGTGATTTTTATATATTCCAATGACTATCACTTAGGTTTCTAGAAGGAATCTGTATTATTGATTTTAAAGATAAAAAGCCTCAGTGGAGGAGATAAGCTTACACTGTGTAAAACACCAGTTAACACCAAGCATGGGATAAATAAAAGGCCAAAGATCAAGGCATCAATAAAAAAAAAATGCCAACTCCTTCATAACTACCTGATATTTCTACCATTTCTCTGATTCTGTTTATTGAGTTGGAAGGTACTCACTCAGGAATTTCAGGTTTGTAGAGATTTAGGAAAAGTACTTGACATTCTATTTGTTTTTTTAAATTTCCATCATAACCACTTTGTATTAAAGGCAGGCATGCAAATATGCGGAAAAATTGTAGGTCTTCTTGAACTTTGAGACGTCCATTTTGACAAAGGAGAAGGCACACGTTTGGAAAAATTTATATGTGCCCCTTTGGTTTGGGTGCTAGTCTGACCTGCCAAACTTCAGAATTTTCACATTTTTAATATACCAAGGTGGGTTAAAACAGCCCATTAGTATAAGGCGTATTTTTGAAACTGTTGACATTTGGCTACTGTTCTTTCATCCACTGTTCCGCAGTCTTGACAGAAACTTGGTTTAACTTGCAGAGAGAAAGTGAAAGACAGAGAAAGGTGTCTATACGAAATGCCCCAGAGAGAAGCCGAACTCCTGTAAGGCAACATGTAGGCATTGAGTGTGACACTGTATTAACCTTTTTAATGGATGTATGTAATAAAGTGACATGTAAATGGAGCACAAGGGGAGATATGACACTATATCTGGAAAAGGATAAAACAGTTGGTTGAATACTGGGCTATTATAGCAGTTTGCAAACCTTGGATAAACTCAGTCAGCGGTTGTATAATTGGTTATTCAATCCCGACCCTTGTTCACAGCTCAAAGCCAGGAACACTGAGACCTGTTGCCAATTTGAGTGAATATAGTGACTGTACTCGGCCGGGGCCTAACATTGGAGCCGGGCCTTTTCCTGTGGGCCGGTTTCCACCATGTCTGGGACTGGCTCAGCGACAGTGGGTCTTTTGTTGTGAAAGGCTGGCTGGTACTCCCCTCCTTTGCAAAATGTCTAACAGCTACACAAATATAAGAAAATAGGAAAAGGGACTTACTGTAGCTTTTCTCTTAGTAAGTTACTGTGGAGTTATTAGTTTTCCTTTCTTTATTTTTCTTTTTCTTTTTTTTTTCTTTCTTTTTTGTTTTCTTTGCTCCTTTTTGGGGGAAGTCTGCGTTAAGTAAGACAACTTAAAGAGTGATAGAAAAGCCTGCTTCTAGATAAGAATTGAACCTTGGTAGTCCTTGATTGGAACATGATATGTATGGAGAAATTGATAGTAATTTGATTCACAAAAATGGGTTTCTGAAAAAGGTATCTTTACTTTTCCCCCTTTCTCCTATGAATGTTCATGTACTGAGAAGATTGTTTTTACGGAATATCTCCTCCGTGACAGAAAGATACAGCATGTTTATAAACCTGTTACGTATTTAACTTTATGAAACAAGCACCCTACCCTCTCTGCCCAAACACACTGGCTGGATGCCAACAGACTAACCACTTACTGTTTCTAGTCTAGTAAAAATTGAGAAATAAATCAGTGAAGATTTTGATTTGAGTGTATGGTATAAAGAATGCCCAGTCTTCTTACAGTGCCCAATTCAGAAAGGAATCTGTAACAAGCTTGTAGTATTTGCCGGTTAGGTGCTGCTTACTGATAGGGTGACAGTTCCCAGCTGCAATCAATTATGCTTCCATTATTTCTGTTGTTTAAACATGCCTCGGAATACCAGTTCGAAGCATTTCGCAAAATGTATCTTCATTCCAAAACGAAGTAAAGAGCATTTTAAAAAAGGAAAAGGAAAATACATTCTGAATCGAGATTTTTTTTCCCTGAGAGTATTTATAATCTCTCTGCCACCCCTCTCACCTCCCTGATTCCACCTCACACACCCAGCATTTATAAAATCACACACACAACACATAGTGTTTGATTTAATGCTGGGTTGCAATTCAATCAAGAGACTGCTGAGGTCATATAATATAAATGGCTACAGTACTTCTTGGCTCAGTTATAGCCTTGATCATTCAGGGCTTTGTTTTTGTTAATTGAGTAGCCTCCTGCTGGGGGGAGCTCCTAAATATTTTGGACTATATGTCACGAAAAAGAATTTGGAGACTAGAAGGTAGTGATCTGGGGGGTGGGGGGTGGGGGGTGGGAGGAGGTGAGTTTCTGCAGTGGACAAGGGAAAAGGAAAGACGTAGTTCTGAAACCATGACAGGACAAAGGAAAAAAAAAAGCAAATTGTTTTTGAATAGAAAATTAATCATTGAAAAGGGACTGGCTATTGTGAGGCAAACATAAAAATAGAGGGAGCATTTAACTTGAAATATATGAGAAAAAGCACTATAGCAACTCCAACAGAGGCATTTAATGGAAAATACACCTGGCCATCTCATTATAAGTACATCCCTGGGAGCCAAGTGTTATGAGCATTAGTAAGAAGGTGGTATTATAAAAAATTTGATTATAATCAAGCTTAATGTATTTGAGGCTTAATAAAAGTATTGTATGGCAGTAGTGAGTATCATGGCATAATGGAGACCTCTTAGTATTGGATTGTTCGTAAGTATTGTATTTCATAATGTTGATCTGTGGAGGCCTTTACTTCCTGATGAGAAAATAGGAACTTGTATTGGAAAAGAGATCACAGAATCATAGACCGGCCCCTATTAACCCCAGAAAATGCAATTCAACATATATCTTATCATCTTAATCTCCCAAATATTCTTTTAGCTTATATTATAATACAATATTGTATATAACAAACAGATGTCTCCCCTAGGTCACTGTTGGTAATTTAGTAAATTGTAGGTGTCCAACTGGAGAGTCTAGAGCTGCTGGTGAAGAATGAATGCCTGAGATGCCTCATTAATTTAATGTAGGTAAGAGGCCGGTGGGCTTAAAGGATTTGGTAGTAGCCCCATTGAGAACTACCTAACTGTAATTCAAATAGTGTGGAATAAACTTTTTTTTTCCCTATTATTTCTTCCCCTCCATGCTGTGAAAGCTCACTGATCATTATTTTTTAGGCACTTAATGTGTCACGATGAAAAACAGAAAGGCTGAAATATGTATGAAAACACGAGTTTCGATTAAACTCAAATCAAGTATTTTTTAAAGGTGTTGGTTTTTAGTTTTTATGCAGCTCCGTTTGGCACACAGCTCTTCACATGTTTTGAGATTTGGCTTTGCTGCTTTATAATTTTGAGGGTGCTGTGCTATAATCTGAACGATTTGCTGAGAAGAAAAGAGAGAAATAAATAGCGCAGGTTTTACATCTTGAACTCTGGACCAAAATAATAAGTTGACACCTACTATATAATTGGGAAACCTGTTAGATTATGTGTCTACTTTAATGTGATTTATAAATTTTGGAAATATTCTTATAAAGAATCGAATCCCCTCATTAAACAAAGTAATTTCTTGTTTTTTGGTAGTTGCCATGAAACAATGATGTCTTTCTTTTCTCTTTAGAAATGGAACAGTTCTTTTTTTTTAATTTCATGAACATATTTTTTAAGTAGATAATGTACCTTTTAACATTAACTCCTTTTGAATAGTAAAGATCAGGTTGGATGATTATACATTTATTGCAAACACAAGTTTAGTGTACCAAATTTCTTGCAATAAATTATTAGCCTTCTGCAAATAAGATTATAGACAGCTGTAATACTTAGAGTGATTTATTTGTCATGCTTCTAATTCAACTGAAGATCTCAACTATTATTGGAACACCTTAATTCATAAATATGATTAAATAAATGTTTCTAATTTATCATCATTGTTAACAATATTTTATCTGAATCTTCATTCTAGAGGAGTTACAAGATTTTTCCAAATAGTTGAGGGCACTGAAAGCTTTTTGTAACCATCTTCAGTATTCATCCCAGTGTTCACTTTGGGTGAGAGAGCTAATGTTCTGTCACAGAGACCTCTTGGGGCTTAAATGTATTCTGCACCTTTTTGTGAGAACTAAGATAGCAGGTTCCTGGGGCTTTCATGTCCCTCAGGGAAAATTCCCAGAGATATGAACACTTTTGAATTTCTGACATGTGCAACACAGAACCTTTGTAGCTTTCAGAAGACTATTCCCAAGTTTGTAAAAACTTGTTCTATGACCCCCAGGTCCAAAAATTGGGTAGTCTGTCACTTTACTGGATTCATCCATCCTTTGGGGATGAAATACTAACCTAGATCTTAATTTTTTCATTGCTGACATTGGAACTTCACCAAAATCCTTACACTGTTTTAAATAAGTTTTTTCCCTACCTTTCTTAATTTTATTCTATTAAATCAATAAGTCCTTAGGAAAGCATAGGCTACATGTCATTGTATGGTGAATATCCCTCGAGCCCCTGCTATCCCCACCTACTTTTTCTCTTCTCATTTTTTTTTTCAATTTATTCGTTTTGAGAAAGGGGGGTGGGCAGAGAGAGAGGAAGAGAGAGAATCCCAAGCAGGCTCCACACTATCAACCCAGAGCTGGTCACAGGGTTCAAACTGTGAGATCATGACCTGAAGTGAAATCAAGAGTCAGACACTTAACCAACTGAGCCACCCAGGCGCCCCTCTCTTCTGATATGTTTCTAACAAGATAAATGAGTTCAAATTATATATAAATTTGATATTAAATATATGTACATGTGAAAGAGAAAGATTTGGGGGATGTATATCTCCATTGTTTATTCCATACACGAGAAGTAAGTCGTTTTTTGTTTCTATATATCACATGGTTTTTGACCTCTTCTTTTGCATTGAATTTTAATATATAAGTAAACATAAATGCTAATAAAACTCCCAAACATTAAACTCAAGCACAAGACACAGAGGGGACATTCAACAGACAGCTCTTTCCTTTTCTGTTCTCTCTCTGGATATTTCTGTCCTTTCAAATGTTTTCCCTTTAGTTACTAGATTTGGGACATGATTCTATAGATGGTATAGACTGATATATTTAAGAATATAGAAAAAGTAAGCAGCAATAGTCCTGTGCTGTAGAAATTCTTGTTAATTATATTCAAGGTATAGATTATTTTATTTTCTACCATTAATACCAATATTAGTCATTGCTTATCCTCTCATCTCTTTAAATGAATAATCAGGATATTATCCCATCATTCTTCCCCAATTTACCACATTGCTTGTAACATTATTCTGCTGTTCTTTTCTGAACCTGCAGACCTTTAGTTCTCAACCTGAAAAGAGGATGCCCTTGTCATTTAGCTGACATTTCAAGAGTTTCTCTTCTTTCTTTACTGCTGACATAAACATATGAACCTCTTATATTATGTAGGTGGTATATTACTTTGAAGTATATATATATATATATATATATGTACATATTTATATATGTATTTGTTTATGTATGAAATATGTGGTCACATGATTAGTGGTCCCTTATTTAAGATTTTTAAACAAAATTTTTGTTCCCAATACTCCAGTAATAATAATTCTCCCTTTTCACCCTTTTTAATAAATAAAATATATATTAGCTCCTGGTAGTTCATTATTGCATTTTACTGTGACTTTTTTGAATGACTATATGTCATCCAGGTATAAAATAGAAAACTATTGGAGTTTATTTGAATTTTTTTAGTCAATGATATTTAAATTATTACTCAAATGACACTGTGATATTAGTAAAGTTATTTTACCTTTCTAAGAAGAATTCAATATATTCTATTTCACATCTTAACCACATGAAAAAAGTTTTCAAGTTTCTGAAGATTTAATAGAATTTTTATCCATATTGTTATACCCCATTATCAGTGTTTACTCATCAAAAAAAAATTACCTCAGGTCTCAGGAAAGTACAGATTCCTGGATTCAAACAAGACATAAAGAACCATTTAAAGAAGCTTCCCTATGGGGGGTCTGGGTGGCTCAGTGGGTTAAGCACCTGACTTCAGCTCAGGTCATGATCTCACAGCTCATAAGTTCAAGCCCCATGTTGGTCTCTGTGCTGAAAGCTCAGAGCCTGAAGTCTGCTTTGGATTCTGTGTCTCTGTCCCTCCCCTGCTCATGCTGTTTCTCTCTCTTTCTCTCTCAAAAATAAATAAACATTAAAAAAATTTAAAATAATAAAAATAAAGAAGCTCCCCTATGACTATGAACTTTAGGTGGATAGGGTCCGCTTCTGTTTTGCTCCTGTTAATATCCCCCGTGGCTGTAAAAATATATAGTACATGCTCTTTGTCGAATTAATCCATTCTACTATTCTTATCCATATTCTTAATTTTTAATTTAACTTTATATTATCAGTGTGATTTAACGCATACAATTAGTATGCGTTACAGACAAGATGAGAAATTGGTCCCATTTTTGGAAAGAATTTCTTAGTAGAATTTTTTATAGCTGGTTTGATTGATAAATGATGGCCTATTTTGTTTCATTTCATTTCATTTCATTTCATTTCATTTCATTTCATTTCATTTCACATTGTTTATTTATTTAGAGCAAGTGCTTATGCGTGAGAGTTGGGAAGGGGTAGAGAGAGAGAGGGAGAGAGAGAATCCCAAGTAGTCTCCGTGCAGTCAGCACAGAGTCTGATGCAGGGCTTGATCTGATGACCATGAGAAATCTCATGATTTCTGAACCAAAATCAAGAGTCAGACATGTAACTTTCTGAGCCACCCAGGCACCCCAACAATAGACTATTTTAGAACTCTTTAGGGTAATATTACCATAATAGCACTTAGAAAAAAAGTCTACTGACACATTTATTAACTGTTCATTAATATAATATTTTAAATGAGGCATGTTCTCTTTGTTTTTACTTCAATAAATGAAACAATAGAAGAGCAATTCTGTGACACTGTAGCGATTTTCAATCAAAGGTTTAGTGTCTGGTCATTGATAGTCTATACATCTTTCTCAGAAGATTGAGTTTCTTGAGGTGCAGAGGCCACATCTTAGTGCCTGTCATGGTGCCACAGTAGCAACTTAATAGGTGATTGTTAAGTAAATAAATGAATAAATGGATAAAGTATAAGTCTTCCTAATCTGTGTGCATGTATGTGTGTAAATTCTGCAAAATAATGAAAATGGCAGTATCCAATTTTTTAAAGTAGTCTGATAGCTCTCTGATAGTACATTATGCCACTAAAAGCAAAGATAATCATTTTGTGCATTCAATTAATAAATTAAATGACTATACTAATAGATACTACATGCCCAATTTTATACCTACTGACTTTAACACTGAGAATGGTTTAAGTCTCTGGTGATACAGGACAAGTAAAAATGAACTATGCTTTTTCACTTTTTCAATTATTCTAGACTTTTTAAAAATTTTTATTTGCTTCCTTTATATCTTTTTTTTTCACTTGTTCTTCCTTAAATGCAAATGCTTCTTAAAGAGAACTCTTACAGGTTGATTTTTTTTCTTAACTCTTATGCATTTTGTGGGGGTCACAGCGTAACACAGCTAACACATGAAACCGAGGCTTTCGTTGTTGATTAGATGGCATCTAAGCTGGTGAACATTAAATGCCATTTTGCAAATATAAGTATTGTATTTTCTCATCTAAAATTACTCCAAAAATGACATGATCCAAAATCCATGAAAGGTTATGGGAGACCAAATATAACAAGTTGTTAAGGCAGATGGACGACTTTGGTTGAGAAGGATATGTGCAAATTTAGATATATGATTTTAAGCAAATCAGAGGATATTTTTCTTAATTTTAAAAACTGATGCTATGTGTCAGAACATAAAGATATAATTTGAATTGTAAGTAGCTTTTCACCTCAACTGTGCATCTACCTGCATATCACAATCTCTGATTTATCATATGAATCATGTCAGTTTTTATTGTTCATATCTTTTCAGGCATCTGGCAAGCTGAAATTGCGATTTGTTTTCACATATGTTGTGATAGAGAAGATTCAGGATGTGTAGTGGTTTAGCATCAGGCTGTATGTGCTTTAATTCTCACTTCCAGTGGTAAAACATTCTGTCATATTTTTAAAAGTACTGGAATTCTTATTCTAATATACTTTAAGTGGTTTTCTATTTCTATGCTTTTTGTATCTCCCTTACCATCCCTACCACCTACCTTCACAATTTTAAACAACAACAACAAAATTGTACAAATATCGTCATTAATTTTCATTTTCATCATGGTCTTAGATATCTAATTAAATGGATAATTATGTGAAGACATACTCTTCTATAGTAGGATGATTGCTTCATTTATAATTCAAATACATCTTTAGGTAATTTTCTTCTTAAATATATCAGGAGGTATATATAATTTGCTTACAGCTATGCATTCTTATCTTTGCTAAGCTGTGATATGTTTAAGCTGTCTTAAACTCCTGTTTGTAAATTTGTCTTGTGAAATTAAGACTTGGATTTAATGGGGTGCCTGGGTGGCTCAGTTGGTTGAGCATCTGACTTTAGCTCAGGTCAGGATCTCATGGTTCATGGGTTTGAGCCCCATGTTGGGCTCTGTGCTGACAGCTCAGAGCCTGAAGCCTGTTTCAGATTCTGTTGTCTCCCTCTCTCTGCCTCTCCCCTGCTCACATTCTCTCTCTCTCTCTCAAAAAAAAAATGATAATAAAAAATAATAAAAAAAAGGCTTGTATTTAATTATGCCTGATTCTCATGTACCTTTTGCCATGATTTAGTTCATACAGCTTGTCTTCTATTTTACTTTATTCCTCTATTTCACATATGCACAGTTGAGAAAATAGTATTTTATATAAAATGAATGGAGAATAATGGTTTTCTTGTAACTGGTGTCTGAGCAAGTTGGTTATATGATGAATAAAAATAGTCATGATAATTTTTTATGAGAAATGCCTTACCTTTTTAAGTTGACTGTTATTGATACATCATGAACACCTTCTTCCCAATTTTCTTTTCTCAAATTACTTTTGTGTGTCTATTCTACCCTTCTTGCTTTAGTAACTCCTTTGCTTCCTCCTGCTCTCCCCTCTGATTGTAACTAATGACTAGAACTTAATTTTCCTTTCCCCACCCACACTTTGCTGACATCATAAATTATTTGGATACAAATGGACAGTATTCATTAGCTGTGCACTTTGCTGAAAGAGCCTTACACAGGAGTGCTGCACTCTCTCATTTTTATTAAAAGTTAAAATGCTTTTGCTGTCAGGGGGGTTGGGGTAACTTAGCCATGATAGAGGACAGGGCTACAGTGCTAATAAATAAAAATAATAACTATTACGCTGGTTGAGTGACCCTGGGAAAAGAGCACTACACAGCTATTTGTTGTCCCCTTTCACTTGTCAACAGCACTGGCTTAAAAGCTTTAGCTATTGTTGAGGATGTAATGGAGCCCATGGAAAGTTATGAAGACAACTGTCAAAAAACAATCAGGCAAAGATTAGTTGAGTATTTTTGTGTATCCGTGCTGTTTTGGGACAATTCTTACATTAACCTATGGCAAGTGACAACTGTCCTTTTCCTTCTCATGATACTACACCTTTTTCTATATCATCCTTATTGGCTTGGACCATTTGAAAAATGCATAGGAATGGTAGATAATAGAAACTAAGGGTTGTGGGTCATTGCCATAAAAAATGCACAGATAGTTTTGTTATCCTTGCTGAGATTTTCAAATTCTGGTTCATTTTGGTGATGGGCAAATAAAGCATATGCATGTATGTTTCATTTGATTTTGAAGTCGTTCTTTTGGGTAGTTGTATATTAAGTGGCAGCTGTAATGTTAGTCAACATTTTTAAGTGTTACTGTGTGCTCAGCAGTGTTTTAAGAGCTTTACATAAATTATCTCCTTTAATTATTTTGACAATCATATGTGGTAAGTAAGTGCAGTTACTATTACTGTTTATAGGTGAGTCCATTAGAGCATAGTGAGGTTAAACTACTTGCCAAAGGTCACAAAACTAGTAAGTGATGGAATCATGTCATTTGACATTAGTTGTTCTTTTTTTTTAATACCTAATAGCCCAACATAAGTGAGATTTTGTATGTGAGAAATACCTCTTTGCAACTATTTCTTGAAATGCTACCCTCAAATTGCATGTTATTTTTGCTGACATCTAATATTCGAAACAAGGACAAAACAAAGTGTTGCATGAAAATATACTTACTTTCTGAGTGATAGAATAGATACAACAGTATAGCTCCATAAGTTTCTCTTTTAAATGGATTTTTTTTTCTTTTTGCCTAGAAAATATAGAGCCATCTTGTGAGGAGTAAACCCAAGGTTATCGATATGTAGCATTTATATCATATTGATTATGGCATGTTTAATCATGCGATAAAAAATATTCTTCTAGAATGTGGTATAAGATTGAGTATAATTGGGCAGGTGTGTTAACAGTTTCGACTTGTGCAACAAGAAAATTTAAGCTTGTAAGTATTGATTTAAACATTTCAATAGTCCAAAAACTGATTGCATATTAAACATTTTAAAACTTGAGTCAGCAGGCCAATTTTTTTTTCTTTCTGTTAACAAGCTCTTATTAACTTTCAAGTGGAAACAAACAAGTATTTTGGCACCACTAAAAGTAAAGTATTTGTAGAGCTTAATTCACTTTAGGATAATTACATATAAAAATGAGGCTTATTGAAATTCTAACGCTTTGGAATTTCAGATGTGTTTCTCTTGTGTGTTGTGGTATTTATTATTTCTTAATGTTTCCTAGAAGAACTTGACATTTTCAGTGGCTGACTAGCTACGGTGCTTGGCTAATGGGAATCTTGCAAGGGCTTGTGGTCTTCAATAGACAAATAACTTTTCAGACATATAAAAGTTTTTGCATTACTTCCATAACATAGTTTAATATTTTCCCCCAAATATTGTCTAGGTCAGTGCATATTGTCCACATGAATTAAACTCGTACAGATAGTTGATTTCCAGATTCAGCCCAATATTCCCCTCAAAAATAATCTTATTATCAGTAATTGAATAATTAAATAACAGTACATTGAATTGTAATTAGCTTTTTGAAGAAAAATATATTTGGCCAAGTGTTCTAACTTGTGTTTATTCTTCAACTTTATGTTGGCCATCAAGTGAAAGCTTCCAAGGGGAGAGTGTTGAATTAATGAAACATGATTAAGAGATTAGGCACCCAGGGGTGGCTGGGTGGCTCAGTCAGTTGGGCATCCGACTTTGGCTCAGGTCATGATCTCGTAGTTTGTGGATTTGAGCCCCTCGTTGGGCTGTGTACTGACAGCTCAGAGCCTGGAGCCTGCTTTGGATTCTGTGTCTTCCTCTGTCTCTCTGCTCTTTCCCCACTCATGCTCTTTCTCTCAAAAATAAATAAACATGAAAAAAAAAAGAGATTAGGCACCCTGATCAGCTATCATATAATAATTGTTCAAAACTAGATAATGGGGCGCCTGGGTGGCGCAGTCGGTTGAGCGTCCGACTTCAGCCAGGTCACGATCTCGCGGTCCGGGAGTTCGAGCCCCGCGTCGGGCTCTGGGCTGATGGCTCAGAGCCTGGAGCCTGTTTCCGATTCTGTGTCTCCCTCTCTCTCTGCCCCTCCCCCGTTCATGCTCTGTCTCTCTCTGTCCCAAAAATAAATAAACGTTGAAAAAAAAAATTAAAAAAAAAAAAAAACTAGATAAGGTGAATAAAACTGGACTAACATTTTGAAAAGGTTGACTATTATAAGAACATGTTGCTGTGTGTGGCATATTGAAAAGGACACTGAACTAGGAGTTAGGCTTCAAGTTCTACCTGTATCATTAATTAGATTTATGATATTAGGCATATTTTAACCTTAATTTACAATTTCAGTTTGTAAAATGAAGAATTTGGTCTATACCATTTATGACGCAAATTGTATTGAGCAAAACAGTTTATCTCCCCACAGTAATTTCCTTGGTCAAATATTTAAATAGTGCTGTAGAATCCATAACTCATTTAAGGATTGACAGTCTTGTTAACACATAAAAAGATCTAAATGCTGTAGAAAAGAAATGTTAATTTGTGTAATTTTAATTAGATTTACATGACAATGAAATGCTTATTTTGTTTGTTTTAGTTTTAAGTAACCAAACAATTTGGGTTCCCTTTATGTCCAGTATGTTTTAGTAAATCACTTTTATGAAATGCTTATCTAGATGATATATAAAGATCCTTCCAGGTTTAACATTCTGATTCTATTGCATGAACAATCTACCTATGCTCTTACTTCTTGACTTTGAAGGATGTATTGGTATATTTTGAAGTTTAGCCATATCATCGTTCCTTCCAAAGACAACTCCCATCCCTAAATGTGCATCCTATCACAAGTCAGAAATAACACAGCTTAGTTTAAGCTACAAAATTAAAGTATAAACAATGGTAGATTTGGTAAGACCTAACTCTTGGAACTTTGTTTAAAAAGTCAAATATTACACATACATATTTTTTGCTTGTTCGATTTTTCAATGAGCTCTGCCACTGCAGCTCAAGGGAGATTAAGGGAAAAAAACCTACATAAACACAAAGCAAAAACCCGAGCTTGTGTGTAAAGCTACTGCACTGGAGCGAATGTGGTTTAATTCTTGGCACTGGCAGCTTGTTGGAGAATTACAATATGTTGGCATGAGTCTCTAGGTCTCATTGTTCCAGATGAGGGAGTCAGTCTTAAGAGTGTTTGGCACTGAAGGGAAAAAGGAGTGAGAGTTATAGGGAATGAGCAGGCCCTAAAGAGGCAGGATGCTGTTGTAACAATGGCTGGCACAGTTGGGGGGGCCATTCACTGGTAGGGATTGCCATAGGCATTGATGTGAAGAAACATATGTGAGCAAAAGAGGCAAGGATGAGGAGGGAAAATCAAGCAAACATCAAAAGGGTCCTAATGGCACAAAGAGACAAAAGTAATCCAATCAGAGTCATCTTGATATTAATGGATTGACTGGTAAGGATATCTGTCATTTCCCTGTAATTTATCTTATCACTTGTTTCTTACCATTTATTCTGTTTTATTTTAAGATATGCACATATTTATCTTTCCCCCAAAGAAACAGATCCCTGAATTAAGAGGCTCTGGTTTTGTATTCCATCTGTTCTACTTTCTGCCTAGGTGCTGCTGGGAAAAGCATCTTTCTGAGCCTTAGTTTTCTCATCTGCAAAATGGATATAACAATAATGCATACCATTGACAACATTGTGGTATCTGACAGCATTATATAAACTGAAATGCTATGCAAATAATAAGAACTACTATTATCTCTTATACTTATTTTAATATAGGAAACACAAGTTTTTATTTTTGACAGCAATTGTGATACTTTAATGTTTGAGCAAAGCAACTCTCAGGAGAATTGTTACAGGTGCTTGAAGGAAAGCTATGGCATATCTTAATGTGAAAATAATCGATAATCCAGTATTTGAACTTTGGGAAATAACTATGTCCTCAAACATACTATACATACTCATAGGATAAAATCCAATTCCACATGTACTTATAAAAATAACATCTTACGTTAGAAAATTGAATATTTAGTAGATAGCTACTATCTTTTTTAGTCCATAAATACTGAAGCAGCACTTACATAATTGTGTCAAATTTCACTTTAATCACATTCACACATTTAATGAACAGGTGTATTATAAATATTGGGATTTTGCCATTTGGCATCTTACAGTTCTAATCATGTGTATCCTATGGATTCTTTACCATTTTCAGGGAAATTTATCCATTGGTACCTGTACATCCTTTGTATCCATTTATTACCATTGTGAAATCATCATTAACCATCATTGTTAACCATCCATTGTGAAATCATTTCTTACCACTTCTTCATGAACTACCAATGGAGACAAATTAGAACAGTAGCAGTTGGAGGAATACTTGATGTGGACTTGCTTAAAACTCTTTATTTCATAGTAGTTTAGATAGAGAGGTGAAGTGGGTGAAATGATATGCTTTTGGTTCCCCTGACTTTGAGATCCGGTAAGTTGAACTTAGCTCCATGTGGGCAACTTCTCATAATAATCTTCTGAATTAGATATCGGTGCATTGTTTACCACTTAAGAAACCAAAGCTTAGGGAAATATCTAATTCAGAAGATTATTATGAGAAGTTTGAGATACCACATGTAAAGGACCTGGTACACCGCTTAGCACTTATCCCTCAAAATAGTAGCTATCATTATCATTTCATTGTTGACAAGAGAGTCAGGAATTTGTAGGCAAGGCGCACGTGCGCGCGCACACACAGACATGTGCGCGCGCGCGCGCGCACACACACACACACACACACACACACACACACACCTTGCTTCAAAACAACTCTGCCTATTACGTTTCGTGAAACCTCAGACAAGTCCTTTTCTTCTTTTTGCCTTTTTTTTAACCTGTATGATGGATATAATAACACAATTTGAGTCTTCAGGTATCAGCTATGATTAAATGAGAGAATGCAGACAGGTAAAAGCATCTAACATAGTTCCTGGCACATAGGCTGCTCAATAAATGTTTATTGAATCTGAATTTAAAGTATATGCCTCATCCAGATTGCAAATATTAGTGACTTTATTCATCCACAGGCATGAAAACTCTGAGTTAGATATGTTCTGATTTTACATCTTTCAGATTACTTGGTCTTAAAGAAGTTATTCATTTTTCTGTAGTGTACATTTAAAGTAAGGTACTTGAAAAAAAAGTGGCTCTGTATAGGAGCCTTATATCTTTATGTAAGTTAATAAAGAGGCTAGGAATGTTCTGCAGGTTTCAGAAATCTGGCGGCTGTTACTTTAACTCTGCAACTTAGACAGAAGACTTCTGTTTCTTTCTGAGCACACTACAGTGAATATTTTGTCTAGCTGCAGGGGAAAAGCTTTGTCATGGACTTTGCAGACAATAGCCTTAAAAGTAAAATGGTCTGCTTTTGGTGCCGGGAGGTTCAGGGGCCTATTGTTAGCGCACAATGGATTTCTATTGCTGCATTCCTGCTTTGCAAAGGTTTGTTAGCTTTTAATGACTGACAGTACTCTATTGCAAATACCGTATTGGCTGTGCCCTGTTTACATGCTACTCAAGAATTTTTGTGGAGTGCTGGAAAAAAAGAAACAGTGGTGTTTGTCTGACCTACTCTGATAAGGTTTAAAAAATGATTTCACTCATGAAGTGTTTACTGGGAATGTAGAAACATTGGAAATCCTTGCAGAAGTATTTTAAAGTTACTTTGAAGGCCTCAATGAATAGAAATATTGATTACAGTAGAGATTTAATCCACTTTATTACTCAGAATTGTCATTATCATTTTCAAAACAATATGGTACAGAAATAGGGATATTTTAAGAAAAAGTAAAAGTAAATTTTGTAGGATCTTTCTTCCTTAAATGTAAGAAATGGAGATATTTTGTTACAAAGGAAGAAATGCATTTTGCACATTCCACAGTAAATTCCATAACAAATGTGTACACAGTAGTTGTGGTAGGTGTGTTTATGTGTGTGTCTATGTATATTTTTTCATATATATATTTTTCACCATATGTATAGACTATAGGCTATGTAAAACAGTGAATCACTCAGAGCTTTTCACTATTTTATTTTCCATAAGCTTTTGACATCTGAGAAAAGCAAATAAATAAATAAATAAATAAATAAATAAATAAATAAAAGCATTCAATATTGTCAGTTTTTCCAAGGAAATTTCACTTCCACTTTGTTGAAAACTCCACACAGGCCTTGTGACTCTGACAATCAATGGCTGTAAGATGGGGGCCTGAGAAAAATAGATAGCATTAGCCAAAGATGATGATGATGCCTTAAAATGCATTTTACTGTGGGGAAAATGAACCAGTTTCTAATAATCTTATGGTCTCTAGGCCAGACGGTCCCTTTGATAAGTTAACATGTACTCCCTTTATGCTCCTAGTAGGGGGTAAACAAATGTCTGAACAAGCACAAATACACATAAACACCAATGTGGAGAATGGCAGTGTATGTCTTAGATCTAGATAATAAGTGTGGGTATTGTTATTTAGATGGAGCATACTGGGACACTTATCTTTTAGTACACTCCATTTTCTAACTGAATGCAGTGCTAATCGTGGGATTGAAAGCCATTGTAATTGTGTACCCATCTAAATGCTGACAAGAATATACAATTACATTGTTTGGAATTGAGTTTAATGTTTGGGAGTTTTATTAGCATTTATGTTTACTTATACATTAAAATTCAACACAAAAGAAGAGGTCAAAAACCATGTGATATATAGAAACAAAAAAACGGACTAAAGCATAACCTTGCTCTTTAAAATATATGCGCCCTGTCTCAACAGTGGGCATTTTCAAAGAATGTGATACAAATCTGAAATAAGCAAATAATAGGTTTCCATTGTAAGCATTACTCACTTTGGTAGATTTTGCAATCTTTGTAAAGCTTCTTTTGTACGAACTTTTTTTTTTTTAATGTTCATGGTACTGGCAAATCTTTCCACAGTGTGCTTACCACCATACGATGTTAAACACATATTATAAAGTGGATGTAATTGTAAACACACAGAGGGATATAATTACATGTAGCAGATTTAAGAGCTAATTCTTTGCCTTTTTTCCCCCTGCATTTTATCAACATAATTATTTTTTGACTGCAGACTAACACCCTGAAATTGACAAGCATCTATTATAGCAGGAATTTGTTCACCAAATTGAAAAACAATGAACTGCAGGTTTATATGTACCCATTGTCATAAAGAATTAGTAGGGCTTTGTTCCGCAAGAGGAAAAAGCTAATGATTTTGAAACAGCAGGTGACAAAACACATTCTTTTTTCCCCCCCTGTTATCAGTTTGTTGATGAAGTCATTATGAACTGGGGCCCAGATAGGGATGGCCTTATTTTTAGCAGATAGACTTTTAATGAGCTGCATTGTAAAGACAGTCATGTTGATTTGCTTACATTTTTTTTCCTTTCCTTAGAAACCCCCAGTATTGAAAAGCTCCTCTCAAAGGACTGGAAAGACAAACTTCTTGCAATGGGATCAGGGAACTTTGGTGAAATAAAAGGTAACATATTGATGATTATTTTGATCCAAAATGTACTGAAATGAAGTTTATGTTTAGAAACATTAACAGTGAAAAGTGCTGCTCCCTCTTCCTCTTCTGCCTCATGCATTCTGTCTTTGGTGTTTCTTTTCCCTAGCTTGAACGTGGAAGTGTCAGGACTCTGACTTTCTCTTTGTGCTTTATTGATAAATGGAATGCTATTTTAACAGACTAAACCCCTGTATCTTCAAAAGGCTTTGGTTTTCATCATTAAAAAAAAAAAATTAAATGATTCACCTTGTCGGTAGGAATGTATTTATATCAGGGTTAAAAACTGCATATGATGAGATGAGTGTATACATTCTACTGTTAGAAGTGTGAAGGTACATAATTTACATTTAAAACCAGACATGGTGAATGGAGAAAGCTTAATAAAAGGTTGTATTGTACTAACAAGAGCAACATTTTTTGTTTGTTTTTATTTGAATCAGACATTGAACACAACTAAGAAAAAGTCTAGATGAACCTCAGATGATACTGAATATTCATATCTTAATAAACTTTTACTAATAGCAGTGGGAAAGGACTTAATTTCCCATATAAAAATAGTTAAATGATCATTTCAGTTAATTTCAAAGTGTGTTTTCTCAGAGCATGGTAGGCAATCTATGGTTTTCTGTCTGTTGCCAGTAGCACACTTGATTCTGAGTTCTAAAGGATTAATCTTGAGAAAAAAATACTTATTCATCAATATTAAAATATTTAGTTATATATTACACTATATGGTTTTTTGTAGAAGCTGAATATATATTTAAATATCACCAGATTTATATTAATATACATGTAGAAATATGTGTATAAATAACTTTTTTGCATATGTATGTATGCGCACGTGTTCTCCCAATGAAAAAGGCAATTGTCTTTCTTATGGCTCTATGACCTCGCAGCATCCCGCAGAAAGGCAGGACACTAGCATCTCAGCATTTTGAAACTTCCAGAAAATGTTTGACTGAGTGTTTCACTTCTTATCCATTGTATTTGAAGTTTAAATATATTCAGGTTATGATCAAGTATGACTTGGTGGTGAGAGAATGAATGAGTGCTAATCAACAAAATCAGTAACCAAAATCTATCATGGAATCAAATTCAAACAGATAGCAATTAATATGCCTTAAAGAGCTTGAAGACAGAGTTTAAACAGAACAGAGGAATTTCTTTTCCTAGGCCACAGATCCTTTATATTATTATGTTGGCTTTTAACCCATTTACACCTGAGACGTAGAATGTGTTCTCCAAGGTTCTTTATTCTCCTCTGACCGAGGTGATAACTGAGCATATAGCAGAGAAGACCGCCTGTTCCAAGCCTTGTGATCTCATTCCATTGGAGGACAAACATTTTTCCCTCCCTAGTTTTCTTCACAAGTCGAACTTAAAAGCAGCCACAGCAGTGATGATAAGCTTAGAGAAAAGCAGCTCAGCTATTCTTCCAGGCTTGCCTGTGGGCTTGGTTCAGGAAGCTGCGGTTCAGTCAAAAGAAGTTTCCGTCTTTAATTTTGAGTTTTTTAAAGCTTCGCATTCAGAGCATAAGTTTGGTTATTGTCCTGTGTTCTGTTCAAAAAGCTGTTTTCTGATGCATTTTAAAAGCAACTGTAGACCTTTCTTCTTTTGGGGGGCATGGTTATTAGGTGCTTGGATAGGTTTGGCAGAAAACTGGGAAAATAGCGCTGGCTTACTTTTCCTACTGACTGCCCGTGACAGTTGCAATTACTATCCATTGTTCGTAGGTGGCTAGAAAGTGGAAAGGATACAATAGTGTATAGCCCTCTGGGGGTAAATGAATTTGACTTAATGGTGTTTGGGGGGTCAGACACTCTGATTATGCCATGCCCAGGAATGTGGTTTTCATGCCACCTCAGAAGTTATGGGAGAACAATGACTTTGCTGTTTGCAGCATTTTTTTTTTAATGAAGCAAATAAAGGTGTAAGTCTCATGTACATGCACACTGTTTTGGGTTGGGATAGGGAAGAATAAGGTTGAGCTTTTTTAAATCTGAAATATGCACATATTCAATTATTAGATGATTTATGAATGATAATTTTGAATAATATATTTGATAAAATCTTGCATATGTTAGGACATTTACAGCCTTTACAGTATTTACCAAGTCTTGTGGATTGAAACTTTTCTCCTCTGTTTACACTGGTCAGTTTTGATTTAACTTTGTAAAAAATTTTAATGTTTGTTTTTGAGAGAGAGAGAGACAGACAGACAGACAGACCATGAACAGGAGAGGGGCAGTGAGAGAGGGAGATGCAAAATCTGAAGCAGGCTCTGAGCTCTGAGCTGTCAGCACAGAGCCCAATGTGGGGCTCCATCCTACAAACCACGAGATCATGACCTGAGCTGAAATTGGATGTTTAACCGACTGAGACCCCCAGGCACCCCATTTAACTTTTAATAGTTGCAGAAAATGTGTGAGTAAATGAGTGTGTGTGTGTGTGTGTGTCTGCATGCACATGTGCGCCCATTCTTGAATATCTAAAATTATAGCCAGATGAGGACAGAGCTCCGTTCCTAAATGCTAACCTTCAAGTTGCTGCACGTGAATTCTTTCAGAGCGTTTGGACAAAGATTAATATTACAGCTTGGCAAAGTTCAAAGAAGTGTTTCTTGCTATTACTGTTTAAAAAGTTAAAATGATAAACTTCTAAAAATAAGAGAAATAAATAGCATTTGGTTTGGATATTTTAGCTATCAATAAATAGTTGTCATACCCACTTAAAGTCAATATCATTCTTCAAGAAACAATGCGGGTTAGTAAAGGTCACCCACTTCTAAGAGCATGAAATTATTTTCCATGTTAGGTTATTTTGCCTGTTAGAATTTATTCCATTTTTATGGTCTGGTACTTTGGAAATGTGAAGTGATTAGGTTTTAAAGTTACATTAGAAACAATCCTCTAAAAAACATACAACAAGGACACTAGATCCAGTTTTGCAGAACAAAACAGTTTGACAAAAAAAAAAAAGGCTTGGCTAACAATGTATGTATATAAATTGATTAGCTGCCTGAAAAAATGACTTATTTCTTCTCCAGTCATTGATATAGTATGGCTGGTCAGCTTATGGTTTTTGTTGTTGTTGTTATCTGTAGCAGAAGCACAGAGTAACAGTGGTGAGAAAGGTGAAGGAATATCTCCTATAGCCTTGTAGTTGCTGAGAAGAGGAAAAAAAAAGAAAAACAGCGCTTGCACTCCCGTTGGCAACCACGAGTGTCACGCGTTGTTTTAGCTAGCATGAAATTCCATTACACTGAAGGTCAATGCATTGGCACTTCACCTGAGGACAGTATCTGGGGATCCAGGGCAGCTTTGACTAATCTAAACAGAGCATTTGGTTTTCAATAAAGTCATTGCAGGATTTGTATGTTACAGACTTAATTTTTTTTTTTTTTTGTAGAATTGCAACCAAAAAAATCTGCATGCAAAATTCTCTCAAATAGTTCTTTCTTGGTGAAGTTATAGGAGCAGGGCACTGTTTGAGAGGTTTTTCTGGCTAGGTCACTCAGATAAGCCCAAATCAGTTTCTCCACCAGCCTTGTATGAAGAATTCGTTAAAGCCTGGTTTCTTTCCCATTGGTATCCCTGGTTAGACCCTTTCTCACCCTGCTCAGAATGCATTAATTTGGCTGGCAAAGTGTTGTATCCTGTATTACGAAAAATGCCAGCTGCAGTTGGTATAATAAAAAATTGGCTCTTTTGAAAGCTATAATTTCGTTCTTTCTAGAAGATGGGACATAAAGTCAAACACCAGACAGCTCTAGAATGCCAGTAATAGATTCAAGGAAATAAGCCATTCAGCAATATTTTGGTCTCTTAGAACTCATGATAAATACATAATTTTTAGATGCAACACGTGGGTTAAAGTAGATCCTCTGTTAGGTGACATCAAATTTGGAGATAAAAGAGATAGGTGGATTCAGTATGTGGCTTGAAAGAGATAATTCTGTTTAAATAACGTTAGACAATTTGTGAACAAGCAGGTGTGTGAAAGGAATCAGATCCCAGGTAATAAATAAAGAGATCCTTAGAGTTTGTAGATTTGAAACATGGAAACTATAATGCCAGTATTTAGACATGTAAGGGTTTGTATCACTTTGAAAGTTGTTTTAAACCCATTCTTTTAAAACCAAAAAAAAAACTATTTAAGAATCGCATGCTTTGCTAATAGTAACTTGGTCACTTATGTCATTTGTACATTCAGCTAAAAAATATATCTGTACATTTTTATAAAAGGGTTGGAAATATTATTAAGGGAACTGTTGTATCTGAAATTTGTTCCATGCAAGAGTGAGCCATAAAGAAGGCACATAACATATAGTCATGCACTTCTAAATAAAGTAAATATTTAATGGTTTTAATCTAGTGAGCTTGTTTTATAGTTCCTCTGTAGTTGCTTATGAGTAATGTTTTCCCTTTTTGTAAAAACCACTTTGTAAGAAACGAAGAAAGACTAGTGCTGTGCAGCATATAAGTTTCTGAAATAAATTTGGCAATGTCCGTAAAAGAAAAAGTGACTTCATGTTTTCTGCACATCACTGACTTGCTCTGCCCCAGAATGTCAGAGTCTTTATGCCAGTGTGTAAACATAGCCAACAATGGGAAGAGAATGGTCAGACACTGGATCTCGTTGATTTCTGTCTTAGGAAGTTTTACATATCTTTCAAAGCAGGTACTTAATAATGCATGTTTTAAACAGATACTCTTACATATTTAATCTGGATTCTATATTTGAAAATAAAAATATGATTTCCTCAACCTTTTTTTCCCTCTCATTTAAAAATAACATTCATTCACTTAATAAAGATTCATTTGTGCAATGGAAGTGAAGATTCTAAAATTAAGATAATTTTAAGAACATTATTTTTTTCTTATAGTTATGGACTCCAAAGCTTATACCAGCCAGATTATTAAATGATGGAATTAATCCAGAAACTTTTCCTCTTTTTAAACGACCATTTCTCTTAACTGGGGAAGCATAGTGTAGCCAAAAAGTTGGTATCATGTTGCCCTGATTGTTCCAAGAACTTGTGGAAATCAGTTTAACTCTTTTGGTTTATTGCCTTATCTGCTCATTTAAAAACAGTTGCAGATTACTATTGATTACATGACCATCTATATACAGGCACACTGTAAACATTATTCCTTACAAAATGACAGAGACATTTCATTCCCAGTTTACATAGGAATAAATTGAGACTCGCAGAGAGAGAGGGAGAGAGCGAAAGAGAGATCACTTATCCAAAACCACATACTTTAACTGTGACAGAGTCAAGATGTGACCCTATTCCTGCCTGTCTTCGAAGCCGGTGTTCTTTGCATGAGGCTGGATGGTCTCTCTTCAGTAAAGTTGGCATGGATGACCTCTAAAATCCTTTAAAACTTGAAAACCTTTCCAGCCCCCACACAGCTGGATGCAGCACCCTCAGATGCAGTGATGCTGTTCTCAGCTCAGATCAGTCCCCAGCCCACACAGCTGTTTTGTATTGTTAGCCTATTCATGCATTTACCTTGCCCTTGTGTACTACCTAGCTTACCATTAGTCCAAACTTAGGGATCCAGTTTGCACTTGATGAATGAATGACAATTTATAAATGCCATGTTTTGAAAAGATTTTTATTGACTATGTTAAAGTCTGTAATGTGGCAAGTTGGATGTGATTTAACAAACATTTTTTTTTTACTTTTTTAATATAATATCCAAGTAAGTGGATGGGATAATCATAGGGAAAGTTTGTAAAATTACAATCTCAGAAGGTAAATATTTGTAATAAATAGTATGGAATTACAAAGAAATAAGAACGATGCTTGCTTTCACTACAAAAATGATGACGCACACATCTTGTTTATGTCATATCTCGGTAGCAAAACATCCAACATAGGATAAGAACAGTAAAGATCACTGCTACTTGTCAAGTGTTCCATTTCACTCTTATGTCAGTTGCCTTTAAAACTGAAAGCTGAATATTTAAATCCAAGCCAAAGCCTACTTTTTAAGATATTGAAGCAGCAAAAAAAAAAAAACCAAAAAAACAACAGAAACAAAAACAAAACAAAACACACACACACAAACACACTCAAAACACCGTTTTTTCAAAACAGTTATAGAAATCTATAAATTAAGACTATTTATAGTATTAACAGTGTATAATAGAATCAGTTTATTCTGTCATATAATAAATAATGGTATTCCTTGTATAATTTTAATTGAATCTAACCTCTCAGTTATCTACATAGCAGTAAAGTATATGTAGATAAACTTTATCAAAGTTTGATTAAACTTGTTCTTGATGAAAAAGACCAATTCATAGATGTTTATAAGTTGGATCACATAACAAATACTCCTTTAATGAATTGGAATGATGCCACTAATACCTTTGATGAAGCAGAGTGTGCCTTTTCTCTCTTGTTCAATAAGAGCACCACTGAAAGAAGCTTTAGTTGTAAATTTAGACTAACTTAAGTTAGTTTTTATTCATTATATTTTTAGGTCATTCAACAGATATTCCTATCTGTCTTGTCACGTGCTATGTTTTGGAGATATAATGATAGCAAGTAGAGTAGACAGATTTCTACCTTTCTAAAGCGTATAGTATAGTAGAGGCTCTTTCATTAGACAGAAATTTTAAAGGCAGGACAACAAATGGTTTTTAGGTCCTTCAAGTACAATACCAGTTGAAAGCAACAATATTAACATTAAAAAAATTAAACCAAGTAAAATCCTTTCCAAGTTATAACACTGATAATCTAAGAAGCACCAATTATTAAAGGGAAAAAAATCTGGCAAAAATTGACTATACTTTGAAACAAATAATTACATTTCTGGTAAGTTTTTTGAAGGAAGAAACAATAATCCCCAGTTTATTTTTAGTGTCAAAATTCTAGGCCCTTTCCCTTCTTCTTGAGGGAGTTTACTCTTACATTTACTGTATTTGGATAATAACTCCTAGCAATTTACTTTGAGTTTGATCATTTTATTTCAAACCATATGTCCATTTCATTTGAGTGGAAGAAAACAATATTGGAGAAATATCAGCTTCCACAGATTTTTTTCTTATTAGTTCAAATGTATTCAAGACCATTTTTAATTTGAGTAATCCTGATGAGGGTTTTCCTTGTGCATAGAATTGTACATTATCAGTCAATCAAGGATTTTTCTCTTTTCTTATGAACTTTGCTTTATTCATTTAAGAAGTTGTTATAAGATGTCTATGTTGTGGTAGACATTACTCTATAGATTCTGAGTATCCAGCATTGAACAAAACAAACTAGTATTCTGCTGTCTTAAAGCTTATTCTCTATGGAAGATTCAATAAATAAATAACTATATCAATACAATTCAACCTATGGTAGTAACTACTATGAACAGAATAAAAATTAAGTGATGTGATGGAAAGTGAGATGGTGTCTTCCTTAATTTCAGTGTTTGGGGTAGGCAGTCTGAGAAGTTGGCATTTAAATTACTTCTGGTTGGATCTGAGTTTATTTGTTTATTATCTTTTCCATTTAAATGTCAGCTCTCTGAAGCAGACATTTTTTTCTGGTGTAGACACTGTAGTGTCCCCAACACCTAGAATAGGGGCATTGAAGGGCATTGAAGGAACTCTGTGGGTACGTGCAAAATGAATGAAAGAGAAAAGTCTGTCATTTGAAGTGGTTCTCTACCAGGGGAAATTTGGCACTGTCTGGAGACATTTTTGGTTGTTATAACTAGGTGGGAAGTGCTACTAGCATCTAGCCAGACATGCTATACCACACAGCTCCCCAGAAAAAGAATGGTCTAGTCCGAAATATCATCAATGCCAAGACTGAGAAATCTTAATCTAGGAGCAGAGTTTTCCATGGGAAACAATTGGAGTGCAAAGATCCTAAGGTGGGAGCAACTTTGTGTATTGATATTGGAGGCACTCGAAGAAGGCCATGTGACTGAAGCATTTTTGTAAAAGAGAAATGGAAGAGATGTTGCCAAAGAAGGTAAGAGCTAGAGCATTCAGGGCTTTTTAAGGGTAAAGAGTTTGGATTTTATTTTATATGGAGTATAAAGCGATGAAATGTTTTTATACAGCTCTGTGACATGATCTGGCTTACCTTTCTAAATGGATCACTGAACTTTTGCTTGGAGAATAGCTTTTCATAGGAGAAGAAGTGGAAGCAGGTAGAATGGTTAGAAAACTATTGCAGTAGTGAAGGTGAGAAATACTGATGGCCTGGAGCAAGAGGTTGTACTGGAAATAAAGATTCATGGGCTAATTTATATGTTCTAGGGTTGATGGGATTCCAGTGAGTTAGATATGGAAAATGAGGCAGACAAAAGAATAGAGCAATTATGGATAGTGATATCTCTTACTGAGAGGGGGGTGACAATCTGGTTCCCCTCCTTCATGACTTGTGTCACATTACATTAAGGAATGTTCTGACCTGTACTTCTGTGGAACCTATAGCACTATAGCAATGAGTCAAACGATTACCATGTCTGTAGTTACTAGGCAGTAGGAAGAACTGAAACAGAATTTTTTTTTGCCTCTTACATCAGTGATCCTTCATTCTAAGGGAATCGAAGCAGGACTAGCATAGATAAAACACACTAGAGTGCAAAGAAATAAAACATGAAAATAAGTTACTATCAATGACACACAAACATGAAGTCATAGATACAGGATTTGTGTCCCCATTGTGTTATATACTTGTATGACTCTTACAAATCTTAATCTAAGTGAAGAAACAGTAGTTTTTCTTTTTGTTTGGGAGCCCTGTGGATTTTTCAGTGATGTTTGCGCGCACACGCATGCACACACACACACACACACACATTTAAAGCCCAGGATATTTTGTGACTCTTACTAGTTTCTCCGATACTCGTAGACCACTTATTGGACCCTCCCCACCCACTGGGAGATAATTATTATGAAGATTATGATAATTTAGAGATGAAACTATAGGGCTTACACCATCTGAACATAGTACTTTTATAAAAGTGGAGAAAACTTCTTTTGCAAAAGCTCACGTTCCTTAGCTCAACTCTCTTAAACCAAAACAAAAACATCTATGTAACTCATGTAAGATAATACATCTCCTTATTCTCTTGGCTATATGGCATTCCTAAACCTGAGAGTGGTTTAAAGCAAAGTGACTTACTCGTTAAAATTTTAGATGATTTGCTACACGCCAGGCATATGAGGGCATAAAAGTCGGTCATTTATAACTGTTGCCATCACAGCTATCTCTGCTAACTTTAGGGTACAAATGTTAAAATCAGATTTATAATATAATGATTAAGTAGTATAGTAAAGATATCCACTGTGTGGATTCCAAAAGAAGGGAACAACTGTTATCAATGAGAATCAGGATAAGAGTCTTAAAGAACAAGACATATGATCTAGAACATGAAGAATTAATGTTAGGGAAGGAATGGCTGAGGTTAAGGTATTGGCTTTGTGGGTAATGGTACAAAAGTCACTATGGCTAGAACCTAGGATGCACAAACAAAAGTGAGAAGGTTGGATCATAATTAGAAGGACCTTATTCATCTTTTTCTTAAGTTTACTTATTTTTGAGAGAGACAGCATGCACGAGCATATGCAAGGGAGAGGGGAAGAGGAAGAAGGAGAGAGAATCCTAAGCAGGCTCCGTGCTGTTGGTATGGAGCCCAACATGGAACTCATTCCCATGAATCATGAGATCATGACCTGAGCTGAAATCAAGAGTCTAATGCTTAACTGACTGAGCCACACCCAGTGCCCTAGGACCTTTTCACTCTTAAGAATGAGTTGACATTTTATTCCAAAGACAATAGGGAACTAGTGGAAGTGTTTAAATAGGAGTGACATGAGTAGATTTGTTTTTCTAGGAAGGTAATTTTGGCACCAGATTTGAGGATAAACTTGTAGCGGGGAAAAAAGAAGTTCTATTGTAAGTTTGTCAAAACAGTTTATAAAAAACGTGATGAGAAATGTCAGTGGAGATGGGGAAGGGAGGCTGGAACAAGAACTCTTCCTACATACCATAGGGCAGCAATTTACACTGTGGTATCCTTTCTGTAAAGTAAATTGTGTGGGTCAAATTGTGTCCCTCTAAAAATTCATGTGTTAGAGTTCTAACTTCTAGTATCTCAGAATGTGACTGTACTTGGAGATAAGGTCTGTACAGAGGTAATTAAGTTAAAATGGGGCCGTTAAGGTGGACCTAAATCCAATATGATGGCTGTCCTTAAAAGAAAAGGAAATTTGGACATGGAAATGTACAGAGAGAGTGATGATGTGAAGACACAGGAAGAAGATGGCCATCTACAAGCCAAAGAGAAAGATCTGGGGCAGCTCCTTCCCTCACAGCCCTCAGAAGGAACCAACCCTGCTGACACCTTAGTCCTGGACTTCTAGCCAATAAATACAAATTTCTGTTAAAGCCACCCCATCTGTTATGACAGCCCCGGTAAATTAGTGCAGAAATATTCTGGTATATGGCTAAATCTTCATTTACAAGACTAGGATAATAATAGTAATTGTGGTTACCTTAGAAGGAACAGTATTCAGAGGAGACCTTTCACTATATACCCTTTTATAATTATTGATTATTTAGTCATGTGAACATAATAATATTGAAGAAATAACATCTAACTAATTAAAAGTAAAACTGAAACAGGCTATTTTGAGAAAACATTATTATGATTTGTTGATATAATACATACAGGAGGATGGGTAGTTGAGAAGCAAACTGAGGATGATGTTAATATTTCTAGCTAAGAATGTTGAGTAATGATGCTTTTAAAAATTTTTTAAAAATGGAGTCTCACCTTATACATATTGAATTTTAAAACTGAGATCTAAGGGTGCCTGGATAGCTGGGTCGGTTGGGCATCCGACTTGGGCTCAGGTCATGGGTTCAAGCCCTGTTTCGGGCTCATGTGCTGACAGCTCAGAGCCTAGAGCCTGCTTCAGATTTTGTGTCTCCCTCTCTGTCTCACCCCTGCGCATGCTCGCGCTCTCTCTCTCTCTCTCTCTCTCTCTCTCTCAAAAAGAAAATAAACATTAAAAAAAAACACAAGAAAACGCCTGAGATCTACACTCAGAGATACCTGTTCTGCATGTAAAAGTAAGTTACTACGGCCTGAGGACAAACTCGGGGTAGGCATAAATCTTAATATTTCATTGACTCTGAGACAGTATCCATTGTAAGACTCAGAGAGTTTAAAATAAACAGTGTGTATCTGAGAAGCATTGAATCTGACAAAGTGAAGATGAAAGAGTTTTGTTAATATTTCATATACTGAATGCCAAAATGATATTTGTTTATACTCATCAACAAACAAGTATATTTCTTTACCCATTGTATTACACCACTTATGAAAATGGGTAATGTCACCTTAGACTTTTAAGTTATATCTCCACATATTTACATGAAATACATTTTTCTATGCTTTCTAAGTATGTAAATAATAATAAAATTGGAGAAGATTTTCTTAAAAAATAAAAATATTTAAATGGCTTATAATTCCATCACCTAGAAATAGCCATTAATATATAATTTTCTTCCAGTCTTTTTTTTCTATAAATATAGATATGTGCATACACTGAGATATTTATACAATGTTTTCTTTCTTTATTTTAATTGAGGTACAGTTGGCATACAATATTCTATTAGTTTCAGGTGTACAACATAATGATGCAATATTTGTGTGTATTGCAAAATAACCACCACCGTACGTATGGTTAACATCCATCACTATACACAGTTCCAAAGTGTTTGCTTGTGATGAGACTTTTAAGATTTACTTTCTTAGCAACTTTCAAATATGCAGTACAGTATTATTAGCTATAGTCACCATGACATCCCCATGACTTATTTATTTTATAACTGGAACTTTGTACATTTTGACCCCTTTCACCTATTTCACTCACCCCATACCCCTGCCTCTAGCAACTACCAATCTGTTTTCCAAATTTATGAGGTTGGTTTCTTGTTTCTCTTTTTATTTCAGGTACCACATATAAGTTAGATCATATGGTGTTTGTCTTTGTCTGAATTAGTTCACATAGTATAATGCTCTTAAGCTCCATTCATATTTTCACAAATGACAAGATTTTATTCATTTTTTATCGCTTAATAATATTCCAGTGTGTGTGTATGTGTGTGTGTGTGTGTGTGTGTGTGTGTGTGTGTGTGTTCATCCACTCACCTGTCAATGGACATAGGCTGTCTTTATATCATGGCTATTGTAAAAACCATTGCCATAAATGTGAGGGTTCATATATCTCTTCAAGTCAGTGTGTTAATTTTCTTTGCATAAATACCCAGAAGTGGAATTGCTGGATCATATGATAGTTCTACGTTTAATTTTTTGAGAAACATTCATACTATTTTCCATAATAGTCACACCAGTCTACACTACCACCAACAGTGCACAAGAGTCCCCTTTTTTCCACATCCTTGCCAACGCTTATTATTTCTTGTCTTTTTAATAACAGCCATTCTATCAGATGTGAGATGATCTCTCACTGTAGTTTTGATTTGCATTTCCCTGATGATTAGTGATGCTGAGCATCTTTTCATGTACCTGTTGACCTTCCCTATGTCTTCTTTGGAAAAATGTTTATATTCTCTGCGCATTTTTAATTGGATTGGATTTTAGTTAAGTGTTTTGTTTTGTTTGCTGTTGAGTTGTATGAGTTCTTTATTTATTTTGGATCTATAACCTTCTATCAGATATATAATTTTCTCCCATTGAGTAGGTTGCCTTTTCACATATGTTTTATTGTTACCCAGTTTTTTGACCTAGTTTAAAAATTATTTTAATGTTTATTTTTATTTTTGAGGGGGGGAGGGACAGAGAGAGAGGGAGACACAGAATCCAAAGCAGGCTCCAGTCTCTGAGCTATCAGCACAGAGCCCGACACAGGGCTCGAACCCACTAACTGTGATCATGACCTGAACTGAAGTTGGATGCTTAACTGACCGAGCCACCCAAGTGCCCCTGACCTAGCTTTATATCATGAAAAAGCTCATTAAATATTCTCTAACAAAGTTTGTTCATGGATGCAAAATACTCTATGATCTGGGTATTCATAATTATTTGATTATTCCCATTTGACATTGAGATTGTTTCTAATATTTCATATAAAACACTTTTTAATACTTAATTTCTTATAATTTCCTGGGCTAGATTTTTATAAGTGAAATTATCTTTGCAGATAATGAGGATTCCAAGACCTGCTATGTATTACTTTTCCTAGTATGTATTTCTAGAAATGTGGTAGCCATGTATTTCTCTTTACTGATGACATGTGAAGATGTATATCTTAACGTCACTTGAATATTTTCTTTAAAAAAAGTCCCAGTATATATTTAGATTATTTATTATTCGAATTCTAATTGCAACAGTTATATTGTTATTCTTAGAATAAGTGTTCAGCTGTTCAGTAGAACCCAAATATCTGAAGTATAATAAATTATTAGCAACAATTTATTGGGCACCTGCCCTGAGTAATGCTAGGTATTAATCATAAGGAATGCAATGCATGCTTCTTGACTTCTGTTCATTCATAATTTCTTTTCTAGATATTTATTTTCTAGCCCTAAATTACATTAGAAACTTTTTCCATTCCAAATGGACACATGAAAATTGTAAGCCACTAATGATAGCTACTATTTCCTAAAAGGCACAGGCATCTTCAGCATAAATTGTTAGAGAGAAATACAGTGGGATGGGGAAGGGTGACTGAGTTGTAACAGATCCTTCTATCTAATTACATATACAGGTGGCAAATGCATTATTAAACTAGTGCTTAGTGTCTTATATTAAAGTGAAAATTGTAATTAAAAAGTATGTTCTCTCCTACTGCGAGTACTTTACCATAGGGGTCCTGTCTATCTGGTGAATTTGAAAAGAACATCTAAAAGTGATATTGTTCCTGTTTCAGTGAACCGCTCACTTTTCTGGTGCATCAAATCAGTATTTTAACCTGTCGAAGAACATTCATTGCATGTTTTAAATATCCAGAGCATGTTATCTATTCTTAAATGACTGCTGTGACTTCTTCTCCAAGTCTTGAATTAACTATAATCTTGGGTGGCTATGTTATGATCTCTTAGTTTTCCCACCATATTTCATTACCTCATGATAGCCTAAATTTATATTCTCAATCTTGAATATTTTATCTGCTAACGATATGCTATTTTTGAAGAAAGCCTCTGAGTGGCAGATGAGAAAACTGTCTAAAATTATATTGGCTAATAGATATCTTCCCCCTTTTTCATGTAGAATTCCTTGGTTCCAACTCTTTAAGATTCTTTTTTGAGAAAAGGAGAATCGTATTGCTGATAATAATAACTTGATCTCTTAATAACTATGGTTCTTAAATGTTCATGTTTTTGTCTTGCCTCTTTAAGTTGATTAAAAAACAAAACAAACAAACAAAAAGCTACTTAGGATCGGGAGCTGTGCTTTAGGCTTCTTTTTATTTCTGTCAGATCCCAGCATAGAACATTAGAATAGTAGATGCTCACCCAGACATTTTTTGATTTACTTGTAAAATCAAAAGCTATGGATGATTACTTATCATACATAAAAACAATCAAAATATTTGTTCATTCTGATATTTTATAAAGGGGAATTAGCCATTACTTTTCACTGTTTAGTTAAAAATCCAAAGTAGGTATATGCTTGTGTATATAGGTATATAGTCGGTATATACCTTACATTTAGAATAGTTCTTATACAAGAGAATCATTGTCCTTGAAAAATCACTCTCTCCTCATTTCCCTTTTCTTGTATATTTTATTGCTATGTTATTTTCAGGGACTCCTGAAAGCCTAGCTGAGAAAGAGAGGCAGCTCATGGGTATGATCAATCAACTGACCAGTCTGCGAGAGCAGCTATTGGCTGCCCACGATGAGCAGAAGAAACTGGCTGCATCTCAGATTGAGAAACAGCGCCAGCAAATGGAGCTGGCCAAACAGCAACAAGAACAGGTGAGTAAGAGCCTGAGACACAAATTCCTGAGGCATTGTTTTGCCTGCTATTCATAGGTCACTCTCCTAGGCACACAAAGACCAATAAAAGCCTTTCTTCCCACCCCACTTGAATAAATAAAAAGGCAAAATACAAAGTAAGCAAACAAACAAAAAACTTTGATCTGAAAAAGCTTAATCAGCTACTTCCGTGCTATATAACACAGAAGTAATTGTAACCAAGGTGAAATTCTGATAGGTCATGCGAAAAGTACCAGATCGAATCATGGAGAGTCAAGAGAACATTTCTAGTCAAGGACGCTGTGAAAGATTTCATTCAACAGGTGTTTAGTATGAGCTTTGCAGATAAGTAGGATTCAACATGTGAAGAAAATTAGTTATGGCACAGGAAGTTTAGTTAGAAGGCTATTATAATAACTTCAATAAGGAGTGAGAATCTAAACTAGGTAAGAGTCTAAACTTAAATGACCACAGAAAAAAGAGAAGGGAAGAATAAACAGGTGGAAATTTTATGATTAGTTGATTTTTTTGAGTGGGCAAAAGAATGAGGAAAGATATTGAGCCGGGGTTACTAGGTAAAGTCAGGAAGAGGGCAATTCGGAAAAGCAGGTGGTTTTATCATGTTGAATTAGAGCTGTTGGTTTTCCAACTAGAGGTATGTGAAAAACAGCAAGAAATACCAATTGACAGTTGGGAAAATAGGGCTCAACTAAATTTCTTAGACTATTTACATAGAGATGGTAGTTTAAACCACTGGAGTAGATAAATTTCATTCATTTATTCAACAGATAGTAATCAAGTGTCTCTCATGTGCCAGGCACTGTGCTAACTTCTGAGGCTACGTCACTTAACCAGAAAGATAAAACTGCTAAATTCTAGTGGAAAGAGAAAAGTGATTAACGAAGAAAAAGAGAAATTAACAAAATAATTTCAGACAGTGATATGTAATTTGATGAAATGTAATTACAGTAATTTAATAAATATTGATTGCTATGGCAAGGAATGTTTCTTAGATTGGGTGGTTGGATCTGGCAGTTGAGTTCAGATCTCCCTGACAGAAAAGAGGCAGCCATATGAATATCTGGGGCCAGAGTGTTTCATGAAGGTGATGACAGGTTTGTAAGCCCTAAATTAGAATAGTGGTGACATCATGAGAAAATGGAAAGGAACTAAGGGTAGATCCTTGCGAGATAGTGGCATACAGCTGGTAGAGAAAGGAAAATGAGCAATTCCAGAAAAACAAAGCTACTAGATTTGTCATTTAGTTTCTCACTGTTGGCCTTTTATGAGTGTGGCTACTATGGAGCTTTAGTGGTAGAAATGAGACATAAGAATTGACAAATGTATAGTAGGAAAATGGAGGCGATACACAAGAACTTTCACTAAAGAAAACTGGTAGTGTTGGGAAAGAAAGAAGGGAGTCTTAGGGTGAGTTTACATATAGAGATGGTACATCTTTTCTGGGGCTAACTTCCTTTGCCATCTCCTATTCTGGGCTCAGTCCATTCACCATCCTAAATGGAAGAAGACCATTATTTAGCTACGAGTGTTTGTGTTTTCACACATCCTTGCAAAACCCTTCCTAAGCAGTTTTCTTTTTTTTAATTAAAAAAAAATTTTAACATTTTATTTAGTTTTGAGACAGAGCATGAATGGGGGAGGGTCAGAGAGAGAGGGAGACACAGAATCTGAAACAGGCTCCAGGCTCTGAGCTGTCAGCACAGAGCCCGACACAGGGCTCAAACTCACGGACTGTGAGATCATGACCTGAGCTGAAGTCAGACGCTCAACTGACTGCCACCCAGGCGCCCCATAAGCAGTTTTCAAAATGTAAACTAGCAGAGTTGAAAGAAGAAATATTCAGGTTACATTTGAGGAGACTCCTTTCAGTTTACTCTTCCCTACTTGGTCATTCATCTCTGCTTGAAAGATAATGCTTTCATGTTTAATGAAATGCCTCATCAGTTTCCTTGAAGATACATTTGGCCTGTTCTTGAATATGGCCCATGTTTCTCTTGCATTACCCTTGTGATAAAAGTTCAGAATGTTTGCCTCTGACAGTCTAGAAAAATACTACTCTTTTCTTGTTCACAATTCTCAATACTTTCAAACACCTGAATTCTAGAAAATTCTAACAGCTTCTGAAACTGTTTCTGGGATATTTCTTTTTAGAGAATCCCTCCTTTGGTGGATCTAAGGGCATATTTGTCCTGAAAAATCCAAGCGATCACTAATAGAGAGCAAAGTCCTCTTCATTCTTCATTCACATTCTGGCCCATCTGCACACATCATCAAAAGATTCTAGATTTTTTTTTACTTTTTCTGACATTATCCTTGGAATGTTAGAAATCATTAGGTTCTTCCAGAATTTCTCTCCTCTGTTGGAGAGATGCTAAGCAATGATGCCTGCATAGCCTGAGAGAAGATCCCCTGTGAAAGCTTCAGGTCAGATTTCTAGAGCCTGTTTTGTTCCCCAAGATCTTCTCTACCATGCAGTGCTGGCATGCATAACCACCAAGCTTGTGATCACATTTGTCTTTTCATTAGGACACAGGGAAATCTCTGAAACACATTTAATACTTACTCCTTAGGATTCAGGTTAAGTGTATCTTCTCTTGAGAACTCCTTTTCTGACCCTCCTTTCCAAACTCCCTACTCATTGTAGGGTGTCCCTACTCTGTACACTCTACTGTTCCCATTGCAGCCCTTAGAGATGCTAATGAACCTGTTTACTGATCAGCTTTGCCACTGGACCCTGCCACCGCCATTCCACATCTTTCATTCAACAAGTAACTACTGAGCACCAATTTGATGCCAGGTTCTGTTCTAGTTACTGGGATACAGCAAGGAATAAAACAGACAAAAATTCCTAATGTGTTGAATTCTAATTAGGAAAAGATAGTAAATAAACAGGTAATGTATAGTAAATGTTGATAGGGGATATAAGTAAAGGAGAGAATTAGGGATGTGAGTACCGGGTAGAGAAGCTCTTTTAAAATGGGTGATCAGGGAAGACCTCACTGACAGGTGACATTTGAGCAGAGACTTGCAGGAGATGAGGGAGTGAGCAGTGCAGTTATCTAGGGACAGAGGGTTCCAGATGGAGGGGAAAGCAAGTGCAAAGGCCCAGAGGCAGGTATATCCATGGGAGATAAGAGCATCCTTGGTGTGTTCAAGAGACAGGAGAGCAGTGTTGCAAGAGTAGGGGAGGGGTGGGTACAAAGGGAAGAGCAGGAAAAGATGAAACCAGAGAGGCCAAATCATACAGGGTCTTGCAGGCATCATATGGACACTGGCTTCTGCTCTGAGTGAGAGGGTTTTGAAAAGATAAATAACATGACACAACTTATATTTTAAAAGGATCTCTCCAGATACTGATACATAATAGGCTGTAGGGAGCAAAGGCAGAAGCAGAAAGAGCAATAGGAGACTATTATAATAATCCAGAAGGAGAAAGCAGTGGCTTGGAATGAGAGGAAGTGTGGAGGGGTGTGTGAAGTGGTCAATGTCTTGATGAATTCATAAGGTGCTGAAAGAAAGATTTAAATTTAAACTTCAGCTGAAATGATATGTGGGAGGAAAGGACCAGATTTAAGTAAAAGAGGGATACTCCTTTTCCTACCATTTCTTTCCTGCTTTCTTCAGGGGGAAAAAAAATGATTTTTAAAAACCCTGTTCCTAAGATAAAATGAAAGCACGTAAATAACTATAATTTGTACCAGTGCCGTTAAGGGAAATAAAAAGTTAATTGTGCTGCCAGGTAGACCCATGTTCCTCATACAGTTTCTTTACTTTCATTCAAAGTAATGGACCCTGCAGGTGTCAAATTTTTCCTGAATTTTTAGCTTTGTGATACAGAGATTAAGGGACATACATTTATAATGAAAACAATCTTGATTATAACATGATGAGAGTAAGAATTAGAGCTTATTTATAAAAGAGTGATACTTTTTATGAAGTTAGAAGTTACATTCTCATGAGAAGGTTTCCTACCTGACAGCATGTAATAAAGTATTTAAAATTTTCTTCCCATCTATTCATTCATGCTTTCTTCATCAATATTCCTCCTGTACCAGGCTTTGCACAGTGAGTAAAATATACACGATTCCTCACCTCACTGTATTTATGGATTTCGACCTAGTTGACAGTAACATGTTAATTAAAACAAAAATAAGATAAAGATAAAATCATAGTATGTCATGTAGTATTAAGTAAATGTATAAGGTGTTACAAGAGTGAATAACAGGAGGTGATTGTGCTAGTCCCTGGCTTAGAAAACACTCAAAGATGACTGCATGGAGGGCTAAGTCCTGAGTTTAGTTTTGAACTTGTTGAATATGAAGTATTCTCGGGAATGCCATTGGAAAAATGGGTCTGTAGCTTAACACAAAGGTGTGGTCTAGAGAAACAAATTTGTAAAAACTTGGCACCTGGGGGGAAGAATTGAGTCTAAAATTGAGCCATATGCAACTATGGCATTGAAAGGCTGGACAGGGCGATTGAAGGTAACTAGGAAGAAACAGACTGAGGCAGGAGCAAAACCAGGGAAATGTGATGTCGTAGAAGTCAGGGAGGAAAGTTCAGATCGAGGGAGAAAACTTCAGTGTTGAATTTTGATGAAAGGCCAAAAGGCGAGGTCCAAAAGACACTTTAGAGTTTAAAAAATGACGTTAACGGTGACTTTTACGAGGAATCTTTTTAGTGGGAGCAGAATCCTTAAGACTGGGAGCAGAAACCATAATGGAGTGCATTGAGGACTTAGCAGTTTAGGGGTTTGTGGGAGGTAGAAATGAGGGCAGTATTTATGAAAAAAAAAACAACCCAAAAAACAAAAACAAATACCAAAACCTCACGAAGGCATACAGCCTCTCCTAACACAGTATTTTGTGCTACCCTGAACTCCCAGGTGAAAATAACCCCCTGTTGACGCGATACTTTCTTTTGTAGAAAAGAGCTAAAAAATGCCAGAGGCAGTACGCTCTTAATGTATTGCCTGGAAGGAAGAGGGATTTTTGACACTCTACCATTTCATACTGGATTCGATCACTGTCATAGTGTCCTAGGCCTCATTTGTTTTAGGCCAAAAGAAACTGTTCCAGAAGACTAAATACCTTGTTTGATCTTACTTAAGAGTGAATTGCTGGTACCGTGTAGAGGCACAGGCACATCTATTTTCATCATCTTAATCAGTGTCAAATCAAACTTTGAGAAACAGAACATTGGTAATTTCCCCCTGGGACAACAATATACTTTTAAATTTTTCATGTGCAATTTCTCCACAGATTGCAAGACAGCAGCAGCAGCTCCTGCAGCAACAACACAAAATCAATTTGCTTCAGCAACAGATCCAGGTCAGAAATCATAATTTCATACATACTTCCAATTAAATATATATATATATATATATATATATATATATATATATATATATATATTCTGTTTCTAATTTTTAGATCACCTTACTGGAGTGACCTCCAACACAAACATTATTTTTGGCTTAATTCATGCCGTGTTACCTCCTGTGCCATGAGAATCTTGCAAATGGTGGCCATCACAGGCCCTACTATGTCAGGAAGCTCCATTCTGAGCAAGCAGACAGTCATTTTCATCCTTTACCAAAAGGAAATTATTGCAGAGATATGTTAAAAAGATTTCATTTGCTCTATTCTTTAACATGCCCATCAGTGTTCTTAATGAATGACATGCAGGGGAGGCAAAGCAAAAAGGTATGGCAAGTTTGTTAGAGAGCAGTGGCAGAGAGTATGTTCTACCGTATGCTCGAGCCACACGCGATAGAGGTTGAGGTTAGGGAAGGTGATGAATTTCACCCTTCATGTTGCCTGGAGGAACCAAGAGCAAGGACTCTATGTGCATATAGACATGTTCTATGCATATTTTGCTTATATGGAAACGTGTGATGGTGAGGAGCTATCCATGAAGAACAAGAAAGCAGCTATATTGCCAACAAAAAGAAAAAATAAGTTGTCAGAGATGTCCAGTCTTCACCACTTGCTAGCGGCATGAATTATGACAAAATTGTTTCCCTTTCTGAAAATTTCCTTTCTGAAAGCACCTATTTCATAGAGTATTTATGAGGATTTAATGGAGTTATGGGTGGAGCATTTCATCATAGTATCAAGGCACACAGTAGGTCCTCAATACATACTTGCTATTACTAGCAAGAAAGGGAATCTGATTCATAGAGCTATGAATCCAAACCTATGTAACATTACCCTTTAGAAGCATATGTTAGAGAAGAGGAATTCATCATTCTCTTGGACTTCTATCTTGAGATGCCAACATATTTTATTAAGAAGAAGTTTATCATTCTTTTGAAGTTCTATTTTGAGAATCCAGCATATTTATTTTATTAAGTTTAAATACCATAAGAGACAGAAGCAAACATGTCTACATTAGTTCACTTTTGTATTTAATCACATTTAGACTTCATTGCCAACGAAGTTTAGCCCATTTTACCTAACTGGGTCAAGTACACTTCATTTCCCTGGATTATATAGCACAATCAGGGTTTACTCGTTCTTGGGGCACCTGAAATTTTAGTGAGCTAGTCACAGGTTGGTGAGACAGAGAAACATCAGTGAGATGATCCAGCCAGGATTCTTTGCTTTCCTTCACTGTAATGACAAGCAGCAAATCCTAATGTGGTGTTATATATGTTCATATCTGGCAAGTGGTTTTTCAGTGGTTTAAAACTGTTCATTGGACTTCCTGTTCAGTCTAAGTATGCTGTCTTTGAATATAGTTTTAGTTGATGATACCAGGTTAACTACATTTAATATGTTTTTAATTATTGAAAATCTAAAACAACAAAATGCTTATGGCAACTTCTCATTATCAATAAGCAATTCCATAATCAGCAGTATGGCCCTTTGCAAGTCACTCGGTTTCACTGTAATTTGAAGACACACCGGTGATTTTAAATTTTTGTAATTTTTGTAATACTGAGATAGTCCTTTGTTAAACAGAATTGCAAAAAAATATCTAAACCAGTAGTATGAATACGTAGAAGGCTCATAAACTATGTCACCTGACCATATAAATTTAGCCAACACCTTCAGTAGTTCTTTTGGAGTCCTGCCACAGTTACGACCACTACATTCAAATGTGGATTTTAAGCTCAGTCATAGTGGCCCAGTGTTGAAATGGATAGATTCCTTGCACCAGAGCATGGAGCACTACAATTTATAAGTCAGAGAATTTTTAAAATGAAGTTCCTTAACATTTACCTTCCCTAGAAATGATATGACTATGGAAACTGTATTCCAGAGAGCTAAAGCCAAGTTTAATGGCTTGCCCAAGATTACACAACCATTTACAGGTTGCACTAAGATCAGAAGCAAAGTTTTCTGACTACTCGTAGAAATTTTGCTGAATATGAGAATTTTAAAAGCTTAAAATTTCTATGATCAAACTGTTAAGTTGCTGGCCTCCACTAGTTCACAGAGTGAGAAAAAAACAAAACACCAATAGTCCCTAAAAGAATTAATGTCATACTAATAGTAATTTTAGGAAAACATTAAGAGATGTTGAGATACTGCATCTATTTATTTGTCCTCTTTCTAGTGTTAGCACAAATAAATGATACTGACATAGTCAAAACCCATTAATCTATTATTTTTTTTAATCTTGGAAGTGGGGAATCTTTCAGGCAAAAAAAAAGGTACTGAGCAAGACTGATGATCTGAAAGGAATTCATTTTCACAGCTTCTAGTATATTCATTAACTAAAAGCATAGTTCTAAAGAATATTTTATAAATCACTGATTTGGGGAAATCTCACAAATACTTAACAATTATGAAAGTCACAATATATTTAGTCTAATGAGAGATTGTTCTAACAGTTATGGGAAGGACTTCTGTAGTGACATGTGTAGAAATAGATGATTAAAAATGTAGAACAGATACTTTTATTTGCTCGTATAAATCCTTACCATATTTCTCTTTCAGAATATTTTCTCTCCCTTTCTTCTTCTTCCCTCATCCCCCTTTCCTTAGCAGCATGTAGCAAGGAAGAAGAGTAAAAATCAAACCTGCTATAGTAGAAGGCAAATCAAAGTCATCAATATTGTTACAAAATTTATTTTTGTCAGTGCTCACATAATCAATGTTTGCATAAGAATTTATAATAGATTACATTTACTTGATATCTGAAAGTACTTAGGTAGTATATTTTGAATTTGATCTACTTCCTTTTTCTTCTATACGGAGACTAAGACCTTATAGAAATAAACATACCTACTTACATTGTTCATCCTGATTGCATTTTCTTACGTGTTATGCCATTGCTGCTTTGGGCTTTAGAAAACAATGCATTCCAGTTCCTTTGTTGGTAGAATAGTGGACTGAAATGTTATTAGACCACAATTAAGGCCACCTTTAAGCTTTCGGTTGCAATTATAAATATACAAGACATTAACTTGGCCCAAATGTTGGTACAGGCATGCAGTACATTAGATAGGTAGGCAGATCTGCTAGATGGATTAGATTGACAGAATAGAAGAGCAGGACAAATTTTCACCCTCGATGGCTATGTTAACTGATATGAGGATGATGTTCCCCAGCATTTCTTCATTTTACTGAGATCTCTTTAAAGGAGAGGTTAATTTAGACATTTTTATTCCATTTGAAGTATATGTCATTCAATTAAAAAATGTATGAACATGTTTATACTTGTCTGTGTATGCACAAACATTCACATATTGAAATGACCCAGGTTATTAAAATTTCTCTTGGCCTGTTATTTCTGTCTCTTCTTTCCAGATGAAAAGAGTGGTAGTAGGTTTTACTCTGTAGTTATTTATTCAAAGAGAAAATGCCATAAGAATTAGCAAATTCACCCATTTTATTCAATCACTTAGGGTCAATTTTTATGAACTGTTTTTCTCTCTTTAAAAAGCAAACTTAACTCTGCAATTGCCTGATTCTAATTGGATTGACAACTAAATCTACATTACTTCCTTATAAAGACTTTATAAGTTATAGTCTTCTAAGACTTTATGAGTTATAGTCTTCTAGGTCGATTCACATAACACATTAGGATAAAAGAAGAAACAAGAAAGCTCTCTGTTATTCTCTGCAACATCAAAAATCAGTTCATTCTACAAATAAAATCATGTCATAATTCCAAAAATATCTTGTCTTCCCACAAGAACTTGTCTGTTTCTTTATGAGACTCTTAGTTTTAGGGACACTAAGAAACTTCTAGTCTGCTTTTTCTCCCATTCAGCAGTGTTTTCCTTTAATATTTTTGTTTCCTGTTCTTAAAAAAACAGAATTTTTTGCATTCCTACTTACGCAGATAGCTCACTCTTAATACACATTAATATGTGAGATAAAATTTATAGATATTTCAGAGAAAAATAACTTTAGATTTTTTTAAAGATAACCTTTTTTTTTCTTTTACTCTCTTGCTTATGCTAAGTGCCCATCTTTTAGCAGTTTTATTTTCTGACTAATCTCTTTTTTTACGTTAAATCAACCTGTTTCTAATAGGGACAGTTAGGTGGTTTATGTTTCCAATAATGATCCTAGACCAACGGTTAATCTTGACTTCATTCACCGTTACCAAAACCTTTTAAAGTAAATGAATGAGTGACCTCTACTCAGCTTCCATTAAGGCAACAAACTGAATGCCCCGGAGACTCAAGTTCCTTTTTATCTTGAAGCTTTGTATGGGACAGGATTTCTTTAGCTTTGGGAGTGAGTGGGGGAAGCATGTCCTAGTTTAAAATTTTTTTAATCCTTTTTCAATAATACTCAATGGAATTTTATTTAGGCTCTTATTAGCCTCTAATAGGGTCAGTCCAACAACATGCTCTAGTAGGAAATCCACTTCAGATAATGGTAAGAGAAATTTTAAAGATGTGCTTCTTTTAAAATGCATATTTGTCATGATTCCCATACTGAAAGTTCAGTGTTTGAATTTTCTTAAGAGATTCCACATATCTGTTGCCTTCTCCCTTTTGACAAACTTTTCCAACTGTTGTTCATTGTGTTCTTTTAGGGGCAAAGATTTGATATTTAATAATCTCCTTATTGTTTCTGATTCATAAGGTATGCATTTGCAGGACTAGTAATAGATCTGGGTCACTGATTCTGTCTAGAGCTAAGGGTAGAGCAAAGGACAGATCTTTGTTCGTTTGTATTCTGGGCTGGTCAGTGTATATTCAATGGTATGTAAGGAAGAGCTTGGCTCTTTAGGTGGTATAGGACTACATTTAGCTGTGTGAAATATAACTTTAATTGTATTAAATGACTAAAAATGAAGATAGAGAGCAGGGTCTCTAGAATTAGACATACCTAAATTCAGTCTTCACATCTTCACACCTCATCTTCTGTGTGATGTTGGGAAAATTGCTTAGTCCCTCTGAGTTTCATTATTCCCGTCTATTTAATGGGAATTGTAATAACCAAGTGATACTGGGTTAGTTCGAAGAATGGGATTATACCTGGCATGTAGTGAGCACAGAATGCTTAAAGTTTTTGCCTAAGTTATTAGGAGAGAAAAACTTGTTCCTTCTGTGTTTCTGATGATGAAAAATTCAATGAGTATTTCCAGCAAGAGGAGAATTTCTAGGAACAAAAGAGTATAGTCTACATGGCAGTGGCCACTGAAAACTGTTTAAGTTCAATGTTCCAACAATCCATATGATTTTAGAACTACAAGGGGTTTTTATATAGCCTTTATTTAGACCTATCTCTCATTTTGACATTTGTAAACTGAAACCAAGTAAGGTTAGAAGATTTTCCCAATGTCACATAAGTTGTTACTTGTAGAAGAATGGCTGCATTCCAAGTCTCCCAAGTCTTGGCCCAGTTCATTTTTATTTTACTGATATTCTACCATTTAAGGCTTAATGGCCCAAAGTTTTCAAATGAGTTTTCTTTCCCTGGGAAATTATTCCCACAAAATAAAAATACAACTTGACTTATGTACAATTGAATGATTAGTTGAAGTCATGGGCTCAACCAATTTGTGATAAAGGTTTCATTTTATTGGAGCCAAAGTTCTCTGAGCTCATTAAGAGTTTTAGCAATTCTTGATAAATTATTATGCAGAAGAAAATCCATTGAAAAATTGTATTGAAAACATAATAACGTGAAAGGTGAAATAATAGTACCTGACTGACCTGCTGATTTATGATTTCTTTCTCTGAGTGTGGTAAGTTGGAAGCATTTTACCCCCCTCAACAAGACTCCACGCACATACATGAGCACAAAGAGATTGCAAAGTAACCTTGTCTCTTTAGGAGACTGGAAATGCCAAGAATAAACACCATGCAATTAAGGTAGCATTTCAACCTGAGAAGGAAATGCATTAACTCCTTGAGCTCTGACTCATGTTTTGCTGTAGGAAATAAAATACACCACAACCGTACAGGATATAGTTTTTGGATTTCAGATATACTGTAAAAGGAGAAAATATGGAGATACAAAGAAGTAGCTTTAAGGATGGTTTCCTGCTCTTCCTTGCACTTTCTGGAAGTAGAAGTTCCAATTCGAGAAGATAGGCGCCATCTCCTAGAGGAGCCGTGATGATAACTGCAGCTCTCTGTCCTACTCAGACAGAGCCACTTCAAAATATTTTAAGCATATTTTAATACATCTCCTGGCAATTACCTAATGATGGAATTTCAGCATAGTATTGTACTGTCTAGATAAATCTGTCTCTGTAGATAGAGATACAGATACATTGATATCTGTATCTATATAGACTGATATCTATCTATCTATATAGTTTAATCTTTGCTGATGTAACACATGTCACATTGCTAAGAGTACAAGAGAGTAATGAAAGCAACTGTCCAGAGCCCAATCCTCTATATGCTCCTGTATTTATTGTGCCCAATCCTTTTACTCAGAAGGAGCCACTTTAGAATATTTAAATTTTCATTTTTAATAACCTCTTAGTATTTTCTTCACTGTCTATAAAATATAATTATCATGCTGCTCCTGACTTATCAACTTTGAATATCATTAACTTGGAAATGAAGATTTGCTTAGGTTTTGTATCTCCATCCTGACAACCTCTCCTATTCCCCTCCCGCACCTTACAATGTCGTTATAAAAGTCATTTAAATTCTTCCAGCAGGTACTTTTAAGCTTTAAATAGTTTACTTACACCTCTTTTCTTTTCCAATCAACTATAAATAGTCTCTTTGCACTTGCCTTGTCAGATGAGGATGGCATCTCTTTTCTCTTATTCCCAACTGCCAATTTCTGTTATCTGTATGTTTACTCTAAATATATATAATACATGTGTTTGTGTATGTATGTATACACACATACCTCTCACGCTTTACCTATTGGTTAATCCTAAAAGTTAAAAATCAAAAAAATCGTGTTTATATTTAAAATACAAGTCTATGTATTGTTTTCTTGATGTAATAAAACGGATGCTCCTATTTCCTTTCTGTGTAGCTCTGTGCTTTCCAGTTGCCTTTTCTTCCCCCTGCCCCTCATGTTACTCGTGTTACTTGCCTTATAACTCTGTAAATACTCAAGAATAAATCAAATCTCTGGAACCCCGCTTTTCTGGATACCTGCTTCCTAGCCATCTGTCCTGCTTTCATTTAGATTGGTTGGTCCAGCCAACATTCTGGGACACCCATTTATGATTCTCCAGAGCTAGAATCACTGTTTCTTATTATGTCCTCCTGGTTTATCTCCGTATTTTGCTTTGGAACCACATCAGGAAACTTCCTGATAGAAAAGGAACGGTGTGGGGGTACTTAGGAACTAAAGTGTCTGGGGTAAAAATGTTCTAAATAATGTTCTGTTTAAGCTCTCTACTTGATTGATAGTTTGGCTGCAAATTGAATTCTAGGTTAGAAAAGATTTTCCTTATACTTCAAATCCATTGATACATCATCTTCTAACATCTACAAGAAATGTGATGTTGATCTGACATTTTTTTGTGGATGGCAACCAATATTTCTCCTTTCTGAAAGCTTTTATGTCTTCTATTTACTGTGACATTTCACTGGAATGTATACAAATATTTTTCATTTATTACAAACAACATGAATCTTTTAGTCTAAAGAGTTGCATTCTTTTGCTCTAAAGAATTCTTTTTTTCTTTGCCCATTTTATCTCCTTATTTTTCTCATTCTTTCTGGATCTCCTGTGAGGCAGATATATTTTTTATGGATTGATCAATATATTTCTTATTGTCAATATTATTGCCTCTGTTTCTTGAGTCTTCTTTCTCAGAGATTGCCTGAAATTTATCTTCTGAACAGTTTAATTGCATCTTTGTTGGAGAAATTGCCTTTTTAATTTCCTTAAGCTTGTTCTTTCTCCCTAATAATTCTTTTTTCAGTTTATCCTGTTCTTGTTTAATTCTGTTCTTGTCATTTCTTAATGAGTTGGAATTTGAGGACGCTTTTAAAAAGTTAAAGTCTCATTTCCTCAAATTTTCTTTTCCTCCATTTTTTATCTGCTTGTTTATTTGATGTTTCTCTTTCAGCTTAAAGTCCTACTTAAATTTAAAAAAAATAATTCAGATTTAAAAGAGATACAAGGAAAAGTTGATTGGGAGCTGTGACTATGAATGAGGTTTATCAACAGGTGGACACTGATCTAGTGAGAACAGGAAGCTGGCCATACATCACATGCATGGATACAGAAGTCTTTGTTTTAGGATTTCTCTTGAGGAAGTGTGATGTAGTTGGGGTAGAGGTGAACTGATGGAGCCACTTCCAACTAATACTACAGTTTTCTTTTATTTTGAGAGAGAGAGAGAGAGAGAGAGAGACAGGGGAAGAGGCAAAGAGAGGGGGAGAGAGAGAGCCTGACACGGGGACTGGTCTCATGAACTGTGAGACCATGACCTAAACTGCAATCAAGAGTCAGATGCTTAACTGACTGAGTCACCCAGGTGCCCCAAATACTACTGTTCTCAGTCCAGGTCTCACTCCTCTCTCTCATACCTGGAGTTTCAAATCCCAAAACTTTCTGGTAGTTCTGAGCGCAACTTAAGCCTCATTTCCACTTAACTCCTTCCATGTATACTCTAGTTTGTTTCACCCACTTAACATTAATTAACATTCTATACTTACTTTTCATCTTCTGAAACTGTAGTCAAATTTATTGCCTGTGTATATCTCTTATTCTTTATTGCTTTATTTGGTACGGGTTTTTAAATTTTTTGTTTTTATCATTTTATTGGTGTCTCAGGAAAGAATAGAGATAAGTGCACATGGTCAATCTGACACTTTGGACTGGAAATCAGGACAGCATTTAAAATAATTCTTTATTTTGGGATGCCTGGGTGGCTCAGTCGGGTAGGCGTCCAACTTCAGCTCAGGTCATGATCTCACAGCTCATGAATTTGAGCCCCATGTCGGGTCTGTGCTGACAGCTCAGAGCCTGGAACCCACTTTAGATTCTGTGTCTCCCTCTCTCTCTGCCCCTCCCCCATGCACTCTCTGTCTCTCTCTCTCTCTCTCTCTCTCTCTCTCTCTCCCTCTCTCCCTCCCTCCCTCAAAAAAAAGTTAAAAATTTAAAAATTTGCTAAAGTTAAAAATTTGCAAAGTTAAAAAGTTGCTAAGTTAAAAATGTGCTTTATTTTTAAATAGGAGAAAATATTTAAGACACACTAACCAATATCTGGGAATAAAGGAGTCCTTGTAAAGAGAATGAATTATTGTAGAAAGAAAAAGCTTGAGGCTCCAAAACCAAACTCCACTAAGATTTGTAAATGTAGAATATATTTTCTAGTTTCCTTAGTGGGAAAATAGTGGAGATGAGGAACATAGATATAGAGAATATCACCATTCTTTTTCTCTTTTTGATAGATTTATCAAACAATATGAGTTTATATTTATGTAAATTTTAAAAATGACCCTGATATTTTAAACTTTTTAATAGCATTATTGAGACCCTCAATAATGTTAAAGTAACTCTGTATGATGACTATGCGGAAGTAATTTTGACAGCAGTTTTTGGAAGTTGTAATTCTGGTTCTGTAATTCACTCATCCTGATGTACACTTTTCACTAAAAACATAAATAATACTTTTCAGGGAAGGAGATTTTTTTTCTTCTCTTTTGTGTGGAATCTCAAATAATCCTCCTTACTGTTTTTCTTTTTCTGTCTTACTTCTGTATCATTTCCATGTTTCTTCTTTCTCTGATCTTTTAGTATCATTTTGGAAGTGAAGCCTGGATTCATTTGATCCAGTATGGCCATTATGGAATCACTGAGACTGGCCCAGAAAACAGACTGACAACAGTCTTTCCCATGACTTTACATCCTTTTCCCAAACAACATTACCTGTGGAAAAAGTTGAGCACTTCTTCATTGAGGCTCTGTACTCCATATCTTATCATTTAACAAAACAGGGCCCATCAGGGCTTATATAAAACCATGGGACTGTAATTATCAAATAGTGGGAAACAAAATAAAACAAAGCAGGTTAACAGCAACAGATTTGGAAATATAGGCCAGAAGTCAATATGTTGGCCTAAAATGAATTGATTTTACTTTACCTTAGCTTACACATTTACTAGTGTGGTAAACTAAATGCTGTAGCAGGGAGTTGCTCACAAAGCCTTTAGAAAGAATTTCTGTCTCCCATCTTTGAAGAGAGTTGACAAATGGGAAGACAATTAGATGCCAATGAAATTAACGGAGTGTTAACATAAAATTAATTGTTCTGTGAAGAGTAGTTACATCAGGAGTCAAGACATACATTCCAGTCATTCCTTGTACATGGCAAATTTCCTTCAGTTCTCAAGCCAGAGGGCTAATTTCTACACAAAAGCTAGTAAATTTTTATGTAACTTATAGTAAAAAAGAAACTGACTTTTTACTTTATTTGTATGTGTGTGTGTGTGTTTAGCTCTATTTTTCTTTAAAAAAGAAAGGCTAACAGTCAAATAAAATGGAAAGGAAGATAAATACAATGTTAAGGATATCTTTATGATACTAGGATGACCCCTAGTTTTCTCTTCAAGGAGAAGCAAAAAGAGAAACTGGAATTGCTTCTTCATCAACAAGTATTCTAGAAGTGGTAAATTCTCAGTCATATGGCAACATTTGATAAAGTCATTACTCCCACTTTCTTGTAACACTCTTCATTTGGTCTCCAAAAGACCACAATCTGCTTAGAAACAAAAACAAAAACAAAAAAAATTATTATTCTCCATCCTCAGTCTCATATGATAATTTCTTCCACATCCTTTAAAGGCTATCATGCTATAATTCTCCATCATCTGACTTACTTCCTAAATGAACTCATCTAATCAATGTGTGTACTGTTTTAACGATAATAAATTCAACATTTATCTTCCCATCCTTGATCTCTCTCCTGGACCTCAGGACCAAATATTCAACTGCCTACTCATCCTATTTAAATACATAGCTAGTAGGCACCCAAGTTTCACATTTTGAAAGCAGAGCCTTTAATTATGTTTCCTAAACTCATTATTTCCCAGTTTATCCAACTATGAGTATAAGACCATATGCCTCATTGCTGTCACCAAAACCTAGGAAGTATCCTTAAATCCTCTCATTCTTTAATACCTCATAAATAACCCATCAACATTGGTTTTTATCCTTAATCTATCAGTTGGCCAACTTCACCTACCATTAGTCACCATCATTTCTCATTTAGCCTGATATAGTCGCCTTCTATCCGTGTTGGTCGTCCAACTTCCTCTGTTGACCCCCTGGGTGGACATTTCACAAAGCTGCTAGAGTGATATTTTAAATTTAATTATGCTATAATCATGCTCAAAATCATGCTATTTAAGATAAATTCACTCTCCTTATGTCAGTCTATTGGGCTGTACTTGAATGCACCACTGCCAACCTCTCTGTCTCCCTCATTCCTTCTACCCTAGAAACCTGTCCTTCCTGGTTTCAAGGAATATTCCAAGAATGTCCTAGAATCAGTACATTTTTATTTGTCTTTCTGATGACCTGGAATACTTTGCTTAGTTCAGCACATAAGTCAGACCCTCGTTTCTTTCAGGTCTCTCTACAAATGGCATCCTCCCTAGGGTGGCCATCTCTGACAACCCAGTCCAAACTAGTCCCTGCATCCCTTAAGTCATCTCTCATCATTTGTCCTGCTTTTACATTTCTTGACAGACCTTACTTTTCGCCTCCTTATATGTACCTTGGTTTTGCTGTACCCCATACTGCCACAATACATACCTGGCAGTTAAGTTCTGTGGGGTTGGTGATTTCATCTGTCTTTCTTACTGCTATACTCAAAGTACATATAAATACTTCCTGGCATATAGTGCAAAATTTAAAATATTTTTTTGTTTGTTTGTTTGTTTTTTAAGTAGGCTTCACGCCCAACATGGGGCTTGAACTCATGACCCTGAGATCAAGACCTAAGCGGAGATCAAGAGTCGGACTCTTGACTGACTGAGCCACCAAGGCAGCCTTAAAATATTTATTAAATGGATGAATGAATAAACTGTGGGCACATTCCCCACTCTGTAGTATATGTAATAACAAGCAAGATGATAATTTTCTCAGGGGATTGAAATAGATTTTTAGGGAGCCATCAAAAATAGATAACCAACATTCCCTAGTGCTGTATATGATTTGTAAAATCATTTTGTACTTTGTATTATACTGGTGAGAAGAGCAGCCCGTTGCTTGTTAAGTACTTGGCACTTTGCAGACGTCATTTCATATAATTATCACAAGAATGCAGATAGGTTATGATATTATCTCCATTTTATAGACATTGGAACTGAGAAGTGTGTGTGTGTGTGTGTGTGTGTGTGTGTGTGTATGCATGAATCTGAGATCCTGAATGTTGAGTACTATGTAAACTTAAAAGGCACTTTCTTCCTCTCTCTTTTTATTAGAGTAGCAAGGAGTGATTTAATTCAGATAATCCCAAGAAAATAAGAGTAATTGATCTTATCAAACTGAGTTAAACCTATTAAACTGGCGCATGTGGCAGGGTTTTTTAAAAAGTATTTTACTTTTGCTTTCTATAATAAACCAGGTAAGAGAGTGCTCTTTTATAAATGGGGTAAATTAACAATTACAAATGCAGGAAAGTTGTGTTTTACATAAGCAAACGTTGCATGTAATGAAATCTTCACCTATAAATGCCAAAAAAGATGGGATGCCATGTTTATACAAGTTTGTATCTTTAAAAATAATTATTTGACGTCGACAATCTTGTTACACCTAAATGGGAAATTAGAAGATGTGAACTAATGAACTTTCATAGCATGCACATATGTTTACTAAAAGTGGTGAAGTAATGAGCTAATCTGCATATCATACACATATTTAGAGATTTATATTAGTATATGTGTATACACTGTGTGAATGTGTATGTATGCACACACTCCTTCACACATACTCAGGTTTCTACATATCTTTTTAAATCAGTTTCCCTTCGTTTTCTCTGTTTATTGCCAAAATTTAAATATATATTTAAATTTTTTCCTTCTACTGTAACCACCATCTAATTCTGAATGCATTTTTTTTACTCCCCTCTCTACCTCCGAATTCCTTTCCACTACTTTGCCAGTGTCTCTGTCTACACCTGCTGCTTGACCATCTGACATAGCCACCAGTCATTTTCTTTACCCTTTTAATTCTATTTTCTTTCTCCCACAGTTCTTCTCTGGCAAAGTCTTCTCCTCTTTATTCTCCTCATTCAACTGGATTTCATGTTTTCATTGAATAAAAAGTTGTTGTTCACTGATAAGCCAAGCAGGTCTAAAAGTTCATTGCGTTTTAATTTTAGAAGTCAGTTATTTAAACTGTTGTGGGGTGGTTCAAGTGGGAGAGAGCAAAAGAAAACATAAGCAGGCCTCGGCAGAGGTTTCACAGAGTGTCAGTATAATATATGATCGCAATCTTTTCATGATAGAGGGTGTGTTGTCACGAGCACCCGTGTCTCGCAGCCAGAAAAAGTGGAGGGATGGTGCTGCCGAGAGGAAAATCAAGAGATAACAATAGAATTTTTCTGTTGCCTGGTGGAGGTGTTTAGGATGTGTTTTCTTTATATCTTCATCCGCCCCTAATTGAGGATGCTTTAAAATTGAATGACTAGCAGTCAAAACGTGTTTGCTTCAAGCTGAGAAGAAAAATGCTGGTGTCTCCGCTTCCAAACTGATTGCGCTTTGTACACAACTGACAGCTACAGTCACTTTGAGTGACTGATAAGTGGGAAGCTTTGCCACTTATCAAGGAATGCGGGCTGAAAAGAAAAGACTGGAGCCGTTTAGATGCTTTGGCATGTTCAAAATAACATCTTACATCAGTCAGACTCAGAAGCACTAAGAGACATTTAAAATGAAGTAATGTATATAGAAATGCGGTATATGTGTGCGAGGAGAGACAAAAATTATTCAGCAAGCGAAGAGCTGCACGAGGGGGAAAGAGAAGGCGTTGTAGTTAGAGGTCAATATTTGCAAGATGAATCAATGGATAAATAATTTACACACACTTTGATAAAATCTGCCCTTAGTTTGAAACATCCAAATGTAGAACCACATAACTAATGAGTTCCACCATTATTTATATAAGCAGCTAGCTTTGACCAAATGGATGCCTTGAAGCACCCGAACAATGAAAATGTCATCCACTTGTATAGATAGTAATTTTTACCTTGAGGAAGAATCCCAGTTTTCATTTCCCTTCTTCTTTGCTTGTGTAAATATTTAATACTTAAAATACATGTTTAAAATATTATTATATCTGACTTAAACAGTGTGATTATATAATAAAATAAGATAGAGATGTGTTTCTTTTAAATTTTGAGACGATGTTAATGAAAGAATGTACAGATTGCCTGGGCTGTAATTTCTACAAATAGGAACTTCTGAAAATGGCAGTTTTTTTACTCCACTATTAGGCTTATATGTTCAGTGTATGTGTATCCTATTCTAAATTTTCTAGGGCATTCATATTTTAAATATTTTGTCTGTCTAGTTAACTTGTTCTTCTGTACTCTCTGGATCTTAGTAAGAGAGATGCAGTACATCCTGGTGATTTCAACCCTCCTGTGAATGACATCCTGTCTATTTAAATAACTTGTTTCAGTCTGAAAACTCATAAATACACTGTTGTTTTATTTTGTTTTTGTTTTGTGTTTGTTTGTTTGTTTGTTGGTTGGTTGGTTGGTCAGGGCATGTCCCAGTTTTAGATACAGTCACAATAGCCATAGCGGTGGTGAATTCAAGCTTCTTCTGTGTGCTGGCAGGCTAAACTTAATATATCATCTCTTAATTATTAAGGAATGACCAACTGCATGGTCTAGGGGTTACCTATGAAACCTGCAAATTACCTCATTCTTCTCAATTGCTCTAAGACTGAAGAGTATTAGTGTTTGCATCATTGTAAAAACTTTTGGGTATGCTGGAAGTGAGAAGGAAAAAGAATGTGTTAGGACAGTATGGCCCTCAGACCAGTTTGTGAGCTGCAGAAGTCCTTAATGAGATAAGGAGCTTGATAAACCCGCTTTAATTCAGTGCCACTCCTTTTCACTGCAATACTTCCTTGGTGAAGGAAGCAGTTTGGTGGATTACATCCCAGGACAAGCTCCTGACCTCATCTCAGACCAACCCATTGAGTAGTACTAAATTGGAACTCTGTGATCAATAAAATAATATAAAAAATAGACTTTAGAGATAACTTAACCCAACTTTTTTTCCTTTTGTAGAAAGAGAAAATGTGGTCCAAAATTAATAAGAGCTAGGCCAAATTCCCATAAGAAAGTGGAGGTAAACCATAGTCTTTTAGCCCTTGTTAATTATATCAAATAAATCAAGATAATAAGCACTCCTGAAAACAAAATGAACAGTAATTCTGCAGAGCCCATCAAATTGAGTTTGCTACTTTATCTGGAATTTGGAGCAGATATTAAATCTTTTGCTAAAGAAATATGGAGCAATATTTGAATGTTTCCATACAAATTGTAAATGACACATCACTTAGGAGAGAACAATTAGGAAATGTTAATCACATTTTGATTCACTAAAATTATCAGTATATCATTTTGGAAGGCATATATACAAAACTTTTTAAAAACATGTATTTCATTGGTTTATGATCATTCCTGTTTTTTAATGATTATTTTTACAGGGAGCTAGTATCTTCTCTTGACCCATTTTAGATGAAAATTTATAATGTCATATCATTAGACTATAAACTAAATAAGGAAAAGAAAAAAGTGATGTTCTAGTATGAAAATAATGTCTGATCTGCTTCTCTCAGAGAAGTGTTCCTTTCATAAACTGTAGCTGAGGACCTTTCAAAATAAAGCTAAAATATTTTAAAGAATCTTTTTGATTTCTAGATCTTTTAAGAACCTAAAATAGGAAATAACAGTTTTTGCAAAGGAAAATATTTTCTCATCATGCAATTGATTTTTTTCCCACTATAAAATAATGTCCATCTTGAAGTTCCCTATTGTTTTAAAACACCTTTTTTGTGTTTCATTCTGTAACATATTCTTCGTTCATGTAAGAGAATAGGAAAGCAGGATCTTTCTCTAAAATCTTTATCCCTTGAGACATTGAGTGAAGTCTTTTTGTGATTAAAAAGGGCTAACTGCTCTTAAATGTATTACAAGCACAATCTTGAGTTCTACAAATATTTCCATCAACACATCATTGCTTTAAACTGTCTTCTCTCTAGCCTGTCTTCTGCTACCTCATATCTCTGTCTTTTTACTTTTTTATCCAGTTGCTTTCTCCCCAATTATTCCCATGCTTATGACACAAACTCATTCCTCGACCACAGATCATTTCAGCAAGAATTAAAGAGAAGGAACACAATACAAATATAACCATCCGTCACATGTTTTTTGTAAATACCTGCTTTAAAAAAGTTTAGTATCCTGGTAGCATGAAAATGCTAAGAATCTTTTTAATCATGAGAGAGTCTCATTTCTTATAGTATCTTGTGAATCTCACTTCTCACAGTCATATGATTATTGTATTTTATATCTCTTACATGGCCATTCTAGGATACACTGTTAATGCATGTAAACAAAATCGCGCTTTGAGTAATGGGCACTTAGGTCTTAATTCATCTGGTAAATCTGTGCTCATGTATGTGGTGACACAATTCAGGTATCTGATGTTTTTCTTCTGTACAGTCATAATCATAGAAATAATATTATATGAGGCAAAAAAAATAATGGTAAAGCCAATCAGGGGACATTCTTTGGTTATTTTTAAATTAAAGAAAATCACCGGACACCTGGGTGGCTCAGTCAGTTAAGCGTCCGATTTGGGCTCAAGTCATGATATCACCATTTGTGGTTCCAAGCCCCTCACCGGGCTCTGTGCTGGCAGCTGGGAGCCTGGAACCTACTTCAGGTTCTGTGTCTCCCTCTCTCTCTGCCCCTCCCCTGCTCATGCTCTGTCTCTCTCTGTCTTTCAACAAAAAATAAATGTTAAAATTTTTTTTAATTAAAGAAAATCAGGATTATGACATTTATGAAACATACCGAAGTTTTCAAGTAAATGTATGCTATCACTTTGCCCACTTTGCAAAGATCATCAATGGCTTCTGAAGCTGATACTATCTTCATTGTTCCTTCTTTTTCTGATTAAATCCTCAGAATTGTGTTTTTTTTTTTCTAAAACAGAATAGACGTACTCTTCTCTAAGCTTCTTGTTACCATATTCTGAGCTACACGGAATTAGAATTCCCATTTACCCCATCTCCTTCGTACATTTTTATTTAACAGCCATTTTCTGCCCTCTTTCTTTTTCTTTTCCTTTCATAAATATTTGATTGATTTTCATTTTGAAACTTGATCAAGGGAAATGGAAAAAATTATTTTTTAAAACTCTCAAACTAAGTGTAATGTTTTGTGAGGTTTTTGGTAGAGACTGATATGTGATGACATTGTACCTGGAAAATACAGACAGACTTGGAGAATTCAAAGTTGTTTGAGTTTTCACAGGAAAAGGTGAAAGGATTAAATGTGGTTTGTGAAAACATTATATTTTGCAACCATCCCAGTTTAATTTAGATTAACATTCTGTGATATAATTCTGCCAAGTCCCTGAAATTATGGACCCTAAGATGGTGAACTTATTTGTCCAATCTCTTTTTCTAGATGTGAAGATTAGAATAGGAAGTTTTGTTCTTATCTTTAATGGTTTTACAGCCTCAGAATGAAACTCACATGCCTACATAAAGGAATAATTCTTGAATTTTTTTTTATGTATTTTCACTGAGAATATTCTAGAAAGCTCAAGGAATGTATATATCCCAAAATAATTACCGTGGTTCATTTTTTTAGCTTACTCTGATTAATGACTTCAGTAGCATTAAAAAGTGATAATACACTAAAGTTTTCATATGATTTTGTATTTGAAATTTCTATTCCATAAACACACATTTATGGCTTGGTTCCTTGTAGTGGCTCATTTGCATAAAGATTAAAAAGTGAGAATATCTTGAACTTGTCATGTGTCTTGCATTTTAAAGTATTTTAAGGATGCTAATGACATATTTAAGAAATTTTTTTCCTTAATAGCAACCATTTTGACAATAGGGTAAATGTCATAACTTACCTGTTGAAATCAAAGGCAAAAACTTATCTAGGAAAATGTACAAAGTTAGATATCTTCCCCCAGTGCTATTGACTGTTCATATAACTGTAATATGGTTCTGAGACTTTCTTTCCTTATGGTACTGCTTTAAGTTAAAGGAGAAACAGAAAATAACCTCAAGATGTTCTGCACTTATTTTATTACTACTTGTCCCTTCTCTCCACCTTGACCACTATTAAGTTTTATTCCATTCTGGCTGTGTTAAGCTGTACTAAATGTCAGTGGGATGTCTGCCCACATCATCTGTTATAATGATCTGCTCCTACTCATAGGGACTCATTCATTGAGGCTCTCTTCTTACAATCCTACATACCCACCTGCTTGCTTAGGAAATATAATTCTCCCCTTATGCAATCCTGAGCCAGTCTTAATAAACGTGATGGTGAGAAATGCTACAGGCCTTTTTCTTTTCACAATGTAATAGCTTGCTACAAGTGAAAGAACAGTAATTAAGAATACAAATGTTTATCATTGGTGGGTAGCTACTGAGGCAAAAGAAGAAAACTGAAGGTTGAGGACTGACTAAAATTTTTTGAAATATAGATTTTTCTAAGTATATTTATTTTTTTATATTTTCTAAATATTTTTAATGCATCAGTAGTGATTCATAGTGATGTATATAACTAACACAATTGGAATGTTTTGGCGTATTGAAGTTCAGTAAGAGTGTTTATATATCTTTATGCAAAGTATAAGGGACCAGAAAGTACTACAATTAGGTAAAAATCAAATATCCCAGATATTCTGCTCAACTATAATGGAGGCATTCTTAACACCTTTTAAACAATGCTCAGATTGAAAAAAATTTATTTATCTGGAAAGAGAGAGAGAAGGAGGGAGAGAGAAGGAGGGACAGAGGGAGAGAATGAATCCCAAGCAGGTTCCATGCTGTCTGCACAGACCCCAACACAGGGCTCAATCTCATGAAACATGAGATCACAACCTGAGCCGAAATCAAGAGTCAGATGCTTAACTGACTGAGCCAGCCAGGCACCCCACTGCTCACATTTTCTACTAAGATTTTCAGGAGCCAGTGGAAAGAATCCAATGACATAATAACTTCATTTACTATAAAAGTAAACTGAGGCAATGATTTTAGCTATTTCAAAGATTTTTTTTTAATGTTTATTTATTTTGAGGGAAAGAGAGAGAGCGTGCACGGGGTGGGTGGGCAAAGGGGGTGCGGAGAAAGAGGGAGCACAGAATCTGAAGCAGGCCAGGCTCCCAGCTGTCAGCAATGAGCCCGACATGGGGCTTGAGCTCAGGAAACGAGATCGTGACCTGAGCTGAAGTTGGACGCTTAACTGACTGAGCCTTCCAGGCGCCCCTACTTTTAGCTATTTCAAATCTTGGAAGGGCCAAAGAAAATGTGGGTTGAAAAACATGAGCAAAAATGCAACAGAAAATCCAAAAGACCTGAAAGAGCTAAACAGAGACATACAAAGGCATTGCTTTGTGTTGATGATGGTCATTGTCTTAAGGAAGAGTGCCTTGAGAGGGCAATGGGAACAGGATTAGAAGGAGAATGATGTTTGGTTTGGTTTAGTTTGGTTTCCTTTCAAGGCTCTATGGGCAGTACCTAGATCATAGGGTTGAGAAGCTGGAGAGTTTACGATTTTCTAGTTATATGACTTTGGACAAGTCATTTAATCTCATTGACTCTCAGCTCCTTCCTTTGTAAGTCAGAAATATTAGCATCTTACCTGATGAGATAAAGCAATGAAATACTGTAATATGAGTGTGTCTTAAAGTTTGTGGAACGTTAGAGCAAATGTATGTTGTTGTTGGTAAGCAGAGGAGCCATTCCCCTCCTCTGCTTCGTATCTTAAAATTTGAGTAATCAGGATTCCAGGAAGATTTTTGTTTGTTTCTTGGTTGTTTTTCCCCCTAGGTGGAGTAGAGCAGAAGCAAAAAAGCAGAAGAATTATGTATTTACTTTACAACTGACATAATTGGCTTTCATTTTACCATAAGTATTAGTAGTGTGGTGTTGAAAGGAGTTCACTTAGTTGATCACAACCCCATCTCTCAACGTTTTCCTTGTACCACATTTTTTCATTATTATACATATGAAATAATAAACTTGCCTTCCTGTTGCCCAGAACAATGGACAAGAGAGTTGTCTGACAAAACCATTACCTACTCACAGGTTATTTTTTTCTTTTCCTTTATTAATAATAGTGAATGCTAGCTTTTTTAGTACCTTGCTGATTTACAACTCTGAATTAACTTCGTCTTTAGTCAAATAGAATTCAGGTATTAGCATACTTTCTAATCTTGAAAGTAATTAATTTGTAGGTAAACACACACAAAATCATAAGATTTACCAGAATTTTAGTGTCACAATGGGTCACAATATCTTCTGGGTGTTGCATAACTTAAGGGACCTCCGTATCTTTGCATTAAAAATATTGGTAAACTTGAAAATACTAGAATCATCTGAATGAGGAATTTACATCAAGTTTTAATTATGGAAATGTTATCAGGTCTTTGGAGACCACCAAGTCCAAATTTCAGAAGATGTTTACTAATGATAATCATGTTTGGATGATAGATAGTGAGATTGAAGTTCTTTGTTAACTAAATTGTTAACTATTTAGGCCAAGTATTTCTTTGGAGAAATAACTACTCTTTCCTTTTAACATCACTTATTGGACTCTATGCTCAGTTGCTGCTTGCTTTAGCACTGATATTTCTGTATGGAATTCGTTCTTTAGAAAGGACCATATGGGAGCAGTTGATTGCTTCATCACAACTGGCATCTTGCCTCCAGCTGTGTCCAATAACCTGGCATAACTGTACTTAGTGGATAACTACTAATGTTGTTAATGTTCATAAAAATTGTTGAGGTACTTAGGGTAATAGTGGGATCTCTGCAGAGTAGAAGTCAAAATATAATTTCTGTCTGACCTTTTAAACGTTACTGACCTATCATATGATATAAAATTAATATAACTGTAAGTTGCATTAGTCCCCCATTATCCATGGGCAGGACACTCTAAGACCCCCAGTGGATGCCTGAAACTACAGATAGGACCCAATGCGACATGTACAACTTTTTTCTACATGTGCATACCTGTGATAAAGTTTGATTTACAAATTAGGCACTGTAAGATATTAACAACAATAACTAGTAATAAAATAGAACACTGATAACATTATACTGTAATAAAAGTTATGTGAATGTGGTCTCTCTCTCTCAAAATATCTTACTGTTTTGCGCTCACCATTCCTGTGATGATGTGAGATGACAAAATGCCAGATATATAGAAAATGACATACAACTGTAGACATGGTAAAAAATTACTTTTAAATTATTTCTAACCTTAGTGGTAACTCATGGTATAAAAATTAGCCTGCTGCTACTGCCTTTACATTATACTTTAGAGAATGATTCAGAAAATAAATTCATATGTTATATTCATACTATGGAATATTGTGTTGATACTAAAAAGAGTAGGGCTGAGCAAATATGTCAGTCACGAAACATGACCAGTATATATTGTTAAGTGACCAATGCTGGTCATAGAACAAACTAATAAACTATTCATGCCAAAGGACTTAGAGAGAGAGACAGAGACAGAGAGAGACAGAGACAGAATATCTGTCTTTAATTCTACTAGTGGAACATAAAATGTAAAGAATAACTATGTAATGTTGCAGCATTCATGATTCAGATAATAATAGAGCCAACACCCCAGAAATCTCCCAGGGTTGAGTTAATGATGGTAGACTTTCTGGATCACCCAGGAACGCCAAGAAATTCAAATATATCCATACCATATATTGGGGAAGTAAAATTTTCACGCCCTAGTTTTAGAACTGCTCCTGTGTTAGTGTCATAGGCCTGCCATAACAAATTCCCACAAACTTGGTTGTTTATACTGAAATAAATCTCTTGTGGCACACTTTTGGAGGCCGGAGTCCATATCAGGATGTTGGCAGGGTTGGCTCCTTCTGCAAGCTCTGAAAGGGAACCTACATCATGCCTCTTCTCTAGCTGCCATTGAATGCCCAACTTGTTTGGGTTCCTTGGCATCGCTTCAGTCTCTGCCTCCATTTTCATATCATCTTCTCCCCTAGGTCTCTGTGTGTCTCAAATATCCCTCTCCAATCTCTTATAAGCACACCAGTGTTTGGGTTTAGGGCCCAGACTAAATCCTGGATTATCTCATCTCTAGATGTTTGATTATTACATCTACAAAGACCCTTATTCCAAATAAGTCTGTATTCACAGGTCCCAGGGGTAGGAACTTGGCTATATCTTTTGGGGGAACATAATTCAGCTTATTATAGCTGTTAATATTATTAATTCATTGTGTTACAATTATTTTGATTATTAGGTATCTTGAGAAAGTATTGAGTAGAGAGAAGAATGAGTGCATGACATACAGGAACACTGTCAATATACAAAACTGCTTTATCATTCCAGATAAATTGATGTTTCAATTTTTGGTAAGACTGCATAGTTGTTTTTCAGTGAAGATGTGATTTGTGAAGACACAGTATTATCATTGAGTGATATAGTTGATAGCATTCTGAATTTAGTGTCTGGGGACTTTGTTGAATCTTGGTTCTTTCGCCAGTAGTTACATAAATTTAGAAAGCTTATTTACTCTTTTCAAGTTACAGATTTATTCATATATAAATTCTAGGCAATCCTAGCACGTGTAAAGTTCATAATTAATGATGGTTATTGTAATCATATGTTTCCTCCATGTGGACTCTGGCTTCTTGGTTTGTCCTGAGGTTATAATCAATAGATGTCTCTTACAGCTTATCTCTAAGCATGTGGACATAGCCTAAGGGTCGTCTGCACGTAATCCATATTTATTCAGCTGATAAAATCTGTGCAAATTGACTTCATCATTAAGAAATTTTAAAATATCAGTTTTACACATTGTTCTTACCATCATACACTAGACTCCTGACCATCTGGAAAAAGAATTATGTATCACTTTGGGGCTATGTCTCATATGATACCAAAATATTTCATAAATTCAGTCAGGTTTTTAAACAAGTGATCTTGATTGGCTAAGTTTTTATTAACGGTGGTGGCTGTTCTACTGGCATTGTTCTGACATGGTTATATCATGAGAAGTGTGCTGAAAATAGCAAGGACTCTTCAGGCAGGTAGAACACAGTTTAAATGGCTGCATTGCTAGTCACTAGTGGTATGACCTGAACAATTTATTCACTGTCTTCACTTCTAAAATAAAGATATCCTTAGTTCAGGTTTGTTATGATCATTAGAAGTAAATTAAAGCCTGAAGTTAGTGCCCAGCTTACAAGACATGCTTAATAAATGGTAGTTAATATATTAATAGCATCTATGTGACAAAGAGAATGAAGATAAGAAGTAGAATTTCCAACGAAATGAGTTGGTTTATGTCATTTTGAAGCAAGAGCTAGGATTTGTCTTATCGTGTTGGGACAGTTACTTTATCAATATAATATTTTAAAGGGCTTCCAGTTCTGTTTTTCCAATTGCAGTTACTTCATATTCCTGTTAACATTTTTTCTGTTTAGTTTTGTTCACATGTGGCTAATGGTCCACCTTATGTTTTATAAGCTATGCCAAGTTGGTCAGCATATATTTTCATCAAATGTGTTTATATAGAGAAATATATCCTAATACATCATAGATATGATTTTAATCACAAATCTATTTATAAAATAAGACACTTTTGCCTCAGAGATCTTTTTTTTGTTTGTTTATTTTATGAAATTTATTGTCAAATTGGTTTCCATACAACACCCAGTGCTCATCCCAAAAAATGCCCTCTTCAATACCCATCACCCACACTCCCCTCCCTCCCACCCCCCATCAACCCTCAGTTTGTTCTCAGTTTTTAAGAGTCTCTTATGCTTTGGCTCTCTCCCACTCTAACCTCTTTTTTTTTTTTCCTTCCCCTCCCCCATGGGTTTCTGTTAAGTTTCTCAGGATCCACATAAGAGTGAAAACATGGTATCTGTCTTTCTCTGTATGGCTTATTTCACTTAGCATGACACTCTCCAGTTCCATCCACGTTGCTACAAAGGGCCATATTTCGTTCTTTCTCATTGCCATGTAGTACTCCATTGTGTATATAAACCACAATTTCTTTATCCATTCATCAGTTGATGGACATTTAGGCTCTTTCCATAATTTGGCTATTGTTGAGAGTGCTGCTATAAACATTGGGGTACAAGTGCCCCTATGCATCAGTACTCCTGTATCCCTTGGGTAAATTCCTAGCAGTGCTATTGCTGGGTCATAGGGTAGGTCTATTTTTAATTTTTTGAGGAACCTCCACACTGTTTTCCAGAGCAGCTGCGCCAGTTTACATTCCCACCAACAGTGCAAGAGGGTTCCCGTTTCTCCATATCCTCTCCAGCATCTATAGCCTCCTGATTTGTTCATTTTGTCCACTCTGACTTTGCCTCAGAGATCTATTGAAGATGTGTGCCAACGTTGTTCATTTGTTAGAAATACATATTCAAATGTATAATTGTTTTCTTTGTATATAGACTCATACATACACACTTCCACATACACACATACATTTTATTTTCTATATTTTAAAGTTTGACAATATTATACCAAAACCAAAACACAAGGTATGTTTGGTAAATATTAATTGATGGTGCTAAGTTTAAAATTGTGTGAAGACATTTTAACTGCGTAGTGTGATGTGCATTCTGAATCTTTGTTTATTTTCTATTAGGGAGACATACGCCTTTAACAGAATTTTCTTAAAGTGACACATGATGATATGTCACATTTTTAAAGTAAACATGACAGAATGGCAAAGACTCTGAAAATAAAGTACTTCTGTTTTTGTTATGAGAGTAGTACATATGTAATTAAAAGAAAAGAGAACTACACACTTTGTCATTTTTAATTTTAAGGACCCGATGAACTGGTGGGTCTGTATTGAAAGAAGTGTTTTTGATATCTTATGATGCACTGAACATACACCAGGCAAAATTCTGTACCACATATAACAACCTGTGTATCTAATCCAATAAAGAACTTTTTTTCACTCCATGTGTCAGTGGGTGAGTGTGTATGTGTGTGCCTGTGTGTAACTTCATATCCTGTAATAAAGCCAGGTATTTTTGAGTAAATGACTTTGTCCATCAAAGTACTATAGAGATAATATTTTTCAGAAAAATAGGTCTTCCTATTACCAAAACAATAGGAGAAAAAGCTAAAACATCCCAGTCTTTCTTAGCTTCAAACTGTTGAAATATTGAACTAGGCAAAAGTTTATTTTAAAATTTATTACTAATAATAAAAGTGCAGTCGATATTGTGCTATAGTAAAATTTTCAAAACTCATCTACTTTCGGGGCGCCTGGGTGGCGCAATCGGTTAAGCGTCCGACTTCAGCCAGGTCACTATCTCGCGGTCCGTGAGTTCGAGCCCCGCATCAGGCTCTGGGCTGATGGCTCGGAGCCTGGAGCCTGTTTCCGATTCTGTGTCTCCCTCCCTCTCTGCCCCTCCCCCGTTCATGCTCTGTCTCTCTCTGTCCCAAAAATAAATAAACGTTGAAAAAAAATTAAAAAAAAAAACTCATCTACTTTCCCACATCAAACTTATTTCCAAAATACTATATGACTAAATCAATACTAGAGGGACTCAGTATTTTCCATACTGATTTAGTCATCTGCTTATATGCAGGTTACAAGCAAAGGAACATCAGACACTATTCACAACTTCTAAACTAGTAGAAGTATTATTACATTAGGAGTCTTGTTTAAATTAGTGATATAAGAGTAATGTCCTTATTCTGTAATGCCTATGATGTCTATATTCCGACTGGAGTAGAATTAAGGTTACTTTCTTGTCCCTATTAGGGTACTTGTTAGAACATCTGGACCATGAGGTTATTGCCACTTAAATACATTTTGCAATTTCTTTTCTGTAAAACCCCAGGGATCTGGGTGCACTAGAGGATACTTCTGTAATTAGTCTTCCTAAAGGAGTGTTGAACCTGTTTTGTTTATTCCTAACCTCATACTTTGTGGGAAACAGTTCTGGACTTAGTAACGAATTGGCTCTTAGTTTTTAGTCAATGTAACAAATTTCCAGCTCTATGACATGATTTCCATGATGATGGTATACGTTGAAATTGAATGTGATATATGTATGTGATAAATAGGCCATGTATTAATAATTTGTCACTGAAATATCATAGGGTATATGAAGAAGTTTTTGTTTTATGAATTTGTGGTCTAGAAATAGCTAATAATCATATATCCAGTCTCCCAATCATTTAAATTCAAAAACTTGAATTTATTTTTGATGTCTTCCTCTTCACCCTCCCCCTTTGTATAACATTGCAACTGTATAGATTTGTCTTCATGATGTCGCTTACATGTTTTCTTTCCTGTCCCCAATTCAAGTTCTCGTCCTGCTCATCCCTGCAATGGCAACCTAACTGTTCTAACTCTAGAAGCTTTACTCTGCAGTTGCCTTGGTGCAGTACTGTCACATCAGTAAGCCTTCTTAAAGAGTAACTCTCCTAATGCATGTCCATGGCTTGCTGAAAAATCTCGGACAGCTCCTAGCTACTTACAAGATTAAATGGTTCCCTACCTCCTGTCATTCAAGACCCTTTACCATTTGGTGCTCTTATTTTTCTGTTTGTTTTCTCTCATTTACTTTTATGGACTTGATGATCCAACTATCTCAACTATTCTTCTGTTCTTCACACTTTCTCACCCTCTGGCCTTTGTGTTTTTACTAATTTGGATTCCTTTTCCTAGAATTGTATTATCTATTCTTTCTCCCTGTGTCTAGAAAATTCATACACACGAAGACCAAATTCATATGTCCTCTTATTCATAAATAGTTACATGATCTTCCTAGAGCAAAAAATTCTTCTGAATTCCTATATCGTTTGCCATTCTGTACTTTTTTTATGGTATTATTACCTTCTACCTTGTATTGCACTTTTTAAAACGATTTTTATCTTCTCTTATTACAAGGAAACCGTTGATAGAATTTATCTTTGTATTTGCACAGCATATATTTGATTCTTTTGTGGGAGGCATATTAATTGCTCAATAAAGATACCTATAAAAGTAATTAAAAGCCCCCAGCTTCCTCATCTCTAAGAGGCTGGTATGGATAACAAAACCTATCTCTAAAACTCTGTGCGCTTTAATCAAATCAAGGGTCTTTACAATCAACATTTTCAAATTCATTGTTGAGAATTTGCATATGTGCAAATTAAGTTTTCAGCTAATTTCTGAAGAATGATTAAAAAGGTGTCTATTTTGAGGGGTGCCTGGGTGGCTCAGTCGGTTAAGCGTCCAACTTTGGCTCAGGGCATGATCTCGTGGTTCGTGAGTTTGAGCCCCGCGTCGGGCTCTGTGCTGACAACTCGGAGCCTGGAGCCTGCTTCGGATTCTGGGTTTCCCCCTCTCTCTACCCCTCCCCTGCTCATGTTCTGTGTCTCTCTCTCAGTAATAAATAAATGTCAAAAAAATTTTTTTAAAGTGTCTATTTTGAAACACAAGTATCATTATGCTAAAAAAAAGTTTATAATATAAAAATGTGATCTTAAAATGATTGGATAGGTGTTTAATTATTTTAATTCTAGGCTTAAAAAAGAAGTCCAAAGCTAAAAATTCAGGCTGCAAATGTGAATGATCCTACAGATTATGAGACTTTAAAAGACAGTTAAGTTTTAGCATAGAATTATTGTTTTCTGTGCATTCTACTCTTCTCTTTTTCAGGATGCAAAGTTTCATGGCACTGTATCTTCCCTGAAGCTAAGCTATCACCTTGCACGTTTAGTCTGACTCGTGCTCCTGAAACCTAGACCAATTGATGCAGGGTAGTCAGGATTCAAGGGCTCAACAGTCAGAAATTTCTGTAGCTTGCTTTGGTGTTTAGCAGTTAGTTTAAGGGGCACCTGGGTGACTCAGTTGGGTTAAGCGTCTGACTCTCAGTTTGGCTCAGGTCATGATCTTATGGTTTCATGAGTTAAAGCCCTACATAGGGCTGTGCGCTGATGGTGTGAAGCCTGCTTGGGATTCTCTCTCACTCTCTCTGTCTCTCTTCCCCTCTCTCTGCCCCTCCCCTACTCATGCTGTCTCTGTCTCTCTCAAAATAACTAAATAAACTTAAGAAAAGAAAAAAGTTAGCTTAAAAGTCCAGTCCTGTGCTGCTCTTCTCTTGATATACAGTGTCTGCTAAAGATTGAGTGACCTAAAGCACCAGCCTAGAAACAAAATAAACCTCCCAATGAGCCATGGATGCCAAGGCAATGAATAGCTTTTTTTAAAAAAAATTATTTATTTATTTACACTGGGGAGAAAGTTCAAGCTGATTGGTAAGGCAATACTTTCAAGAGAATAAAATCTAAATCCAGTCCTCTAACCCTACACAAGTTGGTTTTTAATTATTTATTTCATAGCTGCCACATTTGGAAAATGTAGTTTCTATTACTAGGCATTTGGGCATTACAGAGAATTTTTTAAAACTATAAACTAAGTTATGTATTTTAAACATGGATTACAGTCTGAAGTGTGATTTGTAACCATAAGTTGTGGGTTACATAGATATGGGTATGTTCTCTATCCCATTCTGAAACAATTTCAAATATATTTATAATTATATTTGATTAGGGCTCAAATATCACCACATCTACAGATACACTGGTAGTTTATATTGGCATAAAATGCTAATGTAACACTTTATTAAGTTTAAAAATCCCCAATTGTTAATTGTTTTTAGGTTTTAAAACAGAATTTTCAACCAATAGGAAATTTCTACATAGTATTTATTTGAACTTCTTTATATGAACTTCGTATGTTTTAACTTAAAAGCGTAGCCCTATTTTGAATACATGTATTTTTCCTTAATACCAAAAATACTCAGAAAACTTGTCATTGTACAATTTAATTTTGTTCACTTAGCCAGAGATATCATAAGGTGTGATAGATTTTGTCCTCTGTGGTAGAGACTTTTTAATATTTTATTTGTTCTAGTTTTGTTGTAAACTTGGGGGCAGGCATTAGACATGCCTTCATTTTAAGTTAGTCTGTGCTACCCAATGCTGTAAGAATCTGTCTGCATAACTAGATGGAATTTACACAGCAGTTGACGAAATATCTTATTCGTGGGACTTATGTGCACTCTAATAACAATGTGGTCTTTGGTTTCAATAGTGTGTATAAGTACTAAACATGATATTTCATAAGACAGCCAGTAATTGGGAAAGATTGTCAAATGACTGTAATTTGTACTCTTTTATCTACTTTTATGGCTGACTCATATTGTTTTTTCCCTCTTTGCCTTTGTTTACTATATTCCAAATTGTTTTTAAACTGTTACACAAGGGATTATGTCCCTTGGGAATGGTCCATTACATTTTGAATATCAGCGCCATTCCAAGTTATTTCAACCATGGCATTAATCTCACTTAAAGCAATAAAAAGCAAATAGTGGTAAGAGGCAAGATGCATAAAGCATTACTTTAAACAGTTAAAAAAAAGATGTTAAATGTTCTCTGTCTAGGAGCTCCTGCAGCTCTTGATATGGTTTGTGTGCAACTGAGCAAGAGAAAAGTAGCAGTGGGATTATTAGTGGAGAGAGAAGCTTACAAGGAACATGAAAAGGGGGCCGCTTCGCATTCTGGCTCCTTTCTTCCTACATGCAGTTAAAAAGAGAGATTCATTTAAAGGAGCTCCTGTAGAACTCCCTTTTATTGGTTTCTTTTCTTACGTAAAGTTACCAACAGGTTCATTCATAAGGTGATCTTGAAGGTTGTTTCACTGTCACTGAGCCACAGTTAAGGTGGTTTGTAAAAGGTACCACCCAAGTATAAAGATGCCTGGTAGGAAAATAAGGCCTTTATACAAAAAGAGCAGCAGCCCATCAGATCTTTGCTTTTCAAGCCAGGCAGGTTCCCCCCTCAGAAAGATTAATTACAGTCAGGTTGAGAGGATAGCCTTGTTCTGTGTGTGCATGTGTGTGTATGTGTGTGTATGCGAGTGTGTGTGTATGTGTGTTTTCCCCCTCTAACATTAGAAAGATAAAGGGTGTGATTAGTGTGCACAAAGCTTCTGATCAAACCAGCTCAGAGGTTTGTGACAGGAGGTTCAAACACTTTATGGATCACTGGTGCTGACAGGTAGATCACACAGGCCTTAAACAGATGTTTAGTGAGAAGATGAATGTGTGAGATCTCAAACATGCAGCGCTCTTTTACTTGGCCACTTTAGTCTGTGAAGTATTAAACATTGCTAAAGAAACCTCCTCTAAAAAGGTTGAAAAAGTTACTAACAAGCTTCCATTAAATCTCAGCCTTTTATTATCAAGACTTAATACAGCTTAGGTTTTGAAGTTACCGAACTTTCTGCAAGAATTGATGAATATTTCCACACTCTATCTTATATTATGAAATGCTTATTAACGAGTTTATGAGTATTCTGCCTCATGACCTGAGTTTGAGAAGTTTAGTTGGAATAGGTAGAATAGTCAAGGTAAATTAAATTTAGCCCCAAACCAGAATGTTTAAGTAATATATTGTTTATATTCTTAATATAAAGTTTTGAGATAATATTGGATGAAAAAATTTCATAATTATGAAAATATACCAAACCTATATATTTAACTGAATTTCCATAGTGAAATGTACATTATTAATAATTTTTTACAAGTGTATATAATAAGAAATGCTATGAATGGCTTCACTTCATTCTTTGTCAAGAGGGAAAATGCAGAGTATGTATGTATGTGCATGTACGTGTGTATAACGTATGTATATATCTCAGAGATAAATATATAATATCAATTATTTTATCATTTTATTGCTGTCACAGAGGAATGTAGACTTGAGATTTCTGACACTTGTAGCGATATGTCTTGCTGGTGTTAACAACTTTGTTAGGTATCTTATAAATTGTCTTCACACTGTTATTGTAGAATCATACAAACTGGTAAAAAGGAGTATTCAACTGGTCTTGGCACTTTTAATACTTTAAGACAATGGCTTGATGAGAATACCCTTGTAAATTCTTACTTTTATATATGATTGACAAAATCAGGGAGAGGAATTGATTCTGCATGTTTGGCACTAGAAAGTATACTTTGTCAGTACAAAATGACAGGTTTTCAACTCATTCAATATTAAATTCAGGTTCAACAAAATATGGCTAGTGATCTCATTGCCACTAATAGAAACATTAGTGAACCAGTAGAAATAATAGTGTACTAGTAGAAAGATCAATGAATTGCACGTACATGAAATGTGTAATTTCATATACATATGTATATGTATATGAAAGCATTTTAAAACTAATAAAAACTATACAGATGCAAAATTTTTAAAAGGAGGATGAAAAGGGTAAAGATGGATAAAAGTTTAGGAGAAGGAAAAGATTGTTTAATGGGAAGAGTCATGTAGTTCTATTTACTAATATTTATTACAGTATTTTCTGACTGCCTCTTAGACATCCCATTATATGAATTCCCTTTTCCCATTTTCCCAGTGCATTTCTATTTGGATCTTCAAAATCAGTGTGAATCCAGAAGTGTCTTCTACATTTAACCAATACTTACTGAAGATAACATGTGCAAGATTCTGTTAACCCTCACAGACAATAAAAGGGTGGAGAGGATGCAGCCCTGGTTCCTGAGGAGTTTAGATTTAGTGGCAAAAATGCTTAATAGTATTGGAACTCAAAATTATTTTTAAGTACTTCTCAAACCATAGCATGGTGTGTGTGTGTCCGTGTGTCTGTGTGAGAGAGGGTCCACTTTACACACATACTTCCCATGAAGCCTTGGATATATAGCTCCAACATTTCATGTTAAAATTACTTTGTCCATTAACTTAGTTTGTCCAAATCTATGCTACATTTCAGTCACCTTGAAGGATCCATCCCATTGCAGTTGAATTCTTCGTGTCTGGCATGTCAGACGGGAAACAGTTTTACCTCGTCTCATTCTCTGTCCTTCAGCATTTTATTCACTGATTTTTTTTCTTTTCTTAAAAAAAAATAAAGATGCGAAAGTTGTTTGTAAGCAACTTTCACAATTATTTCTTACCCAGAGTGTGGGACTGCCTGTTTGAATGTTTCCAAGAAAGTATTGTTCTTATGTGACAACAGGTCAGAAAGACTCTGCATTAATTACACTAACATATGGTTATTAACAGATTCTAGCTCAGGGAGCAATACTTTACAATGTTATCTTCCACATAGTCAGATGTTAGCCATATTGTCAGTGCTGGCAGCTATTGTTTCACTCATTTACTTCACAGAGCTAATTACTCCCTAATAATAACTTTACCTTGGAGTTTTTCACTTGCTTGTGCCAGCAAACCTGTTCACACTACATATGCTAATTATTGGCACTTATTCATTATGTTAAGATAGCTTTAAGTTCAAGCTGTGCAGCCTGGCTTTCGGTATGGAGCCAGCTGGCTGCAAAGTTCCACCTTTTTTTACTAAAGTCATTAAAAGTTTTAATATGGGCCCATCTTGTTCTCTTTACAAGATTCAGTCTTTCAGGAATTCAAATGAATGTGCAGTTACCCATGGACAATTACAAATTATAACAAGAAGGTCTTTGGTTTCTGTGAGAAATTCTCAAAGCTTGCACTCACTGTGGCCTTTTCTGTGAGATTAGAAAAGATGAGTGAATTCTTTTACATTTAAACTATACGGTCACTTTATCTATTTGATTACTCCATACACAAATATACATGCATAGACACACAGACACACAGACACGTGGGTGTGTGTGCACCCACACACGCATCCATTTTTGGTTCATTTTCCTTCAGAATAAGTCCAACTCACTGTGGTATTTAATTTATGCACATCTAAATAATAAAGAATCTTGAATTTTACTGTTTGTGTACATCCTTTTTCAGTTTTTTTTTTCCTTCTTATCATTTCAAGAGATTTAGGATTACTGCCAGGGCCAAAGACTGTCCTTGAACTCTATTCAGGATTCCCATTGATATCAGCAGGAGTTAATATTTAAGTGTTGTTTCAGTCAAAGTAAAATATGGTTCCTCTAGTTCTAATGAACAAATAGCTTCATTTGGTTCACATCCAAATATAATTAGTAACTACTACCACTTAATTAAATAACCCAACTTTGATGCATATGAATCAAAATGGATTTGACCTTTTGTAGGTGGTACCTTTGAGGAAGAATCTTTTGAGACCTAGAAATGAAAATATACTCAGGCATAAACTCTGTCTGAAGTGAGTTTTTCTCTTAAAAAGATAACTTTTAAAAGATTGAACCTTCTGACCTTCATCTTTGATACAATAGGGCTCCTTAAGTTTTATATTATTCATGTTGTAACATAGGCACTAAACATAGGAATCCTGAATATACAAGTGCTTCATAAATCCTGGTTGAGACATGCACTATTACGTGTAAAAGGGAAAACTAGATGGTGTGAATCTATTTCAACCAGGGGCAAAGGCAAGAGACTTAGCTTATGCTTTCAGGTTGTCTTCCATGAGGTAAGTCTCTCTTCATTTTTTTTTTTCTCCCAAATACCGCTATATTTTGTTACTTAGTGATTTGCCACTAGAATGCTCAGGGGTGTTCATTTTAGTCTATGAAATGCCAGTCACCAAGTTTTGGTATTTAAAAAATTGATATGTTACTATGTGTTGAGGTTGAAGAAGGAATATTTGACAACACATAGAATTAGAACAGAAATGAAAGAGAATGTAGAAATCTTGGTTTCTATGTACTTGGAATTCCCTGGGAGTGGTGGTAATCATTGGAGAGAACCAATACCAATTACCAGGATGTTGAGAAAGGTGTTCCATTTTCATACCAATCCATCCTTGCTTGAGGGCCTAAGAATGTTTTCACTGGCATATAATCTCTGTTAAAAGTCTTGTCTACATTTTAAATAATTACATGATAATATGGTTGACTGAAAAGAAACAGGTAGTCAGTGTTGAGGGAATTAATAAATAGTTGCTGGTTCAAAATACACGAGTTGGGAAATAAAGACAGTATTTGGGCTTAATATTATGTTTATAAAGATTAACAATTCACTTGTGTAACTTTTCAAAATAAGAGCTATTCATTGCTATTTTCATGCTGGAGAGAGAAAAAGTTTAGAGAAGGGAGTAGCAGTGTTAAAAAAATAACACAAAATTGAACTGCAGCTTGAGAAAAGGACTGCTTTTTATTAAAAACTGTTTTAAAGAGATTATAAAATTCTAATTTGTATTTGTTATTGCTAATGAAAATTATTTGTGAGCTTTGATTATGCTTGGTCTTCGTGAGGTAAGAAGACGTGAGGTTGCTATGCCCATGTATGGGCACTTACTGAGCATGCCCACATTCTCTTTTCAAACATCTTTTTCTTTAAACAACTGTGTGTGTACAATGAAATTACAGATCAAATGATTGAAAGTAGTGCAACAAAAACAGTAAAGTTTGATTATTTAAATCACTGAATTCTCCATAAAAAGTTATAAGACTGGGCTATATATATTTCCATTTGAATCTTTTGAAACTTCTATTAGCTATCAACCTGATAAAAACACGTAAAGATAGGCGTGCCTGGGTGGCTCAGTCGGTTGAACATCATATGTTATTTATTTATTTATTTATTTATTTATTTATTTATTTATTTATTTATTTTTGAGAGAGAGAGAGAGAGAGGAGGAGGGCCAGAGAGAGAGAGAGGGAGACAGAGGATCCAAAGCGGGCTCTGCACTGACAGCGAGCTTGAAGTGGAGCTCAAACTCATGAACCCTGAGATCATGACCTGAACTGAAGTCAGAGATCATCTGATTCTTGATTTCAGCTCAGGTCATGATCCCAGGCTCATGGGATCCAGCCTGCGTTGGGCTCAGTGCTGAGTGTGGAGCCTGCTTAAGATTCTCTTTCTCTGTCCCTCTGCCCTTCTCCCCCACTCATGCTCTCTCTTGCTCTCTCTCTCTCTCTCCCTCTAAAATTAAAAAAAAAAACATTTAATCCTACATAAGTAGCCACAGTAGACTAAGGAAGAGCTCATTTGGGCTCTTCTTTATTTTCTGAGTAATCTAGTTTCATGCGTTTTTATTTGGCTTGAATAATTTTTCTCAACTTGATTCTTCTCTACATATTTATAGAAACTATTAACATGTTCTCTATTAACTATTAACGACCAAGAATGGTATGTTCAACTTTTGTTGCCATCAACCCATTCATCCTGAATTGTAGGGCTTTTACCTGTGGCTGTTTGAATGAACAAGTAATCAAAGGCTCTTCATGCTGAAACAAATTGTTTCTGGATAAAAATACATTTTAATGCATTTCTGCCCTTAGGAAACTTAATGGGAAAATCTCAAGAAATAAATATAAGAAAGAAAAATCTTTTAGGTGAGTTTAGAACACAGAGAACTGCACTATGAGCAGCCATAAAAGTTGGGCTTCTCCCTGGGTTACATACCAATACCAATGTTAAGATCAGAGAATAAGCTTTGAATCACCTGTGAGATGGTGAAGCTTAATCTGAGTTTAGGCTAACTTACACCATAGTAACAAACAAAATGAAGCAAACAAAAAGCTAAAATCCTTAGAGATAAAAAATCTCACTCAGATTTATGTCCGTTGTGTGTCAGTAAATAGCAGCTTTGTTCCACATTCTCTTCAATACAAGATCAGGCTCTGATCTGGGACATGATAGTCTAATGACGAAGGGCAAAAGGTTATAGCAAAAGTATGCAAAGGCCCTTAAAGGTTTGCTTGAAGTTGTACCCATTATATCTTCTCATTTTTATAAGCCAAAGCAAGTCACATGGCCATGACCAATATCAGTGGTAAAAAAAGTAAAATCTTCCTGAAGGGACCCTGTAAAAATAGGACATCACCTATTTTTAAAATAAACTCTACCATGGGGCCTTAGTTGTTCAGTTGTGCCCCTGAAAACCTAACAATGTCAAGTACTTTCTAGAGGAAAATGTCTCTAATTTAGTTTCTCAAAGTTCCCACAAACTAAGATTAAAGAATATATACTCAATATAAGAATCACACAACACACAAAGAAGCAATCTGTAAAGAATAAAAGTCAGCAGAAATGCTGAAGTGTTTAGCCCCTCCACCCTGAGGGCTTCAGATATTGTAAATATCATATAGACAGTATAAAATAAATATTCATGAAATGCTTAGGGAAGTCAATTATGAAATCATTAAAAAACAATAAGCATCAAAAACTCAGAAAATAAGAATATATGAAAAAGAACTCAGTGGAAATGAAAACTATAAGAATTTGAATTACAAATTCAGTAAATGGACAGTTCTTGATTTCTTCCAAGGGCCAGATTAACCATCTCACCTTTAAACAATCAGTCATAACATATGAAACAAAGGTGTTCAGACACTGGAGAGTAGACAGCACAGTTTTCCCTGAGAGAAGGGCAACAGATGAAGAGAGAGCCCAGTGCGTGCTTGCAGTTCCCTGGCTGGAGAGAGGGACCCCAGGCACAGCCTGACAATCCTTCTGAGTTGAGGGATAGCCAAGGTTCAGGAACATCGAGGCAGGTAAACAGATCTATTTGCGGATAGAGGACTGGGGAGGATAGCTTTGCATAGAGAGAGGGAGAAAGAAAGAGAGAGACTGACTCTTAACTCTATAGAAATCTTCAGTTTTTTGGTAAGGTCTTTAGTCTTTACTGAATAGTGATCAGTGCCTATGTATTTAAACTACTAAAACTAGGTTTAAAAAATACCTTTGGAAAAGAGATGGCAGAAGTTATAATCTCAGTTCTCACATGGGACTAGGAATATGTTGTGTTTTTACCAACCAAAATAGAGAGATTCCTAACACACGGGACATTAGGTTGATCCTTCAAGAAAGATACTACCTTTGTAGTAGAACCATATTAATTGTAGGCTGCTAGCTACTCTAAACTTGACCTAAAACAAACAAAAAAACAAACAAAAAGTAAGAACTGAAAGGATCAAACTGTATCCAAGTTAGTAGAAAACATCCTAGAATAAATCCCGTCAAATAAAGAGATTGCAAAAAAATAAAAGACAAAATTCAAAGTATCTGCCATCCAATCAAAATTAGTATGCATGTGAAGACTCAATAAAATATAACACATAATCAGGAGAAAAATCAATCAGTGAAAACCAAACCCAAAGTGGCACAGATGTTAGAATTAGACAAAGATGTTGAAACAACTATCACAGATACACTCCATATATATGTTCAAGAGCATGATGAAGAAATTAATGGAAGATGCAAGAAAAGATGGAAAGTACAACTTCTGAGATAAAAACTATACTGAATGGGATTAGAAACTGCAGAAGATAAGATTAGTGCATTTAAAGATATAGTAAGACACTATCCAGAAATAAAACAGAGAAAAAATATTGATAAAAAATAGAGTATCATTGAGCTGGGCTATGGGATTGGGGGAGGCAGAGAAAATATTTGAAGAAATAATCTCCAAAATTTTTCAAAATCTTTTATAAACTATAAACTCATGTATCAACCTCAGTGAACCCCAAGCAGAGGAAACATGATCAAATTGCTGAAAAGCAGTAACGAGGAAGAAACCTTAAAAGCAGCCAGAGATAAATGATACATTCCCTGCAGCGGAAGTAAATTGTTGAAAGGTTTTTTTAATACTATATATGAAGTAGTATAACATTGTTGGAAGTAGACTGTGATAAATAGGTATGTGTAAATCATGGAGCACCCCTAAAAAAAGAAAACAAAAAGGAATATCTAATAAGCCAATAACAGATAAAACGGAATCATAAAAATACTCAGTCCAAAGTAACAGGAGATAAAATAGGGAGCAAAGGGCACATGAGATTAAATAGAAGACAGAAAGATTGTAGCTTTATTCCTAATCATGTCATTAGTCACATTAAATATAAATGGTCTACACAAACTAATTAGAAGTAAGATATTGTCATATTAGACTCTTTAAAAAATAAAAGCAAGACTCATCTTTATGTTGTGTGCAGGAAACCACTTTAAATATAAAGATAGACAGGTTAAATCAAAGGATTAGGAAAAGACATACCAAGTCAACACTAATGAAAAAATGGAATGCCTATAATAATGTACATTTCAGAGCAAAGAATATCAGGAGTATTGAGATTCATTTCATAATGGCAATGTGGTCAATTCATCAAACGAATATAAAAAGTCTAAATGTTTGTATACCTAACAACAGAACCTTAATTCTATGAAATAAAAAGTTTTAAAATTAAAAGGAAAAAATACAAGTCCACAATTATAGTTGAGCTTTTCATAATTTTCTCTCTCAATATTTGAAGAAAACTTGGAAAATTAATAAGAATCAATAATATTCATCAAGATGACCTAATTGACATTTGTAGAACCCTCCAACAAGAGCAGACTAATTATTCCTTTAAAGTACATATGGAGAATTAAGCAAGAAGATCATATTCTGCATCATAAAAGCTCACAATGAATTTGAAAGGATTGAAATAATTTAAAATACGTTATCTGATCACAATGGATTTAAATTAGGAATTAATAAACAAGGAATGTCTAGAAAAATCCATTATTTGGAAGCTAACACCCTTCTAAGCCACCCAGGGATCAAAGAAGATACACAAAAAATGAGAAAATATTTAGAAGTGAATGAAAATGAAATAATCAAAAATGCCAAATTTGTGAGACATAGATAAAGCAATGCATAGTGGGAAATGTGTAATATCAAATGTTTATGTTACAAAAATAGACGCCTGAGTGGGCGCCTGGATGATCACTCAAACGTTCAGCTTTCACTCAGGTTGTGATCTCACGGTTCACAAATTCGAGCCCCACATAGATCTCTGTGCTGGCAGCTTGGAGCCTAGAGCCTGCTTCAGATTCTGTCTCTCACTCTGCCCTTCTCCTACTTGCACTCACTGTCTCTCTTTGTCTCACTCTCTGTCTCTCTCTGTCTCTCTCTGAAAAAAAAAATAAACATTTAAAATTTTTTTAAAAAGAAAAATGATAAGATATAAGCTTCCACCGTAAGAAACTGGGAAGATAACAGAGAAAAATCAAACCCAAATTATGCACAGGAAAGAAAAAATAAAGAGTAGCACTTACTGAAATGTAAAATAGAACAATGATAGATAAAAGTGAATTTAAAAGTTAATTCTTGAGATTACAAAATTGATAAACTCTAGCTAAACTGCTGAAGAAAGGAATGCCTGGGTGGCTGTCGGTTAAGCATCTGACTCTTGCTTTTGCTCAGGTCTTGATCTCATGGTTCTTGAAACTAAGCCCAGCGTTTGCTCTGTGCTAACAGCACAGAGTCTGCATAGGATTCTCTCTCCCTCTTTCTCTGGCTCTCCCCTATTCGTTCTCTATTTTTCTCTCTCTGTTTCTCTTTCAAAATAAATAAATGAACATTAAAAAAAAAATAAACTGCTGAGGAAAAACGTAGACACAAATTAGAAATATCAGAAATGAGAAAAGACATCACTACAGAGTCTACAGAAGGTAAAATGGAACCAAAGAGTTATTACGAAAAACTCTATGCCCAAAAATTTGAAAACTTAGAGACAGACTAATTGAAAACTTACTCAGGAAGACATACATACCCTTACTACCTCTACAATGTTAAAGAGATTGAATTTTGAGCAAAAACTTTCCCACAAAGAAAATTCCAGCCCAAGATGGCTTCACTGATAAATCGTACCAAATGTCTAAGGAATAAAAAGTAATGCCAATTCTACACAAACGCTTTGGGAAAGTGGAAGAGGAAAGAATATTTCCCAAAATTAAATGAAGATAATGTGAAGGAAAGAAATCTAGATCAATGTCCCTCATCAATGTAGACGTAAAATTCTATATAATTTTGCAAACTGAACCTAGCAATATTTTAAAAGTAGAAAACATTAGGATTATATGGTGTTTTTATTAGGAGTGCAAATTTGGTTTATCATCCAAAAATAAATTAAGGTAATTTGCCAGATTAGTAAAATAATTATCTATTATAAATTTATTATCAATACAATAGAAGCAGAAAAATCATTTAACAAGCTTCAACACCTATTCATAGTAAAATCATCTCAGCAAATTAGGAATTGAAGGAAATTTTCTCGAGTGTATAATTTCTACTCTTATATATAATGTTGTTAAACATTTTCCACCTAAGATTGACCACTCTTAAGATTTTTATTCATTATTTTACTGGAGGTCCAATCCTCTAGTGCTGTAAGTCAACATTAATAAATAAAAGGCATGTAGATTGGAAAGGAATAAATCAAGTTGTATTTATGTACCAATAATATAATCATCTATGTGTAAAATGCTAAGGAATCTATTAAAAAGATACTAGTGAATTTAGCAAGGACACAGGATATAATGTATACAATATTAGAAACAAGGAATTAAAAATTGAAATATGTAAAAATCATTTAAAATTTTATCAAAAAATTAAATAATTGGGGATATATTTGAGAAAATATATTCAAGACCTGTATGGTGGAAACTACAAAACTTGCTGACTAAATAGATACATACCACATTCATTCATTTGATGACTCAATACTTTCAAGATGTTAATTCTCCATAAATTTATCAGTAGATTTGATGTCATCTGAATCAAAATCTTATTTTTGTCATAATTTATAAGCTGATTATAAAATTATTATAGACATTCATAACATTCTTAAAAAGATGAACAAAGAGGATTTACACTTCCTGTTTCTGGCTTGCTTTCAAGCTATGCTAATCAATACAATGTGATATTGGCATAATGACAGATGTATAGATCAGTGAAACAGAATAGAGAATTCAGAGATATACATACAAATGATCTTCAGTTGATTCTTTTTCTTTTTTCTCCAATTGATTTTTGATAAAGGTTTCCAAGCAATTCAGTGGAGAAAAAATAATCTTTTTAAACAAATGGTGCAGGGACATTTGGATATTCATATATAAACAAATAATATCAATTATTCTCTTGCCCATGTAAAAAACTAATTGAAACTAATCGATCTGTAGATATAAATATTAGAGATAAAACCATAAGCTCTCTAGAAAACATAGAATTATTTTAGTGACCTTGAGTTAGGCCAAAATTATTAAATAGCAACCCCCCAAAAGCACTAAGTATGAAAGAAAAAAAAATAGGGGCACCTGGGTGGCTCAGTTGGTAAAGCATGCAACTCTGGCTCAGGTCATGATCTCACAGTTCGTGAGTTTGAGCCCCGCATGGGACTTTGTGCTGACAGCTCAGAGCCTGGAGCCTGATTCTGATTCTGGGTCTCCTTCTCTCTCTCTCTGTTCCTCGCCTACTTATGCTCTCTCTCTCTCTCTCTCTCTCTCTCTCTCTCTCTCTCTCTTTCAAAAATAAATAAACATTAAAAATTTTTAAAAGAAAAAGAATTATAATAATATGATCTTCATCAATGCTAAAACCTTTTGTTGACTTTTTAGCACTATAAAGAAAATGAAAACGTAAATGGCTGGCAGAAAATTTTTGCAAAACATATATCCAAGAGAAGGCTTATATTAAGAATAAAACAAGATCTCTTTAGACAAGACAGTAAGAGAAGTAGCTCAATAAAAATGGGTAAAGAATTGATCAGACGCTTAACCTAAGAGAAATAAGGATGTCTGAAAATGTGCTCATTATCAATCTTTAGTGAGATGCAATACCCATACACACACAAAAATAGCTAAAATTAGAATGACTGACCATACAGCAGGTAGAAAGACTGAGGAGAAACAGAAGCTCTCATAAATTACTAGTGGGAATTAAAATGACATAGTGAATAGAATGTTTGAAGATCAAAGAAGGAAAGAAAGACATACTAGGCAAAGACCAATCTAAAGAAAGCTAGGAGCTATATCAGTACCTGAAAAAATAGACTTTGATCCAGAAAGCATTACTGGGTATAAAAAGGGCTGCTACATACTGATAGAAGGTTTAGTTCACCAGGAGGTTATTACCATTCTAAACTTGAATGCATCTAATAAAATATTCTCCTATTTTACGAAGCAAAACTGAAAGAACTACAGCGAGAAATTGTGAAATAGATCATCATTGTGGATCATTGTGTAAATGCTCCTCTCCATTATTGGAGGCTAAGTAGATACAATGTTACTAAAGATATAGAATATTTGGGAAAAAAGTGAAAAGCATGACCTAATATAAATTTTGAGAATCCTACATTTAATATTTAGAGGATATTCTTAAACATACAATTAAAATACATTAAAAAAACTTGTTATAGGCTAGGTCTTAAATCATGTCTCAACAATTATTATAGAATAGGGTATCAAAAATATTTATTTACAATTAATGTAATTAACTTAGCCTTACCAAAATATAATAAATATAAATAAACCCCAAATATTTAGAAAGTATAAACCATCTCTTAAATAATATGCAGGCAAAGAAGGAATTTGAGGGTGTGAGGAATTTGTACAAGAACATTTGAACATTCTCAGAGCTTATTGGTAAGAACCTTGATTTCTCAAGTTTTGGCATATAGCTGAAATAGTACGTTCTATTCAATATCAACTTCTTACATATCAGTAAAAAAGAAAATTAAGTTAGTATCCACTTAAGAAGCTAGGATAGACTAAATGCAAAAAAAAATGGAAAGGATCATAAATGCTAGAGAAATTAATGAACCAAAAATCAAATATATAGTGCAGTGGATCAGTGGAGCCAAAAGAGTTTTTTATTTGAACAGATTTGTAAAATGGACAAATCTTTAGTGAGATTCTTTGCTAAACAAGCAAACAAACAAAAAAGACTATAACTAATGTCTCAGGATCTTATATATAACAGTGACTACAGCTGATAACACTGTATTATATAAGTGGAATTTGCACTTATATAATACACATATAACATACACACACATACAAAGTTAAATATATGAAGTAATGGATGTGTTAGTTAACTTGGGAGAATCCTTTCGTAATGCATAGGTGTATCATGAGTATTTTATATACTTTAAATATCTTAACCATTTTATTTGTCAATTATACCTGAATAAAGCTGAAAAAATACAAAAGTAAGTAATGAAAACAATAGAAAACGTATAAATTGAGCCATGGGAAAGATTTAAAATATAGCAATGAAACTGAATATTTTTGCTAATGTATTTTTAAATTTAAAAAGTGGACAAATTCTTAGGAAAAGGGAAAAAAATGTACAGAAACTTCAATCAGGAAACTTGGAGGCAACTGGGTAGTTCAGCTGGTTGAGTGACTTAGGCTCAGGTCATGATCTTATAGTTCATGGGTTCGAGCTCTGCATCAGGCTTACTGTTGTCAGTGCAAAGCCAGCTTCAGATCCTCTGTCTTACTCGCTCTCTGCCCCTTCCCCACTCGCACTCTCTCAAAAATATATAAAACATTTGAAGAAAAGAAAAATAAATAGAAAGGCTAAATGGTTTTCTGACCATTAAATCCATTGACTTCACCATTTAAAATCTTCCCACAGAGAGACACTGAGCCCAGTGTTTTACATATAAATTCTATCAAATATTCAAAGAATAGACCATTCCAGTTGTATACTCTTTTCAGACAATAAAAAATGAGTCCTACTTACTAATTTGTTCTTTGACTTAGTATAGTCTTGACTAAAACCAGTTAAGTTTTTGAGAAGAGAAAATTATGTTCTATGTAACACTTTTGGAGGCTAGAATTATGACACTCTAAACAAGAGAAAAAATAATAGTGTTTGATAGTGTGACCAAAAAAAATAAAAGTTCCAAAATTGCCACTGTCTTGTTTCATACCCATAACTTTTCCCACAGTCATTTCAACACCCTCCTTTCCTCCTTGCCTTTGGCCTAGCTGCCTCTCCAAATTTTTCTTCTCATTGCTCCCAATTTGATCTTCCTAAAGATAGAATCTCCACCATGATTGAAACCTTTGAACTTGATTGGTTCTTCTGGACTTTGAGCTGGATCCTCAAGATACTCAGACCAGTTGATAAACAGAAAATAAGATTAGTAATTGTAATTCAGTGTATGGTGAGTGGAACAGTGTGAAAGCATGTTCCCTTCACCCAGGATGGGAAGGGGTGGAGGTAAGGAGTGCAGGAGAGGAAAAATCAGGATTGAGGAACTAAGGAAGGTTTACCAGAGTAAATCACCCTGAGCTGAATGGTAAAAGATAAGTAGAAGTGAGTTAAGTGGGGAGAAGACCATTTCAGCTAGAGTGACTAGAATGACAAGGCCACTGAGATATTGGCAACAATGGGTGTGGAAGGGGAAGGGGGGTGCGAGGGGATTTGGGGTGTGTAGGGAAGCACAGAAGGGGGCAGGCAGGAAGTAAGGTAGGTGGAGGGAGTAAGGTCAAGGCTACACTACAGGTTGAAGAATTAGTGCTTTACAATCAGGAGAGAGTATTATTGAGGAGTTTTAAGATGGAGAAGGTTACATTTTAGGTACACCTGGTGACTGAGTGGAAACCAGTTTTAAAGCCTATGAATAGTGGGAGAAAGATGAAGACAATTTAAATTATAATATTGGAAATATGTAGGAATAAAGAGTAGGGGATTTGGTCATAAATATTTATCAACTTGGTAATTGATTAGGGCATATCTTTTTAACCTTATTGTCTAACAATGGCATATGAGGCAACACAAATAAATTACAATTACAATAGAGTGAATGAATGAAAGACCGTGGTTTTTTTGTTTTGTTTTGTTTTGGTTTTGGTTTTGGTTTTTTATATATGTATTACATTGAATGAAGGGATAGAATTTGACTGTCAATTCTGGCATATTTCGTAGCCAAAGATGAATTTGTTTTATATTCTACAGTATGACCTGTCTCTTGACCAAGTTTTTAAACTGTAATTCAGTGTGATGAATGAAATAGTGCAGATATGCTCCATTCCCCAAATTGGGAAGAGACAGAGGCATGAATAAAGATTTAGGGGCTAGGGAAGTCTTCCTGGAGGAAGTAAAGCCTGAGCTGAATGTTAATTGGTGAGTAGGACTTAGTAAAATTACTCAGTCGATGAAGTGACCCAATTTGAGATAGTGGTTACATGAGTTGGAAGCAGATTCTGCAAGGAAAGTATCTAAACTCAGTTTTATTCATATTGAATTTGAAATCCTTGTGAAATATACAATATGCAACATGAAATTGGATGCATATGTGTGAATATTAAAACGTGTTTCCTCCAGGTAGCCTCGACGCTAACATTGTGCTTTAAGTGTATCTTTTTTAATTGAACACATCTCTCAGTACAGGAGATTATTTACCGGTCTCTAGGATATACTTCAAAATCCTTTATTCCTCATTCTCATCTCATATTTTCCTGTCCTCTGCGTCCCTCCTTAGCAGTGCCTTTTCCTTTTCCATACTTCCATAATCTTATCATACCAAAGCTCAAACGATATATGAGGTGATGTATACAATGTGTATTATTGGCAAATGGGATAAAAACTTACAACCTGGATGACCCGATGGAGAATGCCCTGATTAAGTTTTATCTGGCTAAAAGCATATAAATAGATAAGAAGAGGTGGTCAAAACTACAGAGATTGAAATTGAATGCAAACAACCTAGGTGAATTTGAGATGGACTGTCAATAAAAATGAAAGTAGTATGACAGTGTATGTGTGGAGGGGAAAGTGAAAAGTAATGCTTGAATGCTATGCATGCGCATAACAGAAGTGACCCTGAGCCATTGAAGATAACAAACTGGGCAGCAGATAACCATCAAGTCTCTCAGTTTCTTTAAAAGTTGATGTTGAAGGCATGTAGGACAATACAACCTAATTAAGAATATACAACTTGGATGTCTGAATAAACTCGTCTGTATCAATTTAGTTATACTTGTAGGAGAATGCTATATAGCCGTCCCGGCTGTAGAGGAGAAAACAGAATCCTTATGCATTAGAATAGTTAAAGAAATTAGATCTAAATGGCCTGGAAAAAAGGATATCAATATTGACTTAACAATAAAGGTCAAATATATGAAAGAGCGGTTTCATTTTACACGGAAGGGAAAACCAAAGAAAATGAGCTTGTACCATGGCTTAAGGATTTCTCTCCGGTAACAATTTTCTAAAAGAGATGCTTATGAAATATTGGAATATGACAGGAAAAATTGTACGCAATTTCCTGATCTTTAAGTGAGAAGAATATATTCTCATCTATTTATTCATGCAACAAGCATTTATTGAACATCTACTATTTCAGGGAGTCCTACTACCTCGGTGGTAAAGATAAAATTGTAAGCAATCCCTGCCCCATAGATCTTACAGCTAGTGAGCATATATATTATTTGCATGATTGAGTATACTGAGTACATTGAGATGTGTTTTTGAGTGAATGGCGGAATTATTCATGTCAACATGGCAAATATGAGACCCAACTGATAGCAATTAGTTAGGCAGTGTGTAGCAGATGATCTCTGATAACTTGGTAAACTACTGGAAAATAAGTAAAGAAAGAGAAACAGAATATGAGTGAGAAACCACTAGTTACATAGACCAGTTAGACCATGTACCTTTATTGCCACTCCCATTTTGCCATTTAAAAATGTTTATTATTATTATGTAGTCATATGAATCTAATGAACTTATTTTACAGTGAAAAAAGTTACTGTGTTGCTTATAAAAATTGCTTGAGTAAAACGTAAGATTTGTAGTGTTTCCAATACTGAGAGTATATCAAAACTGTTTGATTAACTGGAGATGTTACTTCCTGATTATTTAATGACACAGTATAGTTGGAAGCTTATCATTAATGTTGTCACATGTCTAAAAAATAATTTTCTAAGTGCAGCTCAGAGGTGACTAAATACCACATTATAATTGAGATGAGAACTATATCATTGTATTGTTGAATTGGTGATGTCAGGCGATTCTACTTCACAACCCCAAAGGACCATATAAAAGGCATTTGCAAGCAAGATGTAAGTACAGCATCAGCCAAACAGATCTACAGAAAGAGTTTGTGTGTGTGGGACCGAAGGTCCAGCTGTTCTTGAAGGATTATCAGGTTTTAATGGAAAGCACAGATGGAACCAATACTATTGTCTAGAGTATTCTAGGGCAGAGGCTAATATGTGAAAGGTGATCAGTGGCAGGCCAATTGTAAGACAAAACAAAACTTTTTTGTTAAGATGAAAAAAACATGAACCAATGCTACCCAATAACACTGATTCAGAGGAAATCATCCCCGGTGTTTTATTTTAGCCATTGTAGAGATGGTCATATGTGGTGTGCAGCTGTAAGCGGTTCTCTCTGAATTATTAGAGCCTGAGCCCATTATTCTTGGTGTTTAGGCAGTTTTACTGGATATGGACCATTGCAATCATATAAGCTCTCTATTGTGTGACTACTAATTTAAAGTGCTACCATAAGCCAGCCACAGCACCCCTGGCTTCTGTGAGTGAATGAGTCATGTTGAAAAGCAGACTGAATATGTAGTCTACAATTTATTATTCGAGAGTTTAGATATATTTAAAATTCTGCGAATTCCTTGTCAAAAATTTAGCTGGTTTAGATCAATGAAAATGTTGTTGCTTTTAGAATCACTTCATCCAAAAACGGTGTGTTTTTTTTAAGGAAATATTGTCATTTCCATGCTAAGTTTAATACTGGATATATATAAAATCACTTCCAAAGGTTGCTAGTTGTTGGCATGCGTGTAAGAAGCCCTGGTAATTTTTATCATAACTTATTTTATTTTGCCTTAGGTTCACAAAATTCTACCTTGAAAAAAAACTGTTATTATTTCTTAATTACCATACACATAGGCCTAGAGACTTTTTTGAGGTTAAGTGGCATTACTGTGACTGGTACCTATTGATAATATATGTAAAGACATTTAAATGTCATAATGCTGTCTCAGAGAACCTCAATACAGTCATCTTTGCACATACCCAATACCAAAAAGTGAAGTAAATCTTCAGTAGCAAACTGAGTTTACAATAAGTTTACACAAGTTCATGCGTAACTTGACATTGAACACCTACAAGAGGCCCTCTTTTTTACAAAGTCTGTCTGTCCACAGAAATGATTTTTTAAATGTCTCTAGAATGTGTCCAAACAGAAAAGCATGTAGACACAGTGAACGATGTCTTATTCGGCGTTACTGTCTCCTCCAGTTTTCAATAGTAAATCTATCTCTTTTCACAATTTTTCCTACCCCCTATCAATAAAAAATAACTTCCAAGGGGCATAATGTAATCTTGAGGACAACAGAAGGGAACTCCCCTTTTTGCTATTGCCCTACGCGAAGGAAAAACTGAACAGGTACTTAACTGCAATGTTACAGGATAAAGAAAAGATATGTCATGTGCTTCTCTTAAGAGAGAATTTGTATTTCTGTGAAAGCAATTGATATTTGAATCATTTCCTAGTTTTCTTTTGAATAATTAAAATCAGTTTGAGAGCCCAGTATTTGCGAAGTTTGAATGGCATTAGAGAGTCGCCAATTGGCATTGCCTGGTAGTTCTACTATTTGTTTCAGTTTGGAGTTGGGGAATATTTTTGTATTCTGGGAGAAGCTGTTCTAAAATATGTCATCCATTTCACATTTTCCCTTCTTAAGCTGATATTTTTATGCAATACAGAAATAAATAAATAAAACACTTACTGGGGCTACAGGATGGTCATAATATCGGAAAATTGGCCCTCTGCCAAATTAACCAGGAAGTGGCAAGGATATAGCCAATTTTTTTTTTCATTCTGAATTTAATATCTGGCTCATTTTTAAGCATAAATTTTGCACTAAGTTGAGTTATTTTCATTCAGAAGAACCTGATACTATTTTGGCATTCTTTTTTTATAGACTATGCTCTGTTCTACAAATGTTTGCTCTCTAATTATAGCTCACTTCAATACCTGGATTAAAGAATTAGAAATTATACCAGGGGCTTATACTATATTGTAAATGGATTTTATGCCTAAGAAAAAAACAATTCTGTGACTATTGTATAGAAGATGTTGGGCTCGACGTTTTAGTAAGTATAAAGTCTCTAACTTAGAATAGACCTGTGTATTATTACAAGTTGCAGTCTATATGCCACCATAATAATTGAGCATGTGGTTCAGTTCATTAGACATAACAGTGTTCACTATATTATATATATTATTAGATTTTGGTATTGAATAATAACAACAGGAGAAAGTGTTTCCAAATTTTGTTGACAGGCCCTCATAGGGTCCATGGAGGTCCTCCCATGAATACCTGGGGTGGGATCATAGTATTAAAAAGGAAAGAGGAGCTGGTGGGTGTGGGTGAGCCTAAGTGTCCATGCCAAACTTTCATCATTAGGCCTATACATTAGATTTGTCTGGAACAAAGATTTCTGTTACTGGAAAAAAAATTTGACCCCAAGTATTAAAGGTTCTCCTTAAACTTAGACTAACAAAATTCAGCAAGTGAATGATCTACGCATAAAGAATCCTTCATCGATATAGTATTTCACTACATTATTCTTATTTGCTCATTCAAATATAGAAAGACAATTAAAATTTTTAAGTTGCCAGAACTGTCAAATCTTCTTTTGTCTTCACTTCTTACTAAAAAGTTTATCTTTATGCTTGAGCTTTTTTTTTCTTTCCTTTCTAGTTTTCAGGGCATTTTTGCTATAAATTAGGATGTTTCTAACCATGAAGTTATAATTTCTCTACCCTCTATCCTGCCCACTTTTTAAAGTAAAAGTGGGAGAATAAAAAGAAATCATAAAGAAAACATAGAGACTATAGAAAAAAACTCTGGAAGAGAAAAGGACACCTCTTTCTTTTAGGATAGCGTATTTTCATCCACTACTACCCTTACTACTCACTGGCCCAGTTCACCATTGACTCCTTTGTCAGTAGCTTCCAAGACCTGTGAAGTATGATACAGAGCTAATGTAATAGTTTCCTGTGCTTATGAGAAATAGTCAAGGGACAGGACAATTTCAGTGTACATATATTTTTACACAGATGCATAAATTATTTGATGATCTATTTCTAAATAGTTTTGTACTGATAAATTTGGGCCCTGACTTTTTGGCTCTGATAAAGTAAAATTAATATTAAACAAAATAATACAAAGAGAACCTTAATAACCATGATTATATAAATCACCTCCATTTATATTTTAAAAATTAAAATTTGGAATGAAGGTTGACATTAAATGAGTTGCACTGTTAGGAAAGAATATAATTTTTGGTGAGATGAAATCACCCATAGTTCAGAAGGGTTTACCATTACTTTAAGCACCATGGGCTAGCTGGAAGAAAGAGTTCTAAACTTATACTTTTGAATTTGCAATTCTTTGCATTAACTATCATATTAAATGCTTTTTTTAAAGTACATTTATCTCTAGGTCTATATTTCCAGACACAAAAATCTCAATGTGTCTTTTTTAAAAATATGCAAATGTGTAATTACAAGAACTGAACAAACAGCAAGTCCATAAAGGAAAACCTGCAATTTGTCATTTTCATTAGGACAGATATCTGAAAGATCCTGAAAAGAAGCATAGAGCAGAGCAATACTAGAAAGTTTCAGCCGATCTAGTAGCTGCCTTTATGTAAGACAATAGATCTTGTGAATATTCCTCTTTCTTTCCAGGCAGCTAGCTAGTCTGGTTAACCGAAATTGTTGAGTAATTGTTCTGTGGTTGAGAACAAAATGCTGAATTAAACTGTTCCCAGCACAATAATTGTGTGATTATAGCATTTATGTTGCTGGCCAAAGGAACAGTCATTAGGTTTGGAAGACTTACCAAAACCACAAGTACAAAAAAAAAATGCAAATCACATGTAAATTGCTGTTTAATACCTATAGTGGCTTCGAAATGGAAGTAAGAGTAGAGCACATTTCTAGTTGAAAGAGATGAACCTGGAAATCTTGATTATACATTTAGTATATAACACTGAAACTGAGTTGTTGAAAGTGTATTTTCTTTGTTTTTTCCCTTCTCTATACTGCATATATTCTTAGTCACGCATTTATTTCACTCACACACACCCTTCCCCTTTTTTCCACCACTGGTCCCATCTTTCTTAACCCCCTTGTTAACTTCAATATTTTTAACTCTGTAAGCCTGTCTGAAAAGTTTCTTTTTTCTTTTATTTTTCCCCTACTCAGAATTATGTGGTGAAAGGACTTATAAACCAATGGGGTGTTGGGGCTAGTACAGGGAAAGATTTAATAAGAAAACTGTCAGCAAATACATACAAAATGTCAAGTAAAAGTGACTTGCTAATAAAATTGAAATACTATTATTTCTTTTCATTTTGAACTATTATGCTTTCTGTTGCTGATAAATTCATGTACTAAAACAGTGAGTTTTTTTTTTCTCCTGTTATTGCATTCTTCCAGGTGAAACATTCACAGACTGAAATCTCCCTGTGATGGGGATCAGGTCTTGCTCAATGCATGTGTAGTATTGAGACCCACATGCGAGCCTCAGAAGTAGCACTATGTAGGCAATATTAATCGTGTTACAACTAATAAATGAAAACCTGTAGTTTTGCAAGATGAATGACCCAATTAGAATGGGTGATAGATTCACTGGGTCAGTTATGAACGTAATTCAAGGATGTGAATAGACATTTTGACAAACGTTTTCAGGATTCTGGTACATTTCATTTTATTTTTAAAAACCTGCAATGAAATAAATTGCAGAATAATCCCACTGGCAGGGAGGACAGTCAGACACAAGGCAGAATAACTGAAATGTTGAGAAATCTTTGCTCAGCATCTCCCTCTTCTGTAATCAGAAATATGTTTAACACAGAGATTTACACCAACATTAGGGCTTAGGTTTTCTTCCTATCAACTTGCATATCACATTGGAGAATTTGCTTCCTTTATAAATTTGTGTAGAAGCTACCTCAATCATTGTTTCATATTAACTCTTTTTTTTTTTTTTTTTTTAAATTTTTTTTTTCAACGTTTATTTATTTTTGGGACAGAGAGAGACAGAGCATGAACGGGGGAGGGGCAGAGAGAGAGGGAGACACAGAATCGGAAACAGGCTCCAGGCTCTGAGCCATCAGCCCAGAGCCTGACGCGGGGCTCGAACTCACGGACCGCGAGATCGTGACCTGGCTGAAGTCGGACGCTTAACCGACTGCGCCACCCAGGCGCCCCATCATATTAACTCTTATGAACTATTTTATATTGATATAAATTGTTTTGATATACATAAAAGCATGCTATTATAGCTTTTATACCCATATCATGTATGTTTTTATCATTTGAAAAGTGTGTTGAGCTCACAAAGTCAGTTAAAAACTGGGCATTTTAGTGAAAATGTTAAAAACTTCAGTTGTATCAAAATCTTTATACAACTTGTTAAATGGCATTTTATTTTACAAGATTATATCAACTTTCTATTTCTTTACTGCTAATATCTTCTCAACTTTATTTCTAAGATTTTCTCAAAATTTTTGAAAACATATTTAGGTATATCATGTATATTTTTTCAAACATCCACAAATTTTTTGTCCTTTTTTGTTTCAGTGAACAAAAATGTTGTTCAAAGACCTTAAAATACATGTTCACAATTTAAAAGCTTTGTGTGTAATGTTGACTCTTTAAAAAACATAATGACTTTAAATTATTTATTCTTGATTGTTTTCCCCAATAGTGCAGTCTTCAAACTGTACAGGTTTTGAATTGCTAACCATTACATGATATTAAATAACCTCTAATTCCTGCCAACCACCCACACATTAATTAGAACAAACACAGCAATTTTAATGATCCCACTTGTCAATGGTAAAGCACATTTAGAAAATAAGGATCATATTTCAGTGATCAAATTGTGTTTTTCATAGAAACATACACTCAATTCCCAGGTAAATGTTTCAGTCTTTTCTAAAATATACCTCTGTAAATCTGAAATTAGACAAACTCCTCATTCAAAAAGAGAAATTGTTATTTATGGAGTCCATTTTTTAGAACTAATTTTCCCCTCCTTCTAAAACCAAATGCTTTCATCATAATTTTGCATATTACTAAATCTCTTAAATCCGTTGGGTCTTGCTTTATGGCCTAGCATGTGGCAGTTTTCATAAATGTCCTGTTTGCCTTAAAACTGTTTGTATTCTATAATTATTGAGTGCAGAATTCTACATATGTCCATTAGATTAAGCATTCTAATTGGGCTCTCCAAATTAACTATGTCTTCACTAATTTCACTTGCACTATTAGTAATTAAGAAAGTGTACTAAATGGCCTACAATAATGAGGGTTTATGAATTTCTCCTTGTAGCTCTCAATTGTTGCATTATAAATTATGAGGATAGAACTTTATTTTTCCACCATTATCTATTTCACCCATCTCCCCACTCACCTACCCTCTGGCAACCACCAGTGTGCTCTCTATATTTAGGAGTCTGTTTTGTTTTGTTTTCTCTTTTTTCTTTCTTTGTTTGTTTCTTAAATTCCACATCTGATTGCAATCATACAGTATTTGTCTTTCTCTCACTGACTTATTTCACTTCATGTTATACCCTCAAGGTCCATCTGTGTTGTTGCAAATGGCAAGATTCCATTCTTTTTTGGGCTACGTAATATTCTATTATGTATATATTGTATGTGTATATATACATATACTTCTATATATGTCTATCCATGAATACTTGGGTTGTTTCCGTATCTTGACTGTTGTAATTAATATAGGGGCCCATACATCTTTTCCAATTAGTGTTTTCATTTTCTTTGGATAAATACCCAACAATGAAATTACTCGATTATATGGAAATTCTATTTTCAATATTTTGAGGAATCTCGATTCTCTTTTTTCACAATGGCTGCATCAACTTGCATTTCTACCAAAAGTGCATGAGAGTTCCTTCTCCTCCACATCCTTGCCAACACTTGTTATTTCTTGTCTTTTTTATTTTAGCTATTCTGACAGGTGTAAAGTGATATCTCATTGTGGTGTTGATTTGCATTTCCCTGATGATTAGTGATGTTGAGCATCTTTTCATGTGTCTGCTGGCCATCTGTATGTCTTTTTGGAAAAATGTCTCTTCAGGTCCTCTGCCCATTTTTAATTGGATTATTTTTTGTATTGAGTTGTGTAAACTCTATATATTTTGGAAATATACCCGTTATTGGATATATCATTTACAAATATTTTCTCCTGTTTAGTAGATTGCTTTTCATTTTGATGATGGTTTATTTCGCTATGCAAAACGTCTTTTATTTTGGTGTAGTCCCAATAATTTAATTTTGCTTTTGTTTCCCTTGCCAGAGCAGACATCTCTAGAAAAATGTTTCTGCAGCCAATGTCAAAGAAATGACTGACTGTGTTTTCTGCTAGAGATTTGATGGTTTCAGGTCTCACATTTAAGTCTTTAATCCGTTCTGAGTTAACTTTTGTGTGTGGTATAAGAAGGTGGTCCAGTTTCATTATTTTGCATGTAGCTATCCAGTTTTCCCTGCACCATTGGTGGAGAGACTGTCCTCCCCCTCCCCCCAGTGTATATTCTTCCTTCCTTTGCTGTAGATCAATTGACCATAAAAGCATGGGTTTATTTTTGGTCTCTCTATTCTGGCTCATTGATCTATGTGTCTATTTTTGTAACAAAGCCATACTGTTTAGATTACTACAGCTTTGTAATATACCTTGAAATCTGGGATTGTGATACCTCTATGTTTGTTCTTCTTTTTCAAGATTGCTTTGGCTATTTGAAGTCTCGTGAGGTTCCATACAAATTTTAGGATTCTTTGTTCAAGTTCTGTGAAAAATACTGTTGGTATTTTATAGGGATTGTAAAAATCTATAGATTATTTTGGGTAGTATGGACATTTTAACAATATTTGTTTTTTCTAATCCATAAGTATGGAATAGCCTTCCATTCCTTGCTATCTTCAACCTCTTTAATCAGTGTTTTATAGCTTTCAGAGTACACATTTTTCATCCCCTTAGTTAAATTTATTCTTAGGTATTTTATTATTTTTGGTTTAATTGTAAATGGGATTTTTTACTTAATTTCTTGTGGTCTTTTTTTTTTTTGCTACTTCATTATTAGTGTTTACAAATGCAACAGATTTCTACATATTAACTTTGTATCCAGCAGCTTTACTGAATTCATGCATTAGTTCTAGTAGTTTCTTGGTGGAATCTTTAAGGTTTTCTGTATATAGTATCATGTCATCTGCAAATAGTGAAACTTTTACTTATTTCATACCAATTTAGAGGCCTTTTCCTTTTCTTGTCTGATTGCTGTGGCTAGATCTTCCAATTAATATGGTGAGTATATGTGTATATATATATATATATATATATATATATATATATATATATATAACTTTAGAATTATTGTATCTTCCTGATGAAATGAAACTTGTATGGCTATTTCTGGAAGCTTTGTATCCACCATAATCCTTTTAGTACTAAAGTTTATTTTGTCTTATATTAAAATAGGTATAATTTAAACTTCTTTGTTTATTCATTTGTTTGATTGATTTTGCCTGATACACCTTTTTTCATCCCTTTCAATACTCTTTAGCATTATAATTTAATTATATCTCTTATAAAGTAGATATAGCTGGATTTTCTTAAAAATGTAATCTGTTGATCTATGTTTTTTAATTTATAAGCTTAATCCATTTAACATTTCTTATTATCAAACTTAAGTCTCTCATTTTATTTATGCTTTCTGTTCGCACCATATTTTGTATATGTTTTTTTCCTTTTTTATTTTTTAGCTATTAATGTTTGGTTTTCTTTTGTGTCATTTTTTCTTTTTATTGGTTTAATCATTATCTACTCTATTTCTATTTTTTATGGATTGCCTTTGAAAATTTAACATGTCTACCTAAGGTAAGAGAGTCTGAAATTGACAAATATTGTATTTCTTTTCTTGGATTATAAAATAATATTAAAACTCCATAAATATGAATATTCCTCTTATTTTACATGTCATTGTTGTTGGAATTAGCTCTGATTCTTTTTTAATTCAAGCATTGGTCATTATTTTCATTGAACAAATTATTTTTATTTGCTCATATGTTCACCACTTTTTTCACTCATTCTTTTTAGGGTACCTTTCCTTTTTTCTGAAGACATGCTTTAGAAATTCTTTTAGTGAAGGAATTTGTGGTAGACTTTTCCTGAAAAAAAAAAACAGGCTTTATTTTGCATTTATTTTTCAAATTGTTTACTGGGATATGCTTTGAAGTTGACTGTTATTTTCTTTTATCTCTCCATTGGCTTCTAGTACTATTGCTTAGAAGTTTGTTGTCAAATGAATTATCATTCTTAGATTGATACCCTGTGTCTGGCTGCTTTTAAGATTTTTCTCTGTGCCTTTGTTTTTCTGAAGTTTTTTAAAAGCGTATTAAGTGATATTTTCTTCTCAGTCATTCTGTTCATATATAGTTGGCCTCTTGCATCTATGGGTCTATATCTTTCAAATTCAGAACAACTCTCAACCATTAGTTTTAGAACAGTGCTTATCTTTATTTTTTTCTATTGTCTTCTAAAATTTTTGCTGGGATTTGTTGGACCATCTCATTCTAGCACCTTAACACTTAACTACCCTTGTAAACTTTCCATCTCCTTATTTCTGTCAACTAAAATCTGGCAAATTTATTTAGATTTATTTTCAATTTAATGACTTCTCTCATCACCTATATCTAATTACTGTTTATCAATCCAATGAGTTTTAAATTTCAATTATTCTATTTTTCATTTCTTAAATTTTCAAAGTTCTATTATTTTTTAAGTTTTCCTGAACATCTGTGATAATTTTTCTTTATTTCATTCTATTTTTCCACCTTTTACTTAAGTAAACATTTTAAGCATTGTTTTTATTCTTCATCTGATACTTGATTGCTTTTGGATGTCTAAATCTGGTGCTTCTTGATTCTGCTCTTATACATGCTAGATTCTTCTTTATGTATTTGTTAAATTTTTTTAGTGACTTTATGTTTGGCTGAACTTAATCTGTGGGAAATCATCGTATCTAAATTGGTGATACTGGTCTACTGTACTGGGTTGTTCTGCTAGGTTCCAGGAGGCAATATAAACCAGAGACCACTTATTTTTAATTTTGTAGTTTGGGGCTTCACTGACCATATAGAAAGGTTTGATTTCAATTGCAGACCCAAGTTAGGTAAAGCCTGTAGTTGAATAATGGACGCACAATTATTATTACTAGGTTTTTATGATAGTAGAATGTAAAGTCAATGAGATCAGGGATTTTAGTCTGTTGGGGTTTTTTACTATAGTATTTTAAGTACGTGGGAAAATGTCTTGTACATTGTAGGCCCTCAATAAATATTTGTCAAATTGTCATCATCACCATCATTATTCTCATCAGTGGTTTTCTACCAGAGGTATTGTAGAAACATTCCAGTATGCCTGCTTTAATTGCAATATTTCTTTTAAACTTATCTTTCAGTAATGGTATATCCCTCCTTTTTCCTGTGTTAGTACAGGAATCTGAAGGTTAGCTTTTTAGGGACCCAAGGCTTCATCCTGGGTTCTAGTTGCTATTACCTACATTTGCCACCAGTGCAACCCTCATTCTACCCACCTACTCTCAACTTACTAGTCCTCATTTTCTTTTTCAACTTCCCTGGAGGCTCAATCAAAAAAATATGTTGATTATTATGTAACCAGGATCTATGTGTATTATAGCAGCAGAGTTTTCTAGGATATTTGATATTTAATACTGTTTCCATGATACTTTTTTTTTAAATCATGTGTTCAAATAACTATTTTCAAGTCATGCGATTCAAAATATTTGTGATTTAAAAATTTTTCATGTAAGTTATAATGTATTTTGTTATGGTAAGATTTATTTATAAGTATATCCTTTATTTGAGTGGCTGTAAAGTGTGATGGTGAAAAACCTGAATTCTAGCTCTTTCACTTACAATCTGTCTTATTTGAGGCATGCCTCAGTTTCTTCCCTTGTAAAATGGAGGTGATGGAAGGATCTATTTCATTGGGTTTTGGTGAGTTTGGATGAGTGAAAGTAGAATTGTGCAAAAATCAACATGGAAAAAAAGGATCATGAGAGAAGCTTAGGGAAACAGAATAGATGTTAACATTAACAATCATCTATCAAATACTTTTGGTAAAGGGCAGGCAGATGGAAAAAAATCATGCATTCAGTCCACGTTCTCTTTTTATCTAACAAAACACCCATATAAAGCTAGAATTGTCACAATTTTGATGACATACATAACATTTCTAATAGTAAAAGCAGTTTATAGATTTCGCAAAATATCAATGGTATTGCATAATTCACCTTTATTTAACTATTGTCATTATATGTGGGCAAGTTATAGTGCTTTTTGCTCTACAGGATCGAGTAAATTTAGCAAAGTAGGGAAATTAGCTATACTGACATAGATTGTTGCAGGTAGTGTAGAGTTCCCTACTGAATGTACCGATAGTGGAATAATTTATAATATTCCTTCTCCACCAGATTTAAAAACTTTTGATTATATAAATGACACTGTGTTCAATGGGTTGTCCAATTACAAAAATATTTCACATTTTCAGCTTAAGAAACATCTAACATGCCCTTTCTGGGAATTTCACACGTTTTATTTTCAGTGACAAATGTTCTAGTGAGTGGCTTACTGCTAGAATGTCTTCAACTATAGTCAAGTGAGAAGCATCTGAGTACCAAGTTCCAACTGAGATTATGAGGCAGTATCCATTGTTATTCAAAGAGCATGGGTTTTTCACATTCTAAGCAATAGAACTGCACGTTAACCTGCCGCTAATATGGTTGCGTTTGGGGGCGATGTTTGAAATGTTATTTTTGGTTTTGCTTGCAGGAATACTTGATGTTAAGGGCTTCTTCCCACAGATACAACATTTTCCATTGCTGCTTAAGTATACACTTTGCATGCTACAAATAAACAAATCCCCATACACTAGCCCTTCACATCAATCTAGCACCTGCTTGCTAAAATAGTGAAATTACACACTGGGAAAAGTCTGAATAAAAGAAATGTAAATAGTATAATCACAGTTATTTTCTTAAACAAAATAAAATTAATACGTAGTTTAAGGATACATCTATGTACTTGAATTTTTAGTCAAAAATTTAAAAAACTCTTTTTTAACATATACAAGTTCATGCCTACAAATTAAACTCTATTCTTCATGTGTTTCCATTACCTTTTAGTCACATTACTTTATGTCTTGATATGTGGATAAGAGCAAACAATTCAACTGTGTTCAGTGACACACAATGTATTCATTTGAACTGACTTCCTAATCTTGTAAAATATGTATTCATTCCATATGAGTAATAAAAAATACAGTTTTATCTTAAATAATATCTAACTGTAGTTCTTATGGTATTTCCTAACGACACATCAGACTTCTTTCTCTCTTCTCCCGAGAAACAATGAAGTGCACAAAACCTAACTGAGCATAATCGATACTAAAACTAAGCTCTGAGGAAGGTCATGAATTGGGGTAAAAAGTGGCAACAGTTATATGCCATGTTTTGGGACATTACTTTGGGGAAGAATGTTAAATCCTGAATGAAAATGAAATAAAGCCTAAAATCCATTGTATAAAAGGAAATGTTTTACTAAACTGTTCCTCTTACAAGACACTGAGACTAAGACATGAGTAGCCTTATCTAATAGTAATTGTCTTTTTTTTTTCTTTTTCAGAGAGAGAGAGAGAGGGAGAGGGAAAGCTGGGGAGAGGGGTGGAAGGAGGGAAAGAGAGAATCTTAGGCAGGCTCCACAACCAAGGTGGAGCCTGACTCAGGGCTGTATTCCACCACCCTGGGATCATGTCCTGAGCCTCAATCAAGAGTACAACACTCAACCAATTGAGCCACACAGGTGCCCCTGTAATTGTCTTTTAAAATAATTAGTGCAATTGACATAAATTGAGCAGGTACTATATGCTGGGCAGTAATTTGGATCCTGTGGATACCAATATGAATTTGCTATGTCCTGCCCTTAAGGCAGTTTGCTCATGGAGACAGACACAAGTAATTTCAACCTAGTGGAATCCCTATATGGAGTACAGAGAGAAGAATGAAACAGTTTGTTGTATACAGCCTGCACACTTCTACCTCAGGTTTTTAACATCTCCTCTTCCATTTGCCTGGAACACTTTCCCCCAGGTTACTGAGAGGTTTATTGTATCCTTTCTTCCATATCTTTATGGCACCATATCATTGATGCCATATTTAAACTTGCAGCCTCCATCCCGACATTTCTTTTCCTCTTTCTTTAATTTTTCTGTAGTGTTTGTCTGTCTTACTCAATATAATATTCCTAGAACCGATAGTAATACCTAGCACAAGTGGGCACTCAACCCATGAATGAATATATTTTGCTTGGGAGTTTGGGTAGTCTTTATAAAGGCAGTGACACTTAAGTTAGGTTTTGAGGAAAAAGTAGTTCTTAAGTAGAAATAAGATGAAGTTTTCAGCTTCACCTCCTGGTCTCTAACTTGAAAACAAATCAAAGAATAAAAGATTTCTTGTCCGGAAATAATCATAAATATAATGAGGGAAGTGTAAATTAATACAAGCAAGAAATAGAAAATGTTAAAAGCGTTCATAATCCGATGCTCATTGCATAGAATAAATACTAGTGGTGTAGGATATTTCAGCAAGAAGTAAACTAATAAAGGTCAAATAATTGGTAACGATTTCAGGAAACTTTGAAATAAATGTTAATATTATATATGCTTTTTATGAAAATCAGAGTGAAAAAATTATTTTTTAATGTGTATTTATTTATTTTAGAGAGAGAGAGGTGCAGAGAGAGAGGGAGAGAGAGAGAATCCCAAGCAGGCTCCATGCTGTCAATGCAGAGCTTGATGCAGGCAGCAAACCTGGGAACCATGAGATCATGACCTGAGCCAAAATCAAGAGTTGGATGTTCAACCCACTGAGCCACCCAGGTGCCCCTACATTTTAGTAGATTCTTCAGTCACATATTAAAGAATTTTTTCCTATTTTCTACCAAAATAGGCTACAAAGAGTCACAATTTAAGATCTTTAATATCTTTAGGATAGCAATTCCTGTATTAAATATTCTTCTGTGATATGCCAGGCTCTGTAATATTCTATTACATCTCTGTTTTTTTCTGATTAATTTTCAGATCATTAAAGTAGTATGTATACATTGAAAATTTTAAAAACACTGTGGACAGAAAACATAACACAAAATAAAATGTAAAATAAATATGAAAATCAAAGTCAAAATGCCATCCTTGTGGTAAAAATCTCTTAAAACATAATAGAATTTTATCCTTGCAAGATAATTTAAATGTGATCCATTTTTATGCTGAGCACATAATATGGGAATTTTGACAATGTTTCTATACTCTTTTTAAATAAATCAGTATTTTTATTTTAGAAGATTATTACGTTTTTGTTTTATAGTTAAGTAGACTCAAAAATAATTTCTAGGCTTATTGTTTGGTTAAGTATATGATCATGGGTAAATCTCCAAATTATTTGTTTGCCTTTCCAATTTCCTTATTTTCTTTTTTATTTCTCTTTAACGTATATTTGTTTTTGAGAGAGAGAGTGAGACAGAATGCAAGGAGGGGAGGGGCAGAGAGAGAGGGAGACACCTACAGGTTCTGAGCTGTCAGCCCGGAGCCCCATGCCGGACTCGAACTCACGAACTATGAGATCATGACCTTAGCTGAAGTCGGCTGCTTAACCAACTAAGCCACCCAGGTGCCCTATTTCCAATTTCCTTATTAATAAAATTGAAATAACAACACCTGACCTGCTGATCTCCAAGAGGCAGGATAAAGTATAATTGGACTAATTTATGTCAAAGGACTTTATAAAAATACAAAATAATAATATAAAAAAAAAAAAATCATACGTGATTCTAACACAAGATATGATTATTTCAAAGCACATTTAATCCTGCTTCAGATAGCAGTGACATTGTATATTTTTTGATGTGGTCTTTTAAATTTGTTTATTTATTTATTTTTTTAATTGAGGTACAGTTCACATGCAATAGTGAAATGGAGTGGAATGGACCCTTTTTTTAAAGCATACAATTCAGTTGTTTTAGTATAGTCATGGTGTTTTGTAACCGTCCTCACTGTCTAATTCCGGAACATTATCATGACTCCAAAAAGAAACCCTGTATGCATTAGCAGTCTTTCCAATTTAACCCTCCCCACAAAGTGATAATATTTTGAGGTATAATATTTTAAACAACTTATGTTGAACTAAGATTTATGTTGCATGAGAAAAAAAATCACTAATAATCTATTGTAGGCCATTGAGCAAAACATCATAAATCAGAAATCAATAAATAGTGAATTTTATTAAGTTTTCTAATGATGGTGTCCTGAGAAATATAATTGAAAAATATATTATATTTCATGTTGGCCATTATATTTTATGTTGTCTTTCATTTGCATGTAAATGACAATTGACAGAGTAATGCATGATATAAAATAAGATTGTATTAGTATTGGCGAAGCCTGATTCTGTTCATGCTAACAGAGAACATGCATACTTATATGAACTAGGCTGTTTTGTTGTCAGGAACCATGATAAGTAATACAAATAGTCACACGCATTGGAGGGAACAAATAGCATTGCATTATAAAGAAAGACTTTGCTTTTATCAAGTAACAGCTATCGAGCTACATAAAATATTGCCTTTAAGAAATAGGTGATAACCTAATCCTGAGTAATGCATCATTTGAGATATTTTAATCATTGCCTTTTTAATTCTTTCATTCAGTGCAAAATTGTCCTTGGCAAATTGAATGGCTGTTTTTCCCATACTCCTTCACAATTGCTTTCTTATTTAACGCCATATTTTTGCCACCCTCAAGTTTCTATGATTATCAACCTTTAAAATAGATATTTTTTCCTTAAGTCAGCAAAGATACTTTGTTTAAGCATGTTTCATATTTATAAGAAATGCCATCATTTTGGTTGATATGAGTTTAATGTATATTAAAATGGTGCTTTATAAGAATGTAATGCCTAAGTGTGGAAAATAAATAAAAGGTGCTATTAGACAAGAAAACTACTTAGTTGAAACCTGCACAGTAGTAAGAATGAAATTTTATTGCTTTAAAGTGACAGAGGTCTTAATTCTACATCATTTGAAAGTGGTTGTATGCTAGTAACAATGCCAACAATGAGAACATCATGCAAAAGTAAAAATGCAATAGTGAAATGAGCCATTGAAAGGAAGAGTCAGTGACCATATAATATTTCAGTTTCTATTATATCTAGTAGCAATCTGGTTAAAAAGAAATGACAGTTGCCCTGAAGGAAATAAAGTGGAGGTATTATTGTAGTAGTAGTTTGGAAAGAAAATTGCACTGTGTCTTGACTGGATTATTTCTCTATCCTTGTAAACTATCTCTACCTCTCTGTGGTGCTGCCTCTTGCCTTCTTTATACAAATTGAGTTTGTATCATCTAAACTCATAGGGCCCAGGGGCCCTTTGGTGACAGAGAGGAGGAGGAAAGGGGGAATTAGAAAAAGAAAATGTGACAGGCAGTTTTGAAAAGAAAAGCAATTTTCCTTGTGGGTCTGTTCCTAAATAGGAGTTCTTCAATGCAATATTTTGCTTCTGCAGAGCAGTCAGTCAGAATCAAGTGCATGCTTGTGCTGTTTTGTGGGGCTTGGCACTGACAGGTTTTATTTAGGAGGGGTGGGAATCCAGGGGGACTGGATGTGGGGAAGTTAGTAGTTTGGCTATATCAGCCCTGGAGGCAGAGTTAGCACTTGCGATGGGACAAAAGTATTTGTAGTCATCAGATAACTTTGCAGTCAGCTTCAATAGCATCACTCTGGGTTTTTTTCCTACTTTTTTTTTTTTTAATTTTGGCAGCCAAGCTCTTAGTAGAACCATCTGTCTTTCTATTAGTATTTTTGAGGCCTGTTTTGAAGCCACTTTGCTTGGCAAAGTCACTTTCATCCTTGGAAACGATTTTTAAAAAAAGTTCTGTGGCTTTTTGCCGAAGAAGAGTACTATGTAAAAAAATCCACATGGCTGTTCATTTTTGTTCTAAAAGAATATGGCTACTTTGTCTTTGTCTTAAATCACATGAAATTAGAGGTGATACAACTCCAGCGTGGCTATTGGGAAGTGAGAGGCAGGCATCGCAATTTTAGCAGTGTTTTTATGTCTCTAGCTCTCAGTGAGATTTTCTTTAGTTTTCCTAGTAGATTAATTGGAAGATAAAATTGACTCCTTTACTCTTAATTTTAGTGTAGTTTTTTTTTTCTAAAGACCATTGCATTGGATAGGATAAACTGACAAATCTACTTTCTCTTATATGAAAAGAAAAATCACAAACTGTTAGTGGTCATTGAAGATCCCATGCCTCTTCTTGCTAATGGCAGAAAGTCAGCTTTGTGATCCTGGTTACTCCAGTTTGGGTAATTATATCCTGCCTACCTAAACCCCTCTTGTAATCTCATTTGGATATTATATTCTTCATTTTCTCAAGAACTACTGTGTACTATCACTGTGTGCTTCTAAACAGCTGCTGTGTTCTCCCCTGAAGATGGCTGAATTTCATCTGTAGGTGAACTGATCCCTAAAGATGATGTGTGCTTGAACACAACAGTACTCATCTGACTGAACTCCTGAGGAACATTTGAAAGTTTTAGATTTTACATTTTTTTTTGTACTTGTGATAACTTAAATCATACAGCTGCCTTTCATTTTAACATCTGTGTATGTAGTTTAAGCAAATGTACCATCATAACCTAACTTCCTGTTGTTTGAGCTCTCACACAAATTGCTCCTTGATACTGATGTGGAGTCCCTCTAGTTATTTGATTTCTGTATTTTTCCAGTCTAGTAAGCCCTTCCAGGTCTCTCTTCCTGGGGTAGAGCCCAGGGCCCATTGTCATTCAAAAGCAACTTTGGTTTCCTCTTAATGTCCTTGCGGAATTTCCCACAATCTCCTTGTCTTCCCCAAGCTGAGTGCTGGAATTCACCTTCTCTGCTCCTCAACCACTGTGACAGGAACTCTGAGAAAAATCACAGGAAAGGGAAGACTCACAGAATATATATATATTCTCATATACCCACATGTATATAGCATCCCCCCCATCATTAATACCCCCCTTTTTTCTGAATATTTCTTGGCTTTTTCTCCTCATTTCTAACCCTCCTATAACTAATCAAGCCCTCATAATCTATTGCCAGGTTGACTCAATTAGCTTCCTGTCTGGTCTCAATGCTTGGTCTTTTAAATCTCTTCTCCATATACCCATCAGAGTATTCTACCTAACCTACTCAAAATCCCTTGGTTGTTCCCCACAGCCTCATGGGGAATTTCATGCTTCTTACCCTGACACACAGACTCATTTAGACAGACCTTCTCACCACTGGTTTCCTCTTACTTTTTCATTATCCCAGACTGCCCAGATGGTGTCCCCTTCACACGATGCTTTTCCTTATCCCTGTTTCTTTCCTCATGTCTGCTCCTTTGCTTAGAATTCTTTTCCCACCCTCCCATCTTTTTGCCTAGCTGATTCCTACCTGTCTGTTCAGCCCCTGTACCTGGTATACCTATCCCCATGAGGCTTGCCTTGTTTTCTCCTGGCTACATTAGGAGTCTCACATCTGCTTCCATAGTCTCCTACACAGGTTTCTGTTACTGAATTAATGGCAGTGGATTATAGTTACCTATATACCTATTTGCCTGACCAGACTCAGAGCTCCTAGAAGGTAGGTGTTATGTGTGAACTCATCTTTGTATCCCTCGTTAGGAAAAAGTGCACGTTCTGCTTAGTGAAATTGTTGATTGAGTGAATAAACTAATAAACAGAGGCATGTGACTGAAAGCTAAAGGAATAATCTTAAGTACCTACTTGATATATTAGTTTCAGGGAGTCACTAAAGGGTTTTGCAATAGAACATTTACATAAAATATAAAATATTTAACTATGGATAATTGATACGTACTAACTTGTTTTTTTTTTTTACAAGTATCCTAATGTGACTGGCTTGTGTTGGATTCTTAAGATTTTAGAGGACAAGTTTACACTATGTGGTAGAATGATAAATGATGTTGAAACATAATACACCATCTTAAAGGAAGTAGCCTCTTAAATTTATTGTGGGTTATTCTAACTAAGGAGTAACATGCCACCTATTAAAAGGACTAAAATTTTGTGACAAAAGAATTTTATTGAAACTTAATTATTAATGTCACACATTTTAAACCTTAATTAGAAGCTTAAAAGGAATTTCACGCATTAATTGAAAGAAAATTAATGAAGTTAATAGTGAATAGGATTTGGAAGTACTCAAAACTTCAAGTATGTAAGTGTGAATTACTAACCATATAAGAAACTAGTTTTAGAATTTATCCAGACATCATTATGCTGTTTTGATGTGATCTGTCTGTTACTCCCAAAGGGTGACTAAATTTCAGCAGAAGTGAACTGAAAATTAGTTAAGATACAGCAGTACTACAATTGATGCTCATTATTTTCACTAGTTGAGTTTTATAAAGTTGCCATGAACACTGAGTTAGCAAGTACCAAACAGTTGCTCCTGGGAAAAATACAGATTTAGGTTCCTAAATGCCTTTGGTCACACCGTTTTTATCACCTGATCAACATATAACTTTGTTTTATGTGTGTTTCATTTTAAAGACACCTTATTAATATTTATTATTGATTTTATGTGCATTTGAAACGGTGAAATCGCCAACAAAATGTCTTACTAGTATGCGCACGTCTGTGAGTGACTGCAAAAGCACTGGTACCAGTAAATTTGGGGAGGGGGTAAGGAGTAAATTTCCGATTGGCAAATTTGCACATACAGATTCTACAAATAGTGATCAACTGTATTTTGAGATGCCTTTGTAGTTGCATATGTGGATTAGCCACACATTTTGATATTTATTTAGTCTTTATTCTGAGTTTTAGTACAATGCTCTATAATCTGTTGTATGATAATCTAAAGAAAACCCATCATTGGGACAATGAACTTCGTCTTATTCACCACTATTGTTCCTTTCTTTCCCTTGTAGTTTCAACTTCCCCTCCAACTTCTCTTATTGTGCAGGAAACGAGTACTAGGTTAAGAGTTAAGACATATAGTTCCAGCCTCTTACTTTGAGGTGGGAACTTGGACAATTTATATGGCCAAGGCAGTATTTTCTTCCCATTCAGCAGAATGATTGTGTTGTGCCAATCTCTAGGATCTTTGTCAACCCTAAAACTCTGTTATTCTGTATATGCAGATCTTGGAAAATTTAGGCTCTAAAACAAATCATAACACTAAATAAAAACGCATTTCCATAATCATACTAAGATAAAAGGCTTAGACTACATAGGTATTTAAAAGCACAGGAATATGTTACAGTGTGTTCTTTCAAATACTCAAATTTTGGGGTGCCTGGTGCAGTCAGTTAACTGTCTGACTCTTGATCTCCGCTCAGGTCATGATCTCATGATTCAGGAGTTCAAGCCGCATGGGGCTCTGTGTTGACAGTGCAGATGCTGCTTCAGATTTTCTCTCTCCGTCTCTCTCTGCTCCCTACTCCCCAGTTCATGCTATCTCAAAATAAATAAATAATTTCTTAAAAAATACTTTTAAATAGATGTAGTTTAAAAGATGGGGATATAGGGGTACCTGGGTGGCTCAATTGGTTAAGCATCTGACTCTTGGTTTCGGCTCAGGTCATGATCTCCTGGTTTGTGAGTTCAAGCCCTGCATTGGGCTCTGCTCTGATAGCACAGAGCCTGCTTGGGATCTCTCTCTCCCTCTTTCTCTGTCCCTCCCCAGCACTCTCTCTCTCTCTCTCTCTCTCTCTCTCTCTCGTCTCTCTCTCTTTCTTTCTCTCTCAAAAAATAAACAAATACCTGATACAATTTCTTTTAAAAAGATGGGACTATATAATTTGTTCTTGTTTTTTTATGAATTATCATATGAATTATCAATACATGTAGTAGTTTCAGCTGCTGTGCTAAGCTCTCTAGAGGTACAATAATAAGTAAGTTACAACTTCTTTCCTAAATAAGCTCCTAGGTCAAAAGGGAGGCTCAAGTTATACAAGTAACTATTATTCAATACAGTAAGTATTGTATTAGCTTTATGAGGTTAAAAGAAGTAACAGTTCTTTCTGCCTGAAAATTGGCACCACAAGAAAGAAGTGTTTCACAGGCAGACACATTATGTGGGTCTCAAAAGCTTTTGAAAAATAAGTAGAATTTTGCCAAGAAAAAAAGGAAAAGAGAGATCACTCAAAACAGAGGAGAAAACACTTTAGAGCACACTCAGGCATGGAAAAACACCGAGTATGCAAGGAACTCTTCGTGGTCCTTTGAGGCAAAAGTACAGATCTGAAGCAGGGCAACATCTCTGGAAAGATAGACCGAGGACAACTTGTGAAGAATCTTGAATACCATGCTGAAGGGTTTGGTTGTGACTCTCTAGGAAAAAGCAAATCATTAAAAGTTTCTCACAAAAGGGACATATAAAAACAGATAAAAGACTCAATTAGAAGGAATTCTATGAGCAATCTGACTTAATGTCTGGTTCTATCCTGTGGGCACCAAAACCTGTAAAAGTCAGGCAGTGTGCCTTTCAACTACTTACATACCTGAGGGTGCTTTGTGACTCAAGGCGAAACATGAAGACAAAAAGATTAGTTGACAGTGACTGAAAGCATTCTATACAACTGTACTTCTCCAATGTGGATGCATGTTGGAAACATCAGGGGAACTTTAAAAATGCTGCTGGCTGGGTCTCACCCCTATTGATTCAAATTCAATTGGCGTGGGAAGAAGTCTGGGCATTGAGAATTTTTCAAAGCTTGCCAGGTGATTCTAATATACATTCAAGTTTGAAAACTGCACTAAAACAAGAACCTATTGTTCCTGCAATTCTAGAAGTTATGTTTCCCCAATTTTAAGCTATCTGAAATTTGGATACTTCCTATAACCCTTCTGTGTGTTTCATTTGGAGTTCCTTTCTTCTTCCCTCTAAAATGCTCTTGTTAAATTTATGTGTACATCGTATAACCAGTGGTGTCTTCGAAAGGAGGAGGTGTACTGTGTAAAATATAATAACTTACAAACAATGAAATATAAAATATATACAGCAGCTGGGTCTGTTCGTTTCCTTGCTTGGTATTCTGGTCAGTGCCCTCTTCTTGCACTGAACTAGCCCCCATGCTCCTTTGTCTTCTGATTTCTACCTCTTATTTTGCCCACTTATTCCTACCAACTTGCTGCATATGCAGTCTCTTAATTTTGAGTCTTTAGTCAATTGTTTTCCATTGGTTTTTACATCAGGTATATCTTTCCTCCAGTATGCTCAAAAAAGCCTGGCTGTAGTGATATAAACCTTTCGCTCTAACCTTAAGACACTGTCTTTTTGTATTCCTGTTTGTTGTCATTCCCTTTTAGTTTCACTCTAGTGGCAGTGATAGGTTTAAAATCTTTTTGGCTAAAAGAAATGCCTTCCAATTTAGAGTCATTGCTGAAAACAGATCTCTCATTCTTATAGTGCTTATTTTTCTCTCCGTCTCTGTCTCTCTTTCCCCCTCCCTCCCACCCTTTTCTCAAACATCCCCCAACCCCACCCCACAGTGCATACACTCACCAAACAAATTCTCAGGAATAGCTCAGAAGTTTACCGTAAAAGATGAAATAATGGACAAACTGTAGGTGGACTTTTAAAGTGAGAAATGATGAGCACTATGGGAATCATAAGTGCCCCAAGAATGTTCAGTGCCAATGGGAGAAAGAGAAAACAAATCTGAGGGAGTGTTCAGGGTTGCTGTTAGGATTAGCAACTGAATGAATTTGCAGTCTTTTTTGGATATTTGTTTTCTTAGTCTTCTATCATTATCTCTCCTGTAATGTAATGGGCATAGGCTCTTGCTTTTCTTGTTTACTCTTGTTTTTCTACTGCCAAGTTCATTTTCTTGTACATGGTAAGTGTCAATTAAATATTTTCCAGGGGTGCCTGAGTGGCTCAGTCACTTAAGCATCCAACTTCGGCTCAGGTCATGATCTCATGGCTGGCTCCTGAGTTCGAGCCCTGCGTTGGGCTCTGTGCTGACAGTTCAGAGCCTGGAGCCTGCTTCAGATTCTGTGTCTCTCTCTGTCCCTCCTCTGCCCATGCTCTGTCTCTCTATCTCTCTCTCTCTCTCTCTCTCTCTCTCTCTCTCTCTCTCTCATTTCCCAAAATATAAATAAACATCAAAAATTTTTAAATATTTTCCAAATAATTGAATTAATGTGTGGAAGGAGTAGTAAGAGAGAATAAAACATCAGATACTTGATTTTTAGCATGATCCTAAATTCTTGGTCATATATTTAATAAAAACACCATCTAATAATAATGTTCATCAGGGAGATTTTGCTTAATAATTATTTTGGGGAAATATTTTAGTTATGATAACCACTGTATTAATCGGTAATGTGATATTGCTGCATAAATGACTACATTAGGTTGTATTCCTAGAAATCTCTGCTCCATTCCAAGAAGATAGTTATTCTGTTATGCTGGGTTATTTATTTAGTGATGTGAACCCCATATCCTGAGAATGACATCTGCAAATTAAAGTGTATTCCATAGATGGCAACCAAAACACAGACCATGTGGTTTGAAGAGTGGTTCAATTGCTTGTCAAAGGATAGATGAAGACAAAAGAGTGTATGTAACACAGAGCAGGATTCAAGGGACTGATTTTAGACCTAGTCTAACTCTCCCCTTCCACGGCCATGGACAAGTCGGTTCTCTTTTGGCCCCAGTTACCTTTCTATAAACAAAAGGGAAAGTCTTCATAACTCTCTAACCTTCTTTCCCAGCTCTTTTGTTCAAAAAATGTCAATCTTATGTGGACATGGGAATTACATTCAAGTAATAAAAGCTATTTATATGTAAAATGATACCAGTTTAGTTAGTTTTATTTTAGAAGGTAGAATTAGCCCTAAACAGGATTTATAGAAGGAGATTTTAGTTCAACCTCAGGGCGATTTTTTAACCATTACATTAATGCAATAAGAAAAAGCCTTATTGTATGAAGTAGTGATGCTTCATGTGGATATCATGTAGGGAAATTATTCATCAGGTTAGAAAATGAACTTGGTAACACCTTCCAACTAGAGTATATTCTAATTTTGCTGTCTAAGGCTTGACCTCAGGGCCAGTGTTTGAGCAAGCTTGTATGCCAGTATATTGAATCGAATAAATGGTTTTCTTTTGTCATAAAGTAAGGAGGGCGGGAACCATGGAGCACCAAAACTTCGTCTCTTTGATTCGCTCTATCACGTTCAGCAGGTTCAAGGTCAACTGCCGCCATTAATGATTCCCGTGTTCCCTCCTGATCAACGGACACTGGCTGCAGCTGCCCAGCAAGGATTCCTTCTTCCTCCAGGCTTCAGCTATAAGGCTGGATGTAGTAAGTACCATTGATTTTCCATTTGGGAGTGGGTGGAGGGCATGGCTTTAAATTAGGCAATTTAATGTTCCTGCCACACCAAGAAATGACATCACTCATATAGCATTTTTATTTTAAAGAGGAAACACACCAAAAGTGTAGAAAAGGATTTATGTTGCTTTTTAAAAGAACGTAGATTATTTCTATGCTCCTGAAGCCAATATTTGCTCTTAATAATTCAGTTTCATAACTTTCATTTCTTGTGTATTTTTCATAATATAAATATAATTTTCAGGTTCAATTTGTTTTTGCAAAGATAAGATAGGAAGATGCTTTTCAATTGCTTTCCATTGCCTTTTAAGATAAACTCATTTCCTAATGTGAATTAGTTGGCCTTTCCTTATCTGTCTCCTGCCTACGTTTACAGCCTAATTTCTCACTAGTCTTCTTTTAGTTCTTAGACCAAACCATACTCTTTCATGACTCTGGACTTACAATTGTGAGTGTTCGCTCTCTTCAGTATTCTGGACATCCTTCTTTTTCTTTTCTTTTTTTTTAATAAGAAACTTATTGTCAAACTGGTTTCCATACAACACCCAGTGCTCATCCCAACAGCTGCTCTCCTCAATGCCCATCACTCACTTTCCCCTCCCTCCTACCCATCATCAACCCTCAGTTTATTCTCAGTTTTTAAGAGTCTCATAGTTTGCTTCCCTCCCTTTTTTTTCCCCCTTCCCCTCTCCCATGGTCTTATGTTAAGTTTCTGAGAATATTCTGAACATCTTTCAACTCAGATCAGGGAGAACTTGCCTAACCTAGTTAGATCCCTTTCTCTTAGTTCCTTTGGATCCTGTATATTTTCCCTTTTATTTTAATGTTATGTAAGTTCTATGAGAGCAAGTGCTGGCTCTGTCTTATTCATTGTTATATCTAAACTTTTAGTACAACATTCAATTACTTGTTATGAATGAATGAATGAATCACCACTTGTTACAAACACTACAAGGGCATTTTTGCACTAAGTGAGAAGTTATTCCAAGATAATTGTTTATATTGCTTACTAATTTTAGATGCCGGTGATTTTATGACTTTTTTTCTTTTTTTATCAAAACTGAAATTGTATATTGTATCAAAACTGAATTGTATATTATACAATTGTAAATTGTAATTCTAATATTGTATATTAGAGTGTAAACACTCTAATATTTCACTTTCCAGAATTTAAATAGCCAAAATGCCAACTATAATCTGTTAAATAAAAATCATAACAAATTCCAAAGAGAGAATAGACCACTAAGCAACATATCTCCTGGAACATTATTACCATGGCCAGAAAGAATATAGAGAAGTCAAGCTCATTAAAATATTTTTATTGATAAAAGTAAAACATCATCGGAAACAATTAATGAAATATGATCATCTTTTAGATATTCATGTAGAATATTGTATTGTAAAGCCCGGTATATGTGGGTTCGTTTATATTTTAATAAATTGTCCCATTAACATCTTGCTATGCTTCAGTATTTATTGCATTTGAGAAACTCTATCCAACATTGCTAGAGATCAGATCTACGCTTCCTGTAAAAATGATGTCTTGGATTTTCACATTTTAACATTTATTCTTAGTCTTTAAACATTTCTCTATATAATATTGAAGAAGTGGGATGCATTTTTTTTTTAAATATACAAAGCCATTTGAGAAGAGTAGATTGCAGCTACAGAGTCTAGGTAAAAATGAACTAAGCTCGGGACTATAAAAATTCACACTTGTATGATATTTTGCCCTTTGCAGTTTTGAAACTACTCTTTCACGTCTTTCTCTTGACTTTGGTTTCATGTGTTTTAAGATGGTGTTCTCACTCTGGGTCCTGAGTTTATTCCTTTAATATTATTTTCCACATTATTCTATCTTCATAGATCGATTCATTCAGAAACACCAACGTTTTTTTATGATTAAGGACTATATTTATATTCTAAACATTTAAGTTGTAAGAATAATTTAAATTCTAAATATAGGATTTTAAACTCTGTTGCCACACTAAATTCTGAGTTTTTAATCGTAAAATTTTGTTTTGTTTTGTTTTGTTTTGTTTCCATTTTCCTAAGGAATTGCTATTCACCTTAAACGCACGTTGCCAATGTGTTTTTTGGTAATCTTGTTTATTAAAAAGAAAAACAAAAGACACTTTTGAAAATCATCAGTTGCCTGAGATTGCACCTGCAATATGTATGTATAGACGAGTTCTGTTTTCCAGAAAGGCATTTTTTAAGTAACTGTAGAAATAAGTCCCATCAGCAAATATTGTACTGAAGAGAAAACCATGTTGGGTATGAACAATAGAGTAACTTTGGGCCTGGAAAAGGTCAAGGACACCTCTACCTCACTCCCATTTGCCAGAATTGGCATGCTAAAATTTGTTCAGTGTTAATGTGATGTGGCATGGAGAAACTTCTCCCTTTCTAAAATCGTTCATGTATTATCCATTTGATATTTATGCCTTTGGTGCTTAAAATTACAAATAATACCATTTCTTTTGTAACCTTGGAAATTAAGTAGAATATAGCCTTTACAGCCACTGGCAAGCCTGAACCTAGTATCATGCCAAACCCTGAAACTCAGAAGCCAGTGGTGCAAGAAAGGACCACCCTTGTTGACACTCTGGCACTTTGACTCAGTTTGGGTGGAAGCACTAAGTAGTCCAGGCTATTTCCTCACTAATAACACTGCAGGAAAGAATAGAGATAGGAAAGGACATAAATCTTGCCATCTCTCTTCAGTGGGTCTCCTTATTTTCTCCCCAGAATTGTCAACACTACGTCAGTTGTTTTAATTTGAGTATGATTACCTAATTCTCAATGAAGAAGACTGACCAACTCATCTCGATTTGTGTTTCAAGCGAATATCAAAGACATATTTGGTGGTATCAGAAATTCAAATGCTTTTCATCAGTCCCTTCATAGAAAATATTGATGATAAATTTTTCCATTTAGACTACGTATCTTGATCAAATAAATAAAATAAAAATCTCTGGAACTATACGAGAAAGTTCAAATGTTCTCAGGAGGGAAAAGATAATATAAGACCATTAAGTTGAGGAACCTAAGCATCACAATTGAGTGGGCTTCTGCTGTTTTCAAAAAAAAAGAAGCTTTCTGTTGGACATAAAGATATTTTCTCTTTGAAAAATATAATAGTGGAAGTATGGCATAGAATGGAGACCTACTGCTGGATTCTCCCTTAACTGTTAAAATGAATGTCAGTAAATAATAGAAGAATAATTTAATAGCAGTACAACCAAAGACTTCAGAGCAAACTGGCTACATAGTAAAGAAGTTTTAAAGAACGTTGTAGTCCACTCATATCCGTGAATATGTAGATCAGTTTACAGATATTGATGTATTATTATCAGAATCTCAGGTTCTGTTTTGGCATTTGCTATTAATGAAATCAAGTATGAAACCACACTTCTTCATGGATCCATATCTAGTTATTACTTTTCTTACTTATTTTTTCAATGTTTATTTATTTATTTTGAGAGAGAAAATAAGTGGCTGGGGGAGGAGCGGAGAGAGAGAGAAAGAGAATTACAAGCAGGCTCTTCACTGTCTGCACAGAGCCCGACGAGGGGCTCAAACTCACAAACTGTGAGGTTATGACCTGAGCTGAACTCAAAAATCAAATGCTTAACTGAGCCACCCGGGCGGCCCCCTACTTATTTCTTAATATCTAAAAATACTTCCAAACTTCTAAGGTGGTAGAGATAATGGTGTCTTATTAAGTTTAATATTTTTAATATATATAATAACTTGAAAACAATTACATAAAAACACTGGTTTGATCAATCGCCTCAATTCACAGACCATTCCACACAGGGGAAAAATTAATGAAATAATCTGTATTTTTAACTTGTCAATTCTATGAAAACTGTCAACTAAGTTGCTATATGTAGACACACCCCAATTTTTATAATGCATAATTAAAAATCCCAATTTTAAATTATGTTTGTGGGCACCTGCTCAGTTTAATCAGTAAACTCTCATTAAAGTTCTTGGAATAAATTTTAAAACTAAGTTTCCAATATTGAATAATAAAATAAATGGTGTAGAAATGAATTGGTTCAAGTACACTTTGGATGGTTGAAGAGTCCAAGGACCCAGTACACTTCCCTCTGCTGAAAAGTCTAAATGAAATCCTAACCTCTTAACCAAAGGCTTCAACCTGTGAACCACAAAAGTTGTTTCATCTAGACTTTTGTGAAATACAATGTACACACATTTGACACCTAGAGAATACTTCATGTTGCAAGAAGACCCCACTTTTGTGTTCACTCATATGGCAAAAAATCTAACGAATTTCACAATAATTTTGAATGTGTATATTGGTTTTAGCATTTTAAACTTGAGAGAAACTTTTGAGATAAGGTGCTTGAAAGTCCTAAGTTTGGTTAATACCAATTTCACTGATTCCAACTTCCAGTTCTCTTTCCAGGACACACAGCTTCCTCACACCCTACCCTCAAAGTTAAATGGCGTTCCCTCGGAACACATAGTTTGTAGGCAGGAATGAGAGGAATAGGTGTTTCTCTTTTCACTAATAACTACAGTCCTCTGCCCCTCTTCTTTTTGTTTGGGTGTAAAATTTCTAGTCATATAATTCTAACAGCTGCCTTAGAAATTTGTGACAGGAACACATTTTATGCGGAAATAAAAAAATCTGCAGGAAGGCAATCCAATAAAATAACCCATTTTCTATATACAGTATAAAACAAACAGTGGTAAAAGAGTTGGCTCAAGAGTTTAGCCCAAAGTGTCAAATTGAATGTGTCACACAGCTGCAGATAGTCTTTCCCCATAGATGGGCATATGCCTAGTGCTGAAGTTCCCAAACTGTGTGCTAAGGTACCAGGGTGCCTTTACTAATTCACAGGGGCATACAACATATTTTAAAATTTCAAGGAAAATACAGAGACATCTGTCAGACACTACATAAACTACCTTAGCTGTTTAGACCTTTACTACTTAACAAAATGGAAGAGTTGGGTATTTCTTTTGTCCTGCAGGTGCCATGAAAAAATTATTGAGCTGTGGATGGTGCCTGAATCCAATAAATTATAGGAACTTTTGGCCTAGTCTAGTACATGTTCATTTAAAAACTTAATATGACCTATCTTACTAGAAGGTTATTGGTGTCGACCTATCATATTACAATCATAGAATGGAATATTATAACAAAATTTATCTTGTACTTATGGGTTATGGACAATATTGTATACATAAAGCAGTTGATTCATTTGTCTATACCAGTTGATTCCTGTGTCTATGTGACTTCAAATAGTTAACTGTGTTTTTGTTTCATTTTGATTTAATTAACCCAGTGTGAAATACACAACTACAAGCTGAAAGGTACTTGGAATGAGAGAACGTGGACTTGAATTAAGTTTTGCCTTGTTCTGCTACTGTGATTGTCCTGTGCAAGTTACTGAGCTTTCTTTTCCTCATCTATAATATGGACTAATAACACCCATTTTACTTAATTGTTTCAAAGATTAAATGGGATTGTATATGAACTAGTACCTAGGTAGCATTGTGCCAGGAAAACACAGATCTGGTTTAAAAGAATATATTCTAAAACCACACCTGGCAATTAATTGCATTTCGTGTCCTATCCAGGATCAAATTCATTCAACCACACCTGAATGGGGCTTCCTCTGACTAGGAAAATTGAATTGTTTAGAGAAAAGTATTACAGTGCTGATGGAAACCATTTGTCTCATGTAGATACAGCCTTAACTATTTACATCATAATCACCAAGTTTTAACTTTTTCTGTTGTCATTTTCCACTTGTATATTTATCAAAGCTCATGTTGGAAAAGATCGGGTCATTTTGGTGTTTTTTTTTTTTTTTTAAATGTGTTTAATCATTGTTTTGGCTGTATGAAACTAGAAATATATTCACATACTTTCCACATTTTAACACATTGATTAATTTTTCAGAAATGTGCTAAATAAATAGCCATATAACGTTACTGATTGAAATATTTAATTGCCTTATGAGATTAGCTTAAATAAATAGAAGTCGATGAGCCAAGCTTAATAAACTTAAAATATGCTGTATTTATTCTTCATCAGTTTTCTGAACAGTATTTCCGCTTCTAATAAAAAAGGAAACTCTCAGTTAATTAGTTCCTCATACACCACAATAAAATTAATGTTTAGGAGTTAAATACCATAAACTTCCTCAGGCATATTTGCTGATGTGTTCCTGTTTTTCGTTAATGTCACATGTTTCATTGTTTAATGGGGATATCATGTGGGTTCCATTATATCTCTCTCATGTAAAGGGTCCATGTGTCTGGCATTTTAGGAGACTGCATGCTAATTTCTGATTTAACTGTGTCAGCTGACATACAGGTCGTTGACAATCAGTGCTGAAACAATCACCGAATCACAAGCTAAAAACCATTGACATGGTACGCTTTTATCAAATTGACAAAATAGGAAACATGTGTTGTCAGGATCACATACTGTAGGTTCTTTGTACATTAGCAGAGAGAAGAGGATGTAATCATATATGCAGGCTTCTGTGTTTGTATGTTTTAAAATTATTGTGACCAGCTCTTCTCTACCCCCCTTCCCCTGAATCACCTTATAAACCAATGACTTTGGGTGAACCCAACTTCGTTGTAGAATTTAGTCTATATATGTGTGTATATATATATATATATATATATATATATATATAAAATTTATATTGAATTCATTATATTTGTAATATATATTATATTAGTATATAAAATTAGTAGTATTAGTAAATATATACCTAGATATAGATATAGATATATATTTACTAATATTACTAATCTAGATCTAGATCTAGATCTACATATATTTATTTAAATAATTGCTGTGGTACCTGCACAGCCAATCATTTAAATTGCCATCTGAAATAAGTTAGACTGGTGGCTTAAAATGTGAGATGATTAAAAAGTAAAGAGAATTGAGTGCAAAAATGTATATAACATTCCACAATTATGGTGGAAGCTACCCTCCAATTCTCATGGGAAGGGTGTTTTTAGGTCAATAAAATGTGGTGTTTTTTTTTTTTCCTAAAATGGAGTTTATAACATTTTTTACAAGATTCATCACTGAGAGAAGGGAGATGTATGTTGTGACAAAGTGTCATAACTTGGTATAAAAACAATAGCTTATTTGTGCCTTATTTATAAAACATAGACACATAATTAATTTTAAGCATCATAACTCTGTGAGCTGATAACTAAGCTATGTTAGTAACTACTGTTGAATCCCGTCCTCCCAACACATACACACACACACACACACACACACACACTACTACCAAAATACACACATGAGCAAACACAAAAAGCAAAAGCCCCTTTTTCAAAAAATTCCTCAGATTTTACTAGACCAAAAATATATACTTAATCTTTTAATCCATCTTGTTTGCTTTTTAACACTTAAGAACATAAGCATGCCATTCAATTTAAATATAAACCCATTTGGGTCAGTTTTTCCTTTTTTGACATAATTCTTGATAATGTAGATTTGTCAAATGGAAAGAAAGAGTGCTTGGCTGATGACACTCTGTGCTCTCAGCCAAGAGGCCTCACAATGTGGTATTACCATATATGACATTGCCATAGTCCAGCCTAACCCTCAGAATTCTAAATTTATATCTTTCTGGCTACAGCAAACATGGAATCTCATCTTTGTAGCAGCCTCACATGAAGGTCATCAGACTGAAATGTAAGCCCAGAAAGGCAATATTTTATTTGAATAAATTTATTTGAATAAAATACTTATTTGAATAGAACTGTCAGTGATACCAAACACCTCTCTTCTCCGGTGTGCATATTCTTTCACTGTAGAAAATTCCATTAGAAGACAAACTGTAGTCATGAGGTTGATAGGAAAATATGGAAACAGAAAAAGTATTTAGTAAAACAGGTGAAGATAATATTTGCTTCCAACTCTACAATAGATACATATCTTCTATGAGGACTGAACAAGTCATGCTCTTATAATATCGTGTGGAATCATATACTGTTTTAGGTTTATCTACTTTAAAGGCCAAAATAATATTAGTTGAAACATGGTGAAAGAATATTTTTTTTCACTTACATAATAGTCCAAACATTGCTCCTGTGGTAGCTCCATAAGAGCAAATCCCAGGCTTGTGCTCTTATTCTACCACCTTCCACAAACTATAGTTTCTGTGTTAGATATCTTCCCCAGCCACCATATCCCCATTCCAGCCAGTGGAAAGGGCAGAAGAACTACAGCAACTTTTTAAATAATACTATTTCAAGGGGCGCCTGGGTGGCGCAGTCGGTTAAGCGTCCGACTTCAGCCAGGTCACGATCTCGGGGTCCGTGAGTTCGAGCCCCGCGTCGGGCTCTGGGCTGATGGCTCAGAGCCTGGAGCCTGTTTCCGATTCTGTGTCTCCCTCTCTCTCTGCCCCTCCCCCGTTCATGCTCTGTCTCTCTCTGTCCCAAAAATAAATAAACTTTGAAAAAAAAATAAATAATACTATTTCCCTAAAAATTTATCTTGGCTCTATATTCAAAGAATATTTTCTTACACCTACTTAATACAGTCATCTCATAACAACCCTTAGCATTTTTTCCTAATATATTAAAGATAGCACCTGCTGACTGCACAAATCTCAAATGATGTAGAAGCATAGAAAACAGAAACCGAAAGTTGTCTGTCTACACTCATATGCCCCTATAATCCCACTCCCCATATGTAATCACTGTTAACAATTTGGTACTTATTTACCAGAACTATAGATAGAAATATGTATGTGTTTATATATAAATAAGTATATACATTTATTTATATATAGATACATATATGTGACATGTAAAATGTGAACATATCTGTAGGTTATAATGTGTATGTAATGATACATAGATGTTATATATATATATATATATATATATGATTTGTACTAAATAATATATAATGTATGTGAGGGTAATGTTCTATGGACTATATTCTACTTATAAATAAAAAAAATCACGACTATCTTTCCTCTTCTGTACTTTTATTTTTTTTTAATTTTTTAAGATATTTATTCATTTTTGAGAGTGAGAGAGACAGAGCGTGAGCAGGGGAGGGGCAGAGAGAGAAGGAGACAGAATCCAAATCAGGCTCCATGATCTGAACTGTCAGCACATAGCCCAACGTGGGGCTCAAACTCACGGACTGCAAGATCATGACCTGAGCTGAAGCCAGACTCTTAACTGACTGAACCACCCAGGTGCCCCATCCTCTTCCATACTTTTAGATCTAACTTCTCCTGCATAATATTTCATTAAGCTGGATTACCATATTCTATTTGCATTTCCCACTAATGAACATTTAATTTTGTCTACAATATTTACAGTTAAATAATTCTACAGTAAACATTTTTGTGTGCACATATTTGCCCCAAATGAACTCTTCTAGTCCCAGTATATGGCATTTTACTTTCATTCATTTGTTCCTTTCTGAATAGTTTTCACCTGAGAGATTGCCTCTAAGTTCTAATGCTCTCTGAGTTGGTTAATGGAAGGTCTAAAACTTTGAAAATTGACTCATCTGAGTCAAGCTATAAATAAGCATCAATGAGACTTGTAATCTGAAACTATTAATTGTCTGGATTTAGTCAATTCTGTTAGAAAAAAAAAATTAAAGGGGCGCCTGGGTGGTTCAGCTGGTTAGGTGACTGACTTCGGCTCAGTTCATGATCTCACCGTGAGTTCGAGTCCCGCATCGGGCTCTGTGCTGACAGCTCAGAGCCTGGAGCCTACTTTACATTCTGTGTCTTCCCCTCTCTCTACCCCTCCCCTGCTCATGCTCTGTGTCTCTCTGTCTCTCAATAATAAATAAATATTTTAAAAAATTTTTTGAAAAAAAAATTAAACAAGATATCAAAAGACCTTGGTAATCAAAATCCCATTTCATAATATTCTGTGCCCTTAGGCTAGGCCCAAAGTCATTTCCTCTTTGTGCCCTAGATTTTTAATCTTTAAGTGAGATACAATAATGTCTGCCCTACCCACTTCATAAGGGGATTGTAAAAATTGTGCATTTCTGAGGAATTTAAATTATAATAGAAATATAACATATGATTATTATTTATTAAATGTAGAAGTCTGTTTTGAACATTTAGAATGTGACATAATGAAAAGAATTTCAGGAGTTTATTCTAGGTCACTATACCTCTAACCAAGACTTTTGCATTATTTGGTTTTCTTTTTTTTTAGGGGGAGGGGAAATGCCATAACGGTTCTTAATTTTCAGAGTTCTAAATGTATCATTCTAATAGGAAACTCTAGACCAGAAGTCATCCCAAACATACAGCTCACAGGCTTATTGTTACAGGGGCTAGGAAACTTCCTGTTTTCAACCTGCAGTTTCCAGATTCCAGCGACACTCCAGGAGGAGGAATATCTATCAAAAAACCATGATAGACAGAAAAGTGGAAAGGCTATAAAAGGTGTCAAAGAAATGAAATGCTTGCTAAACCTTAGTATTAAAAGTGGAAAATAAAAACTAGCATTTGCTTTTATCATAAGTGACTTATACCAATGCCCCTCTTCCAAATCACTGCTTTTAAGTACCTGAATCATTTGGGGTGTTTTTCTCTGTGCCATTTATTTCCTCATAAGACACAGAAGCAAAATATAGACATAGTAATCTAATGTACGTTTGGATATAGAAGCTGTTCCTTAATTAATGATTCTCTTTGAGCAGCTTAAAATGAATTATTGTGCAATAGCTTAAATGATGCCTTCGTAGCAATACTGGAATGCAGGAGGAAAAGGAGATTTCTTTGATTCATTGTCACCTTTTCAGGGATACTCAGATTTCTTAGATAATTAACCCAGGAATTTTCATTAGGACTAGAATTCATTTAATTTATGGGCTAAGAGGTAAAGAAAGAATGCTCTATCTCTTATAATCAGAAATGTCTTCCCATTTTGAGAGGCATTTCTTAAAAAATTTATAACCTTTTACTAAACTAGCCAACTGAGTAACTATTAGTTAAATAGGATAAAGTTTTCATTTGCTATGCTACATTAAAAAGACATAAAAATATTTTTTTTTTACTTTTAAAAACTTTTTACTAAAAACGCCTGTGACAGAGAAGTTGAGAACAATTATCTTAAAATATCTTTTGAAAATAGATGTTTAGTCAAACAAAGGATAATTATTAATCTTATTTTCTCAAAATTCACATGAAATATTTCTATTATTTTATGAGAGTCTCCTATAAATATTAGCATTTCTCACAAACAAGTTTCAAGTATCAAAGTCTTATTCTAACAAATTGATAAAACCCCTTTACCTTAACTCATGTATACCATATCAGTTTTTCTGAACTTCTTGACTTGGATTCCACAAGACGATTTTGTGGAATTGTTATAAATTTAACCACCTAAAAGGGAGGGAGGGAGGAGACATAGCTGAGCATAGTACTATAAAAAATCAAAGTTCAACTCACTTGGATTTATGAAAGTCTAAAGTGATTTGAACAATCACAATGAAAGATTTTGTTTTGTCATTTGTTTATATATAACATCTTTTTTGGTAAACACTTTGACCATACTCAGGTACTTTAATGCCATCATAATAGTGGTTTCCTTTTAATGAACAGAAATTATGTTAAGATTTAAATTAATATGAAATTTAATAATTTCATATTATTTATCTCAAATACTCAACGAGATATGACTTGCTTTAAAATTAAAATTTATAAAAGAGACAGATTATGGAATATTATAAAAGAATAATTTGATAAATGAAAATATTTTACAGAACATTCTTTACCTCTTCTGGGTCCATATTTCCTTATATCCCCAAGCTCTAGACTTCTCTTTCCTCTTGATTTCCTATTCTACTTTTGTATCATTGGTTGCTGAGCTAACACATCATTATTGTTTGAATTAAACCCTGTCCAAATACTAATTTGTTCCTTATTTGTATAATTATTTGCTTACAATCTGTTACTTCTACTAAACTGTAAGCTTTTGATATGGGAAGAGTGGTCTCCTGTGTTGATATTTGATAATTTCTTAATTAAATGAATTGTTTCTTCATTTATTCAGTCAGTAAACATTTTAACAGCCTGTGCTATGTATTTAACAGAACCATGCACTTTAACAGTTCCTATGCTAAGAACTGGGGATTTAAAGATGAGTAAGACTGAATCTCTGCCTGTAGGTTGCTCATAGTGTAGTTGGGGAGAATGGGACATAAACAGATGTAATATGATAGACGTATGCCTAGAATTTTTTATGGAGGTCAGGGGAAAAGGAATGAATTCATACTTAAGAGAGGTGGAAGGTGTCAGGAAAGGCACTTGGAGTGGGGACTCATAAGTCAAATTCCAAAGGATGAAGTGGGGCAGGCAAAAAAAGCATTTGAAGAAGTTGTCCAGGTGAAGGAACATAGAAATAACATTCTAAACAGAAGAAAACAGCCTGGACGAAGGCTGGAAAGCGAGAGATGGAATGGGGTGTACATGGACCTATAACAGTTCAGTGATAAAAGTAAATTATAAGGCAAGAAATGATGAGTAGTGTGAGAACCTAAGAAGAGACAACTCAGGGGAATATTTATACACTGTGTATGCTCCAGGAAATGAAAAACCATTGGAGGTTCCTCCCATCCTTACTTTTAGGCTTATCCATTTATTCATTCAGCAGATATTTATTATCTATTGTGCACCAGGCATTGCGGCTCATGGACCTCTTTCATCTTATCTAGTCTTATATATTTTTTAATTTTTTTTAACATTTATTCTTTTTTTTTTTTGAGAGACAGAGAGAACAGAGCATGAGCTGGGGAGGGGCAGAGAGAGAGGGAGACAGAATCCAAAGCAGGCTCCAGGCTCTGAGCTGCTAGCACAGAGCCCCATGAGGGGCTCGAACTCATTCACTGCGGGATCATGACCTGAGCTGGAATCGGATGCTTAACCAAATGAGCCACCCAGGCACCCCTAGTCTTATATTTTTACTGAGGATCTAACCCAAGCTCAGCCCTTTCTCCAATTCTTTCTCAAATGATTGGAGTTTGAATAAATTCTTCTTTTCTCTGGTAATTTTTTCTCTTTCTTATTCATTTGATTTTCATCTTATGGCTTCGATTTATTTCACTCTTGATATCTGTATGTCTTATTTGTGAAACTGAAAGTGTCATCAAGGCAAGAACTATACCTTTTATTTCTTTGTGCCCTCCACATAGTATTTGATACATATTGGTTGGATAAGCTCTAAATGAATGTATCTATTTGAAAACTGAAGTCTGTGTTTGCATAGTGTTCTAAAAATAGTCTATGATGTCTTCTAAAATAATACTTTTTTCTAAAAATAGTCTATGTTTTCTAAAATAATACATTTGGGGTTTGTTTTTTTGTTGTCTGGTTTTTTTTTGTTTTTGTTTTTTTTTTTGTTTTGTTTTGTTTTTACTCAAGTACTAATGTTTATAGTACTTACTGTAAAGTTCTGGACTTTTTTTTTGTAGAATAAGAATAATTATATCTACCCTACTGAGTTGTTGTGAAGATTAAGTGAGATTTTATACACACATGTAAATATGTATGTGGATGTGTGTATATATATATATATACGTACATATATATATAATATTTTAACAGTGCTAAAATTCAACAAATACTAGTTGCTGACATTCCAAATTAGTAGGAAAAAAATGAATTATTGAAACAGGATGTTGGAGCAATTGAATAACTACTTGGGTAAGAATGATTCATTCTTTAAATAATTTACTAAAATAAAAGCCCAAACTATAACTTTTTTTTTCTTTTTTTTTGCTCCTGTCTCTCTTTTCTCCCATCAAATTGGTCATCAAATCTGTCTCTCAGATCTCCTTTCCTTATGCTTACTTTAGGCCACTATCATTTCCCGCTTGATTTATTGCAGTGGTATTTAACAAGTCTGTCTCCAGTCTCTCCCTCTTTCAATCGATTCTATCCCTTGCCACAAAATTGATCTAAAACACAAATCAGACTATGTCACTCTCCTGCTTAAAATCTTTCAGTGACTTAACATTGCCTTTGAAGTAAAGCACAAGATTCTATAAGATATGTGTTCTACCTCCTTTTTAGCTGCATAGCTTACCCTTCCCTTACCGCATCAGACACAGTGAGAGTATTTAAATATCCTCGAAAGTAGGGGTCAGTAAAAGATGGTGGTTATTGTTCACACTGCCTGATCAATGGCAGGGGGCTCCTTCCAAGCCAGAGGAACCCGCTGATTAATCTATGGTTCCCTAAGATGAAAGAAAGCAATTTTCTTCAAAAGTTCTATCCGTAGTGTCCTTTTTAATGTCATTCTTTCCTTAGATTCCTACAGAGCTCTGTCCACCTGGAAGTTAGAGTAGTAAAAGCAGAATGTTTTAAGTACTATCTGAGAAAATGGTGAATTAGAGCAATTTTGGTTATACTAAATGGTGGAAGCTTACCGTGGGACTCTAGCAAGTAGAAGACATGGAAAGTAGGTGATAAAATGGTCCTGAAAGGCAATGCCTTAGTGAAACTAGCTATTTTTAAACATTTTTTTAAGTTTATTTATTTTTGAGAGAAACAGAGACAGCATGAGCAGGGGAGGGGCAGAGAGAAAAGGTGAGAGAGAATCTCAAGCAGGCTCTGTGCTGTCGGCATGGAACCAGATACAGGGCTCAATCCCACCACTATGAGATCATGACCTGAGCTGAAATCAAGAGTCAGATGCTTAAACAACTGAGCCACCCAGGAGTTCCTGAACCTAGCTATTTTTAATAGACATTTTAGAAAATAACCTTTCTTCACACTGTTTCCAAGTTAAGTTCTTTTCTTGAGGTTTTCAGAGTACCTTCTACACTACCTTCTGATTTGCTCATTGTATCATCCAATTGGCTTATATGTTTATCCCTCTCACTTGGTTAGAAACTTGTCTAGGGCTAGGATTGTGTGTGTGTGTGGGGGGGGGGGTGGTATGGGTTTTAAATTTTGTATTTCCCAGCACCTAGGGAAGGCAATCTGGTATTTGTCAAGAAAACCAAACCAACCAACCAACCAACAAAACACCATGGAGGGCTAATAAAGGAATGCATCTCCTTGTTTCAGTGAAAATAATGCCATAAAACTTTCTAGAACATTTATACTAATCCATGGATGAAAGGATGTAGGTCCTTGACCCGGGGTAAGAATATATTTGCTTTGACAATCTTCCTGAGCCTAGATAACCTTGTTGGGAAATATTGTTTCTCTTACTTTATTATATATCAGAGAGGTAAATCCTTCTTAATGTCAGTAGGGATTATTATTATCTAAATATTCATTACTTTAACACTATTGCAATTAACATGCTTTCTAAGGGGTTATTGGGTTATTTAATATTAGCTATATCATTTATATCAATGGACACTATAAGCTAGGTTGTATTCTAAAAACAATTGACTAATATACCTCACATATTTTTCAACTTTTTGAAAAAAATTGTTTTGAGCTAGAATTTTCCGTACTTGGCTTTGAAATAAGAAGCCAATTAATTTTGGAAAGGCTTAGGGAAAAACTGTTCAAATGGTTAAAACCTAGGAAAGAGTAAAAGATATTACTTTTAACTAGTTGAAAGTCAATTTGAATAACTTACACATGGTTGAACTTTAAAAGTCAGAATTTTCCATTATTTAATTTTTACTAAGTACTTCATGAGGTATTTACAAAATAAACCTGTTAAATAAGGGATGGCACAAATAGATGACAGTATTTACTTCAATAAAGGATCTTTTTTCCCCAGTAGGTCTTAATTACTCTTTTGCCATTAAGTACCACCCTTGACCTTATTTTTAAAGTCTGATAGATTCTGTGTTTGCTTTGGACACCAGCATATGCATGCAATATATTTTGAATTTAATTAAGAGTGAAATTGCTATATTGGCCAGTTTCACAGCTATTGTATTTGTATTTACTTAGTAACTTGGGACAAATTTGAGTCAAACTAGTTTTGGATATCTGGGTCTGAAAAACTGGTAATAAGGTAGACATGGGTTAAGTTATGTATGTGTGTATGCTAAAAGGAGATGGTTGTGATAATGTGGTACCTTAGACACAAACTTTTGAAAATTAGTTGATATCCTGTTTATGACTATATAATTATATCTTGGAAACTGTATATGATTAAAGACACATATTAGCTATCACAGTCTTTTTAACTCCAGCTGCCAGTCTTTTGTTTTCTCCAATTTACTTAAACATCAAATACATTGATGTGTGGCTGAGTATGGCAAACATTAGTTTGCTAAGGCTACCATAACAGAATAGCACAAACTGAGTGGCTTAAGCAACAGAAATTTATTTATGGAGGCCAGAAGTCCAAGATCAAGGTGTCAACAGGGTAAATTTCCTTCTGAGTTTTCTTTCCTGGACTTGTAGATAGATGGCCATCTTCTCCTCTGTCCTCACATGGTTGTCCCCCTGTGTTGTTTGCATCCTAGTCTCTTCTTCTTAGAGGATAGCAGTCCTGTTGAATTAGAGCCCACCTGTGTGACCTCATTTAGGATTTCAACATATACATTTGGAAGGAGGGAGCACAACTCAGCTTATAACACATATATACAATTATTTAGCTTGTATAAATGTTTTATATATATATATATATATATATATATATATATATATATATATACATGCATTTATACTCACACATACAATATGGGATGTGTATAACATGATAGTTATTCATTCATATATGTACAATTGGCCCTTGAACAACACAGGTTAGAGCTGCACAGGTCTTCTTATATGCAGATTTTTTTTTGATAAATATAATACAGTACTGTAAAAATACTTTCACTTCCTTATGATTTTCTTAACATTTTCCTTTCTCTAGCTTACTTTATTGTAGGAATGCAGTATATAATAATATAACATATAAAATATGTGTTAATTGATTATTTATGTTATCAGTAAGGCTTTCAGTTAATAGTGGCCGTTAGGTCCCTGGGGAGTCCAAGGTTCTACCTGGATTTTCAACTGCATGGGATGCGGCACCTCCCACCCCTGTGTTCAAGTAGCAACTGTGTGTATATATATCCAAGTAGATCCACATATATACAAAGGAAAATTGACTATATTCATTCATTAATATGCATTAATGAATTTAGAAAATGAAATGATAAAAGATAAAATACCAATATATGCATTTTTAAAATTTATAGAATAATCTAGATTTTGATAATGAACTTTATATGTATGTATCACACTCAATTTGTTATTAACAATTAGATAATAGTAATTGAGAAGTGCCCAAAATACCTGTGCAGGTGCTTGCTATCAATCCAAATGTATGAGGAAGTCTTTGTCCTTAGGTTCGAGATCTGGGGTCATTTTTTTTAATGTTTGTTTTAGTTTTGAGAGAGAGAAAGAGAGACCGAGGGGAGGGGCAGAGAGAGAGGGAGACACAGAATCTGAAGCAGGCTCCAGGCTCCAAGCTGTCAGCACAGAGCCCGACGTGGTCTTGAACTCACAAACTGCGAGATCATGAACTGAGCCAAAGTCATTCGCTTAACCAACTGAACCACTCAGGTGCCCCCAGGTCCAGGGTCATTTTTAAAACCCCCCTGCTACCTAACTTCTTTAATGATACTTGCTAAAACTTTATTTCATAGTCATTGCCGTGTTGTATCCAAATAGCCTCCAGTGCGGGGTATTAAGTTTCCCAACTCCTTCCCTTCAGTCTCTTTTCCCTCTACTTTATTCTATCACCTATCAGGTAAACTGATTTCTCTCCATTCCTTCAGCATGTCATACATGTTTTAATGTGTTTCACCCACCCAAAATATCTATCCCCCCTCTACCTGCAAATCCTCAAGGCCAAGCTTACTCTTATTTTCATCTTTATTCTCTCACTTAATTAGAAAAGATGGATGTGTAGTAGATAGAGACCAAGGTTTGTTTTGTTTTGCCTCCCAAAGAACCTAGCAGAGTTCTGGTCACATGGTAGATGTTGTAAGTACTGATTAATTGATTAATTTGCAACAGGGTAAATAAATTATATAAAATGATCACTGTGAAGGGCATCACAGCCTCTACTTTTTGCTATAGTTAATTTTAAGATTATATTGATTAAATGAACAATAGAAACAAATTACATAGTTTAAGTGTTTAAGTTGCCTATTCTAATAGTCATACTATAATATTTGTTATTTTTGCTAGTTTGCATAGTACAAATTCAGCTTTTAAACATCTAAACTTCCCCTTATAAATTCAGATAGTGTTTTCTAGATTAGATATTAAAAATAGTAAATGGTAAATAAAACCTTATCCATGTAACATCAGTCAGTTGTCCACTCTCTCCCCTGTATCATCAGGGTTTTTTTTTCCTATATTTACTGGATCGTTCTTACTGGCATGCAAGCATTCTATAAGTTTTACAAGTATACCTTTTAAGTAAGGTTTTCTGGATCACATGCCCTCCAATAACTACTGCAAAACACCTCACTAGAATTGTCTGTTCCGTCACTTCTCAAATAAGTACAAACTGTTTGGGACTCTTGTTGAAATTTAATTTCTAATTTAGAAGGTATATACTTGCTGCTTTAACAAATTCTCCCAAAACTTAATGGTTTAAAACAATAAAACATGTATTTGCACACAGCCCTGCTGGGAACCTGTGGCTCAGAATCTTTCACATAGTTGTGACCAGTGTGTTGGCCCGGACTATATAGTCATCTCTAGGCTTGACTTGAGGAAGAATCTGCTTCTAAGCTTTCTCCTTTGGCTGTTGCAGGCCTCATCTCTTTGCTTGCTGTTGGCTGAGAACATCATGCCTTTGCTATGTGAGCCTCTTTTTAGGGCAGCTCAACATAGCTGCTTAGTCCAAGACAGATAGACAGGGTAGGGTTAGGGAGAGGATAAACAAGACAAAACCAGAATCTTCTTGTAACCCAATGTCACAAGTAATATCGCATCACTTTGCCTTCTTCTCTTCAAGGGTAGGAGATTACAAGGATGTAAACACAAGGAAAGAAGCAGAGTCATTGGAGGGTTCCATCTTAGATGCTGCCTGTCCAAGTAGATTTGGTGTGGGGTTTGAAATTCTACATTTTTAACGAATTCCTAGGTGATAACTGTTATTATTCTCCAAGAACTTCATTTTGAAAAGAAAGGGTCTACACTTCCTGACTCCAGTTCTACTTTTAATCATCCTCTGTTGGTCACACTCACTCCAATTAGGCTTTCTCACCCTCCACTACACTGAAATTGCCCATGTTGGAGTCACCAATGACTTCCACATTACTAAATCCGGCATTTAAAATAAAATCACTCTTTCTGAAAATCTTTCCTTACTTGGCTTCTGGAACATTAAATTTATATTTCTCCTTAGTTTTTCTGCTAGTTGCCTATCTCCCTGACTATAAATATTACTATATTCCACAACCAACCCTTGGACCTATTTTTTTTTATCTACAGTTAACTCCTAAACAGTCTAATGAAAGCTTATAGCTTTACATTCCAGATATATGCTGACCACTCTCAAATTTACATTTCTGATATGAATTTTTCCCCTAAAATACTGACGTGTTTACCAAGTGCCTCATTGAACATCTCTACTCAGATATCTAATAGTAATTTCAAACTTAAAGTGTCCAAAATAGAATTATTCATACCCCACGGCCTCCCCCTTCCCCACCAGGCCCAACCTGGCAATCTTGCTTCTCATTTATGTTTGCAAACCAAACAAACAGTACTACTCTCCAATCTGGCTGTTCAGTGAAAACCACAAGAGTCATCCTTGAGTCCTCTCTTACTCTCATATGTAAACAATCATGAAATTGTGTCTGTGTTGCCTCTTTTTATCCCTTGACTTTCTCCATCATTCTCCATCCCAACATCACCACCCTTGTACATACCATTATTATGTGTTACAGAGAGTTCTGATCTTTTTACTATTGATTATAGCTTCTAACCTCTAGCTCAGATGATTTTATTCAACCCATCTTTTTCTACATTCATGGTTTCCTTTAGCCTACAGAATGAAGTTTAGATTCTTTTTTTTTTATTTTTCAATGTATGAAATTTATTGTCAAATTGGTTTCCATACAACACCCAGTGCTCATCCCAAAAGGTGCCCTCCTCAATACCCATCACCCACCCTCCCCTCCCTCCCACCCCCCATCAACCCTCAGTTTGTTCTCAGTTTTTAGAGTCTTTAATATTGTTTATAATGCTGTACATAATCTGTCCCCTGATTCCCTCTCCGGTCCCATTTATCTCTTTTTGTTTACCTGTGTTCTAAAGCAGTGCAGGGACTGGGCTATGATATGACACTCCCATTTGACTGTAAGTCTTCATTAAAATGGTTTTTCTTTCTGCAAGGCTCTCTTTTTCTTCTTTGTTCGGCTAGCCTTCTCTTCATTCAGATTTCAGCTTAAACCTAACTTCTTCCTGGAGGCCATCTTTGATCTCTTAGACTAGGTTTAAGGCACCTATGGTGTAGTGCATAGTGTTATATACTTCCCTATCTTAACAGTCAGTGTATTTTCTACTAATCATTGAATTATCTTTTTTCTTTTTCTCCCATTAAGCTATAAGTTCTGGGGAGACCAAGTCAGCAGATGTAGATTCAGGTATTTTGAAGCCTGAAAAATATAACTTTGGGGTCCTCTTTAAGAATATATGTAATTATGGGGGCACCTGGGTGGCTCAGTCAGTTAAGCATCCAACATCAGCTCAGGCCATGATCTCACAGTTTGTGAGTTTCACCCCTGCATCTGGCTCTGTGCTGACAGCTCAGAGTCTGGGGCCTGCTTCAGATTCTGTGTGTGTGTCTCTCTATGCACCTCCCCTGTTTGTGCTCTGTCTCTCAAAAGTAAATAAACATTAAAAAATATATATTTAATTATTTATTTATAATTATTATTTTAATTATATACACATAATTTAAAATACACTCAAGTGAAAATGAGAGTTTTCATTTATAAAAGAAATCACAACAAAGTAAAAACGCTGACAAATATGAAAGCATATGATACTGTAAACATGCTTCCAGAGGCCCTTCGCAGAATCCCAAAGCTTAAGCTTCATTAAATTCCCAGTAAACACACCTCTACAAGTCAGTCTTCTTTAAAACTCTATTTCTAGTGTTGAGAGCAGTGCTTGATATGTAGCAGATACTCAACAAATATTTTGGAATGGATGTATTAACTTTATTTTCACAAATTAGATTACTAAAAATAGATTTTTTCTATGTTAAAAAATTGTTCTTATAATTATTATTTTTTTATTTTTTGCTATGGTCCTATTTCAAATACCAATAATGTACATGCCTGTTAGCATGTCAGTGGGCTCTAAGCAGAAAGTCTATTGTACTTCTTTACCAAATGGAAAAAAAATTGCATCAAAAATGTATACTCCAATCTTTTAGATTGTATGTATATATATTTGTGTGTGTCTCTATATCTTTATAGAGCACATGTATTAAAACTTTAATGTTGAATTACTAAGATTTTGGTTTTTCAGATATCACCACAAATAAAAACCCTTCAGGGAGAGACCATCTATATTCTGTTTTCTTTATAATATATGTTATAAACATTTATCTCTGAGATAAAGATACCAATATTTTATATAAAACAATGCATAAAATGTTTTCTTTATTCTCAAATCATCCACAAGACACTACTTAAAAGGTTATTTGAATTAAGACAATAACATTGCGTTCAAAAGGTAAGCTATTTGGCTTGCATCTTTAGAGTTGAGTTTGTTAAAATGGAATTAAATTTAGTTAAGTTCCTCTTATGGTAACATTTTAAATTTGCTGAGGGTTGGTAGGCTCATGTCAAGACTGTTAGGGGTGTGTGTGTGTGTGTGTGTGTGTGTGTGTGTGTCTGTGCGTGTGTGTGTGTGTGTGTGTGTGTGTGTTATAAAGTGCAGCCTTCTGATCAATGCACACTTTTTCCTCCCATTTTCCTAAATACATCATGAAAAAAGGATGAGGTTTCCGCCTTAATTGCTTGTGCCTTTTATTCACATTCCTCTCTCAGCCAGAATTGTGAAAAGAGTGTTAGTAAAAGGCTGCACAATAGAGCTTTTCATTAGGCCCCAGCAAGGCACACAAAGGAAGGCTTTTGGAAAGAGTGAATGCAGGAGTTTAATTTGCAGGTGGAGAGTAGATAAAAGGTGCTGACACCTCTATTCTTCTCTTACTTAGGTGACCCTTACCCTGTTCAGCTGATCCCAACTACCATGGCAGCTGCCGCTGCAGCAGCACCAGGCTTAGGCCCGCTCCAACTGCAGGTAAGTCGGGAAACAATGCAGAAGAGACAAAGGTTAAGTAAACAGGCAAAACAGCTATTATCGTGTTAAAGCAAAATAAGGCTGAGTGGTGATATTTGTCTCACTCTTTTTTTGTTTTTGACTTCCCTTGCACTGATTCTCAACCAAAAGTTGAGTGGTTGACTCTTTTAATTTGTGGCCCTGTTTTCTGTACTAAAGAGAGCTTATTATACATTTTTATCGCCTGGTATGATTTAACAAAACGGTCTCAGGTTTTGCTTTGATTACTGTGTAACATAGTTTCATCACAGACTGGTCCTCATCAAGATAAAAAGAACAAAACTGTCAAAGACATTCACACAGATACTTATGAATCAAGGCAACTTAACAGAAATTACATTTTAAAAAATGTTCAAGACACCCAATATTTTTGACTCTGTAGGTCTTTTTATTCTCCTGCTAATGCCAACTCAGTTGGGCAAGCAAAGAGAAATAAACCAAATAAGCGAGCGCCTAAATGAGCACAACTTTATCCAGGCATTCCAATTAAGACCTTTTTAGCCCTGAAGAATACATATTCCCATATATTCAAGAATGTCAGTGATAACTTTACCAGATGTCCAAGTGATTTTAGAAATTTTGTCTCCGGAGTTGAAAAGAATATCAATAATATTATATTAAAGATATCTTTCATTAACTATTTAAATCTTTAAATCAGCATCCCTCAAAATCTTCCCTAGCTTCTGTTGTTATGGACTTCATAGTTATGCAATTAATGAGGATAACAAACCATCTAATAATAGAATCAATCACCCCTGTGAGAATTGTGTATTTTCCTTTGCCTGAGAGACACAGTATATCTGTAAACCCAGATATATACCAGTTGTGCTTAATAAACTTAACTTGTATGCACAATAATGCATTGTCATGATAGATGATCTTAACCTATAAGGAAGAATAGAGTTTTATATTGTAGCATTAAGAGACAAATATATCTGGCCAGCACTGGGGATTGTCAGAAGACCTGACGGGTTTCTGAAAAATCAGTTGAATCTCACAGGAAGAACACAGGAGGAGCTGAGACATACTATGTTCTACAGAGGTTAATAACAGTCATTCCTAATCTACCTTTTCCACAAAAAGCTACAGTGTGAGTAAGTGTTTCTTTGAGCTGGAAGTATCTTGGGAAGTGTTAGAGCCAAGGAGACAATAAAAGTAGCATAACACTTGTTATCCTTTGAAATGGCATCCGGAAATAATGACAATATGGGAAAGTGGTTGTAATCAGTAAAACTTAAAAAGAGTAGTGAAATTAAAGGAAGAGGGAAGCATATCTGGAAATATATTTGAATGTAGAAATAGGAGTTTTGGAGATTTCTGATGTCCATTTTAAAAGTAAGTTAGACATTCTTGTCTCCTTTCACCCTTGGGTTAATGGTGAGAGGAAGCCGGGGCAAGTATGTTTCACTGTAGGATTCTAGTAGAAAGTAGCTTTGTTAGGCAACAATCCAAACTTCTCTTCCTACAGAGATGGTATTAAAGTATTTGAAATTCTTTTATTTCCATCCTTATAATACATCAGATTCCCCTAAAATATCAAGATCTAAAAAAATCGTTTTCAGAACGAGGAAAAGACACCAAATGTATTTGCTCTTGCTTTCACTATAATTTAATCTATAAGTAGAATAAAGATCTTTTTTATATAAGTGACATTGTACCCATTAACATATATGAGTTTTAGTTAGGATCTCAGTAAACCAATACTGTGGTATAACAGGAAAATTAATAATCCAAAACTCTTTTGTGGTAAGCCACTAGCTACTAGTAAAACACATACAGGAGGACCTGGGTAGCTCCGTTGGTTAGGCATCCGACTTTTGGTCAGGTCAGGATCTTGCTGTTCATGAGTTCGAGCCCCTCATCAGGCTCTGCACTGACAGTGTGGAGCCAGCTTGAGATTCTCTCATCTTCCTTTCTCTTCCCCTCCCCCACTTGTGCTTTCTCTCCCTCTTCTCTCTTCCTCTCTCAAAAATAAATGAGTAAAATTTAAAAAAATAAACACATACACATAAACACACATGCAAATTTTTTACTCATGATTTAAAAATGCTACTCAAATGCAAACACATTTCAAACTCATGACATTTGCTAACTCAGTAACCTGCTAACCAAATTATAACAAAAATGCTGATGAATTGGCACTTCTACAAATACTCTCTATGCATCACACTGCTGAAAGAAGTAGCCCGATTCATAAGGGCAGTTATCTATTTCAGACTGCATGTCAATTTCATCCCTCTTTACACAGATATATGTTAATTCAAGCCTCTCATTTTGAACATCTAGATCTAAGAAGGGCCCTATAAATGTATTCCTACTCATGATTGACTTTGCCTACCATTTGTGTTTTCTTTTGAAACAATCTTTTCCTGTCATTGTTCATACTTGGATGACATAGAGTAGAACCACAAATCCAGGATCTTCCTTAAAGAAAGAATGAAGAGTACAGTTATTTTAAAAGATGAGCAAGAGGACGTGTTTTAAATGCAGCCACTTTTTATTACTTAAATATTATTTCATGTTCCTGGATAAAATAATGAAGTTCTAGCCATGTAATAAAATACACCTTATATTTTAAAATCACCTTACTATATACTTTAGGAGCAGTTGAAATAGTCTAAGCATTGTGATGTATTTATTTTTTATAGAGCAAAAAGTGGCTTAATCTGGATTATGTAATTAACATGTTGTGCCAAGGGACTATTTTATTTATTTATTTTACAGTAAGATATCATTCTGTTTCTTCTGCCTTTAAAGTCTTTCCCGAACCTCAGATCCATATAGGCAACTATTTTTGACTGTCAAGAGGAAATATATAGGTGTTTACAGACAGTATAAGCTGAATACCAAATGTAACTTACCAGTTCTCTTTCTTGGCCCGAGACCTGCTCATTCTCTGGTCCTAGCAAATGGCTCCACTCCATCTTTGCTCAATATGGAAACATGAGAGTTATCCTTGTCTCCTCTTCCTCTACATCTGTTCATTCATTGTCTATGCATTCCACCTAATAAATACAGCAAGGATCCATCCATTTTTTTTCCATCATACCTATTATTACCCTTCTGGTCAGGCTCCCCTCATTTGTTGCCTAATTTACCACAATAGCTCCTGCACTGGTCTTCTGTCTTCATCTTACCCCCTCCGATGCTCTCTCTACTCGATCAGAATAATCTTTCTGATTTTAGAAAATCTGATCATGTCCTTCTCTTACTTGTTTTCAAGTTCTCTGGATCTTTACATGTGGTATTTCCTCTTCCTGGAACCCCATTACCCCACACCTTTACCAAGCCAACTCCTATTTCACTCAGATTGCAAGATAGAACATCACTTTCTAAAGAAATATTTCCTTGTCCCCAGGTCTAGATTAATGTAGCTCTTATGTGCTTCAAGAGCACACTGTATTTACCCTCTCATAACACTTGTAGAAAAAGTTTAAATTCTACTTTCTGGCTTCTACCAGATGGCAAAATCTATGAAGACAGTGACTCATCATCATTTACATTAACCAAGTGTTTGAAATATTTTATGAACTCAGTATCTATTATATGAAAGGGTGAAAAATGAATCTTAACATCATAATAAGTTAGGTATCTATCTTGCTCAAAGAACTACTCTGCTTTATGATATTGGAATTAAGCTGAATAGTAATGATTAGTTTTCAATATAAATTAATTTTCATCCTTTAAAAAAGACAGTAGCCAAATTACAAACACCAAAGGTGTCATTGGCTCATGGAAGAAAAAAAAACTAGTAGTTTGAATTCAGTAAGATATATATTGAAATTTTATAATAAAAAAAACTTATTCCCTTTTCATGAAATAACCTTAGGAGAACACTACATGCCTAGCACCATGGTTAGCACTACAGTATTTTCTTTACTTGTATTTAAAAATATATTTTTATGACAGTTTTGCTCCATACCACCTTATTCAATCTGCTCCAACTACACTAAGGGCTTTGCTGTCCCTTGACATGCCAAGGCATGCTCCTAGCTTCCACCTTAGAGTTTTATATTAGCTGTCCCTCTACCTGAAATGCTCTTCCCTCTGCCTGGAAGGCTCATTCTCTCACCTCATTCAAGAATCTGCTCTAATGTCATCTCTCTAAGACACCTACCCTAACTAACCTGTTTCAATCACAAAATAACCCTGCCAGATATACAACATCTTCTATTTCCCTTATTCTTTTTTTTTCCTATAGCACTTGTTATCTTCAAACATCCTATATAAGTTACGTACTATGTTCCTTATTTATTGTCTGTTCCAAATACTCCGTAAGCTTCACCAGAGCAGGGACTGTTATTTTTGTTATTGTTGTTCAATAATGTATCTCAAGTGCTCAGATTAATACCTAGCAAATAGCTGGTACTCAATATATACTTACGAAATGAAAGAAGCTATCATGAGTTAAGGGTAATAATCATTTTAATAATATAACAAGGCAGTATGTCATTAATTTCTGGAACAAATGTTATTAATTTAAAGACCTGGGAACTTTATATTTTTCAGCCCCTATTAGGAGATTCTCAGTATATGAGAAATCCCTAACTCTATCTCTCCTGCTCTTTCTTCCCTTTATCTCATCATAGCCATGGTCTGCTACAAAGAGAATGTGTTTTAGCATTTCCTGAAATTTATGTTATTCCTTTAAAGTAATTAGAATTTATACACACAAAAACAGACCAAACAACTTAACATTAGATTATTCTTGTATGGTTTGTCAATGTATGTACAGACATACATAAGAATATGAACTGCTGGAGGTACTTTGACTCAATATGGCGCACCTTGCCACACAAAACTAAAGTAAGTGATTTCCAGATAATAGAAGAGTGTATTATCAAAATAGTAACTATCTAATTAACAATATCATATTCTGGGTTTACCCTTTTATGTTTCTCCCTCCCTTTCTTTCTCTCTCTCTTTTTTTTCTTTCCTCTTCCTCTTCAAACTACCTGTATTTTTCTTTCAAGAGCCAATGATGCTTTTGGTATTTATCTTCCTGATATTGTCTCTTTTCGGGGGGGGGGGGGTTCATGTATGTAGAAAACTAATATAGCTTCATTTCAGTTTCAAAAAGTGAGGATAATTATTTAAGCCAAATAAAGTTACACTTTGAATCTTTTGGATGTTTGGACTGGTTAAAATCAGCTAAGCGAATCATCTATTTCTAATTAATGAAACCAAATAATGGCAACAGTGCATCTGACATTCATTCCTCATATTCATTGTCATTAATTTGCATTTTACTTAATGGACATCATGAATTTTTTAACAGTAATAGTTATAATGTAGTGTACTATTTCTATTTTTTAGCTAGGCTTCTATGACTTGAAATTAGAAGGCAATATTTATCCATTTATTTCTCACTTTATAAATACCGTATTTTTGTTGGCCAAAAGATGGTTGCCACCTGTTCTACCTATAGGAAGCCAAAAATGTTGACTCCAACCAATGATTAATAGTGATAAGCAAAGGAAAAAACATTGAGATTATCCTTGGATTGTCATATTTTACTCAAAATAAGCAAGTAGCATTCATTCAAGATTTTTTACTGAATTAGTGAAACTTTTTAATGAATTCAGTAGGATCATTTTTTAAATTCATAATGGTATTTTTGGAAGAAAGCCTCAAAATTACAAGTTGCCATAATTGAAATCTCATGGGCTATCATTCCAGTAACTGGTATCATCACTAACATGCATTCTCTGGGGTTGAGAAAATGAGAGGTGTCACGTGATCACGTTAGAGAATGAAACATACAAAATATCAACGGAAATCAGTCTTTTTTCATAGCTATCAAAGGTGCATGCAAGTCCTAGTGGAAATGGCTTAAGCTTCTGTGTGACAGACAGTAACATCAAGGCAGACATGGATAAAAAACTGAAGTTCATCTTTTTATCAACCTCCTGCCAGTCTCCGAAGGAGCTCAATAATTATGACAGGACACAGATAAATGCTTCCTATTTCCCACAGCACTGTAAGTGACTGAGCATGGCTTTATGTATCTGACCAAGAGAAACACCCAGAAAATCAATAAGGGAGAAATAACCATATGGAGGGGTCTGGATATGAGGAATTTTACCTTCTTATTGAAAGAATTGCTTACAAGGATGGTTTTTCTCTTTACCTACCTACACACTGTACTATTCAGCGTAACTTTTAGGTCCTTGTCATGTTCATACAGGGTGAAAAATGCTCTACTGCTCCTCATTTCAGTTGCAACCCTGGTGCGCTGTTTGCTGTTGGACTTCTGTCTGCATGAGTGAGATTTCTTGCAGGTTAGAAGAGTGAATTCCCTCTTTGCGTCTCCCTTCGACCCTGAGCCTGCAGGGCAGACAGACAGAAGCACACATATGATTAATACAGCACAGCTGCAAGTGTGAGTCATTTGCATATGTATTAATAGAGGCAAAAAACCCAACAATTAAATTATATAGAGACATCCTGCATACTAAAGAACATATGCAAATAGGCCTGAAAAAGTGCAGCCAACATTTTCTCTGACTTTTCCAAGCCCATATGGGCTAGAGTCAGAACCCAGCAGTGTTCAAGAATCTCCTTTAAGGAAGAACCTGGTAGGAACTACTTTCATACTTATTACCACCCCTAGGGTTCCCGGGAGCTGTTTTGACATTTGGACAATGGAGACAGTACAAGCAGTGTCTTTTTCATGCTATTTCTGTATTTTCTTGTTTCCAGCAGCTTCATGGTGTGTCATTACATGCTAACAGAAACATCAGTACATGTGTGCTTTTCCATAGTACCCGTTTTTATCATAATAGCCAATCAAATAAATGCTAAAATTTGCATTGTATTTGAAGTCCTATCATCACCCTACACTAAAGTAATACAACTATCGTCAGTGCCAGATTTTCTGGTCACAAGTCAGTCAATGCCCATTACTTGATGGCATTCTGTGTTCTCTTAATCAAAACATACGTAGGTTACTCTGACATGTTTTGTGGCTAATTACCATACGTAAAAGGATTGTGAGGCTCAAGGCCAACAGTAAATTATCCATTCCTAGGACTGGATAATTTAATACAATATCAATGTATTAAAATTTTAAAAAGTGTACAGGTTTTTCATTTTATTGAAAAAACAGAAACTACTCAATTTTCTAGTCGTGGCTATATCTATGTAAGAAAGAGCAACTAACATTTTTCAGATTCACAGATTGTATTTATACAAGAAATTTATTCTTCAACCTAATTGTCAATTGACCTTATATTATGAGTATTCTTTAATTATTCAAGGAAACTTTTATGAAGACAAATTCAACGTTAAGAGTAGTATTTCACATAATTGCCTTGATAGGACCGATAAGAATCTTGAACCTAAAGAACCCTGATGAAGACAGATGCCTCTTAGGAGGAGCAAATGCTGAGGTTTGTTGGTACCAGAAAACTGTTGAATAATATCCATTCTTTGCCATGGTGAAGTCTCAAATGGCGCAACTGGAACATGTAAATTGCATTACCTACAACTGGTAAACATAGGACAGAAGTCTGTAGTTAATATATGCAGAAAAATTTAGTCTCTTAGCAGAGGATAATTAGGAAACAGAAAGACTAAAGGAAAAAATTTTATTATATTAAGGCATTGTCTTTGGATTAATATTTTAAAAGGCACTGTTGCCTAATGAGAGGCATTGTGACATAATGGTTGAAAATGTGGTACCTGCAGCCATCCATGACTTAAAGAACTATTATTCTGTTATTCACCAGCTCTGTGACTTTGGACAAGTTACCTAACTTCTCCATGCCTTAATTTTTTGTCTGTATAATGTAGGCATAAATGATATCTTTTTGTGAGGATTAAATGAGGTAATACATATAAAGTGTGCAAAGCAACAAAAGTGTTAATTTCAGTTTATCAAATATTATGTGCTAGGTAATAGTAAATGCTTGGTATTATTAGTTGTTTAATAACTGTTATTCACTGAAATTAAAACTATTTCTTTTTTTTTAATGTGTATTTATTTTGAGGGGAGGTGGACACAGAGAGAAGGGGAGAGAGAATCCCAAGCAGGCTCCACACTGTCAGGGCTCAATCCTGTGACTCTGGGATCATGAGCTGAGCCTAAATCAAGAGTCTGATGTTTAACCCACTGAGCCACCTAGGCACCCCTAAAACTATCGCTAAAAGGAAATCTCACAAATTAGGATTTGGCAGACTTATCTTATGTGCATTCACTTTGCAGGTCAGCAGGTAAAGCAAGTTAGTAAAATTGAGGCATATCATCCTATTTATGAGGAAATACTTACATTCCCCTGTGTGGTACAATTTTAAGACCCATCACAAGAATCTATGGGAAGCAATGAGTTTGCTTATCCCACCAAAATATAAGAAGTTACTTGGAGCATAATGTTCTGTATTTTGCTGTTACTCACTCTTTGTCTCAATATTTATATCTATAAAATAAGAATAATGCCTGCGGCACCTGGGTGGCTCAGTCGGTTAAGCGTCTGACTTCGGCTCAGGTCATGATCTTGTGGTTCTTGAGTTCAAGCCCTGCGTCAGGTTCTGTGCTGACAGCTCAGAACCTGGAGCTTGCTTCAGATTCTGTATCTCCCTCTCTCTCTGCCCCTTCCTAACTCATGCTCTCTCTCTCTCTCTTTCTCTAAAAAATAAACATTAAAAAAGTTAGAAAAAAAAAGAATGCCTCCTGTTGAGTCCTGTTTTTCCATGGGTGTAATGCAAATGGACTGTCTCAATGAGCTGCCCACGCTATTCTAAATAAATACCTTATACTATTTAAAATAAGTTATTTACATAGATGCCTTTAATGTAATATGCAGTTTTAGATAAATAATATAAAAAAGATTTTCTGGTATCACCCTTCAAAAGTCATATCTCTTTTTTGAGGTATATTGATAGAATATTTATTCTTATTCTAGAGTAAGAATACTCTTACTCTTATTCTACTCCTCTGTTGTCTATATATAGATACGAAACTATTTCTCTTATAAATCTGAGAAAATTTATAAACTTTGTATGACTTTCTTTAAAGAAAAAATTCCTTTGGTTTCAAACTTGAATGTGGAAGCAAATTATTTTTATAAACCCCATAGTATCCTAAAAATTTTATTTACTCAGAAAATATTTATTCTTTGTAAGCTCTTCAGCTAAGCATGTTAAGGAATGCAAAGATGAGTCAATTAAGAATCCTTAATGGATTATCGAGAAGCCTGAAATTTAAAAGAATGAATGCCGTGTGAAAGTGGAGTAAAACTTGAAGAAAGTCATAAAACCTCCTTTCCTATCAAGTATATTCGAAATGGAAAGGACCTCAGAGACCATTCACTGAAAACCATTATTTGAAACTATTCACAGGAATCCAGGCAGCTCCAAGAACCCTAAACGATAACATTCACTTTTGTATGTTTTATAGATCTAGTTATACAGGCTAAGATTGTTTGAATGAAAGAATCTGCTGCTAAAACAAAATTTTAAAACCATTCTTTTAGTCCACATCCATAATTTTATTGATGATGCCATTTGGACTCTAAGTGGTGACCTGGCTAAATCCAATTATTAGCAGAAGTGTACCACCTGGGATCCTAGCAACTGAAAGCTAAATCTAGCTTGTTCCCATTTTACCATGGTATCCTTAAAAATAAACTCATATATTCATATATATTATTTTAAGTAGGTTTTTTTTTGTATAAAAGGGGGAGAAAAATGGCTGTTTTTGCTTTTAGACTATTAAATTAAGGATGAATAAAACAATGGGTAGGATTTGCATACTAGTAACAATGACAACCTTCTGAATTGCTTTCATTTTGCTGAGTTCAGTGATTGTGCTCTGTGAATTAATTCTTTTGTGAAAAGCTATTGAAAGATCAAGGAATTTAGAAAACAAAACAACAGAGAAGCATGCTGTTTCATATCTATTTGTTCTTAGAAGGTTCAAAGTGGGATTGTTTATATCACAAGTCTTGTTGATATTTTATTTGCTTCTCAGAAGAAAGATAGTATTCAAAGATGATTATATAATCATGCAGATAAGATTTTGTAGTCATGAAAGAACTGTTCTGAGAGAGAGACCAAGGAGAAAAATCACATTACAATATTGAGCTGTGTGTGGTTGGCAAATGTCTTCAGGAGACTTGAAAATAGAGCCCTATTTGCTTCCTTCAGATGAAAAACTGAGGCCAGTCCCATATATTTCAAATTTGCTGTTTCCTGTGGAAGTTTCTCAATATTGTCCTGCCAAACTGAGGGCATGCAAAGAAAGGTGAGGAGGGTGGGAAATGAACCCTTAATAATTTCATATTTCTTAATCCTGACCTTTACTTTAATGTCATACTCCTTTTCTTACCTAGCTACTGTTTGGATAAAGGAGGTAGACAGGAAGAAATGGAGGAATAGATTCAAAGTATGCTCGTGGATGATTTGCCACGATGAGCATTGGGCCAGCATAATTAATGCCTCCAACATGAACATTACAACAGCAGTCTCTTCCTTTTCCCATTATCAAAACTTCTTCAACATAGAATGGAAAAAAAAGTAATAGCGATAGTGAAAATTGCAATCACTTCCTTTTAGGAATGAGGCAGAACTATATAGCAAATGTTGTCCATCTATGGTAGTTGCTTTAAGATAAGTTTCCATTGGAATTTTATACTGTGCCCTACAACTCCAGCCACTTCAAGTACGTGCTCAAAATATTTTTCATATGACTAGTTTCCCTCTATCCCTCTAAATTAGCTCTTTAGTTGTAAAGGAATCTTAAGTTATTATAAACCATGCACCTAAAACATTTGATTAACATAGAAGTTATGCCAAGACACTTAACCAAACAATAAAAAAAAAAAAAGCTAGGCCCTATGTGTCTTCATTTTTATTCCTTCTTCATTTGATTCATCTTTTATCTGGTTTATTTCCAGAGCAATTTTAAACTTAGATGTTTTAGTGTCACCTTAGACACAGGCTAGCATCAAATACATTATGAAACCATAAAGTATCCTGTCATAGATTCAATCTTTGCTTTGTAACTATTTAGTAGTATGCGGCATAGTAACTAGTTAGATGACTTGAATGGCTTTAGCTGTTTTTCCTCCTTTTTGTTAAACGTATTCCCCAAACTTGATTTAAATATTTTTAACTATTTAAATAAATCTAACAAATAAATAATATGCAAATGTTATATACTATATAATGAATTATGGGCTTTTGTTTTATGAGACACCTTGTTTGTGTGTCTGTGGTCAAGGTACTCAATACCTTAGTCTTAGTTTCTTCACATGTGAAATTTGCTAATATTCTTCCTGCATGGCAAAGCTAGTGTAAGGTTTAAATGAGATGCTGAATACAAAATGTTTAGTATAGCATAACCTGTCAGCCATCATTAGCTGCTGTCATCCTCATTATTATCTCCTAGGTTCAAGTACTTACCCTTGTCAGAAAAGAGCCTAACAAATTATTTTGTAATTTAAGCCAGAAAGTAATTGTCTAGGATATAGCAATTATGTCTTACAGTACAAGGAGTATGGTTATTGTAGAAATCCATCTTATTCAAGTACTTGATGCAAGCAGAATGTCTTTACGAAAATAAAATACGTTTTTAAAATAATCTTTCTTATACATGTAAGACTACAAGAAACCTATGTTTCAGTTCTTCCTAAAAATAAATAGAATCTATCTCTCTAATGTTTTCATTCCACGTGAGTTACTAGAGCTTTTATGGCATTGGCAATCATTTGGGAAAGGAACGAGCTTTTCCTTTTGAAGGGATGTGCTACTGGAAAGTTGTAGTGTTTGTTACAATGAAGAGAGTTTTACAACATGGAGAGTTAGGGCATAAGAATAGTTAGGGCATAGAAAAGGCAGCCAAAGTAGCTTATCTAACCATCATTATCCCTCTAACGACCCAAATTGTTCAACAAATAAGGGTTCTAGTCTCGCCTGCCTTTGAAGTGATGTAGGAGTCTGGTCTTGAATCATTTAATCTGTTATGACTCAAGTTTTCTTATTTGTAAAATGCATATTACTGTCCTACCTCTAGCTGTCCTACCTATATATAATGGAGGAAGGAAAAAAATGAAGCAAAAAAGGGACTAGTGAAAGTAACCAGTAGCCCCAGAAATCCCCAGAAGGAGCCTTTGCACCTTACAAGTGGACTTCTCTGATTTATGGACACGTTTATTCATATGCTGTCAAGGAAAACATGAGACAAGGGTAATGATGCAATTATTGATCTGAGACGTTCAAAAGAAATGCTTTACACACTTGAAAATAATCAAGCTAGCTCTGAAGATCCGATTAGGCAAGAAAGTTTTATTTATTCCTATTAGGTAGCTCCATGGAATGAGAAGATAGATGAGCAGGTCAGACCAGGACTAGATTGCCCAATAGACAACCTAACAGCATACTTAAACACAAGAAAGGAAGAGCTATCTAGATATAAATAAATAACAATTTCACATAAAATAACTTCATGGCAGTAATCAGAATACTGTCATTTTTTAATTACAGTCACGGTGTTTGGACACTACCAACTTTTTTTGTCCTTAGGGCTGCTAAAGGTTTTAAAATAGGAACATCAGGGCGCCTGGGTGGCTCAGTCAGTTGGGTGGCTGACTTCGGGTCAGGTCATGATCTCGCAGTCCGTGAGTTCGAGCCCCGCATCGGGCTCTGTGCTGACAGCTTGGAACCCAGAGCCTGTTTCCGATTCTGTGTCTCCCTCTCTCTGACCCTCCTCCATTCATGCTCTGTCTCTCTCTGTCTCAAAAATAAATAAACGTTAAAAAAATTTTTTTTTAATCTGTTTTTTTTTGGGGAGGGGGTCACGCCTGGGTGGCTCAGTCGGTTAAGCGTCAGACTTCGTTCGGCTAAGGTCATGATCTCGCGGTCCGTGAGTTCGAGCCCTGCATCAGGCTCTGTGCTGACCGCTCAGAGCCTGGAGCCTGTTTCAGATTCTGTGTCTCCCTCTCTCTCTGACCCTCCCCCAGTCATGCTCTGTCTCTCTCTCTCTCTCTCAAAAATAAATAAACGTTAAAAAATAATTTTTAATTAAAAAAAAAATAGGAACATAATTCTAAAAATCAACCTTTCTGGGGGGCCTGGGTGGTTCAGTCAAGTGAGTGTCCTACTCTTGATTTAAGCTCAGGTCATGATCTTCTGGTACATGGGATTGAACCCCACATCAGGCTCTCCACTGACAGTGCGGAGCCTGCTTGGGATGGTCTCTCTTTTTCTCTCTCTCTCTCAGAATAAATAAATAAATATTTTTTAAAAGTTAAAAATTGACCTTTCTGTTCCTGTTTGTCGGAAATCTTTCTCTTTGTTTTTACTTTTGTGTCTCCTTTTTTTTCCCTCTTCACTTAACTTTTCCTATGTTCTTAGCTGCCCTCCTGTGTTAATCCTTCTTTACCTCTTTCTTCCCCTCTTCTCTTTTCTTCAGGTCTTTTCTCTTCTCTTGTTTGTCAAGATCTGAGGCTGTAACCACTTTTTTATTCTCCCACAACAGTGAAAAAGTGGGGAAATTATCTTTTTTGGATGTATTTGCTTGTTGACTAAATAATTACAGGAGTAATCCAGATATGAGCAGAGGAGTCAGAAATTGGAATTAGGAATATTCAAATGGCAAGGATGGAAACTATCAGAGGAAAGTATATCTGGGCCTTTTTTCTTTTGCTCTAAATAGAATTCATAACATTCTAAATGATCTCAGAAGATCCTAGCCTATTCATTTTCTCTATTAATAAAACCAAATATGTCAATGATACAGGCTTCCATTCAGACCAGAACACCAACAGTTGAAACAGTCCTGTTTTTACCCACTCTCCCATTAGAATTGGTATGTTTTCAAACTATGCTTCATAGATTGGGAAAGAAGCGTGAGTTCTCTTGGAAAGGAAACATGTAGATGTGAAAGCTCTGCTCATTATTTTTATACTAAGAAAGTACAGCACAATTGGTTTCTTAGCATCAGTGGAAATGGAAAGAACTGCTTTTCACCTTGTTTATTTAATAGTCTACTCTCAGTACTTTATACTCCTATTAGCTCAAATGGTGGGTGGTAACCCCTGGCTAGCTGCTCTCCTGCACACTCAAACCATTTGTAATTCATTTTTATACCCATATGGAGATATAGAAAGATCAGGACTTAATTTTATAATGTTTTCAAAAATCTTTGTAATCTACAGTGCTAGCAAATTGTCACTTTTCTTGTCTCTTTCTTGGGAAGGAAGGCCCAAGTGTTTCAGAATTATAAGTCAAAGTTGTTGAATAAGAATCTTTCCATTTTTACATGGTATCTTCAATTGTTTTTTAATTTCTAAAATGAACATCTAGTAAAATTGACTATTTTGGATGCACAATTCTATGAATTTTCACCATCACTCCCACCACCACTACCATCACCACCATGTCAGGAAACAAGACAGCTTCATCACCCCTCAAATTCCCTCATGTTTTTAGCCACCTGGGAAAGAAGTTCTGTCATCGACTGCCCAAGGAGTTGAAACCTAACTGTGACAAGACAGTCAAAGCTAAGAGGAGCAAGCTATCTTCTAGTTCAGCAGGCATCCTTGTAAGCCCACTATTTTAATATGGCTTTCAGCTCTGTCTGCTCTCCTTAATTCCAGCATTTCTTTGTTCATGCTTTGTTCATTTGGATTATTTATTTATTTATTTATTTATTTATTTTGAGATAAATAGAGAACATGAGCAAACAGGGGAAGGGCAGAGAGAGAGAGAATCCCGAGCAGCAGTCTCCACGCTGTCAGGGCAGAGTCCAATGCAGGGCTCAAACTCTTGAACCATGAGATCATGACCTGAGCCAAAGTCAAGAGTTGGATGCTTAACCAACTGAGCCACCCAGGCACCCTTATTTGGCTTTTTTTTTTTTTTACAGTACCTTCTCCACTGATTTTGTTGGACTTAAGTATTTAATTTCTGCATTTAAATTTATTTTTTAAAATTTTGATTGTGATCCAAGCTTTGCTAATTTTTATTAAGCTTCCATAGATTTACTTTTTGTTATGGTAAAATATACATAAACATAAACTTTACTATTTTAACCATTTTTTAGCACAGAGTTCAGTGGCATGAAGTACATTCTTGATGTTGTAAAGCCATCACTACTTCCCATCTCCACTACTTTTTCATCATCTCAAATGGAAAGTTCATACCCATTAAACAATAACTCCTGATGTTTTCACCAGCACCGACCCCCAGCCAGTCTCTGGGAACCACCATTCTACTTTCTGTCTCTATGAACTCTCTATTTGAAGTACCTCATGTAAGTGGAATCATACAATGTTTGGTCTTTTGTGTCTGGCTTATTCATTTAGTATAATGTTTCAAGGTTCACCCATGTTGCAGCATGTCAGAATTTCCTTCCTTCCTTTTTAAAGCTGAATAATATTCTGTTGTTAGTATATGCTACCTGTTGTTTACCCATTCATCCATTGACAGATATCTGGGTTGTTTTCACCTTTTGCTATCATAAATAATGTTTCTATGCACATGGATGTACAAAGATCTGTTTTAGTCCCTGCTTTCAAGTATTTGGGGTATATACCCGGAAGTGGGATTTCTGCATCATCTAATAACCTTAGGTTTAATTTTTTGAGGAACTGCCATGTTTTCCACGCCATTTTACATTTCTACCACCAATGAACAAGAGTTCCAATTTCTCCACATCCTTGCCAACATTTGTCATTTTCTATGGTTTTTGCTGTTTCATTTTGTTTAACTTTGATAATAGCCACACAAATGGGTGTTAGGTGATACCTCACTGTGGCTTTGGTTTGCATTTCCCCAATGATTAGTAAAATTAAACATCTTTTTATGTGCTTATTGGTCATCCCTATATCTTTAGAGAAATGAGAATATCCTTTTTACAAGAGTTTCTGGGAACTGACTCTTGGAGAATGTTTGCTTTTTCATTGTTACCACCTTAGGTGAGCCTTTAATATTTGTTGATTGAGAGAGGGATACATAAATGAATGAATAAAAGAACAGGACCTATTACCCTTTATCATCCAGAGCATCTGAGTCTTAGAACTGGATTTGCTATGTGGGGCAGATTTCTTAACTTTGCTAGGCTACATTTTCATAATCTATAAACAGGGATAGTAATATCTGACCCTTAGAATTGTTATGCAGATTAAATACTATGCAAAATGCATTTAAATTAGTGACATACCAACAGGAAATTAATTTGCTAATAAAGATACCTTAGTGCTTATAATTATCTGCTATGTTTAAGTTTCGTAATACTTAAATGCTGATTCTTTGTTTCGTTGTTAATGCTAGGAACACCCTCTTAAAATAATCTGTAAATTTTTTAAGTATAAACTTCACAGGAATTAGTTCAATATCTTTCAAGAAATATTTATTGATTAAATTGAAGAATGATGAATGAATGCATATGTGTACACACATATGCTCACACATATATGTGTGTGTGCCCGTGCGCACACACATGCACACACACACACAACTTTAAGTTGTATTTGGCTCATATAGATTAAAAGTTTCACTATGTGGCTTTTCTCATTATTAGTAGCGAATCCAAAATACTGTATTGCCTCCAACTCTATTGGATTGATATTTAAAGAACTGTGACGTCTGGCAAATTTTTGTTTTGTTTTGATGGCTAAAATAATAAACTGTAGGTAATTCTATCTGATTTTTGCTTCTGTTTTTTTCTGATTAATTCCATTGAATTAATAACACCATACCTTTTACTTTCTGTTAATAAAATAATAGTGATAATATTTACTAATTAAACTAATGAGACTGTGGTGTGGCATTTATAGAAGATTTTGTGAACCTTTTGTTAAAGTTTGTGGAAGTGTGAAATACTATAGAAGTACAAGATCAATGGTAAGTCAATTTGATGTTGATATACCCTAATGGGTAAATTTTCCCAATCATATGAGAGAGAACACTACTGAAAAATGTGTCCCCTATAGTAAAGTATTTTTACTTTAAATCAGATTGACTTTATCTTCATTTTTTTTTCTTTTATCACCTTTTTATTTTCAAACTGGCTGAGATCTGAGGTCAGTGTTCATATACTAATTTCAACCAAACATAGACGTGTAGGATCAGAAGAGGAATAAGAGATGGTCCAAATAAAAAAGAGAAATGTTAGATTTTTTTAAAAAAGCTAATTTGTCACTTCACTCATTGAGTATGAACTGAATAGACTTCTAACCCTTAAAATACTTTTTTTTCCCTCTTTTTATTGCCTGGAATCTTAAGAGCTTTATCATTTGCAGTCATAAAATGAAAATATACACCAAACCCTCAAAGGGCAAGTATGAAATTAAATTATATTTGGGCAGCTGTAACCTTTTAAAACGATCAGATTCCAGTTAATGTATTTCTTCCTGTTCCAAGTGCTGCCATAGTGTTTGATGGTGGGAAGCAGTCCAAAGGGCATTGGGAGATAATAAATTCACTGTAAATTTCACCCCAAGGCATGTCTCGATACACCAAGGCCTCCATTTAGCAAGGCTGACCTAAAACTCTTGTCACATCCAAAGGTCATTTAGGTTGGGGTTGGTGTGTCCCATCTATCTTTCCTTGATGTAAAGAGTGACAGTTGAAACAGGATTGAGCTCATAAACAGTCATCTGAATATGAAAAAGAAGCTAGCTTTGGAGTAGGAGGGGAAAGTGAAGAAAGAACTACCTTTTACAGGAGAACTGGCAAATGCTGTGCTTTTTGCAAAGTCAATGAAGGGTTGACATGATCTTGTAGCTTCTGTTTCAGAGCAATCATTAACTTGAAAGAAAGGGGCATTACTGGACTGGGTTGATTTAGAACATACTCTTCTTTCTTTTGTTTGTATTTGTTTCCAAAAGGGTAATTTTTAGTAAGTATTTTTTAAAAGAATCTAATATTTCCAACCTCCTTTTACTTTAGAATACCATTACTCCTTTCCCCCTTTAAATATGTTCTCTTGAGTTAATGTACAAAATGAACCAACACATGGGAACACATTAGAAAAAAATGTTTTAAAGAAATAAAGCGTAATGTGGTACTGGAAAACAGTGTTTGGTTTTTTCTTCTTTCTGTTGCCCTCTTAATTATTATACTTTTGTGGTAAAATATGCATAAATATAAAATTTATCATTTTAACCATTTTTAAGGGTACAGTTTAATAACATTAAATCCCTTCAGAATGTTATGTAACCATCACCACTATTTACCTTCAGAACTTTTAATCATCCCAAATGGAAACTCTGTACCCATTAAATAATAACTCTCCATTATCCCTTCCCTCAGCCCCTGGTAACTACTTTTTTTATGTTTTATTTATTTTTGAGAGTGAGAGCACAAATGGGGAAGGTACAGAGAGAGAGGGGGACATAGGATCCAAAGCAGGATCTTAGCTGATAGCAGCAAGCCAGATGCGGGGCTCAAACTCATGAACCGTGAAATCATGAGCCAAAGTCAGATGCTCAACGCACTGAGCCACCCGGGTGCCCCCGCTGGTAACTTTTATTATACTTTCTGTCTCTGTGGACTTACCTATTTATATAAGTGAAATCATGTAATGTTTATCCTTTTGTGTCTGGTTTATTGATTTCAAGGTGTACCCATGTTGTAAGCATGTATCACTCATGCTTACCTCACTTCTTCAAAAGCAGTATTCATTTACAAATATGAAGAGTAATGGATATATAAATTCCCAATCATAATAACCACAAGTCACATATAGTGTCACATATGGGGGCATATTAGACAAGTACTAGATAGATAGAAGGAAAGATTAAAGTCTAACAAGTCTTTGGGGAGGAAAACATTTAAAATCCTATCATTAAGGCAGAGATCTCTGTTCACTGATGTGTTCTACGTGTCTAGAACAGTGGTTGGTAAATAATAGGTGCCCAATAAATAAATACTGAATGAAGCAATCAATTTAAGGCAGGAAAGCAGAAGTTAACAATTGTTGACTATTTCTCTGGACTATTCTGATGATATATGAGAAGTATGTTGTGTGCGATTGAAAAGGAAGCTTGCCATGATTAGAAGAACTAATGAGAGTCAAGACACATTGTAAAGGCAAGGTACTATTAGAGTGTGTTTCTATTATTGTAATTGATTTAAGAGTAATGTGTGGTGTAGGTAGTGCAAATGACTCATTTTTAATGCATTTTTCTTATTCTTTTTTAAATTATCCAAAAGAACCAAGGTTAGTGACTATGAATTGAATAAAAATATAAAGTTTTAAATATGATTAAATTCTCCACAGAAATTATACAGGAAGTGGCAAATATTGAAATAAGGATGAGACTAAGAATGTTGAAAAGTATATAGCCAGACTTATTCTATAATTGATTTTGAATCAGTTTTAAATCATGTAAAAAAGTGATTATGTTAATCTTATTCCATTAAAATGGGGAGTAGATGTATCAAACCCTTCCAATCAATTCTCATATTATAGCTAGACTAGTCTTGTAGAAATGCAAATCTAATTATGTCATTCCTCTTCTTAAACTATTACGGCTTCCCATCTAGCTTTTTGAGCATCTCTCCCACCACACTAGAGTCTCACTGGCCCCCTTCCAGTACTCTGCTTTTGTCATGATCTACCCTACCAGTAGCTTGTTTTGCTAGTACTTTTTCCTACTCCATGTACACAGTTGCATCCTCTCATTCTTCTGACCCCTAAGTAATCGTATTTGTAGAGGAGCCTTTCCCAATCTGTCTGACCGTATCATCGCTCTCTCTTACATGCCCTTAAAACACCATGATTGAGAAGCAGACCAAACTGAACCTTTTTTTTTTCCAACTGGCAGTGGCCAAGAAGAAGGAGGATGAAAATGCTAGGAAAAATGTCCTCTTGGGTGCTTCTCATGTCTTTTCCTGCACTACAGCTGCCATAAGATAGTTCTTATCATAAGAGCCCAGGCTCTGTCAGAAGTACTGTTAGAATTGCCCTCCCTGGCCTTGTCCAACTCTTTGCCCAAAAGACCCAAACCCTACTACTGTATTTAAATGACCAGAAAAGATGTTCATAAGGAATTGGTTAAGAGTTATGGACTTTAAAGTCTTGGATTCTACCCTCAGCTTTACCTCTGACGTATGTGCCTTAGGACAATGACTTTTACTTTTCTCTGTGCCTCAGTGGCCTCCTCTGCAAAATAAGAATAGTGTCTATTTCCTAAGCTTCCGAGAGAGACAGCATGGGCCTGGCACCCAGTAAGAGTCCTATACATTTTAGCTATTATGGTTATTTTTGCTGCTATTACCATTCTGTGTCCAGATTTCTCTCAAAATTTAGATAAATTTATGTAGTCAAATAACCAACACTAATATAATATCTAATTTTCTCTTAGTCATAAAAGTTTACGAGAGAAAATGAAGGAAAAAATAAGGGACAAATTCATAGGAAGAAGTGTTTTTAATTCTAACCCATCATATGTGCTGTCTGTTGGTACCAGCTATTGAACAAAATAACTAGCGAAAAAAATCTTAAATGGCTGTGCTTTCTTCAGGGAGAGTAGAGTTCTGTCACTAGTGATGCAAGAAGTCTTTTTTCTTGAAGCCTTTTAACCCCTGGGCTTGTAAACTATCATTGACTCAGAGGTTAGGGAAAATCCCTGTTTCCATTGGCAAGCAGTTAGGGAAATCCCACTGCAGTAGAGAGAATTCATCACATAACGTTTAAGTTTGGAAAGCCTTATTTTTTTTTAATATTTTTATTTTATATTTTTATTTTTTTTTATTTTTGAGAGAGACACAGAGAGTGCAAATGGGGGAGGGGCAGAGAGAGAAGGAGACAGAGATGCACTGTCAACGTGGAACCCAGTGCGGGGCTTGAACTCAAAAACCGTGAGATCATGCATGACGTGAGCTGAAGTTTGACACTTAACCAACTGAGCCACCCAGACACCTGGAAAGCATTTTTAATAGTAGCATTGTTATCCCCATATGGTAAATTTGTATGACATGTAGTAGAAAGGAAAACTTTAGGGGATACCCAGACTTCTGAAACTACTAGTTGTTTTATCTTTGTCAAGTTTTTGAACCACCCCCACTGCACACACAGACGTGTTATGGTGATCCCTGAAATAGCATGCAGACTTCTAGCAAAGTGAGTGGCACTTCGTAGTCACTGAGAAAATCATGGCTCTTGCACTGCCTCTCCCCATATGTGCCAAGTATTTTCAAGCTTCCAGCAAGTATGCAATCTGGAAGTAGGTTTTTTTACAATATACAAAATAATATATAGTCTGATTTAATATGACTTAACACACAATTTCTCTTTTTTACTGAATAAAAATGCTCACTATTTTTAATGTTTTGATTATTATAACATGCCACCCCCAATGTATTGGGATAAAATGAGCAATTATTTCACAATTATGAACTTAGTCAAAGGTAAGCATTTGCTTTAAAGGTCTTTCTGATAATACCCAGCTTTCTTATAGTAAATAAAAATATGTGATAACAACAGAGTTTTTCCCCTTGATAAATAAGCATTTCTCCTCTTATTGTTACTTTCAAAGGATTTTCAGCAGTGCCTTTTCTCCCCCTATAAATTAAACTAATTAAAGCTATGAGGATAGTCACTGATATATAAAAGATTTGCAGACCTTTCCAGCCAGTGTCCCCTTTACCTTGCCAAATGGAGATGTATTTACTGGTTAGTGACCTCAGGAATAGATGCAGAGCGTTCCTCCTCCCACAGTCATGAGCAGAAAGTCTGGAGCAGCATAAAAAGGGTCAATCGAATAGGTCATACATCATATGGGGAGGCAGATGTTGGAACATATTGTAATGGATTACTGTGCAGTACATGAAGATGGCTTGTGGAGTAGAAAAATCGAGGAGGGAGTGAGAGAGATAGATAAACTATCCGTTGGTGTTTTCTTGCATGACTCTTGCAAATATATCTGGATCTTTAAGGAATGGCTTCAATTGTAAAAGTCAAAATGTTTTTTCTAACTGTTCAAGATTTATTGGTGTCTAACAAAATGAAGAAAGCTTTTTAAAATCCAGTACATTTGAAGCATCTCTTATTTATACGCTTCAGTATCTGCAGTGTGACAGAAACAGCTTGAGAGCATCATACCTGTGAAAAAGGTCTTACAATTTAAGTAAGTTCAAATGTGTTCTTTAATTTTTATCAAGATGCCATCTTCACACCCTATCAACACTCCACTCCTCATTGATAGCTCCGTATTCTGTCCAAGTATCACACTGAGTGGGACTGAATTTAATATAAAGTAATAAAGATTGTCTATGTATTATTAACATTTGGTGATAGCAGCTTTACATATATAACGTTATAGCATCTGTACATGTATTCATGATAGTTTTTTAATGGTATAACTGCACTCTAGCCAGACATAATATTTTACTTTTGTATGCCAGCTTTTCTAAGGCATATCATCCAGGAGTGATACTTTTAAGGAGGTGTGGGTCATAATTGCAGGAGTCTCTGCCTTGGAGCCCCTACCAGCCAGCCCCTTGTTTCCTCAGACATGCTTTCCACACAGCTCACCTGTTTTCTCTGAAGGCAGAAAATTCCTTCTCTGAAGTGGATAACATTTATTTTTCCCTTGTGTCTTGCCCCCCTGCCATCTTGAACTCACCTCTAGATGTCAGCTGGCCATCCAGACTTAGAGGCTTTGTCCACCTAACTCATTTCCTTGTGTAACCTGATATTGAAGCTCTTATGTTCCAATACCTTCAACTTCTTCATTTTTTTTTTAATTCTGCACCCTTGATATACTAGCTATTAGTTATCCTCCATTTGGAAAAATCTATAGTAAGTCTAGGTTTACTTACTCTTTCTGTTTGATGCATCTTTCTTGCCCTCAAGTTTCCTTAGGAATTGTGTCCAAATACAGCAGATCATGGATCTCTCACATTGTGTATACTTACTTCAATTAGCTTTTCCAAGTGACCCTGGTTCCTGGTATACCCAGATTGTCACTCCCTTCTCTCCCTTGGGAAAAACTCCCCAGTTGGAACTCTAGACTGGAGATGAAGTGAAAACCCTTGCCATGTCCACACGGGCACCCCCCCCACCAGTCACTTTCCTCCCTGGACTGTGGTAGTGAGGGTGAACCAACAGGAGAAATGTTTCATACCCCTACCCCCCACCCAGCTTCTAGGGTTTAACCACCAAGGAAGTTAGGAGAGAACTTTAACCATTTACTCTCTACCCCAGGAATTTAATCCTCACAGACTTGACCAAGAAAAGATTCTCAGTCTTGAGAGCTAGCCCTAAGTGTCTAGCCTTCATTTTTTTTTCCAGAAGTCGCCTTAGTGGTTTCTAAAAGTCATCAACTTTCAGAGCTCGCTTTACCATGCTAATGTTCCTTGATGGGGACAAAGAGTGAATAGCCCTTCACAATCATCACTGTACTTCTCTCATAGGATTTTTTTGAAAATTAAAGAATAAAAAAATTATCATTGTATAAGTATATAAAAATTTACATGAGAGTAAAGTATGTTTAAATGTATTACTCTTGTATTGTCATTATATTACTTACCATTATGAACCTTTTCCTAATAGCTATACACTGCTATTAAACTGGACCCTCACACAGTTTCTCTGGTAGGTTTTATTCTTTACAATCAAATTTGAATATTAAGAACTCTTACAACTAATAAAAAACTCATTTTTTTTAAAAAAGGGCAGAAGATTGAGTAGACATTTTTACCACAGAAGACATAGAAATGGCTAAGAAGCACACGAGAAGGTACTCAACATCCTTAGTCACTGAGGAAACGCTGGTATAGTGGATACCAGTTCTCTCCTACTAGAATAGTTATAATCAAAAAGATAGGCAATACCAAGTATTGATGATACAGAGAAACTGGGACCTTCATAACACTGCTAGTGGAAATGTAAAACGGTTTAGCTACTTTGGAAAAGTTTGGCAGTTTCTTAAAAAAGTAACTTGAACTTACCCTATGACTCAGCAAGTCCAATTCTAGGAATTGGGTAAAGAGAAATGAAAACACACAAAGACTTTGTACAGGAATGTTCAATAGCAGGATTATTCATAATAGCCTAAAATTGGAAACAACCCAAATGTCCATCAGCTGGATAAATGCACACACAAATATGATCCATCCATACAAAGGAATACCATTCAGCAATACAATGGAGCAGACTGCTAATACATGCTGCAACATGGAGGAACCTCAAAAACATTACACTGAGTGAAAGAAACCAGATCTCTTTTTGTTTAGTCTCTTCTAGCACTGCTCCAGTAGTGGTGACTATAAAATCGAATAACCTCACATCCTGCCTAGGAGAAGTAGAATGAACATGTTCTTTTATTTTAAAAAGGGAAGGGGAGAGCCTCTGTTTTAAGAAGTGTCCTGTGCGGTATACAGAAAATTTTTAAATGTTTATAGATATATTTTTCAGTTGATTTAAAGGCTGACGCTGTAACTTTGCGTGCTGTGTTTACTCTGCCTAGAATATCTTTCTGCTTTTATCTTGGACTTCCTTAAAGGTTCATGTCTAGCAGGGCTTGTAGCCATGTCACCTTCTGGACCCTACTTTAGAAGCCATTTGCAAGTCAGTCACAGACGAGCAATTTAGGCCATCCAGGACCAAAGCCAAGCATCTTCTCTTGAATGGCGCTGGGGATAGGAAAAGAAGGAGTGCAGGCTGTGGGCCCAAACATGGCGCACTAAGGAGATCAAGAATCTAAGTTAAAACTTGCCCTCTGTATCATTTGTGTGGAGGTTGGGGAGAGAATATGCATAACATAAAATTTACCAGTTTAGACATCTTTAAAATGTACAGTCTGTGGCATTAAGCACATTTACTTGTGGTGCACCCATCACCACCATCCATCTCCTGAACTTTCATCTTCCCAAAATGAAATTCTGTACCCATTAAACAATTAAGTCCATTTCCCTGCCTCACTCCAGTCTCTAGCAACCACCATCCTTTCTGTCTCTATGAAATTGAATACTCTAGACACCTCACCTTGTATTAATGGAATCATAAATATTTGGTCTTTTATGACTGGCTTATTTCATTTAGCACAACATAATGTCCTCATGGACCATCCATGTTATAGTATGTGTCAGAATTTTCTTTGTTTTTTTTTTAATGTTTATTTTTGAGAGAGAGATGGAGCACATGAGAGGTAGGTAGGAGGACAGAGAGAGAGAGGGAGACAGAGGATCTGAAGCAGGCTATGCTCTGAGAGCAGTGAGCCTGACACAGGGCTTGAGCTCACAAACCATGAGATCATGACCTGAGTACAAGTAGGATGCTCAACCGACTGAGCCACCCGGGTGCCCCAGAATTCCCTTTGTTTTTAAGGCTGAATAATATTCCACTGTATGTTTATAACACACTTTGTTTATCCCTCCCTCCATTGATGGGCACTTGGTTTCTTCAACCTTTTGTCTATTGTGACCACTGCTGCTCTGAACACAGGTGTACAAATATCTATTATACTCTCTGATTTCAATTATTTTGGGTATATACCCAGAAGTGGGTTTGCTGGATCATATGCTAATCCTATATAGTTTTTAAAGGAACTACCATACTGTTTTCCATAGTGACTATGCCATTTTACATTCCCACCAGCAACCAGTAAGGTCCTGATTCTTACACATTCTTGCCAACATTTGTTATTTTCTAGTATTTTTATAACAGCCATCCTTGTGGTTTTCATTTGCATTCTGGTATTTTGAAGGTATGTTTGTCAGGATGGGAGAATGAAACATTTTATTAAATACTTCATTAGATTAATTTGTAAATTGTAAGTTTTTATAAATTTGCCATGTGAGTTTCTCTTTGCACTTTTGCCCTGGGATCCAGCAAATTTAAGACCTATCCTATTTTTCTTGCAATATTCTTGGATAACATCAGAAAGAAGATGGGGCGCCTGGGTGGCGCAGTCGGTTAAGCGTCTGACTTCAGCCAGGTCACGATCTCGCGGTCCGAGAGTTTGAGCCCCGCGTCAGGCTCTGGGCTGATGGCTCGGAGCCTGGAGCCTGTTTCCAATTCTGTGTCTCCCTCTCTCTCTGCCCCTCCCCCGTTCATGCTCTGTCTCTCTCTGTCCCAAAAATAAATAAAAACGTTGAAAAAAAAATTAAAAAAAAAAAAGAAAGAAGAGCTGACAATGCTAGGGAAAGAAGTCCCATGTTTAAACTCAAGTTGCTTTGATAATTTTCTGTGAAGAAACATTATGAAAAATAATGTGCAATGCAAATTTATTCACATTGAAACATGCTGATATGTTTTGAAAGATTTTCTCCAGTACATTAGTTTCTCTTTAAACTCCACATTTAAGTTACATTAAGAAGCTGAAATTAAGCTATAAAGATAACACTTATGGAGCCTTGAAATTGCTTTCTGAATTTTTTCCTCACAAATGTTACTCCTTGTTTCTTCCCTTAAAAAACAAACAAATGCTTTTCTTACACATCAGATCTAACGCACATCTTTTAAGTTTGATTTAAACTTTAGAAGTACACATTTACCTATTTTTTAAATCATAGTAAATGACAACACATACATTTGAAAATCTCTAATCCAAGTAGTTAACACATTGTATGTATGTTAATTTTTGTTGCCAGATTTCAGTCCCTGCACTTAAGATCAAAATGTTCTGCCATTTCTGTACATATATTTGAACTTCAAGGGACTATTAATCAGGGGGTTTTTAGTTCTGTGATGTTCTTTTTAAAAACTTAGGTTTATACATGTTTTTGTATGTGAGAGTTTAGAAGTGACTACTACTTATTTCTGAGTGAGGGCTTTCTTGACCCTCAAGGATGATTAAAGGTCTTCAACTTTCATCCCAATGCCTATTTATGTTCTCAGGGTAAACTAAAACAACCTTATTGGTCTCATTTGATTAAATATTAAAAATATGTTAAATTCATTTATATAGTATACCTCTTTTTTCTCTCTTTTATTTTTTGGTGTTTGTATTATATTTCATTTGGAGAAAATGATTCTATTTATAGAAATAATTTTAAACAATTAATTTAGCAAAAATTATATGAAATCGTTGTGCCGTCTGTTAGCACTCCTCATTCAGATAATGGCAATGTAAATGTTTACAAATTTACTGAAAGAATCAGTATGTTTTACTACATAGCATTTAGAAAAGACAACATTTTCAGTCATAATTTTATTTTTTTTTCATTAAATCTTTTTGTACCCAGCTCTCCTACCTAATATGATGAAGTTTGTGATATGGGGAGGAGAGATGTAGGGAGTCAGATAAAGGGAAGGTAAAGGTGGAGAGAGAATGGTGAATGTGACTTATTTTGCACTATTTTCCCAAAGAGTGTCCCCATGTCCTAATCCATGCCTGTAGTAAAGGAAGGTAAGGTAATTGGATGAAACCATTCACCATCATTTGCTACTGGCTCCTGAGTAATTGCCAGTATGTGGTGTCCTCCCTGTCTCCTGTACCTTTATTTAGATCGTTTGGGCACACAAAAGGGAGATATGAAAATAGATCCCATTTCAAATGAAATTTAAACTTTGAGGGGTGCCTGGATGGCTCAGTCTGTTCAGCGACTGACTCTTGCTTTTGGCTCAGGTCATGGTCCCGGAGACATGGAATTGAGCCCCATGTTGGGCTCTGTGCTGAGCATGGAGCCTGCTTAAGATTCTCTCTGTCTCCCTCTGCCCCTCTCCCTGGCTGGCATGTGTGCTTTTTCTCTCTCAAATAAAAAATGAAGAAAAAAATAGAAAGAAAATTAACCAAGAGAAAAGAATCTAACGAAGATCAAAGGATCTCTTGAACTAACCAAGAGGAAAGGATCCCAAAGAACATTTTCTATGTAACAACCATAGACCCTGCTAAATACCTGTTTGTTCTCTGAATAATAAATATTTAGGATTCAGTGAGTAAATAGTGTATATCCCTTTATCAGAAAGAAGGCATTTCCTATTTGTCTTTTCCAAAACAGTTAAGAGTATCTATATGCTTAAATGCTTGGTTCTATTTTTTTTAAGGTATTAACTTTTTTCTTATAATCTTTATCAATTTTTTGGTTCATAATTCCACATTGACTTATTCATTTACTGTTATAATTATGACTACAACAAGTATGTTATACTATATTTTGTTCCTATGCTGATAAGGTTTTGAAATGCACTGTTTCTTTGACCCTGTAAGTAAATGAAATAAATGGATGAATGGGAAGCTTTATCAACATCACTGTTACGTCTTTTCTCTAATTCCTCAAGTAGTAAAAACATTGTCTTTCCTTCCAGGTTTTTAAAAGGTCTTTCACAAAAAGTTACTGCCATTATTAAATATATACTAAATATGTACCAGAGGTTTATGTTTGTTGAAAATTAATCGTCTTATTTTATGCAGTTCATTTATGCCTTTATTCATTTCTAATTTTCCTTGCCTTTAGGACTTCCTGAGAAAGCATTAAATAATAGAGACAAAATCCTTGCCTTCAAGGAGTTTACTAGTCAGTAAATGGTTTGAGGGACCAACCAGTGATAGATATTTTTGTCAGTGCATAATACTTTCAATCCAAATACTCCAGATGGTAGTTAGTAGCAACAATAGGTGAAGTTGTAATTTTAACAATTTGGGGGAAATAATCTATTAAGAAAAAGTGGCAAAATTTTATGATCTCAAGGAAGTAATCAAATAGTCTACCTTAGAATTTAAATAATCTGTTTTGTGGAATTTCTCCACCCCTTTCACTGAGTACCAACCTCTAGTTTAGGATAGCTGTGTAGAAATGGCTACCTTTGTAAGAAAATACAATTGTATCTACTGGTGGTTTAAAGGCCAAGTTGTCCAAGCACAACTGTACTGTTTTCCCTGAAATTAGCAACAATTCATTCGCACAGGTTAAAATATCTGTTTGTCATCATCCTGTCAGATTTTTGTTTTGACCCCACACTGTAGTTCAACAGGAAGAATGCCTACTAATGAACTATCAGCCCACTGCCTAGTAGTGCTTTGGTACATGTAGTACATTACAGGAAAAAATAATACTGGTTGAGTTTAACTAAGATAAATATAATTCAAGGTCATGTTGTTATAGATACAGTACATCATACCCTTAATATTTAAAAAAAAAATATTTAATGAGCTATACCTTAGGGAAAGCCCATGATGGAATGGCTCTACCATTTTCAATATCAGGATATGAATTATAGGGAAATCTGTATGACTTAGTTCTTTTTTGTTTTTTTCAAAACTAAAGAAGAAAATTCATGTGTCTTGGCTGTCTTACAAGATAGTATAATGATTGTATATACAAATGAGAATATGTGATAGGTGAATACTTACGTATTCTATGAAGTAAAGACTATATAAATTATACTATACATTCTGTTCTTCTCTTTCATTTTTCTTTTCTTTTCCCCAGTTAATTTGTAGTCATTTATGTGTCCACTATGCTATGAACTTGGTTTTATTTTTTTCATCTTCACTTCCACAACTGTTACTTCAACTCAAGTTATCATTAAAATTATTACTGGGGCACCAAGGTGGCTCGGTCTGTTAAGCATCTGACTCTTGGTTTCAGCTCAGGTCATCATCTCAGGGTTTGCAAGTTCAGGCCCCGTGTCAGGCTCCGCACGGAGCCTGCTTCTGATTCTCCCTCTCCCTTTGTCTCTGCCCCTCCCCTGCTTGCTCATGTGCATGCACGCTCTATCTCTCTCTCTCTCTCTCAAAATAAACTTAAAAAAAATTATTGCTCCTAAATTTTAATAACCACATAACTTCTACCTTGTCTTATCTTTATTCTAGTTTAAAACATCACATATATTGCTTTCAAAAATCCAGTGGCTTTCTCTTGCCTACATACTAAATTTAAACTTTGTCTTTATTTCAAGATCTTCTATAAGGTGAACTAGCCTACAAACCCAGCACTGGTTTACTCTTCACAGGGTGTGCACTCAATTAGTCACTATCTTTTCTGCCATTCACTGTTCCACACCATCTTCTGTATTCCCTTGGCTCAACTACCTCATTCCTGCTCCTGTGCCTTTAAACTGTTCTCCCTTCCTAGAATGCCACTTCTTTTTTTATTCCTAGCTTAGCTATATCTCTTCTATGAAAACACATGAGATCATACTGACTCATTTCCTTTGCCTTCACAACTTTAAAAGTGGCATACAGTTATAGTACACTAACATGCTCATTGTTTTATGTTTACCAATCTTGATTTAGGGAAGAAACTATGCATAAGCATGCTTTGTATCCTCCACTGTACTTGGCACAGTCCAGAGTATATAGTAGGAAGTCAGCACATATATATTACCTTGTTAGTTTCTTTCTTGGTATAATTAATTGCTTAATAATTAGAACTGTTACTTACTGGTTAAGGATTCTTTGCCATGTGTTTTTCTGAGTATTTGATACTCACTATGTGATTTATCTCTCACGTCAACCCGATAAGCTCAGTTTTATTTATCCTGAATTTGCAGATGAAGGAACTGTGGCTGGGTTTAGTCACCCAAGGTCACTAATTCAGAACTGCTATTAGTGAGGTTTATCCTACTTTTAACTGTTGCAGTAGAAGTACACTAGAAGTAGAAAACCATGCGTCCTTGAAAGAGCTAAAGAAACAAAGAATGTGTGTTTACGGAGCAAGTTGAAATAAAAGCGAGTTACTTGTGTGTGTTTGTGTGTGTGTGTGTGTGTGTGTGTGTGTGTGTATACACTTATGGACACATGAGCACCAAAAAGACACTAAGTAATCAATGGATAGATTCCACTGATTATGTGATTTTTTCTTTTATATGATTTTTATTTTATATGAATTTTTTCTTAAAAAATCATTGAATTAGGTATAGGGATGAAGGAAGGGAAAGGGAATAGGAACACAATATTTTAAGTAATATAAAGAGTGGAAAACCTAATGATCTGTGGAGTTGGAGAATTTTAGAGCTTAAAACAAGAGTTTCAAGATAACAGTAAAGTTATTCTGCAAGGCAAAACAGTTATTCTGTTAGTCTGGTCAACTTCATGAAATGAGTGTTCTCTTTAAGCTTTAGCTTTTTATGTTTAGGATCTCTCAATTTCTTTCTGATGTTTAGAACAACTTAACTGCTTTTCATAAAAGTATATTTATCATAATACATCTTGTCTATAACTCTGGTTTTATCTGCAGTCTTTTAAAGAAAAATGTTAGCCAAGTTTTTGTTTAAAAAATTTATATAGTTAATATACAGATAGCGGTGCCTGAATGGCTCAGTCGGCTAAGCGTCTGACTCTTGGTTTCAGTTCAGGTCATGATCTCACAGTTTGTAAGTTCAAGCCCTACTTCGGGCTCTGCACCGACAGTGTGGAGCCTGCTTGGAATTCATTCTCTCTCTCTCTCTGTCTCTCTCTCTCTCCCCTTCCTTCTCCCTCTCTGCCCTTCCCCTGTTCATGCTCTCTTTCTCTATCAAAATAAATAAACTTAAAAAAACCATATAGATACACAATTATTGAGGTATCTACAATAAGGGAGTGGGCTCTATAGTTCACAGGATGCTTACTACTTCAGATGGCCTTCTGGTTGCCACTAGATTCTGTAACCCTTCCCTGTCAACAAGATCAACCAGTGGTTCTGTATTATTCTTGATTTTGCTTCAAGAACATGTAAGAAGTGAAATAAAATAATATAGTGTCTTAATTCCCTTGTTTTAAAATTAGCCAGCACATACATTTTAATGCATGGACAGGTGAACTTAAATTTTTTAAAAGATAGAATTAAAATAAGTCACAGCAGCATTTTTTTTCTTTTTTGCCAGTTGCCCACCCTTACATAGTAGCCAACTATGAGGAACACTGTCAGCTTCTTTAAAACTACTGAAATTTCCTTTTAACTTGTGAATTAGGTCCAAATTAGGACCCAGAAGTATTAAAATTCCTGGTTTATTTTATCTGTGCAGACTTGAAGTGTGTTAGATCCCCTAAGACTTGAGGCCTTTTTCATGCTTCTATAAGATGTAAGAAGCACGTATATTTCACACAAAATAAAAAGTATTGGAAATAGATAATTCCTACTTCCAAACCTTGGTGAAGTAGGAGAAAGCCAAATAGGAGGAAGGGGATATGGGAGATTGAAAGAAATGAACAGCTACCTAATGTTAACCATACTCTGATTGACTAGTAGCTGCTGACATTTTATTTTCATTATAAATCACTTTAAATCTCTATATTATATGCAAGTACCAGTAAGGTAGATGATACCATACCGTTATTATAAAAATATTTAAATGGATCCACCTATTTTAAAAATTTAGGGTTTTTACTTTTTCCACTCAAAAGCATTTCCTAGGACACTTTAATTAAGATAAACCTTAATTTCATATTTAAAAAGATAAAATAAATACATTTATTTGAATGATGAAAGAATGTCTATGATATTCTTTATTCCAAATGTATGTCACCTCCAACCTTTACATTCAATAAAGTGTTTCAGAGTATATTTATACTTGTATTTTCAATGGTAGCTCTTATACTTCTTTGCAAGTTGTGAGTTTGTCTATAGAGATTAATATTTGAACATTGAGTCACCTTTTATGAGTGACTGGTTCATCTATTTAATTATCTAAATAACTCAAATAGTCAATATTTTTTCAAATTATGAAATAATTCTTTAATAATCAAATTAAAATCTTGATTAATTGTTTTGTTCACATTTGTTTATCGACAGATGTTAAAATGTCCCAGGTCAATCTCTAGTAGTTATGAAACAATCTTATATTTAGTGTGTACAAACCAGTAATATGTATTGTTAGCCTCTCGGCATAATACCCACTGGAATAATATTTAAAGACAAGGATATAATATATAACACAGTATTAAATTTATAATATACAGCAATCCAGATAATTTTTTAAATATTTTTTTAATTCAGTATATGTAATTTGATACATGTATTTTACTGGACAAAATTTAAATTTGCATAGTGGTATCTTGGGATATTGGTTGTTTTCTTAATAACTTCATGAACAGGGGCTCCTGGGTGGCGCAGTCGGTTAAGCGTCCGACTTCAGCCAGGTCACGATCTCGCGGTCCGTGAGTTCGAGCCCCGCGTCGGGCTCTGGGCTGATGGCTCAGAGCCTGGATCCTGTTTCCAATTCTGTGTCTCCCTCTCTCTCTGCCCCTCCCCCGTTCATGCTCTGTCTCTCTCTGTCCCAAAAATAAATAAACGTTGAAAAAAAAAATAAAAAAATAAAATAACTTCATGAACAGTTTAGGGTGAGGAGAGAAAAAACTACTTTTTTGAATTATAGGATATAATGCAAAGGTTTTTAACACAAGTGTGGAAAGTGGATAAATTCTGATATTTTAAAAAAATGATAAACTCCCAGTCATTGTATTTGACGTCATATCCTTTTACTCTTTATGCAGTCTAAGACTTACTAATTAAGTCTTTTCTTTCTCACTGACTGAAATAAAGAATAATATAATTATTCCAATGTGCGTGTACACAAACACGCACACACACACATACACACACACACACACACACTTGGGAAGAAGGGACAATCATTATTGATAGTATAAATTTATTCCTCTGGTGTTTCTGTATCTGGAATGTATCTTGCATTAGTTGGCATAATAAAAACATAATTTCATCAATAGTTTTAATGCTCTGTTTCATTTAGACCATAGTATCTGGAAACTGTGAACAATGTATGTGTGTTTTCATGTAAATATATGCCTGTCCTCAGGTTTCAAAGTTTTGTTTCTAGAGAGGACCCCCCCTCCCCAGCTTATCAAGGTCTCTGGCTTATGCTGAGCAGTTTTATCCCTTGAATTTTCTCTTGTGGAGAAAAATCAAGATAAACTATGTCACAGTACTTTCCCTTGAGAGCTTCTTTCTTTAGTCTTTTTATTACAGAAGTTCTAACTTGCATACACACACACACGCTGTACACACATGCACATCTTTTCTATCCAGATCTTAAAATTTTCACACACTGCTAAGTGGAGGTGAAAAGAGAATTAATCCAGACATTTGATGTGACTATTTGATCTAAAACAGTCTCCTTGTTTTAAGATACTATATCATATGGCAATTATTATCAAAGTGAAATTTTCTTATTATTAATTTGATTTGTTGAAGAATATTTTACTGGTTATTTAATCAGAAAGACTATGCAGTGGCTTAGTGGAAGAGGGCATGTTTCAGACAGTATTCCTTCAAACTCTAATCCTCAAGATAATTTCAGGTTTGTCTGTGTTTATATATCATGACATAAAGTGGATTTCTGGCAAGCATCCAGTTAATTTTATCAATGTAGGTAGACTAACCAGATAGTGTTCTTGAAATACTCTCCTTCCATTCCCTCTCAATGGCTTTTTTTGTATTTCTATACAACTAATGATTAGAAAAAGAATTGTTACAGGTCCCCATTTCAACAAGTAAAACAAAACAAAACAAAACAGAACCAATATGAATCGTAAGAAAATTAGTTTGTATATGAAGCTGCATCCTTTTGTAACACACTGTGTACATTTTAAAATAGAGCAAAAAGAGGTCTTGACCAAATGTTATGATATACTTGTCTTCCCTACCATTGAGAAAAAGTAAATATGAATGATTGTTATTTGTTTGGAGTCCCTGGACATCCTAAAGCTGAAATCCTTCCTATGTAGTATCTGTCATTTCTCCCCAGAGAAGTAAGTCATGAACGTTGAGATGACAATTTCTTTCTTTAAATGTTCCAGGGCGGTAAACAAGAATCCTCACAGGAAAACTACCACATCTGAATACAGGTACTTTCTGAGAGGTGCATTTATTTTATCACTGATAGTCACTTTTTTTTTCTCTCTCTCTCTCTCTCTTTTTCTTTCTCTCCCCTGTTTCTTCTGTAGCAGTTATATGCTGCCCAGCTAGCTGCAATGCAGGTATCTCCAGGAGGAAAGCTCCCAGGCATTCCCCAAAGCAACCTCGGTGCTGCTGTATCTCCTACCAGCATTCACACAGACAAGAGCACAAACAGCCCACCACCCAAAAGCAAGGTACCCCTTTGCAGAAGCTACCTGTCTTGCAATTGACAGCTTTACTTTTCATTCAATGGCATTTATTGAATATTATGTGCCAGCAGTCGGGTTAACCACTGGGTCTTCAAGGAGCTAAGAGTCTGGTAGGATCAATAAGGATCAATAACATACATACATTGAGCCATGCATTTATTCAACAAACATGCATTGGTAGCCAGAGTTGGAAATGTGAGTGATGCACAGATTTATTAGATATGCTGTACTCCAGTGGCTTACAGTCGTATTAAATAGATACCCATACTCTATGAAACAAAGCCTTATAAATGAATCAAAGCCTTATAAAGAGTAACAGATAAAATGCATTGGAAGTTATTAGGACAAACACCCTGCTTTCAGTGAGATATCCTGGGAGGGGTTTCCCCCCCAAAAAAGGGCAACCGAAATAGACCTTAAAATAGGAGTACAGATAGGGCATACAGAAAATGTTTTATTTAAATATCAATAACTGCTATAATGTGGTGCAGTATGGATATAATTCTAGATATATCATCCATCCAATAAGATTTTCATGAAAGATATAAAGATAATAATAGTGTTAGAAGTAGGACTATTTAGAAATAGTTTTCTTTTGGGAACTAAGGAAACATTTCTTGAGAGAACATGGAAAAAGGATTGACAGGAAGAGGATTCAAATAAGTTGTTCTTTGTCTTAGGAGAGAGAAGCAGAAAACTTTGAAGCTGAAATGTTTTATGTTTGTAAGATCTTAAGGTCTTAGATGAGGATATGTGAATACATTATACTTTCTGTGAAGGAAGACAGAAGAGTGACCATAAAGTATTTTTTTCCTGAGATTACTTAGGGAAGTAACAACACATATTTTCTATTAGAAAATGTTAAGTAGAAAACTGACCCAGTTAATTTACCCCCAAAATAACAACTTTTGCTGAATTAGCTAGAATATTGTTTGTGTTCTCCATTTCCCAAATGCCATATTGGAAATAACTAAAGAGCAAAAGAATAAACAGAGAAAAAAATTAAAAAGTATTGAAAGAGAAAAAAACTCTAAGAATTTATTTTTTTTTATTTATTTATTTTTTCAACGTTTATTTATTTTTGGGACAGAGAGAGGCAGAGCATGAACAGGGGAGGGGCAGAGAGAGAGGGAGACACAGAATCGGAAACAGGCTCCAGGCTCCGAGCCATCAGCCCAGAGCCTGACGCGGGGCTCGAACTCACGGACCGCGAGATCGTGACCTGGCTGAAGTCGGACGCTTAACCGACTGCGCCACCCAGGCGCCCCACTAAGAATTTATTTTTAATCCTATTCTAGTATCCTGACAGATACCTTTCACAGTTAGTGTATTAATTCAGAAGGTGAGTTGAGAAGGAGAAGGGATCAGTTGGGAAAGTCTACTCCAGCCTCCATCTTCCCCAAATTCTTAAGGACCTTTTCCGTATTATTAAGAGGTAAATACACTTGAAAGCACAACTAAACCTGGACAAGGAACCTAGACCATGATTCACCCATAATATGTGCAAACATATAGTTCAAATTATTGTACACACTGCTGTGATACTGGGAAATGTACAAGTGCACCCTTTAAGAACTATTTCAGCCGTGTAATGAACTTGGCATGTTCTGTACCTAATGTGCACCCAAGATCTGGACTGCTTTTCTTTATAATCAGAGAAGAGCATATTTTTTAAAAATTTGATAATTATAACATTCGTTAACTAAAATTTAATTTTAAAGCAGTGATATTTTGAGGTCTTCATGGACCAGCAATTTTAATATATTGCATGTATGGGCTAATTTTGAGTAAAGTAAATAGCTGTAGCAGCATAGTCACCGTCACACGCAAATAATTCCGTGAGATATTATTCTCTGTTTTTTTTCCCTTGATTTATTAATGTGATTTCATACCATGTTTCATAATGATGCTTACATTATGACATTTCATATTATGATTTTAGACTAGATAGTTCACTTGTAAATAACTAGTGGGCTCTCTTTATTACCTCTAGAATAACTTTTTGTCATTATTATCTTCTCCCCAATTTACTTACTCAAATAATCAGGAAGCTTTTGATATCAATTAGCCTCATCCATTTATGCATCTGTTCATTCATTCATTCATTCATCCATCCGTTCAAATGTTTACTGAGCAGTTGTCACAGTGATACTTTTTTTAGGTAACCATGGCAAATGCAAAAGTGATTGAACGTTTGTTTTGCCAAGACTAGAACACTACTTTATGAGTTCTATGGTTCTAGACACTCATAGAATCCTATACAACCCTATATACCAGTTGCAAAGCAGACTTATTATCCATCTCAGTGATAATCCTCTGCCACTTTCTATAGTTTCATAAACCTCCATTTTTTAGTACAAGTGAAAAAGTGGATTGTGTTTCTATACCTATGATTATACATAATTTTAAAATATGTTTTGTGGCTTATCTTTAAAACTCAGTGTAACTTTTTAAAAACTAGCCTGCTTGAATTTTTTATCAGGTAAAGTTTAAGAAAGTAGGAGATATTGTGTTTCTTCCCATTTGCAATTGTGTAAAAGACATTAAAAGTTTAACCAACCAGTAAAGTGCCTCTTTTTAGGTAATAACATGATTTAATAAAAATATGTCCTCTAGCACGCTGTCTACAACCACTCTTATTGTCAGAAAAGATGTCTTAAATGTGCTTGTGTTTTAGCTCAGCAGTAAAGTTTAGTGCATTAAAAATAGTCCGACCAATAAATATTACTGTTGTCATTTTAATGAAGAACATGGCCAAAAAGATACAACCAATAGTAAATAAAGAGGACCCATTTCAATACATGAATTTAGTTTCTTGCAGCATGAAACTGACATTTATACATGGCATTATAAACATTTTCACTTCACAAAGCTATTTTATTTATTAGAATAGCCATCATTTATTGTTCTGTTTATATTTTTAAACAATCAGTTCTTAGTGTCCTTTGGGCATTTTCTGTGTGTTTTATTGGTCTATTTTACTATACAATGGAATTATTTTATGAATGGGCTTTATGTGTCTGTATACCTATCTGACATAAACCAAAATGATGGTTTATGTTGAAGATATATTTATTGTTTGGAACAATGGAATTGTCAGCCACATCCAAGTGATGATGTAAGGAAAATGATCTTATTGGCAGCTGTCAAAAATCAACCATGTTCTCTGGGTTTTATTGCCTGCCCTTCTTCCTAGGTGTGCCTTTGCCTTTGACTCACAACTCTAGAGAAGGACACAAACAAAACTTATTTGCAATTTGCAAAAAATGGAAGGGGGGAATCAAAAGGAGGGGGCTCCAAAAGACTGTAAAATTGTACAGCATGAGTCCTCTGATGCATGCTGTTTTCAATCTGCTGTGTGCCAGTTGGAGGCTTGGGGAGTGTGTGTGCGCACGAGAAAGGATAATGCTGAGAAATGATAGAGTGGCTGTGACCTCCAAGCTCAGCCTGGAAATCCAAGACATTGATTTCACTTAGCATTCCTGCTGAGAAATCTGGCGGAGTTCAGTTGTAATAAAAGAACAAGATTCTGTTCTAATGGTAATGGCGTATGACAGACATATCACTTTGTCTGTCCTCAGCACCAGAGAGAGGAGAATTGGAGAAAGGTCACCTGACCTGCCTGTGGTGTTGTACGAGTGCTGTACTGAGCTTTGAGCTGCTGCCTAGGAACATAATTATTTATAATATTAAATGATAAAGAAACCTTTAGAGGGTTCACAATGAACCTCTAAAAAAAACTGCAAACAGGAATCGCGTTCTGTAAATATGAAAACACAAAAAGAAATCTGGTCTCTTCAAAATCTGCATTGGAGAATATGGGTAGTGTTGCTTGTTGAGTTATATGTCCTTGAACTTACTGCTTATGAACTGTTTTCATTAATACCTGACATATTGTCATTGGTTAATTTTTCTTTCTTTTTTTTTTAATGCCTTGATATTATTAGGCAAAAGCCAAGAAAAGTATTTTGCCAATGGTTAGAAAATTAAGGTCATCAGCAGTTTTTTTTTTTAATTTCTCATGTGTTACATAAAATCCTTTTTAATACATGTACACTTGTCTCTTTAAAAATTGGTCCCCACCGCTCTGGATTCTACTCCAGGACCATTCTTTTCATTAACCAACAAAAAGAAATATATTTAGCTCTTCAGAGATATTCTTGTGTCCTTGCTGTGTCTTCACAGCTAGCTTATTGCTAAATATTGGTAAATAACTGAATGAAAGTATGAAATCATGAACTTTTGTGTACAAGAGATCCCATTTCAAGGGAATTTTACAAATACTTCCACTTTTCATATTAAGGAAAATTATTTAGTTAAGTTATTGTTTAGCCATATTGGTCCTTAAATCTCATAGACAGAATTGCTGCTCTGTTTAAATTCCTTAACAAATGTTTAAATTGATTTGTGTATAGTTTAGCATTTTGTCACAGGATGCATTAATGTATTAGTGACTTTCATTTTTACACCAACATATTTCCTTACTTAAATGACTTTCTGAATCATTTGTTGCAGTCTTTTAAAAACCTAGATAGCCTTTCCTGTGTGATAGTAACTGATCTCTTGATAACATTTGTTTTGTAAGAAAAAAATGATTTCCCTTAAAAATAATAGACTCAATGTCATCCTTAAAATAGTTATATTAGGAGGAAGAACATTTTTACTCAATTTCACACACCACTCACACAATTGTTGGTAATAGACTTAAAATTCCATGCTACCAAGAAATTCTCGTATGTCATAGATGTGCTATCTGAATTTTACATGTTAAGTGATTTGCCATTGTAAAAGTAGCCACCTCTTGGGAAAATTACAAGAGCAACTTGCAAATACTATGAAATGTCTCTTGGCATTTGATGAAAACTTGTATATTGCCTGCAACAACCAAGAATAGTTAGCTTGAAAAGCTGGTGACAAGACAGAACTCCTGGGTGCTTTTCTTTTACCTTTGCTATGACCCTAGTCATACTCCTTGGTCACAGTTGTGCCTCTATCGATGACAGGAGCACGTAAATTGTCTGAATCAATTCTTTTTTGTTCTTTTCAAATACTTCTAGCAGCGATGTTCCCATTTGCTCAGCAGTAGCACCTGGGAGTTATGACAAGGGAAAGAAATATTTTCCAACAAGACAGAAACAGTCCTAGCCAGCTGATCAGACACAATCAGATTCTTTCAGCTGCAATATCCTTATAAATATTGCTTCAAATTCAGAAGCAATAAGCGAAACTATATTGTTATCTGATCTTCTTTCTCAAGTGCAGTAATGAAGATCTTTTCTGATTTGGTGGCCAGGTGTTTGTGTTAGTGATGCCTGAATTGCCAATGACTCTTATTAGGGCATCTATTTTTTTTTTTTTTGCTGTAATGGTACCAATCACATAGTTCCATGCTATCAAATAAGCATTACATCAGTACACACTCATCTACAGGGTAGAATTTTGTAGCTAAATACCATGAGTCACAAACCATGGTACACATACAAGATTAGTATTATGTTGGGAACATGAGAAATCCGAGGATAATCATGATTCATCTTAATTGAAAATTAGTTTGAACAGGAGATATGGGAAATAAAGCTTTTTGCTAACTTTGAGATCGTGTTCTGTAATGCTATCTGGGGGAAAAGGCTGAATACCAAAGTCCGCACACAGTGTAACCACAATCAAGTTGAAACACCACTAACACTAACTGTAAAAACATTATTTTTAATATTATGGGAAACACATTCTTTAAAGAGAAAGCAAATGAAATCAAAGAGATTTTTAAGTTTTAAATGGACCAAGGCCTTCACAGGAGTACTTCCATGATGAAAGTTTTGAAAAATACTGTTCAATATAACTGTTGACTTCATTTCATATTTTTTACATTTTATCTGGCCACAAAAACTTTTGTGCAGTAGTAGTTGCTAGAGATGTAAATTCCAATATGTAAAAGTTCCTAGAATGCTAGTATTTGATGTATTCTTAGACCTTTTCAGGTCAAGATCACAAATAATCTTTATTGACTACCCTGAGCTGGAATTCATCTCTGAATGTGGTATCTCTGAATAATCCAGAGTGCTTCACTAGTGTTCATAAGAGAGGAACTGCCATTCATCTATAAATGTAAGAACAGATAAAATCACAGATCCATTGTGAAACTGTTGAACGTGGTACTTTTTACATATCTCATTTTCCCCAAAACTTCAGAACAGAAGGGGGTGTTAGCCTCAGCTAATTATAACCACATTTAAATTGCCCATTTTCTATTATTGTGCTTTAAACACTGTTTGGCATATCAATTAAATGCTAGAATTTCCCTAATACCTTGCTCTGTACACCTGCTTTGTGTTTTGTTGAATAGCTGTTGAACACCTCTCTCTCTCTGGTATTTCAATATCTGTGAAATAGCAATTTTGTGAGCCTTTAAGATGTGATATGGATGTGTCATACTCAAGAGGTGAATTCATTTGAGAAGAATCACCCCATAGAGTTAAACTGTAAATGTACCCATTATCATTATCATCACTTCCTGGGTGGGACATATGTACAGTGAATATAACAGAGTCGCCCTGTCATTTTAAATAAAGTAGTTTTCTTTTTTGCAGTCCGTGTTGCTAAACTGAAATATGTTAAATGAAGTGTTATCAACAGAACCCCTGTGATGAGCCTCCCCCTTTCCTTTTCATCTGTATTCAGTTGACAGGAATCTCAAACAGCTAGGTACTTAAACAGAGCCTTTTCTGAGCACAGTGGTATTAAATATCCAAGTCGGTCATTTGGCAATATAGTCTTATGATTCAGGAAAAGAGGGGTTGGTCACAATTGTAACATAAAAAACAGTACAAATTATAAAACAAAGAGACAGACAAGTCATAATCATGGAATTTTTAAAGAGGCAAAATATACAGAGGGATTTAGGTAATGTTCTTTGAATTCAACTGGCCTGGCCTCTGTTCCCCAGTATACTGAGTTTGTTTTGACAGGAACCTGTCTGGAACACAGCAGCCAGCTCTGATGAGCCATGTCAAAGCTTTTTAATAATGCAAACCATGGGGAAAGCAAGAGGATGTTGAACATGTGCAGACACAGGAAGATCCACAGAATCACATTTTCTAAATGGAAGTTGCCCTCTAAAATAGATCCAACCCAAAGAAGACACACCATCCAAAAAGCTGTGATTAAAGCATTTTAATTTTAAAACCAGGCAGTTAAAACCTAAATAGTGTAGGGAGGAAAAACAGCAATGTGAAAGGACGTCTTTGTACAGGAGGATCTAGAACAACCTCCACGAACATCATGGCTAAAAAGGGGAAATCATTACTATGTTAGAGACTAAGTAAGTGAAAGCCCACTTCTATGGTTCTCTTCCTTTTTAAGAAAGCATTTACAATTTTGACTTCCTAAAGTGTACTCCAAATCAGTTCAAATCCTTTATTTTCTAACCTAAGTGAATGATCAGTGCTTCATTTGAGCTGATTATTGACCTCTTTCCAACCCTCTAGACTATACGTGTACTGGAGCTATTTGGATAGAGAATTGAGAAGGGAACCCATGCAGGACCTCTCTAGACCTCAGATTTGATTCCCTATCTATTTAATCAAATATATTCTGTTTATACATCTTTCTTATTCATAAATAGGAAGAATTTTAATGGTCTTTCTCGCAGAGATGTACCAAAGTATAGGTATGTTTTTAAAAGGACAACAAATATCAAAGTCCTCTTTAGATTGATGGAAAATAGTATAAGTAAATATTCATTAGTTATATTTTTTCAATAGATTTTTGTCTAGAGACAACAAAGCATTCTATGATATTTTTAAACATTATAAAAATGGAGAGGGATAAGAAAACACAGTAATTAAATGTAGATGTAAGAGTCAAAAAATTAAAGAGATGTACCACTCTAAGCTGAAGACAAGTTCAAAGCCCAACGTATTCAAGTGTTATTTATTTCACAAAGATATCAGGCATTTTATTTATAGAAGCATAGAAGCTTAAGTAAGGAAGAAACCCAGAAAAGTTTCAGTCCAACACATAATAACCTACTTAAGGGGTCCCTTTGCCGCCACTCCATGAGGTAGCATTATTTTATTCAGAGTAACTCTTAATGTCGCAATATTCTTATTTAAATAGAGTTGTAATCAGATTTCCAGGATTTCAGCGTGTGGTTTCACTGAATGACAACTGTATTTGTTAGTACTCCTTCAGTTGCAAGTAATAGAAAACCCAACCCAAACTGGACCAAGCAAAAAGGAAATGTATTCACTCACATAGAAAAAAAAAAAAAATTCTGACTACAGGTCTGGTTTAATCAGAAGCCCAAACAATATTGCATGGAAGTATTTCCTATCTCTTAGTTCTGCTCTTTTTCTCATTCTTCAAAGGACTGTTCCTTTTTGGTGTTTTATATATGCTTACATCTATCATTCACTGATTCAACGAGTATTAATTCATGCCTATTGTGTGTCAAGTTCAATGCCAGGCAGTAGAACTACAGCTCCGATGGCTGTAAACAAAAGTGTGTCCTCTTAAAATCTTACAGTCTAAGAGGAAAAGACCAACTATGAACAATTAAACAAATAGATAATTTCATATTTTGGTAAGTGCTATGAAGAAAATAAAACATGGTAAAAGATCAAGTTCCTAGGGATAAGCAAGGAAATCTTCTTGAGATAGAGATGTAAAGGAAACCCTGTCTGACACATGCAATGAAAAGTACCTGCAAAGGTCTAGGGGAAAGTTATTCCAAACAGGAGGAACAAGCAATTGCAAAGGCCCTAATATGTGAATCTGGAAATTCAAGGTTTAGAAAATAGGCTGAAGTAGCCAGAATGCGGAAAACATAAGGGAGAATGCTAAGAAATGAAGTTGATAATGAGAAAGACCAGATCATGTATGACTTTTTCTTGTTCAGGAATTTAAGCTATATTTTAAGTTCATTCAGTTTAAAGAAATAATATGTTTTCCATTCACCATAAACTGTAATTACCTACTCATTGTCTTCCTTTCTTAGGGTACTATGTTTTTGAGGGAAGGAAATTTTTTCCTTTTATCCTTTGGATCAATTGAAAAACAGTTTAAGCATCTCTACAATACTTCCCTAGAAAACTGTGGAATTTGAACCTTAATGAGATATATTGTACCTTGCCATTGGAGGAACAAGACATTTTAATTTGACAAGTCTATTAATGGCCTATGATGTGTCAGAGTCCTAGGACCTGAGGATACTGGCACATAGTTTAGACAGATCTCTGCCCTCATGATATATATACATCACATGTATATACAGTGATGTATATGATAAGGGATATATGGATGGAAAAGGACAATTTTGTATAGCTATTAAGGGCAGCAAGTAAGTGCAAGGAGTGTGAATGTAACCTGAAGTATTTCCTGAGTTTTCTTCAGATTGACTTACTTTATCAGGGTTGTTTCACTAGTAATATAAGAAAACACATACCCTTAACAGTACCTGGAACCACCTATATAAAGCAAATTACAAGGTTGAGTTTTTGGAATGATATTTTCATACTAACACTAACACATGAGTATTGATTCAAATGTAGTCACCTTAAAAATTATAATTACTATTTATTAGCAATCATAAGAGTTTTAGAACTCTTACTTAATATCTTTTGATCATGTTAATAAACCACAAAGGAAAACAGACCCTAATTTCTAATTAATCTTTTTGCTTTTGATATTTTTAAAAATGTTTGATTTTTACCCAAAACTTTATAACCCAGTCTGACTTCAACAGATCTGCCAAGTCTCCCAGCAAGCAGACTTTTAGCTAGCTTAAAAAAGTCAGTAAAAAATGTGCTACAATCTCTTTTTTGTGCTAAAATCTTAAAACAACTATAAAAGGGTATTTTTAAATTATGAATAGCATCATTTTCATCATTAAATTGAACCTGTATTCTTCTGAATTGAATATTTTTGAGAGGATAACTTTCTTTGAAAATCTTTTTCTCTCTCACTTTTTCTGTTTCCTTTCCTTCATCTCCTGCTCCCTTCCCCTCTTCCATCCTTCCATGTCTCTAGTTGAAAATTTTATTAAAAAACACTTGTCAGGGGGCGCCTGAGTGGTTCAGTGAGTTGAGCGTCAGACTTCGGCTCAGGTCATGATCTCACGTTTTGTGAGTTTGAGCCCTGCATTGGGCTCTGTGCTAACAGCTTGGAGCCTGGAGCCTACTTCGGATTCTGTGTCTCATTCTCTCTTGGCCCTCCCCCCACTTGTGCTCTGTCTCTCTCTGTCTCTCAAAAATAAATAAACGTTAAAAAATAAAAATTAAAAAAACACTTGTCAGGTAAATATGCAATGCCACCAACTTAAAAAAAAAAAGAAACTTCTATAAAGTTTCTGTAAACCTTCTATAAATAATGTTATTATTTTATTAGTAAAATTTTAGCAATAATTATTTTATGATGTCTTTAGGCATGTACATTCATAATGCACTTAAAATCCTATTTATTTTAGTGATAGTAAGTTTATATACTAAGTTCTACTAAGATCTATATTGTATTATATTCTATAAAGTGATATTCTTTTTTAGTTACACCTGTTTTCCCATTTTCCTATGCACATATGATATGGAAGTGGCCTTAATTGTGCCTAACAAGAAACAGAGACTATTTTAATCCAAAGGCTACTCAAAAAATTACAAGATAAGGAAATTCTCCACCATCATTTATATAGTTTCTCTCTACTGGCAATAACCAACTAGAAAACAATCATTTTTAATGAGGGCTTTTTAAACAAAGACCAGAAATTGTATGAATTGATTAGTATTAAATGTGAAAAAAAAAAAGCCTTCAACAGATACACAGTGAGTGGTGTAATTCACATTGGCTATGAATTATTATTTAGTGGCTGCTTAATATGACCAGGTAAATTTTGTAAGCACGCATATTCTTATCTTATGTATCTTCCAAGTTTGAGGACATAGGAGACACAGAATAGCATTCAAAATATACAACACCTCTTTCTGTTGATTTGTTTTTGGATCTAGGAGATAATTTTATGACTCTTCTTTTACTTGAAAATAATATTTGAAATTTTTTCTATATTGAATAAACATTTTTCCCAATGAAATTATAATCTTAGGAACATTAAATTGTAAAACACATTCTTAATGGCTCAAAGTATTGAGTATTGTTAAGAACTTGTTTAACAAAGTGCTGCTTAGAAAGGAGCATACCTAAAAATGCAAGTGTCTAAATATCATGAACAGCTAGCAGCTTCCCTTAACCTGAATCCAAAGGTGTCCTAAAGTTTTCTTGGGAAAAATGTGCCCTGTCCCAGTCTAGGACCTCCTTGTAGATAATCTAATCGGATGCTTCTTAGAATTACACTCCCTTCCTCACAAAGCTGTATGACTTACAGTAGCAATATTCCACAGCTTTTAGCCCTTGACTTCCAACTATGGAGTAGCTAATTCCATTGAGTGACTTTTTCAGAACCCAACAATTAAAGAAAAAAAAATCCCTTTGTGACTTTCATTTTTCAAAAGGAGAAAGATGAGATCTCTAAATTTAGAAAAAAATAAAGACCAGAATTTTCATTTTGTAAGTTTTACATTACCAGAATAATATGAAGGGGAAAAATGTATACTCAAATACATAAAAATTCATTTTCTCCCAAACTGTTTGCCAATACCAGAAAATACTAAGAAAATACTAAGAACCCTACATTTTTATAAAACCACAAAATATTTTTTAATTAAAACTCTGTTGTAGTTCTTTTCAAGACTAATTTTCAGGACTGAGATTTTTGTATGAGACTCATTTAAATTGGGCCTTTCAATAACCAAGGAATCTTATTTTTCTAGTTCATTATATAATTTGAGTTGTTATGGTTTGTTGTACAATTCTGATGACTTTTGGCAGTGTAGATATTTCATAAATAGGAGAAAAAGAAATTGAAACCAAAAATAGAAAGGATGAAATACTGCAAAAATTTTCTCTTGTGGTATTTCCAGTAGCACTCAAAATAACATAAGAAAACTATTCTGTTGTGAAGTATGTATAAAAGCATTATGACAGCAATAGGAATGTCCTTAAATAAGTACAGATTTGTGTTTTCTATACTTCCCTGTGTAACTCTTTTGAGGATCAAAGTTTCATTTTAAGTCGGCAGGAGCTCAATATTCAGGTCAATCCTATATAAATACAGGGCAAGACAAGAATTTTAGGTCAGCTGATGGAATTTTTAGTGCCAATTTTCATGCAAATAGTGCTGTCATTTATCTAAAAAATGATAATTCTGATCCAATTTTAAGAGAACCACTGGGTAATTTTAGTTTGGTTTTACTTGTTTTTTTTTTTCCTATTAGCTTTCATAGAGTTGCAAGAAGGTAGAATTCTGATTATATCTGAGACTGCAGTTTATGGACTTGCAACAACATAATTGAAGGAAAGATCAGTTTCGTAAGATTGATCATATTAGATACACTTCCTTTATCCATTGAATTCTAAGTGGCTGGTACATAATATGCATTCAATAAATGTTTACTAGATTACATGTTTATATTCTACAACTCAATCTTAATAACATGAATTTAAACTGTACTTATCACTATTTGTGATGTAATTTTCACTATATGTTTATTTTTGCAGTTAAATTATTAATGCCACATGATCTAAGGCAATGTGTCTGTGTAAGTGATTTTTTTAAGTCAGTAATATGTTTTTAGTTATTGTCAGGTGAACTTTTGGGCCTTTAGTGTAACCATATTATTTTCTAGAATTCTGAGCATATAAAATAAAATATTGGAATTTAATGAGACAAAAAGAAATAGAAACATTTTGAAATATTCTTTCAAAATGTACTTGAATCCTATTTTTAAAAAAACAAGATCGACTTAAAACACAGTTAATAAAATATGATTTCATTTACAGGAGTTATCTTCTACTAGAAAAAAGAGGAATGTCTTCCTTTGGGGAAAAAAAACAAAAAAACAAACAAACAAAAAGCATTTTCCAAGCAATAGAAATAGACTTTACAGTTGCCAACAAAGCTAGATGTTTCTTCCCTGGTTTATATAATCTTTTTAAAAAACTACATAATGGCCATGTTATTCATAAATGAGGTTTCTAGAGTCACCATCAGGTATCACTTTTAGAAAGAACATTTTCTGAGTTTTACTCAGTAAACTTTTTGAGCACCTATAATATGGTGGACACTATGGTAGAACCAAAAAAGAACAATAATTAACACCCTGTACAGTGTAATCGGGAAGATGGACAAACTGACAATTAAAATACTATGGGCTAAACACTGGTCAAAGAACAATATGGAGGCAAGGGAAAAAGTTCCTAATACAGCCTGGGGAGAAACAGGGGAATGAGAAGGACTTCCAGAAGATGTGCCATTTAGAAGGTTTTTGAAGGAAGTGAAAACAGCCTGTGCAAACGCATGTGGGAATGAAAGAACAGACTGTTGGGTTTCATCTGAATTATAAAGAAAGAAATAAGGTGGTCTGTAATGCATGTCTAGAACATTGGGAGTAGAGTTAAGAAGAATAAGGATGAAAGAAAAGTGTCTACAGGATGAAGGCTAACCTTCTTGTCATTCTGTGACCTAGCCCCACCCACCACACTAGCCTGATTGGTTACTTGTGCCTTTCTCTTGATCCCAAGTTTTGTGTTCCATATGGAGTTACTCTCTCCTATATCATCTTGTTTTACCTCTTTTTGCTTATGTTTGCTCCACTCTAGCTCTCTGGGGTGCTTTTTTTCCTCTTCATTATGTTTTTTCCTTTTGCCTTGCACCAACTTATGAGATCTATCTTAGTTATCACCTCTCTGTAGAATTGGCTGTTCCATCCTATATGACTCCACTGCACAGATACATACTCCTTGTGTTGTATCCCAGCACCCTTACAACACTTGATTGCCATTGTCTTCCCTTGTATGAGTCTGAGCCTTTCAGCATAGGGATTATTTCTTACTTATTTTTAGTACTGAGCATAATATTTGACATGTAACTATTACTCTAGTTCTGTTAAAGAATAATCAAACAAATAAGCAAAACATCTGTGGAAGCAAACCAAGATATTATGTTCAGACATGTGACTGAGTTTGGGGCCCCTTAGGTGGAAGTATCAAAGGTCAGTGGCTTGCATCACTGGAGGATAATCTCAATGCAGCATGAGAAGCATAACTACTATTGTCTGCAGTTGAAGCAGGCATAATTTACCACCCCTTTACTATGGTCTGGATGAAGCACTCACCATATACTTCTTTTCTGCCCTGATTCTCATTGTCAAATTTGCTCTGTCAAGTATCTTGAAATTGGAAAAAGTTACCTTAAAAAACTCAACAGTATTCTGGCCAGCTATAAATTAATTAATTGGAATTCTGGTTTCTATGTTAGCAGCATGAGTTGGTTTAGTATGAATACATCTTCAGGTGAATGGTCTCCCTTACAGATGCTGAAGAATGAAGTGGATCCTGAAGTAAAAGGCAGAGGCTTATACGAATACTGGCTAGTTTTGTTATATTGTTTAATGGAAAGTTCAAATCAAATTTTAGGCAAGAAAATTATTTTGTCTTTCTGTCTTATATTTGTAAGTTCATTATTCTTTGCTTCTCTTTTTGCCAATCTAGCTTAAATATGGCAAAGAAATATTCCGTCTATACATGATCATGTATTAGTTTATATTTTACATGTATAAACATATGTATGTGTGTATATATGTATTTCATCCCTTATTACAAGAATCAAGAATGCAGATTCATTTTATTTGGCAATCTAATGACCCAAAGCAACATTTAAAATAAGGTCAAATATAAAATAAATGCACTCAGTCCTTCTCCTTAGTTCAGTCTAGAAGATATGACCAAAACTCTTATGTAATGATATCATTACAGTTGCTATATAAAATCTTTTATGCCATCCAGACTGTGAAATGTATTATTCTTTTAATGTTATGGGTTGGGAAAAATTAAACATGCGGCATTACAGCTGAGTTTCACTACACATTAATTATTTTAATTGCCTATTTCTTAAATGAATATCTGATAAATCAATCTTGCAATTCTTCATGCTTCATGACATGCTTAACTCAATACAGACACTTAAGGATCATTATGCTGTGAGAGCTTTAATACAAATTTGAGATCATTATAATTAAAATCAGACTCTTACCTGATGCTCAATTCTAAGCCTTTTCGTCTTTATTGAATTTTCTTTGCCCTATACCTTGAATTTCATATTTTAACATGAATACGCAGAATATATAATCAAGCTAAGCATCTTGAATACATCGGAAAAAAATATTTCGTCTCCTGAGCATAACATAAAAAACTGGCCTTAACTGACATTCTATATAAGTAGTTATCACCCCTTCAAATTCTTTAAAGACATCAGTTCCCTCCTGGTCACTGCTGTGGAGACAAGAATGCCTTAATGACTCTATTGAGGTTATCATTAAAATAAAAGGAGATTTTCAGACATCAGCTATCAATCACTATAAAATGGCCTGTGGGTAACCTTTGACACAACTCATTTGAAATAAACCTGGGATGGATTCATAGCCTTTGGTCAAGCCAGTAGGTGGCCTAAAGGTCTTTTCTACCCTCTTTCATTTCTTGCAATATTAGTTTCTCTGTAAATGACTGGACAGCTTTTGGATGTAGGTAAATGGCAGTGTGTTTTATATTGAAACAAAATAGGTTTATTCAAATAATAGTGTTGAGGATACTTATGCATTTACTTCAAAAATGTTCTCTTTAATTTTATACTTTAAATATATGAATACATGTAGAATTTACTTGTAGCTAGCTTCTTTGGTAAAATATTTCATGATTTGGTATTATAAACATTTTTCAAGGGTTCAGACTAATATTACCCAAATTGAGTTCTACATGATCCCTATAATAATGGGATATAACAATTTTCTTTGAAATGAAGAAGAAATTACAAGATTTCAGTTGTTAGTCTGATTTTTTCTGAGAAATTATTGCTTAACAATCCTTTTCCCTGTTGACATTTAGATGGAACGTTGCTAGGCTTACATTGCAGAGACTTGGATTCAAGTCCCAAGCTTACTAAAGTTAGGACCATAGGCAAATTTTTAAATATCTCTAATGTCAGCTTCCTTATCTGTGAAGTGGGATTGATGATATCTCACATTCTTGCTGTGATAATAAAATAAGACAGGGACATCTGGGTGGCTCATCCTGTTGAGTGTCCTACTCTTGATTTCAGCTCAGGTCATGATCCCAGAATCCTGGGATCGAGCCCCGCATTGAGCTTCGTGCTGAGTGTTGAGCCTGCTTAAGATCCTCTCTCTGTCTCTGTCTCTGTCTCTCTCTGTGTGTCTGTCTCTCTCTCTCTCTGTCTCTCTCTCTCCCTCTGCCCCTCTCCCCCACTCGTGCTCTCTCTCTCTCAAATGAATTTTGAAAGTAAATAAATTACATCTTTAAAAAAATAAAATGAGGCAAAATGTGTGAGGGTGCTTTGTAACTAGTAAAGCTATTTAGATGTCAGGGAGTAAGTGAATAGTATTAGAAAATCAGCATTAAGATGAACAGATATAAAAATATTCAAATTATTTTTTAAATATTAATATTTAGTTTACTAAACTTATTTGATGTAATTTTATGTTTTGTAATATTTAACTGACTCCCTCCAAATATTAATGTAACAAATAGTGTACAGGGCTGTAAGCATTTATTACTTCTTGAGAAACTAGCTCTCTTCATGACAAAGCCAGCATTTCTTTTGGAGTAGATTTCTTTTTCCCAGGTAAAAGTTTCATAATTTCTGTATTCAATTAGACATATACTATGCCTTTTCTTTATTCATTCTCTGGTAAGTTAATTATGAGAGAAGGAGAAAGGAAAAATACTTTAAGTTGATCATATTTATAAAATCATTATTTTTGATTAATATTTAGGGGAAGGGAAAATAATCTTTATTTCTAGTAAAAATCACCTAATCCCAAATAGCAAGTTTTATAGGACTAATATTCCAAGAGCTCATGCCCTTGATACCTTTTTGTATTTTTAGAAAAGCTGATGTGAGGATCCATGGAATAAGGGTATTATAACCTTATAAAAACTTCTGAAAATTGCATTTAAATTAAACATCTAAGATTTAAAATCCAAATCCCCGTTCTAGACTACTAGAATATAAATTCCTTCTCTCCATGACTAGCACTGTTGGGAATAATGCTTAAATGATACTCTGGAACAAATTAAAAAATAAACCTACCACATGAGAGAGGGGAAAAAAAAAAAGACCAGAGCAAATAGGACAACTCTTCTAATTCTATATATTAAAGAAAATTGCCAGTACTGCCCTTAATCTGAAGGGTGAGAATCAGTCTGGTTTAAAGCAAGTGGGAGTTGGGGTGCCTGGGTGGCTCAGTCGGTTAAGCATCTGACTTCAGTTCAGGTCATGATCTTGTGGCTTGTGAGTTTGAGCCCCACGTTGGGCTCTGTGCTGACAGCTCAGAGACTGGAGCCTGCTTCGGATTCTGTGTCTCCCTCTCTCTCTGTCCCTCCCCTGCTCATGCTCTGTCTCTCTCTGTCTGAAAAATAAATAAAAAACATTTTAAAAAATTTTAAAAAATAATAAATAGAGCAAGTGGGAGCAAAAGAAGTGAGTTTTACATTTAAATGTTATTTTTGCCTATCTTTGGACTTTTTACCCTTTGTCTTCAATGACTGCCTCTCTTTCCTGTCCTCAGTGAATGGAGTAGAAGGAATTGTGATTTAGATGCAGTGACCTAGTAAAGTTTCAAGAGAAATTAATAGGAAGCCTGACACTAAAGAGTGCCTGACAATGGCTGTGTTAGCTAACATCTCTAACTAGAAAGCAGCGCGTCCCAAAGATGTCAAACCTTCAACTCTAGGGGAAGGCAAGAAAAAAAGGGAACAAAACTCTAAAGACTAGGAAGAACTATGAAATTCAAGTAGTGCGAAGAGTTCATTTGGAGGAATACATTATGGTAGTGCCTAGGTTTCTATTCTTCCCTAGCCACAGTGACATTTACATTGTATAATAGACGTAAAGAAGTTTTAAAACACTTTATGAAAAAACAATAATGGAAAACAATTTATCAAGGGTTTGTCATTGATTAATCTTGACTATCCGTGTAATTAAGATTTAGTAGTTAATGTTTAGTATTTTTTCTATTCAAGGCCATATGTGGGTGATAAAAACAGTATACTAATGCCTGCCCTCAAAGTTGTGTGGTAAAGAATGAGTACTCAGATCATCAGAAACATTCCTTTAAAGAGTAAAACCCTCTTAATCTATTTGAATTCTGATTTTTTTGCAATCAACAATTCAAGAAAACAACTAATGCAATAAAACAGAATACAGTGGTTTGTTAGTAATAATAGGGTGCTGTCTTAGTCTTCCCTTTCGCATTTTGTCTCACTCGCCTTCAAATCCATTACACACACACATGCATGCACACACACACACACACACACACACACACACACATATCCATCCTGCCCCAAGGTTCTATGCCCTATACAATTTGGCCCTTACTCAAGTCTCCCAGATGCACACAATATACAGGTTAACTGTCACAACTGCCGTTAATCACTAAATACTAATAGTGGGCCCATCAGTCTACTGGGGACTTGTGCCCATTAGAAACTGTACATGCATATAGGTGGGCAATGGAAATGAGATTTTAGATTTAATTAAATGAGAGTTAGTATTGAGTGATTTATGTATGATTATGCCTGCTATTTCTTCTCTCCCTTCCTCCCAGGTTGGCCATCTAAAGATGGTTTATCTGCTTATAACCAGACCAAACTCTTCCTAGGATCTGTGAAACTTAAATCCCTAAAAGAACCATAGATATATTTTTTTAATTTTTAAAAAATTTTAAATGTTTTTATTTTTGAGAGAAAAGCAGAGACAGAGAGAGTGCAAGCAGGAGAGGGGCAGAGAGAGAGGGAGATACAGAATCTGAAGCACGCTCCAGGCTCTGAGCTGTCAGCACAGAACCTGACACAGGGCTCAAACTTGTGAACCGGGAAACCAAAGTCGGACGCTTAACCGACTGAGCCACCCAGACACCCCAAGAACCATAGATATTCTTGAAAATAAGTTTTTTTAGCCCTTTAAAAGTCTTCCAAAGTATTTAATTCTATTTGTTTTATTTATTTATTTTCATTAGTGTTTTTCCCCTGTGAACAATAGGCTTCCAAATGGGACAGTGGGACAGAGAGTTAATAATCATTTGTATTGGTATTGTTTATACTGTTCTGCTGTCTTTTTGATAATTCCTTTTGTAGATTCAGGCAGAGAGGTTGGTGCGCTCATTTTGTACGTTCACATAGAGGTGCCATCCCCAAAAACATGGCTTCTATTTTCTTAGAGTTCATTTTGTAAAGCTGTATTGCTCCAAGAGCTCATGCTTGTGTGTGTGTGTGTGTGTGTGTGTGTGTGTGTGTGAATCCATTCCATCATTTGATAATTTTGTAGTTCTTGATTAATGCTTTTTCACATATCTTCAAGTGACACTAACAGGAAAGTAACAATGACAAATGCTTTTTAATTATGAATTTAAGGACTGATCAGGTGGTGCCAAGAAAACATTATGTTCTTTCTACACATGGAGTGACCAACTCTTTAATTTCTCTAAAGCATTTTATAAAAGCTTTTGGAGGTTTGCATTTAGAGGTTAATAAGAAGAACTGGTATGATTATTAACATCAAGTCTTAACTGCTTTATGCTTTCTTTTAGCCTCTTGGTAGAAGAACTATTAATCATTTTAGAAGATAATAGCAATCTTCCAGATATAATGAGCACCAGAGGACAAAATAACCATTATTATTGGGAATTTGAAGTTGTCTAGGGACTAGAGGTTAAACAAAGTTGAATCTGAAACACCGTACATTTTATACTGGCTCCTGTTATGAATGTTCTCATCAAATATTATTGTTGACACTTGTATTCCTTCTGTTCTTCCTCTTTTCAAATACACAATGCATTTGAAAAATTTACTCTGCAGAATTTCTGTGAGTGAGTTTTCGTTTGGTATTTTGAGCTAAAAGTCTTCTCATAGAATATTCTTCTAAGTAAGTGTATGGAAACTATATTTATACAGTATAATTTTAGCACACTTTGAAAATAAAAAGTTGAAGTTAGATAGATAATGTAAAATTAATGTATCAGGGCACCTGGGTGGCTCAGTTGGTTAAGCATCCGACCTCAGCTCAGGTCATGACCTCATGGTTCGTGAGCTCAAGCCCCATGTCGGACTCTGTGTTGACAGCTCAGAGCCTGGAGCCTGCTTCAGATTCTGTGTCTCCCTCTCTCTCTCTGTCCCTCTCCAGCTTGCGCTCTCTCTCTCAAAAAATAAACATTAAAAAAAGTTGAAAATACCATTAAAAAATTAAAGTTTCAAAAGCCAAGTTAGAAATGTTAAAAAGAAGGGAGAGGAGATACTAAGGGAGATAGAAAGAAAAAGTAAAAAGAATTACATGTAGGTGTGCAAAGCAAATGAGTAAAACTGAGGGAGATTCATGAAATATATTCATATATTATGGTTGAAGAAGGAGAAACAAGTGTTTTTCCAGGAGTCAAAATTAAATCATGGTAAAAAAAAGGGTTTGGAATAATGAAAGAACGTCACATGTTTCGGTTAGACTTCCTTCATTGAGGATGTATTAGCTATCACTGCCTAACAAAATACTACAAAATTTAGTGACTTTAAACAATAAAACACTTTCCCCAGACAATTGCTGTAGGTAGGGAATCTTGGGAGCAGCTTACCTGGATGGATCTGGCTAAGAGTCTCTCATGTGGTTGCAATCAAGTTGTCAGTAGGGGTTGCTGTACCACGAAAGTTTAACTGGTATTGGTACATCCACTTCCAAAGTGGCTCAGTGCACGTGCCTAACAAGTTACATCCTGTTGGCAAGAGGCCTGAGTTCCTTGCCAAGTGGACCTCTCTATGGGCTATTTGAGTGTCCTCATGACAAGGCAGGTGGCTCCCTTCCCTCTCCAGGCATGACATTCTCCCCCAGGAAATATTTGGCAGTGTCTGGAGATAGCTTTCATTGCTGAAACCTGGGCAGGAGTGCTACAAGCATCTACTGGGGCTAGGGATAAGCTAAACATCCTACAGGACACAGGACAGTCACTCACAACAAAATTGTTAAGCCAAAATGTCAATAGTGCTGAGACTGAGAAACCATACCTGAAAGCAAGTGATGCAAGAAAGAGAAAGGTAGAAGCTGCAATGTCTTTTATGACTTACTACCAGGAGTCAAACCGTCATTTCTGCAAAACTCTATTGGTTATATAGGTCAGTCCTATTTTTTGTGGAGGGGGGAGGGACGAGAATACACAGGGACATAAATCCCAGGAGGCAGGAATTATTGGGGGGGCGATCTTGGAGGCTGGCTACCACAGAAGAACTTTGTGTATAGAAACAATGGCATTATTTGTCTTAGGTATTTCAAAGCACTTTTTAAATTAAAAAATGGATAGGAAATGGTATTGAGATTCCACAAGCCACACTCTTTATTCTTTGCTCTATTTGTGTTCAAATATATATATATATATATATATATATATATATATGTGTGTGTGTGTGTGTGTGTGTGTGTGTGTGTTTGTACATTTTAGAGGTATTAAGTCACTGAAATCAAAAAAACAAGGGAAATGTTCTACCAAAATGTTAATGGAGAAGGAACAGAGAGCATGATGAACAACAAATGAAATGATGAAAACTATGTGAATACCCATAAGTTAATTAAAGGCCAAGAATTTAAATGTAAAAACAATATAAAATTACCACAATGAAGCATATGTCCCCCAGCTACACCAGAGGCACCCACGTTTAAAAGAAGCAGGTATATATTAGGCAAAAGTGTAAAATGGCAAAATGAGGAAGCTAAATGAAAAGTTAGAATACATTACCCTCAGCTAAATCACTTAAGACTTGGATTTAAAGGACAGTCAAGTCTAAGAGTAGCTTTAACATAGAAAAAAACACACCTATCAAAGAATTCCTGGAGCTCTATCTGCCTGGTTAACAAGGCATCTTGCAATTTGTATGATCAAAAGCAAGCATCTGTTTATGAAAGGGGCCTCAGGACCCTGTGTTCTAAGATGACAAGCTTGATTTTTAGGTACTGAGAACCTACTAGTGAAGTGTGGAATTGGAGTAGCCACATGAGTAGGATCCCTAATTCTTTAGTGGCTAAGAAAATAATGTAAGATGTTCAGTTAGTTTTATCTTGTGTTACTTTGCTTGACTGTTGCACATCAATGCAAACCTTTTTTCTGATCTATGTTTGTGAAGGAAAGGTCAGGGACACTACAGTCTTTTCGGAGATCCTCATGGTATTTCTGTTCTGTTCTGTTTTGTTTTGTTTTTCTCTCTAGTAAACCTCTACTGAACTGCACAAAGAGATGCCTTATTTGGGTGGAAAAGGTGAAGGAGGGCTCCTGCAGTGACCATTAGGACTAGACAATAGATGCAAAGCTGAGCTAGGCGAGAGAGATGAAACCCCAGAGCGCCCTTTATGCAATTCAACCTGTAGTGTAACTTCCCTACTTAACTTAATACGATTATTTAATCAGAGAGGATAATAGCAACCGGGTGATTAATTTTGCAACATGTTTCATGAATGCCTTTACTCTTTCCCATATGTTATTATTGCTACTTACTTCACATGAATATTTGTGATAAATATGGGGAAAATCACAGTTTTCAAATAGCACAGAGGAAGGAGCCTGAAATTCTGTATTTTTTTACTCAGTCATTATATGGCTATTAAGGAATCAAATCATATTTACAAATGAAAGAATATACTAAATACATAGACAAACTGTCCTTAAATAATTCAGTTTAAAGAAAATACAATACATACATCCACATACATCTTCACTGCTTAAATATAAAGTAAATACATTTTTTCCTTCTTTATTACTTGCCACACAAAAACACAGCCTCAAAGCCACAAGCCTAGATGTCAAGTGATTTGCATTTTTCTAATGCCCAACATATAACAGCAAGTAATAAATAGTTGAAATTTCATTCAGTAAAGAATGAATGAATGGATGGATGGATGATTGAATAAATTTAGATGTTCTTCCCATTGCTATTAGAATGCTATAAATTTGTTAACTACCAAATAAATATTTGCTTTTTGATAATTACTTTAGGTAAATATTTAAAGAAAAAATTTTGTTATAAAAATTGCCAATGAAAAATTTTGATAAAGGTATAAATAAAGGTGAAATTTTTATTCTGGAGGGTATAATCATCTGTTCATCCTTAGTGGTGCACCTTATGGTCCAAGGACTTCCTTCATGTGGATATATTCTACGTCGTGAAGGACAAGGATACAAATAGAAAAAAAGGAGTAGATTTCTTTAGGTGATGAGGGTTTTGGGGTGATGGTGGGGTTCAGAGCCAACGGCCAAGAAAGAATTCTTGTGGTGCAAAAGGTGATTTTTATTAAAGCACGGGGACAGGGCTCGTGGGCAGAAAGGGCTGCACTGGGCTTGTGAAGGGTGACTGATTATATACCTTCAGGTTGGGAAGGGGTTAGGAACAGTGTAAGTCTCTAAGGAATTTTGAAAGCAAGGTTTCCAGGACCTTGAAGGCTAGCTGCTGTTAGGAAAACACCATTTATTTCTGTTTAGTAATGCCTCAGTCATGAGACCCTTCAGATATATATCAGGGGCCATATGCTTGGAGTATAATTGCCAACATATACTTGGGAGTTAAAGTTGGTTTGCGGGGCGCCTGGGTGACTTGGTTGGTTAAGTGTCCGACTTCAACTCAGATCATGATCTCATGGTTCATGAGTTCGAGCCCCACATAGGGCTCTGTGTTGACAGCTCAGAGCCTGCTGCAGATTCCGTGTCTCCCTCTCTCTCTGCCCCTCCCTTCCTCATGCTCTGTCTCCCTTTCTCTCAAAAATAAATAAGCCTTAAAATTTAAAAAAAAAAAAAGATAAAGGAGGTTTGCAAAGGAATGTTTATGTGTTTCAGAAGACTCACAGGATCCTGGCGGGGGGGGGGGGGGGGAGGGGAAGGGTTGGGGGTCAGGATAATGTTAAGCCAAGATCCCCTTTTGTCCCTAGCAAAGTGTCATCATCAAGGCAGCTGAGCTCCTAGAGGAAGATCACTCTGCCTGTGTCAAGGACTTGTCAATGGGCTGTAGGCAGTAAGGGAATTTAGTTTTTCATTTGCCTTTATTTCCCACATCACTGTGACAAGCACTTAAACTCCCTTACATCTTGATGAGGGTGATATTAGGCCTCCAAGAAACAGTCTATAGGTTTCCGGAGATTAGGCTATGGATAAGATTGCCTTTTTCTTGCAGTTTACTAAGTTATCCATAAAGTGAAGGAGACTCCTGTCCTGCATGACTATGGTCTCTATCAGTCAACCATTTGTTTTCTTTCCTTTTCCCTTGGGCAGCCAGGAGTGTCCAAGGAATATCACACATACCCCGCTTTGATTTTTATGAGCGATTTGGTCTTTGCACATTAAAAATTCAGAGTATTATACAATTATGTTAGAGTAGCATGTTTTTCCTAAAATAAACATATTATTTGAAAATCATCTGAGTAAATTATATTTTAACTTTATATAGTTATTTCACTGTTTTTGTTAAGTGTGTGGAATGATTCTGCATTCATGATAAAACTTCTATTTCTCCAGTGCACCTGAGACTGATATTTATGTCAAATAATTTTCTTTACCCAAATTTATTATTTATCTGTGTGGGGTATTTATTTTCACTGCCAAGATACAAATTCATCAGAACCTCCACACTATTTCTACTACTGGGACTATAAGTTGATATTAAGTGAAATGTTTGCTTTTAGACAAGTTGTAGTAGCTATAAGTAAGCAGAACATGCCTGAACAGTATGTTTGTTTAGATTATAATTGTTTTGCATTCTATCCCAGACAACTAAGATTAGACAACACTTTATTAGGAGAAGTTATAATCATAAATAGGTTCCAAAAGCTTGTATTTATATGTGTGAAATGTTATTCCATTACACATTATTGAATTACTGTATTTTCTGATATACTGTACATGGACCCTTGGTATTTTCTCAAAAAAATAATCTAATTTGATAACTCTTTAGAATTACCAAAAGACAGTTTTGATGTGTACTATGGAGATCAGACAAGCACAAAAAAATCACCAAAATAAGTCAAATGTTGTCTTAACGTTGAAGTTAGTACATAAATAGCAAATGTGTGTATGACTTCATTTTGTTACATGTGTATTGACGTTGGTGTGGTTCACTATGTGAAGAATTATATGGTTAAGTCTGAATACCAGAATTTGTATTCCATCAATGTCTTCTTAAATTTAAGATTAAATTTGTTACATAAATAGAAAGAATATTGTATGTTGAGTCCAAAAACGTGGGTTTCTTTAGATCTCTTTGAGTTTTAGTTTCCTCTCTGAGATTATTAATTAATTACTTCATAGTATTGAAGATTACATAAATGATTTGAAATATTTATAATGAATTCTATACATGTAAGTAATAGCCTGTTAGTTAAAACTTGCTTACCTTAGTTTACGCATTTACCTCAGCTTAAATGTTCACCTTATATTTATATTTGGTTAGCATATCAACTCTGTAACTATTCAACAGATACATAAGAGTCTTCTTAACTATCATTTTGTGTTTAAATTAGCTAATTATGAAATATGCTATTTCAAAAAATTTCAGTTGGCAGCATCATTGAATGATTGGACAAGTAATTAAAAAGAAATTGCTCTCCTTATTGCTTTATGGTGTACTTCATACAAGTGGTATTTTTCCACTGCTTTATTGACCTTGAAAATTGCTTATATTCTTTTATATAAGAAAATATTTATTTACAATTTTAAAATGCATGCTTTATTTGTACGAGTAGGGTTTGATCATGCTAAGCTTGCAAATTTCTCCTATAAGATATTGCAAATAAAAAACAAAGTAGAAAACCATTTAGAAAAAAAACCTTACCTTTGGCATTTATTGCGCACATTCATAATTATGAGAATGCAGGTCATAAATAAATGGTCCACTTTCATTTTATAGTTAGGGTTTTAAAATTTTCATCTTGTCAAATGAAAAATAATTAATAGAAAATGGGAAAGTACTGTAATTTTTGTATTCGTCATGAATAACAGGTATTTGGTATAGTAGCTCAGTAGTAAATTATTAGAAGAACCAAATTGTGAAATAATATCATATAATGGGTCAAAATTATTTATATAGTTACCAGTATAAGAATCAAGCATGTGGGTTCTTATTAATATACCATTAGCCTGGTCACACAATGAAAGAGAATGAAAGGGCAATTTTGAATGACATTTCTATCAACTTGGGAACTGTCAACCTCTATTATGTCCTTGGGGCTTTGCACTTTTTGGCTTTCAGACATCTGTGCTGCCCTGAATGGAGGAGAATATTAAGAGTTCCAGTGGGTCTCTTGCTCTAATACATGCTTTGGGTAGTCATTTTTCAGAATGTGCACATAATAGTTCTTAGTGTTTACAGCTAAGCATATGACATTTCATATGCTTCCTATCATCAGCACCTACATCTGCATCATCTTCGTCAAGACCCTCATTCCTCCTACACACATACTCATGCTCTATTTCCTCTTGCTCATAAATCTCTTCTGTTGCAACTCTAGGAATATATTCCTTCCTCTTTTTTTTTTTCTGCACTGTCAAGTGAAATAACCACCTTAATTTCTCCAAGCATCCCCTCAAAAACTTTTGCAAGAGTTGTAAATACTGCCCAGGGAAGTTTTCAGGCTGTCATAACAAAAGCTGGTAGCTTCACACAGAAAGTAGTAAGTAGGTACATTTGATAGAGGAAAAAGTGTTTAGAATATTTACGGCTGGCTGCATGGGTAACAGTCACTAAAGCACCTATCTGACAGGATATTCAGGCTGAATTAATGAGAACAGAATCTGGATTCTAATCTTGATTGGTCTACTGAATGTCAGTAGCACTTAGTTTATTATGCATATGAATGTTTTCATTTATTATTAGTAGTAGTATATGTTATGCTTTGATAAAATTTTAAAGATTGGGATTACTATATATTTTGTTAATGTTACATCGTTACATTGAGGAAGCTTTTAAATTTTTTTTTTTCAACGTTTATTTATTTTTGGGACAGAGAGAGACAGAGCATGAACGGGGGAGGGGCAGAGAGAGAGGGAGACACAGAATCGGAAACAGGCTCCAGGCTCTGAGCCATCAGCCCAGAGCCTGACGCGGGGCTCGAACTCCCAGACTGCGAGATCGTGACCTGGCTGAAGTCGGACACTCAACCGACTGCGCCACCCAGGCGCCCCTGAGGAAGCTTTTAAAAGGGTTTTGAAGCATAATAATTTTTTTCAAAAATTACCTCCCTTTGTATTGTATATGGTGGTGGCTTTCACATGTTAGTGTGCATCACAATCATCTGGGATTGCTTGCTTTTTTTTTTTTAAGTTTTGATTTTGATTTTGATTTTTGAGAGAGAGAGAGAGATCAGCATGAGTGGGGGAAGGGCAGAGAGAGGGGCACAGAGGATCCAAAGTGGGCGCTGCGCAGATAGCAGAGAACCCAAATTGGGCTTCAACTCATGAACTGTGAGATTGTGACATGAGCCAAAGGCAGACGCTTCACTGACTGAGGCACCCAGGCACCCCTGGGAATGCTTGTTAAAATACACATTGCTAGAACCCACCTCCAAAGTTTCCAAAAGAGAGAATTTGCTTTTCTAATAATGTCCCAGGTGGTGTTGATGGTACTGATCCAAGTATCATATTTGCAAACTATTCATCCATACTGTCGGTATAGAGAAAAAGGACACAATACTTCTGGGTTTCTGTCAACCTATATAAGGTTGACAACGTCCTGTATAAGGATTATGGCTCACCAGGTCAACTGAATGTTCCAGATTGAAATATCTAGGCATAATTTTGCCCCTGCTGTTTTAAAAATGCTAAAGTAAATTTTTCTTAATTATATAGTGAACCAGTCATGGAATTAGTTTACCTTACTTCCTTCCAAGATTCTATGAATCCGTATAAATTCAGTATAATGGTCGTCAACTTATTACACATCTAATGTGATCACAGATTGCCATTTGAATTCTAATAGATTTTCAGATAACTCTTCTTTTTTGCTGAAAGAGAAAACAGAATTAAAAAAAAAATGTTAGAGTAATTTTTCCTAGTTTTTCATGAGTTTCCTAAGTGCAGCTAACCATGGAATTTAATAACAATAAGCCACTTAAAAATATAAACTTTAGATAGATATCATATACCATTTTACCATTTTTATAAAGTAATTTGTTTCAATGGTTTTGGTGTATATATATATACATATATATATATGTATACATATATACATATGATTTTGTACACAGTAATATTTATTTTCATGCCATAAAATGGCACCATTTGATTCTAAGAAAAATAGATATTTATTTCCTTAACTCATGAAGGTAGAACAGTAGCTAAGTAGAAGCTAAATTTTTATTCTACAAGAAAAATGTAACATTGTAGATATGGTTATCAATAAAATATAAACATATAACATGATGTTTTAATTTTAGAGCACAAAAAAGGAGTAAATTTTTCAGTCTGTGATCAGAAAAGTGATGTAATATCATCTGATTCTTGTGAATTATGTGGTAGAAATTTTAATGATAATTGTATACATAAATTTTATGTATGACATACACAAGGACTAATATAGAAAAGTATAAAATAGAATGTAAACTATGTAAACTTGACCTATTCAAGTAGTGAACAACTGGAAATCACCATATATGCTGAATTAACCACATAAAGGTCCCCATACCACAATGTATTGATTGTGGTATACGTTGCAAAGAAAATCTGGACAACAAATCTAATTTAAAAACCTAAAGTGGTTAGAACAGTGTTGCATATGAATAAATAGTACATATTGGTATAATGTTAATTATGTTTAATTTCACTTTTAGATCAAATCCAAACTGTTTCTGTGAAAACTAGGAGAAAAGATTATTTTCTAAGAAAGTTAGAAAGTTTCTTTCTTTTTTGTATTCAATTTGGAGGGTAGTTCTGATCAGACTACATACCATTTAACTCCTCCATCATGGATGTTCCAGGATCTCTGCCTAAGCACCAAGCTATAAGGGTGCTTGGGACTCAACCCCTGTTCTTCGGAGGTTGAGAAAAGCTTACCTACATCATAATTGTACATGAATGATGCATGGTCTGTCAATAAAAATGAATAGTACAAGGAATAGCTTTTTAAGAGTATTTCTTACAGGTGACATCAGTTATATACTTTCTGGATAGTTGAGTACCTGTGTACTTTCTCAAGAAAGTATAAATTTGTACTTTATACGAAAGGTTTTTCATAATATGTAGTTGGAAGTGACATTGTTGACAGCTAACCAAACACTGTGATGTTCAGGTTGAATGTTAAGATCACTAATTGGTAGAGTAATTGGATGGGAAATGACAGGCTGTATACCTGTGTTTTTCTAGGCATTTTTTGATCAGCCTTTCCTTATCACAGCTCATGTTCTAATGATCATTGCAGGATGAAGTGGCACAGCCACTGAACCTATCAGCTAAACCCAAGACCTCTGATGGCAAATCACCCACATCACCCACCTCTCCCCATATGCCAGCTCTGAGAATAAACAGTGGGGCAGGCCCCCTCAAAGCCTCTGTCCCAGCAGCATTAGCTAGTCCTTCAGCCAGAGTTAGCACAATAGGTAAGTTCCGTTTCTTTTGTTCTTGCTGATTTTCTGTTTATGGCAATTGAATGAAATCATCTTTTAATGGCGAATCACGCATACCCTGTGCATGGTTTTAGTTCCATAGGAGAGTTTCCATTTGATGAACCTCATAGGTCTGTTTTAAACATGCAAATGAAATTTATAACTGAAGTCCAAGTTACAATGTCCCCCTGAAAAGCTAATGGAACTGGTTATGTTTGTTGATGTAACAGATGTTCTTAAGCTTTAAAAAAAAAAAAAAAAAAAAAAAAAAAAAGAGGCCTAAGTGACTTAATCACAGAAAGCAATGTTTCCAGAATGTTGTTGTTAGGTGACTTGCCTTTTCCATCACTGAAATATGTTTCCATTTTTTTTGTGATGTGTACAAACTGTACATAATGATGAAATACATTCCACTTAGATCAGCAGTCACCCATCAGGATATGACGTTTGTTCATTTCCATACTGCTTGAGTATTATTTGAACATACCAAAGTATTATAAAAAGTAGAGAGCTTCATTTCTCCATAATTGGCATTTTGGTAGAGTAATAAATAAATACTAAAAACTGCTTCTATAAGCTGACTTTAAAAATTCCAATAATTTTTACTATAGTAACACATAAATTAGACTGTATATACTTACTTCAATCCACATTTATTGATGTTTATCATTTGCATACAGTTATAAGGAGAGTAGTACAGACAAGCCTTCGAGGAGCTCAGGGTTTTTAAATTTTATTTTAATTATTTATTTTAATATTTATTTTTGAGAGAGAGAAACACAGAGCATGAGTGGGGGAGGAGCAGAGAGCAAGAGGGAGACACAGAATCCGAAGCAGGCTCCAGGCTCTGAGCTGTCAGCACAGAGCCCAACACGGAGCTTGAACTCACAGACCATGAGATCATGACCTGAGCCGAAGTCAGACGTTCAACTGATTGAGCCACCCAGGCGCCCCAGAGGAGCTTAGGGTTTAATTAAGGGAAAAGTCATCCATGTCATAACCATAGAGGGTGCTATTTGAGAACATAGATACAACTTTGTAATCAACGAGGAGTATTGGATTCTATCTGGGAAGGATCAAGGAAGGCTAAGTTGGGAATAGCCTAATTCAAGTGGAGTCTTGAGGAAAAGAGATATCCGTAGACATTTTAGCTTTTAAGAGAAAACCCAGAGTAAAATAGCATATTTTTGAGAAATGCACTGATTTGGCGAGAGTATGGAATGAGTGTGTAGTGGAAAGTGATCAGGGCTAAAACCGAAAAGAGCAGATGGAATCTGACTGAATGCTATCCTAAGAAATTTGACTTTTTCTCCAGACAGCAATCTGATCAGAACTTTAAGAAAGAAGAGTATTGGCATCAGGAAGAGACTGGAATCAGGGAACCCATCGCTTTAGTGCGGGACAAGAGTTAGTTCCATGAAATAAAAATAAGCAATGATAAAACAAAGGAGAGAATAGATTGAGGAGATATTAGTAAAGAAGAATTGATATAACTTACCCTCAATAGAAAGTACCTGGTGAGGTTCAGGTTGAAGACAGAGGAGTCTAGGATTTTTAATTAATAAAGTAAGAATGATAATACCTCCCTTAACCATGAAAGAGAAGACTAGAGTGGAAGCTGATGAAGGGGAAGACATAAATATAAAAATTTCCTAAGTGTTAAAAGACAAGGAGCCATTTAGGTATACATATTCAGGAGGAAACTATAAATATTTCTGATATGTGAAGGGGTGCTAGCATTTTAGATGTAGAATTATATATGGTATAAGGGGATTAAGAGTACACTTATGACAACGAGCACAGCGTAATGTATAGAGTTACTAAATCATTATATTGAAACCAAGCACAGAATTATTAAATTACTGTATTGAAACTAATGTATTATAGCTACACTGGGATTAAAATAACAAAATAAAATGAAAGCACTAATTTGAAAAGATATATGCATCCCTAAAAAAGAAGTTGTTCACCAACAAAGAGTGTATATAGTAAAAAGAGAAAGGGGCTAAAGAATCCTAGGCATCACCTACTGTATTAGTTATCTATTACTGAATACCAAATTAACCCAAAACTCAGCAGCTTAACATAACCAACATGCATTATCTCACAGGTTCTAGGGGTCAGAATTTGGAAGCAACTTAGCTCAGTGGTTCTGGGTTAAGGCCTCATGGTTGCAGTCAAGATGTTAGACAGGGCGGCAATCATCTATATGGGCTTTACTAGGGATAGATGCTCCTTTGTCAAGATGTCTGACTCACATGGTTGTTAGCTGGTAGGTCCGTTCTCTACCTTGTTGAGTCTTTTCAAAGGGCTGCTCATCGCATGGAAACCAACTTTCCCCAGTGTGGGTGATGGAGAGCAAAGAGAAAGCCATAGTGCCTTTTATAAACCTAGTCTTGGAAGTCACACACCGTCCAGTCTATTTTATTCTTTTCACTATAGGAGAATCACAGATGCAGCCCAACTCAAGGGAAACGGTATTAAGGTCCAGCTCTGAAGGAAGCAATATCAAAGTATTGTTGGACACATTTTAAAACCATCATTCTTCTTTAGGGGGAAAACTGATAAAGAGCAAGTGAATGTCTTAGAATAAGAATAAAGATAGGAAAATGCTAGCCTAGGAAAAATGAAAGTTTCAGAAAGGAGGGGTATTTAATGGTCACCCATTTGGCAGAAAAGTTAAAAAAAAAACACATGAAAAAGAAAAGCCCTATGATTTAGCTAGAGCTCATGGAGAGGTAAACTCTAATGGAGAAGCTTTTGGAGAATGCCTTAGGAGAATTTCAATTACAATGATTTGAAAGACAATGAGGAAAGAAAATGCAGTTGATATATAGACCAGTCTTTTTGTAAGCTTGGCATTGAGAAGTGAATATTTTAAGAAGAATGAGTACAGACAGGTTTTAAAATGGGACAGTCGTTCATATATATATATGACAATATATATATAAAGTCAAGGGGAAGAAGAGTCAGAGAGAGATAAAGATATGAAAAAGAACACAGATGATGATGGAAGAGATCATGAGAAAGGATTAACCTTGGAAAAGAGCAAAGCCCTTCCTTTATCTGAGACTGAACGAAACGAAGGAAAAAAGGGAAAGTTACAGAGAAGTTGTGGGATGGACAGAAAGAAGGCTGAAGGAATATATTTCAAATGCTTCAATTTCCACAAAGTAGAATTCCCGATTATTTGCCAAGAGGAAGCCAGTCTGGGGCAGTGGGGCAGCAGTGACAAGAGAAACTATGAAAACTTTAATTTTGAGAGTTTAAAAAAGGTTTGGGGTTCACATGTGCTTTTTATCATTATGAACCATTCTGTTATGGTTTAACTCAGTTACTCTGCTCAACATCTTAAATGGACTCCAAGATAAGGTTTGCTTTCATGTCCTAAGTATGTAAGAGAAAAAATATTTTATTTGGCAGGAATGATTCACTTCCATAATAGACACGATGCTTGTAAATATCACAACGCTGGTCTATGATCTACTTTTGTAATGTTGCTAGAAGTAGAATATTTAACTAACAAAATAACTAATAGATTTGCATTTTTATCATGTAAGGATTTTTTTTTTACTTCAGCATTCCAGGGATTAAGTGTGACCAAAAAAAGGCAAGAATGTATTCAATGACATTTATCATTTGACTTTCTCCACTACTAAAACTTCTCTTACTTTTTTTCCCTTAAAAATCCTTTCACCACGTACACATCTCTCATATTTTCCAAGGATTTGAGGCCACTACGATTTACTTTTCTCTTTTCAGCAAATGCAGATGTTGAAAGCTGAACTGTAATGAGTAATAATGTCATTGGATAAAAGCTGTGAGCATTAACAGTGTTGTAAAGGTCACCCCTGAAAGAAGAATTAATGTATGATGCCATTAATAAACCAAGGAAAACTGTGAACTAAAAGTAGCTTAAGTTACCGTTAATGACATGGGCTCTTTGCTATATATCTATTAGCTTCAAATAGAGAAAGTGAGTTTTTGACCAATTTTATAACCAATCTTATAGTGTACTCTGTAAGAACACCTTTGGTATGGTACACGGAGGATAGGTTGCTCCAAAAGAAAGGGGATCCTTAAAAGGTATGAATAGGTCAGAGGAATGATGGATAAGTTTAGAATCTTGTGACCAAATATTATCTTTCTTCTATTGGCCTTTTTCACCTATGTTGTACATATGTATAATACTTCTAACATTTTTCAAAGCATTTTAATCTATTTCTCACTTATGCTGATTTTAGAATTATAGACCCTTAAATAGATAGAGCAGATATCCATATCATCTAGTCAAAACTTGTTATTTTACAGATAAAGAACCAGCGCTTATGGAGGCTAAGTGCTTACCCAGGAATTCTAAGTGAGTTCCTGTCACAGTGTAGACAGTTCTGTGACCCTGTGTTTATTTCTTCCATTTTAATTTCAAGGAAACAACTGTACATGAAGACCAAGTAACGTGCCCAAACTCACAGCCAGTGGAGGTCGGGGCCATAGGATCATGGTCTCTGGCTGGCATGCTCTCTTTTCAGCCTATGGATAGCCTTTCCGCATTAGATGCTCTTCTCAGTCCTTTCTCTATCCTCTCATCCAATAAATGGAAATCAAATATCTTCTCTATGTGATATGATTGGCAGGATGATGAGCAGATGGAAGTCTGAGAGGCTTTAGATGCCTACAGTCTTGTTCTTCAAGTCTTTGGAAGATATTAGGATGTTTTAGTCTTACCCTTTATTCCTCAGAGGCATTAACACTTGAAAAGTAAAACTTCACTAAGCAAAAGTAGTAGACTCACATTGAGTCAATAAGACGAAGAGAAATGTTTTCAAGTTCGAAGGAGGACATTACCTTGAAATTTCAGTAGTTTACAATTTTAATGAGAAAAACTGCTATGAGGGTAGGTTATTAAACAAAAATATTATAATAGTTTAATTGAAAGCCATTGGATTTTTAGGAAGTTGAGGGTATTATTCAACATCTGGCAATTAACATTTGCATAACACTTTACAATTTACAAATTGCTTTCACATTTATAATCTAATTAATTCTTGTGAGTTTTCACAGATGAAGAAATGGCTACATATCAGGGTGCCAAAAGTTTGATGATGATAAGTGACCTCAACAATTGAGAAAAAAATTAGTATTTGTTAAAAATAACTTGAAACACATGTGCCTTGCTTTTACTTACAGCTGAAAAGCCCTATGTAAAATAAATATGTAGTAAATAAGATTTTGTATTGCCTTCATAGCATCTGTTAAATCCATGGATTTAATAAATATGTGTCATGTGGTACAGGCTTCCATTGATGTGATGACATAAATAATCACCCTGGAATTGCAAAGGTAGATACTTTCAACTTAGAAATATGCATTTATTCCTTCAATAGACCCTGCCACGGGCCAAAGGAATAAAAGACTGAAAATTTAAAAATGCCCTCAAGTAGTTCATAGACTGGTGTGAAAGACAAACTTAGACAAATGGAAGGCAATGTGACTGTAAAAGCATATATACGGTTTTGAAAGAGCATATAGATGAGAAGTTCTAATGTTGACAAGGAGCATGCCTGGGGTATATCAGGAAAGTCATTACAGAAGGGGCAACATCTGAATAAAGTCCCAAACACACCAAAAAGACAGTATTTCAGCAAAAGAGAAACGCTTGGGAGACAGAGGCCAGTGCTTGGAAGAGGAAATAGTCCTGTGCTGCTTAAACACAGAACTCAAGAGAGACCAGCAGGAAGTGACGCAGGAAAGATAAGCAGAATTGATATCATGAGGAGTCTTTTAGGCCATTGTAAAGTGTTTGGAATTTATCCCAGAATGACATTTTGGGGGGAACATTACAGGGTGTCTTGTTCCAGTGTATTTGGGAAAAGCTGCATACTTTTGTTATCTCTGGAAGATTCACAGCGCACATTAACATTATCACGATCTTGGGAATTTGTGCAATGAAGAAACCTTTTTTTCACTTTAATTTAGTATTTCCCACACTTATTTGAACATGGAATTATTTTTTCACAGAATATTACATCTCATCATCTTATGAAATGCTCCTTTAAGCACCAAGGTACCAAGAGATGGGTTTTTAATCAGGTAAAGTGACATGATCCAGATTCCTTTGGGAGGATATTTTGGAATGCTTTATCTGGAAGCAGATAAAAAAGATAGATTCAAGGAGTGTAAGCCCAAAGATAGGGAAACCAGTTAAGAGTTTAAGGCATTAGCCCAGGTGAGAGATGAGGTGCCTTTAGTGAAAGCCGTGACCATCATGATGGAGAATACACACATTTGAGAGCTGAGGAGGAGGCATGACTGTCACAGCTTGGTTGCCTGTTATATATATGGGGTAAAGGAGATCCCTCAGGTGACTGAATGGGCCACTGGAAAGGGATAAAGAATGTAGAAAAAAACAGGCTGAGGCAGTGGGAAGACAATGAATTCTATGCTGCTTTTCAGATCCTCATGAGACAGACAAGTAGAGAAGCTTGGTATGTGTATTTAAACATATGTGTATGTGTATTTAAGCTTGGTATGTGTATTTAAAAATCAGGAAGGATTTGAGGTAGGTAGCAGATATTTTATAGTACTTGGGATCACCCTTGACTTTTAGAGTGCATTCAGACCAATTGTGGTATTTGGTTTCGAAGGCTGCCACAACAAGTTACCATAACCGGGTCGCTTAAACTGGAAATCTATTCTTTCACTATGTGGAAGCTAAAAATCCAAAGTGGTGTCAGCAGGGTTAGTTCCTGCTGGAGGCTCTCAGGGAGAGCCTTGTGTTCCTAGTTCCTTGTAGCTTCTGGTAGTCCTTGGTGTTCTTGGCTTATAGGTGCATAATTCCAGACTCTGCCTCCATATTCACATGGCCTTCTCCCCGTTGTCTCAGTATCAGATCTCTCTCCTTTAAGACCCACCTGACATCCAGGGTGATCTCATTTCAAGGTCCTCAATATAAGTACATCTGCAAAGACTCTATTTCCAAATGAGGTCATGTTTACAAACACCAGGGTTAGGACACAGACATACCTTTTTGGAGAAACACAATTCAACCTGTTACAAGTGGTTTTCTGTTTTTCCTTCTACCTTTCAACAGCTTCTTTCCTTGTGAAGCAGCCCATACTCTTTCTGTTTTGATTTTATCCTAAGATTGTTCATGGGTTTCCTAAGTGAAGCTGACCATGGAATTTAATAACAATAAACCACTTTAAAAATATAAACTTTAAATAGATGTCATATTATACCATTTACCATTTTTGTAATGGAACAAATATAAGGTTGATGGAAGAATTACATGAAATAACACAGGTTATTTCCAGGCCTCCCCATTTTTTTTCTGCCTCTGAAAATATATAAAAGGGGCCTTTTTAATTTTGAGAATTTTGTTGGTAGGATTAAGAAGAAACACCAAGGCATAAAAAACCAAACTGGTGAATTTAATAAGGTTACAGGATCTCACAAACGTTTTACATTAATGATCCCTAACCTACATTTCCCAAATCTTATTTGAGTATTAACTGGAAGTCATGTTGACCTTTACTTTCCCACTTCCCTCCTAAGATTGAGGCTCACCAAACCTCTCCTAAGTACATACCCTCCTTCTGATCTTATCTTACGATGAAGTTGGTGCCTAAATATATAATTAAGGCAAAATAAAATGTATCAAGTGATCATTTGGGGCATTTGGACTCTGATGGCATGACCCCTTTTCCTTGAAACTCTGGACCAACAAGAAATGATATCCCTTCACAGATTTTATCATTATTGTCAATGTCATACAATAAGACTGCTGAGGGTGAGCATATAGAGAAAATGCAAGAGAAAAGAAAGACACAGGAATTAACATTTTTTACTGCCTCCTCAGGTACCAAATGTTATCTACTCCTTCACAAAATGTGTAATTTCATTTAATTCTCCCATCATCTTACATTCATCTTACAGTTAATGGAAATGGAAATCCAATGACATCAAGTGTTCTATTTGGCAAATGTCACACTTTCCAAACCCAGATCCTTCTGAATCCAATGCCCAAATCCTGCCAATTTCACTATGCCATTTTGTAAATAAACTGACAGTGAGTAACTCTCATGGACCATTATGCAAAACTGTATTAACTCATTTACTCTTCACAAATTTATATTATCTAGTCTCTAGGTGTTATCTCCATTTAACCAATAACATAATTGAGACTTAAAAGGGTAAAACAGCATGTACAATTTATGTAGCTTGTAAGTGGCAAAGTTAGGATTTCCATTCAGGCTTATCCAACTCCAAAATGCAAACTTTTTCTGAAAATTGTAACCTTGGACCAAATCAAAGGAGAGATGAAGAACAGATCCCAGGCAAGGATATGAAGATGGAGAAGTCAGAGAGGAATGGGGATCCTGTGCTCTGATAAGAAACAAGGAAGAAAGGACTTTCTAGAATGAGGGGATTGTCAGTGCTGTCATTCTGCAAGGCATGGCTAATGTCCCTTGGATTTGGCTGTTTAAAAAAGCAAGGAAGCTGAAACAAGATTGTAGCAGAAATGGAAGAGTGAGGAAGGAATGGGGAGTGTGGTAAGAATCTTAGAAGGTAAAGAGAGAGAGAGTTGGAAAGAGAAGGCAGCACAAAGTTGAGAGAGACTTTATTTGCTTTGTCTCAGGTGGAGAAAATGAAGTACTTACAAGTTGAAGTGGTTAGAGACGGTGGAGAAGTTCAGATACAGGTGACAGAAATGTGAAAGAGAATGACCAATGGTGAAGTATAGAAATCTAGAACACGAGCTTCGGGGCTTTGCCTTGAATGAAGGTAGAGGCAACATTTTCACTGAAGCAGGAGGAGGCAGTGGGCAGAAAGGGAGACAGATTTGAAGCGAGCATGGGTAGGAGTCGTGGTATGGATGGGGCAGGAAGGTGAGAGCTCACCCTTATACTGGTGTTTCCAAAATCAGAGGGGAGGCCATTTGCCAAGAGAGAGGGAATCGGCAAGATTGATAATTTGGTGACTGTGACGAGAACAAAATGTAAAGAAGCAGCAAGCGACCCTGCTATGATTCAACTCTGTGATGTATAAAATGCCTTTAAGATTTAACACAGCAGATACAAATGTTAGATTTAATATAGCATTTTAGCTAATACTCCAAAGTCTCTAAAAGCAGGAATGTTTCTTTTAAAGTGGATGCCCATTTCCACCTGCATAGGAGTACACACCTCAAACTGGAAATAGACATTACGGAACATATGTCTGTCAGTTATTCACCTCCATATAATTTGCATCCCTTTTGCATCTATATTAATCATTTTTTCTGCACAATGTTATCTTGGCAGCACCCAAAAAACATAAAGAATTCATACTTTTATTCAACGCCATGTGCCAAACAATTTCAAAATGTACTTGTGCTCTGGAGAAGCTAAATAGACTTCATGATGCCAGGTTGTACATAAACAGGGGTTAGAGGATAGGAAAATCAGGCTGATCGTCTTCAGATCTTTCACCAAATGAACATATACTGAGACCACCACTGTCATCTAAGAGCCGTATTTCTTTCTAGAGTAGTAGTGTTCATGAACAGAATAAGTTCAAGAATAATATATTAAGAAAGTTGTTCAAGAGAACCAAGACAGGATGTTGAGGATAATATAAGGTTAAAAACAACCGTAATTTAAAGTAAACACTAACCCTAAAGGCTTGACCTGGGTCTAAATTGTTGTTTACAATTTATAATGTGTTTATTTATAATTTATATTGAGCAATGAGGTTTTGTATTTTGGTCATTTATAATGAGCAATGAGGTTTTGTTCTTTGAATAAGTTCCAATGAATTTAGCTCTGAAAAGCAAAACATATAGTAGCTTTCAAGGCTCCCCTTTCTGTCGCCTACACTGGAACTAACTTATCTTTCTGCCTCAAGGAGATCAGAGGATGAGGTCTAGTCTGTGCATAGCAAGGGAGTGGGGGGAAAGCATGGATCATTTAGAAACCTTCCTGCACTGAAGCACTGCACTAATCTGACATCAGCTTCTTCAATAGAATGTTTAAGCAGCAAGAAAGTATTCTATGTTTTTTGGCAATCAGCAGATCAGATAGAAGAGTCTAGCAATACGATGAGGATGTGTAATCTGACATGATTAGACAAGGCTCTTTAGTACCAGAACATTCATAATTGAGACAAAGAAAGAGTATTAATAACACTTTCCTAACACGGCAGTTAGCCATTTTATATTTCCTTTCTTTAATCTTAGTGTTTTTCAACAAATCATGGGATTTAATAGCGTGTTTTGGCAGATTAGAGGATTTATGGCCCAGATGTTTTTTGTTCTAAAAATGGATTAGGGTGTAAAGTTTGCTGGAATCCATGGAACATGTTGAGGCAAGCCGGTCATTTTATGTGTGATTAGTGCCTGCCTTCTGTCTCACAGTCCCTCCATCTGTCACAATTCACCAATGGATCTGGTTAGATTTAGCCTCATGTCACAAACAAGTCCCTTTTCTGGGCAATTTCATATTATAGATTCAGTTTATGCCATTTTATGCCCTAGTTAAAAGATAGGGAGAGTGAAAGATGATATATTAGCTTCCCTTTCAATATTTACAAAACAGTGTTTTCCCATCGGTATTCTACCCTAAAGTCGTGCAGATTATCATAATAATGTGCATCAAATAAATAAGTGACCAGTGTTAACATTAAGGTAAAAATTAGTTTTGCTCCTCAAACCTCTTCTTTAAAAGAAATTATTTTGGCAATTTTTCTTTTCTTTGTTTTTGTTTTTTTTTCTTTTAACTAATTTTGGATTATGGATCTATAGACAAGTTGGTCATTTGACCATCTTATGAAAAGTGTGAATTAAATGTGAGTGTAGTTTTCAGTAGCCACAATTTCTGATCGTACAATTCACAGGTATTTGGTTACATTCCATGCTTGAAATTTAGCCTCTTACAAGTTTGTATCCATAGCAAATCACTGCCACCTGTGGTTTATTTCACCATCAATGGGGTGGGGGGGGGGGGGTGAGGGGATGATCTCCTTTCACTTAGTTAATAATGATTTATTCCTTCTGTACATAACACAGCTAATGGTGCTATGTACAAACTCTAAACTGACCTTTCTAACACTGTGAGAATGTCGGTAATTAGAGTGATAATCATCAATACCCATATCCTGCGTATGATCCTTACATGAAAACAAGTATCAAAGATAGGTTTTATTTGGGCACTACAAAACATTCAGATAACTGAAAGTTTACTTAAAAATTATATTGTGAACTTTCCAAGCATGTGGAAAAAACTATATTTCACTTAAATACTGTGTATGCATTACAGGTACTTGGCAGCATGTTCACGTATGACTGTGTGAATCAGTCATTATTACTCATTCGTTCATTCGTCGTAGACAAATGACACTGAAAAATTATTATGTGCCAGACACTAGCCATTACGCAAAAAGGACGTGGTTTTTATGGTTAAAGGTTAAGCTCTCCATGCCTTTATACAAAACGTAGCCTTTGTTCTGTCACACCTTCAGGTTATTTAAATGACCATGATGCTGTCACCAAGGCAATCCAAGAAGCTCGGCAGATGAAGGAGCAGCTTCGGCGGGAGCAACAGGTGCTTGATGGGAAGGTGGCTGTTGTGAATAGTCTAGGTCTCAATAACTGCCGGACAGAAAAGGTTAGTTCATAAAAGATCTGACTTTCCAAAACTACTTCCGTTGCCTGAAAGCTTTTCTCCTTTGTTTTCTCACCTCACCATCCTCAGAATGATGCTTCTCCCTCCTTTTCCCCCCACTCTGTCAATACAGAAAAATCTCCATGCCCATCCTAATCAAAACCATCTGCAAATGAGAAGAGTTATAATTCTCTTCTATCCATGTCCAAACTTTATTGACAATTAATATCCCCCTGTCTGCCATCTGTTTGCATTAAAATGGAATGGCATTTGAAATATTTGAGTCTGAGTGAAAGTTTTGCTCTACAGAGATGCTTAACTTGTATTTGGGGATGAGCTGGATTTGAAAATCCTGAATCTTCTTTAATCAGCATAAGCTTGGATGATACCCAAGCTCACAGTCTAAGTAACTAGGATCCTGAGCTTGTCATAATATGTTTCCACTGCAAAGCACGGTCAAGTTTTAGATGACCGCACAGTTAGAAATTCTGACTTTATTATAAAACAAAATGTGCTTTTTAAAACTTGGACATTGTCGTTATGCCTAAGCCCAGTGAAACTTCTGAACTCATCTGAGATACATTAATTTCAAATTCTTGTGTCTAAGCTGCATGGTATTTTATTCAGAAAAATATTATGTTATTATAGAATGCTCAGAGAGATGTACTTATGTTGGTAATATGTGATTTATTTTGAATTGAAATTTTAAAATATTACCGAGTCTCCTTTTCACAATTCTATAGCTAAAGAGACACGGTAAATAAGAGGGAAAAAAAAAATGATCAGCTACTTAGCAACTTGAAAGTTAACCGTCATGGGAAGCTTGTGAGTCAAACAGTATTGTCCAGAATGAGCAGATTGTTAATTTGATAGCTTTCTGGTTTCCCAGGTTTTATATGGAATTTGATGTGCAATCTCTAAGCTCACAATCTGCATAGCGAAAGTGAAATATATGTGTGATCCTGTCACAACTGTACTTTTCCTCTGGTCCAAACATGGGTCAAAAGGATGGGGAAATGATTTTAATTCTGCTCCGTTCCTGGAGGGGAGAGCAAAGCATGGTTAGGTACACATCCCTTGCAGTCACACAACATAACAAGAGCGACATTGGTGCAGCAAGAAGGACACAAAATTTTTCTAGCTAAGCACCAGAAGGGAAGGGGGAAAAGCAACGTGACAGCTCTAAGAAGGAATGATAGCAAGCATGAAGGAATTTATATTCAAATATTTAAACATTCTTGAAAGGATGCTTGAACAGAAATTCCTTTTCTCTGCTCCCCATGTAGAAATGAGTTTAACACTCAGCCAGATGCTAATGCGAAGTGACTCAAGCTATTCCTCGCAAGCATAGCTAAATTGCCGTTATTTGTTAAGCGCATTGAATTCAGCTGTGGATACAGCAGTTGGTTGCATTCAGCAAGCATCTGTACCCTTTTTTTTTTTTTTTAATCCTCCAAAGCAGAGACAACTCTACCTATCTCCCCCCTCTCCTCCCCTGTGCTGGCTGGGAATTGTCAAGTGACAACCGACCAAATCCTTTTGGACAGGAAGCCTTCATCCTGAGTTCTATATACTTGCAAAACAGGCCTTGTGGTTGGATCAGGGAGCCCATTAAAAGCACTTTGATGGTATGGAAATTCATCTTCATGAAGCTCCTAGGCCCCTAAGCAGCATGCTGTTTAGCTGTGGTTACAGATCAGTCATTCAGATCGGAGGGCAATAATTGTGCTGACGGCTTGTAAGGCAATGGAAGTACATAAAATAATCCTGGGCCCTCCACCATGGCACTGCGAGTTAATCTTCTCTAATACAGATCAGCTGTTGTTCTAACACATGACTTTATGCCGGCTCCAGTGACTCTGCTCAGCCTTTTGATTAAGTAACAGGAGTGGAGCCATCTGCATTCACTTTACTCCATAGTTGTCCATTGTTAGGGAACTTTATTTCCACTTCTTGTTCCACTTGTTCCAAGCATACTTTATCTCTCTGATTAGCACCTTCTCTATTTGCGCTGCAGGAGTGAGAGTTGCCTCTTGTTGAAAGCTACTGCCTTCAGTGTTCCTTTCTCTTTTGTAGAATTAGAACTTTTTAGAAATCTGTTTTTGAAGTAATACCTGCCAAAATCTGTTGGCCAATTAAGATATCTCCAGTCCCAAGAATGTTGTCCTTCCCAGAGCTCTTCACCGTGCCATTTCAGTGCGACTGAGTTATGTCATCAGCAACAGTCTTGTATTTTTATGTTTTTTTTAAGTGAAAATCTTAAAATAGGAAAGTGAAACAGTTCCATTATTATAATAGCATGGCAAACTTTTGTAAGGTGTAAGTAAATATTTTCAGCAGGCGATTCTGAATGACTCCTTGGTACCTGACAGTGAAAGTGTGATTTTTGAAGCTCTCCCGAGAAGCAGGTATTAACTGTGCTTGCCCTTTCCTATTGAACTAGCTTGCTTGTCATTTCTACAATATTAATGATTGATCTATGTGCAACTCCTGGGAATGCGATAATGTCAAATTTATGTTCTTTAATTAATACCTGCTGTGTGTGGGGGGGTGGTATTATGTACTTGAACAAAAAAGTATGTTCTCTGCCTTTATGACGTATATGGTTTAAATCAAATTATTATTTTGACTGTCAGTCATGGCACCTTTATGTTTGTGAGCCTACTTATAGGAAGTGAATAAAGGCCCCACCCATTTTCTTTGGTATATCAGATCGATTCTGTACCTGAGTTGACAAAGGTGGCTGCTTATTCTTCCACATAAAGAGACATCACTTTGCCATCCCGTTGTTAATTTCCTAATACCTACCTTTTTAATAGATTTTTATATTTGCCTGGCTTTATCCATGGCCAAAGCATAGGTAGATGAGTAGTTGGTTTGGAATTTTGCTTCCGTTTGAAAGACATAAACAGAATAGATGGTAAATTTCTGCACTGTATCATACCATTTGAATCCCAAAAGGACTTTTCTCTCACTAAAGCAATATTCCCAATTTCCAAAACCCGGAAAGTATGGGAGATGTAAGGAGAGGGGGAGATAAAAGAAAAAAAGAGAGAAAGGATCTGGGAGAAAGGAAAGGGGAAAAGAGAAGAAATCCAGCCTGGTGCTCTCATCTGTCCAAAAGGTGATTAGCACAACCTGAGACCCAGATAGTTGGAATCCGCAGTGCAGATCTATTTTCTTGAGTACGCAAACCTTATACACAGAAACTTTTCTCCACATTTCAAATGACCAACATGGTTGTCCCAAGTAGAGAGTCGTAATTCTGAAAAGCTGTAATTGGTAGTAAAAACAATTAGAGGTGTGAAGATAGGGACAAATGTTTTCTAGTAATATGCACCAAAACACATAATGAAAGTCATTTTTACTAAAACACATTTTAATTGAAGACTTCTAAAAGATTTTTCATTTTTTACTTTTCTTGGAAGTGTGTCAACATACCCAAAAACTGTGTATGTCAGGTTTCTTGGAAACTCTGGGACACAGTGTTATTTATAATTGTCATTTCAGGTTAATTATAGCCTGATTGCATATTCGGATAATGTTATCTTTTATCACATAGCTCTTCACAGATTAGTGTTATGGATGAATAAAAAATCTTCTCAGGTAGAAAGAATCAGAAAGACTCTCATACATTTGGCTTGTCAAAACCACCTGCTTTGCTTCATTAACACCCGCCTGGCACAGTCTTGACCATATGATCAACTGCATACTCAGGTTCTGACCTTGTGTTTGAAGGTAGCCATAGTTAAGAGGGAATCATAAAGTCCTCAGTTTTTGTCCTGATACCACTAGGCAGTACTAGTATAATAGAAACCCAATGCACTTGAAATAGTGCAGAAATTTCCAGAAATTTCCTTGCTTATTTCCCTCACCCCCAATGTAGTTAACCTAGGAGAATGATGCCTATGCTGTGGTATTTGGTAGACATGTGTTTCATTACATGCATCAAGAAGTCTAAACACAATAGCTTCAACAAATAATGATTCATTTTTAACACATAATGAAGTTCTGGAGTGGGCAGTTCATGGTGTTAGTTTATCAGCTCAGCAATGTCAGGGTTGAAATCTCTGTGATTTGCTTAGTTTTTCCCTTAGTGTCATAAACTGGTGCTCTACCTACAACCATGCCAGCTCAGGAAGGAGAAGGAGTTTTCTCTTTGCTCTTTTCAGGCCTCTTTCGCATAGAGATGTTTTTCCTCCCTCCTTCATTCACATTGGAGTGTTTCTTACGTTATTCACATAGAGATGTTTCACTGCACCCCTGAAGCTGACTTCCACAAACATCTCATTTGGGTAGAAATGGGTCCTACGCACTCCTTTAAGACAATTACTGGTCAAAGGAAGAGAACTTGCCTTAAGTTTACCAGAAATGAAATTTTGGAACAGAATTAGAGACCTTATCCTCCTAGAGAGCAAGGGATATCTTAAGATGAAAGATTATGTTGACAGAGAAGAAAGGACCAGAATGGCTATTGAGTAAGAAAAGGCCATTGAAAGCCACAGCTGCATTATAAAAATATCAAAGCTCTCAAACATTTTCTTTATAAAACCTGTTTGTTTTCATTATATTATATTTGTGGTCATCTAACTACTTTCGCTCTTGTGCCATTACATGTCCCCAGGGCCTCATACCTTGTCTGTGGTCCGTAAAGAATTAAGTCGCACATAAGCATGTGCACACACATACATGAAAACGTTGCTTAGGTGACAGGTTAAACCAATGAATATGTGTTCTCACACATGCTTTCTACATGTTAAGGCCAACTGTGGTCCTACTTTCATATATAAAATTGATGCCACTCACAAAAATAAACCTACAGATGTGTGCATCTGTTTTTTAAGGTAGAGAATTTATCCACCAAGCAAACATTAATTGCCTACAGTGTACTTGAAATCTAAATGCCTACCCATGCTATGAATTCATCTATTAATCCAAATAATAATACCTGGCAAAATGCCTTACTTTTCCTTCTGAGGTTCTGTGAACATTCATTGCAAATTTCCATAGAATAAGGTGAAAATTTAGCAAATAAAAGGTATATTTTAAACAATACTTTATTCAATAACAATGGCAGTTTCTCTTTCACTTGTCAGTCATACTCATGAGAAGCCTTTCCAAATATCATATGGACTAATTTGTAAACAGAGGTTAATTTTTATAACCCTGGCACTTGGAAACTTCCATTACAACCTCCTCTTTTTCTGCTATTGTCAACTTCTTTCTTTCCCTTTAACGGAGTGCCAAACATGAAATGACAGTGGCCAATGTTGACTTAATGTGGATGTTTAATAATGAAAAAAAGTGTGTCAGTCCCAGCATTAGTTACAAATGGCAGTAAGTGTATCGGATGGCAGGCCTGTAATAATTTTACATCCATCATTCTTTCCTGATGCTTCGCTGGCCATCTGATGGATGGGGCCAGCAGTGTTAACTCTTCAGAAACTGACACAGTGTATCTAGTTCAGCATTATCTAACACATGCTCCTTCCCTTAGATAAGGACAAGGCATGTGAGGAATTGTGAATTACAGGTTACGCTTTGAAAAAGTGACTGTGAAGGAACTCATGCGTCTGTGTTCAGTGGAAGATACTGCAATTAATTAATGATTTATGGATGGCTTTTGTAGATGTTGCCTTTAGTCAAAATGAATTAGAGAAGTCAAATTAGAACCAGCTATTTCAGTGGTTAGAGGAAAAAAATCACGAAGGAGAAAGGCATGTTAGGTAAATCCTGCACGAGGAAGTGAGATAGATCATCACCGCACCCTGGCAAAGCAGGAGCTTTTTACCTGGGGGTCGGGGGTGAGGGGGGCGCCAAGTTGTGTGTGAGCACGCATGTGTGATTTTTAAAAAGCTCCCCAACTTTTAAGTCTGCTGGTTGGAATTTGTCTAGGAAAAACTACAGTAACACAAGTTATTAATAGTATTTCTTTATAAAAGTATTATTTTTTAATCTCTACATTTGCATATTAATTATTCCATGACTTTAAAAGATACATAAAATCTGATGTTGAATGCTTGCTTTTTTTTTATAATTAGAGGCTCTACTCTGAAAATTTATATAAAATGGATAGGGAACTGCTTTCTAGGCAACTGATTATTAGGAAATCTAGACCAGCTTTTTATGTGCAAGTTGGCATTTGATCCTTAGGTTTTCTTTTCTTTTGTTTTTCATTCATAAAACCTTCTTAATTCTGAGTGTCTTAGCTAGGGAACACTTCTTATGGGACAGGAGGGGAGAGGAAAACCCCTTAGTGAATATTATCAGCACAGAGCAGCCAGTTTTCAAAGACCATGACAAAAAGGCGAATAGGTATTATGTCATCACCCATCCATCACTCTATATGTCAGCCTTTCAATAATTCCAATCGACATTCTCGACAGGCTGGTGCAAGTTAAAGGGGCTGTTTGTTTCTAGAAATTGAGTATGGGCTGTCTATAGCCTTTTGTTCCAGATGGTTTTCTTCTGTGTCTTTTCATTTCTTTCTTTTTTCTTTCTTTTCTTTTTGGGGGTATTTAATTGAAATACATGCCGAGTTTGCAGACTGCAAAGATCAGAGCTGTTTTCGTCCAGCAGTGGTAACTATGCATTAAACATTTTGATTTGTTTGAGCTTGAAGTTTAGTCCTTTTTTGCCATTTGCTTCATGGAGTTTGTGTATATTTACAGCCTCTGCATTTAATGGCCACATGCCTTATTTTCACAGATGGCCAGTGGAAGACTTTTTCTTTCTCTTAGTATAGCCCGCTTTCAGTTTTGCTACATTTGTCACAGTGCCACAACTTGCAGCTAGCAAGTGCCCACGCTTGGTGGGGAGCAATTATGGTGTGAGTTTTTAAGGAGCTTTTTAAAGGTTTTTTTTTTTCCAGTAAACTTTTTATGGTTTAATTTTCAAGCCTAGAAAAGCTGTGCATGTTTTCAAACAGAGAGTCTTGTGTTCTTTACATCATTCTGGTAGAGGGGTTAGTGCAGGATGGTCCAATAAAATGAGACACACAGGGCATGCCAAATTGGGCTTTCGGATAGACACCCACAGGCCTCTCTGATGATTGAAATTGTCTGTGCATTTAAAGACATGATAGGCTTACAATAGTATTCCTGAAAAAAGCAAGTTTGAAAACACCATGTAGAGAACGATCTAGATATTTTTAAAGTATATTTCTATGTTGCATGTTAAAAAGGCTAGAAGAATAATACGCAGTAGTCATGCCAAGGTGATGGGGTTGTAAATTGACATACATGTGCCCACATTTCCATTTTTCCTAATTCCCATAAGGAAAGTAAGAATCACTTTTGTTGTTGGACCAGACATTTTCTTTTTATATAAAAAAAAAAAAATCTGTTAAGAATGGTCTTTCCTTCTTTTCTCCCTTGGTCCTTTCCTCATCCCCAAGATGGAATAGTCATCTTAGAGACATTTAAACATTAAAGCACTGAAATGATACAGACGTTTGTTTTTTTCAGTTACCTTCTTATATTTACTAGATGTGTTATATTCTCTATTGTCGTGTATTGCAAACTACCAAATCAGATTAAAAATTATGAGGAAAATGTTCCGAATTTAGCATGTATTTCAAGGATCTCCTTGATCTTTTCAATCATAGCTCTTCTCTTTTTTTTCCCCACAAATGAGAAAGACTTGTTTATGAGTCATAGGAAATAATGGCTACTGATGTTTATTTTGTGCTTTACCCTTTCCCAAGTGATTTCACATCAGCTTTCAGTCTCATACTGTAATATGAGCAGAACAGTATTCCATCTTTATTTTAAAAATAAAAATGAGGAGCGCCTGGGTGGCTCAGTCGGTTAAGCGTCGGACTTCAGCTCAGATCATGATCTCATGGCTTGTGAGTTGGGCCCTGCGTCAGGCTCTGTGCTGACAGCTCAGAGCCTGGAGCCTGCTTTGGATTCTGTGTCTCCCTCTCTCTCTCTCTGACCCTCCCCCGCTCATGCTCTGTCTCTCTCAGTCTCTCAAAAATAAATCTGAACATTAAAAAAATTTTAATTAAGAATAAAAATGAGATTGGAGATTACAGGAATTCCAGTGGAAGGTCAGTTTTTAAACCAAGGTCTTATGGCTTGAAGATCAGTCTGTCTTCTAATGGACCGGGCTGAAGAAGTTCAAGAAAGTACCCCTGCCTGATGATTAGCTCCTGGGCCAGTGTTGGTCATGTGTATTATGTAGTATGATTTGAGGCTTTATTAAAAAATCTAATTTAAGGGACGCCTGGGTGGCTCAGTCGGTTAAGAGTCCGGCTTCGGCTCAGGTCATGATCTCGTGGTTTGTGAGTTCGAGCCCTGCGTGAGGCTCTGTGCTGACAGCTCGGAGCCTGGAGCCTGCTTCAGATTCTGTGTCTCCTCCTCTCTCTGCCTCTCCCCCGCTCATGCTCTGTCTCTCTGTGTCTCTCAATAATAGATCAACTTGAAAAAAAAAAATCTCCTTTAAGCAACCACCATCTCCACAATTCATACATTATTCTTCCAACTACTTTGTTTTTCCTGTGTCAGCTCCCTTCCTGGGTCTCTCTTCCTCCACCGCACACAAGAGGAGGAGCAAAGAAAACAAAAAGAACATGCTCCATCTTATTTATTTTGCTTCTCATAAGCAGTGCTGATAAAACATGTGAAGTTATAGCTGTTTATTAAATTGAAATTTTAAATATCCATTCTAATCTGTATTTTTTCTCTCCCTTCCCTTGAAACAACCACAGATAATTGAAAAGTGAACAATAACTCCGATGTGCCCGTTTCTATTTGTCAGACCCAGCCTTTCTGGACCAAGCCATGACTCTTTCCAATAGTCCAATTGTATTTATTTAACTGAGGTAACTACTGGCTACTGAGGCTACATTCATAAGAATGCTAGCAGTTTTATAGCTTTTATTCCATGAAGTGGAAAAATGAAAGAGAAAAATTCTGTCTGTACGTTTCTGTATCTCAATAACTGAGTTATCCATTGTTTATAGAATAATTAATATAAGACAATATTCAGGTTTTGTGTTTACGTCTATGCTGCCCTCCCACCTACTGGACATCCTGTGTCAGTTATAAATTCTATTATTTTTCTTTGTTGGCCTCCTGTTTTTCTCATGTTAACCCTTTTGATTTAACTCGGTGTGCACAGTGTCTATATCTGCCCTGCTTTGAAATATAACAAAGTCTTTTTTTTTTTTAGATTTTGGTTGGATTCTGACCACATACACAAACATTTGAAAACTTGAGTCTTAGTTTTTTTCTTCTTCTGCCTTCTCTCCTCCACATGTACACACCATAAACACAACTGTGACAAATAAGCCAGGGCCAATATTTTGCCATGGCAGTGTTCCTGTGTACCTTCTTTGTGACTGATTTGTTTTCTGCAGATTGCTTTGAGTGGCCTTTTTGTGCGTTACACCCCCAGGCCTCAGCACCTTCTGCCTCTCTCTGGCAGCACCTACTTCCTCTCTCCTTAAAACTTACTCAGTTTTAAGGACTAAATTAGCAATGTTGAATTTGGGTACATAAGTGTGTCTTTCACAAAGTACCTGAATCAGTAAGTCTGATTGCTATTTGACAGTCTCTTCACAAAATATACCTCAATAACTCAAGGTTTTTTCATAATTTGCAATATCTTCCTTGACTATAATAGAATGATTGTAGGTTTCTCCATTATAAGTGGAATGCCCTTAAGTTTTGAAACTTAAAAACTTTTAAGAAACTGTCATTTATGGATAGAGAAAATATTTATAGTTTTATACATTGGTCGCATTGTTTTAGTTTTATTTTAGGGAGTGTCCAGAAAAGTAGGATGTAGAATTGAAGGTTTGAAAGAAAATGAAAAGGCCTTGAATCCAACCTGTCATCTGATGTTGTGTTTCCTCTTCCATATTTTTAATATGGTAGGCAGGTGGTCATATGGCCCATACTTGAAAATCTCCAGAAAGGGGAATTTTTTTTTTACATCTTGAGCAGCTCATTTAATGGGCAGAGACTTGTGACTATTAGACAACTCTTTGTGGTTCATTATCTTTCACCTGATAACTTAAAACCATTGGTCAGTGTTGTATCTCTTGACTACGTATGACCAAATTCTATCCCTTTCTCACAATACCAGGCCTTGATTTTTTTTTAAATAAGTTAATTCTTTAAGATATTTAAAGACAGATGTTTTTGATCTGCTCTTCCCACCTCATTCAACTTTCTTTTTCATTGGCCCCATGCAACTTCTCCAGCATGACAATAAGGGCATTGATAGGAACATAATCCAAAGCCCAAAATATTATGGCCATCGAGCATCATGGTCTACATTCTAATTCCTATAGAAAAATAAACTGAAGTCGTTATAACGTTGTTTTTGTTACTGAATCCATACTCGTTTTTTATTGTCACTACATCCTCTACTAATTGCTCTTAGCTAATTTTTATAACCATCAGCTCTGTCTTTTCTGGAATATCCATTAACTGCTCAGGTCATTGTTCCTCAGATTTCTCTCTTCTTTCATGAAAAACAGAATTATTTGTCATTAGCTTTCTAATATTTCTCATACTTTAAAACCAATTATTTAAAAATCATAAATCTGCATTCATCAATTCCATCTACAAGTCTTGGAAAATTATTCATGTATATTAAGACTTGAGTACATACTAACTGCGTTTCCTTCAAAACCATTCCATCTACAACTTCACAATACTTTTTAAAGAAAATTTGATCTGCCAGTACATTTCAATTCGATCAGATTGCCTGATGAAACTAAGTTTCTAAGAAATGTAGCTAAAATATTTATTTGGGTAAATATTTATTAAAATGAATACTTAGCTTCAGGAAACATTTCATGAAGATGGCTACCAAATTTCATAAAAGGAAATTAGACTGTGGAACAAAATTATGTGTTCTGATGCGTGATTTTCTCCACTAGGGGAATCTCTGAATTTAGAAAAAGAAAGCATCGAGATTAGATAAGGCTGATTTTGTAGATGACTAGATTAGAGGACATTTATGGACCTTTCCAACCCCTTTGCTCACATATCTCTATGATTGATTCTCTGATGGAGAAAATGATTGGAAAATATTCCTAAGGAATACCAGATTTCAGAGTATCAACGTGTCTGGGAATATCCTAGTGGATACATTTACATTTGGCCAGAGTAAAAATTAGTGAGTGATTTCTTCAATTTGCATTTTTGTTAGTCTTGGAGAGAAGTGTGTGTGTGTGTGTGTGTGTGTGTGTGTGTGTGTTAGAGAGAGTGAGAGGGAGAAAGAGAGAGTATGTATTTGTATATAATTTATATACAATTTGCAAGAAAGCCTTTTCTGACATTTGTGCTGTTAGATTATGTGGGTGGATGGTTATTTTTTACAAAAACAGTGTTCTCAGTAAGCAAGGGTGAAACTGAAAGGTTGAGGGGATAGACATATGCATTATTTCTTTATATTTTACTTAAGCTTATGAGAAAAATCTCCAACTGATAAATCATTATGACATTATAAATAATCTTTCATCTTCTTTGGTGGTCTGTGAGGCTCACATAATTGGAGGGTTAAAACCTTTTTTGTTTCGTTCTTCCTCCTGTGTCATTAGTATAGAAGTAGACCGTAAAAAAAAAAAAGTGCAGCCAGAAGGGGTTTAACTGTTACTGAGTCAACATTTGACAGTCACACTCTATTCTGTCATTTCATGCATGTGCTTTTTATGAGTTTTATAGCTTTGTGAGCTTTATTTCAGGGATGTCCATTATGATAGCTGATCCACAGCCCATCTCTTTCTGTCTATGTGTGTCTGCTGGGGAGCAAAGCTCATCACCTTATATGAATCCCAATTTCAAGGAGTAATAGAAGAACCATTTACTCATGCATTGTTTAATTTTGGATTAGGTAACTAAGGAAATATTCACCACCTCTTAAAATGGAGTTTTCGCGGGGTTTTTTTGTTTTGTCTTGACTGCTCTGTGAAATACCAAAACAGGATGTTCATTTGAGCCTTCATAAATGGCAAATTTTTAATTATTTTCTGTATAAGTTGAAGTAATGGAATAGGAGAAAATTTCAATTTAAGTATGTACTAGACTTATAAGCCATCATGCCTGACCATCAATTGGAAAATAAAAAAGATTAAATACATCATTGTAGATGATGGACAAGAGGAATGAAAAAAAATCTCAACAATTTTTAGAGTTGTTACCAAAATTCTTCTTTTAAATGAGTACTTGTCCACTGCTCTAGCCATAGAAAATAAAAGACCCTGGGGTGCCTGGGTGGCTCAGTCGGTTAAGCAGCCAACTTCGGCTCAGGTCATGTTCTCACGGTCCATGAGTTTGAGCCCCGCATTGGGCTGTGTGCTGACAGCTCAGAGCCTGGAGCCCGTTTCGGATTCTGTGTCTCCCTCTCTCTCTGCCCCTCCCCTGTTCATGCTCTGTCTCTCTCTGTCTCAAAAATAAACGTTAAAAAAAAAATTAAAAAAAAAAAAGAAAATAAAAGATCATAACCATGACAAGTTATTTAATACTGATATTGAACTATTCCTGTAAATCATACATGCTAGAAAGAATCTTTATTTTTTTCAATTTCCGTCGTTGACTTTTTTCCCTAATATTAAAAGCATATATATCTTCATTTTTTAAGCTGATGAGAATCTATTGTTATATTTAAACCCCATTTTAGGGTTTCTGGGACTCAGAGAGGATAATTGATTTGTCTAAAATGACATAGCTAATGTATAGAGCATAGTATGGTTAAGATGTGATGTTTCTGGTCCCCAAACCCATTATTTTCTATATGGGTCATTTTCTGTATTTTCAAATATTTCCCATTAATCCCTAGGGTCTTTTGGGATGCTTGGGTGGCTCAGTCGCTTAAGTGTCCAGCTCTTGATTTTGGCTCACATCATGATCTCATGGTCTATGAGACCAAGCCCCTGTTGGGCTCTGTGCTGAGAGTGCAGAACCTGCTTGGGATTCTCTCTCTTCCTCTCTATCTGCTCCTCCCCCACTCTCACACATGTGTGCAGTGTGCATACTCTCTCTCCCTCCCTTTCTCTCTCCCAAAGTAAATAAATAAACATTAAAAAAAATCCCTATGGTCTTTTGCCATTCAGAATATACAGATCTTTGCTGACTACTTCTAATCAAGTCATTGCTCACATCTCTTTAGATATTACTTGGCTTTCCTTGTTGATTCCCACCACTGCCTGGTGTCATGCACAAACAATACAATGTGTTGTTTTCTATGCAAGTCAATTGAAAAAGCCACAGAGCCCAAGACCAGCTGCCAAATTGCCCAAGTGAATATTAGCATATTAATAATAGTTCTTTGAGGGCTGGATTTTAGTATGATTTATTTGATCCCAACAAACTATGTGATCTAAAAGTTTATTTTCTTCTACAGATGAGATATAATTCATTCGGGTCCTCTTTCAACTCAACATAGGATCAGAAGATTTTTCAAGTAAAAACAGACTTTACCTAATGTTTCCCCTTGATATCAGTAAACCTGCATAATTGTCTAAGATTTGATTAGCCAGGTGGGAATCATCTTTCCAAAAGAAATCTAGTTGTTATCCAATTGCTAGCTTTATTCAAGAGAGAAAGCATATAGGTCATCTTGTTTGGTCCTTTTTTATATGCCCTCAAGCCTTTTTATTTGGACTAATTTGTAGTAATTAATATGTTTGCACCCTCTGAGATTACTCAGAGCATTTCAGAATTTTGGCAAGTATTTCTTTAAATGTGTTTATTTTTCTTTCGTTTTTGTTTTGTTTCTGATAGAAAAAAGGTAGGGGAGAGAAGACCAGTGAATCGTGTCAGTTTCAGACCAGCATTTAGATAGTATTGAAGGGCAATAAAGTAAAAGTGTTGTACTGGATATGTGTTCAAGAACACTGATCTTATAGTGGGGCGGTGCGGGGGCTGGGGTGGGGGACATGAGATGTTCTTCTTACATACAAATTCTTGAATAATCTGTTTTTTATTGAAACCAATTGGGACTAAGAGTCTAAGTTTGGAAACAATTATCACTTTTGCCAATCAGCATTTTTTTCTGCTTCCCCAAACTCAGTTTCTTGAGTTTTTCCGTTTTTGGCATCTTCCCATTTATCCCTTTTCTACCTGATATCAAACTGTGCTTGATTTGTTTCAGCTGCCTCTTTTTAGAAAAGATTAATTATAAGGACTTTGGGAATCAAAATATTACCTGTTTGAGTAATATTGGCACATTTGAAAAGAGGTTTTTAAGAACAGAAAGATTTGACCCAAGGAACAGAATTGCAAATCATTGAATTTTAGACGTGACAATGCAGAGGGGACAACCAGGGAATGGTGGCATTGGAAGGAACAGGACTAGAGGAATCTTCTCAGTGTACCAACATTTGTGCTTTATAACATTTGGCTGTTTCTCTCTCCTCCTGTATACCTGAATAGATTGAATTTAAAATGTTGAGAACTATTCTATTGTTTGTTTTGTTTTTTAAAAGTTATTTATTTATTTATGTATTTATTTATTTGAGACAGAAACAGATGGGGGGGGGGAAGGGGGAGAGTGAGAGAGAGAGAGAGAGAGAGAGAGAGAGAGAGACCCAAGCAGGCTCCACACTGTCAGCACAGAGGCCAACGTGAGAACATGACCTGAACCAAAATCAAGAGTCAGAGACTGAACCAACTGAGCCACCCAGGCACCCCTTTTGAGAACTATTTTTAAATTCAAGTCATTCTTCTGATGTTTCAGTATATGACCTAGACTCCTAGCCACATAATGATTTATATGTATCTCTATACATAAGAGTGGAATATAAACTTTTATTTACTATAGGATCAATTTTCATATGGAATTATATGGTAATTATTTGCCATATAACCACTGTGTTTTTATATAGTGCTACATATTTACCATATAACCACTTAGGTTTTGTAATATCCCCCTTACCTCAGTTCCTTAAAGTCTTCTGAATTCATTGTCAGTGAGGGTTTTTAAAATGTGCCAGTGTTACCATTTTGATGTACATCCTATTTTAAGGTGTTTTAATTAAAGGCACACCACACATTCTCCAGTTTCTCTAGTCATGTCTCATTTTCCTGTTCACATGTCTGGGAATCGGCTATGCAAAGGGTCACAAAAACAAGACAGTTTGCCCTGTTAACTTCCACTCTCTGCCACTGACATGCTCTTGAGAAATATTGTAAATTCCATTTTAGGTAACTAATTAACTAATTTTATTATACTGCATGTTCTAGTGGTAGATGGTTAGAGGTTACTTACTGTAAAAACTGATGGTAACTTTCCTACCCATCATTTGCTAATTTTAGCCTCTTGGTAAGATGGCACAAGGTTCACAGCCCAACATAGAACATTTGAAGTCACTTAACATTTCATCCTTTTTCTACTCCGATTGCCTTCACTTTGCTTTTTCTTCTTAAAAGACTTTGCTTCAGAATGGAAAACTCTGTCTAAAATATGTAGCATTATTACCTTATACACCATTAAATCAAAACCTGAGAGGTGATCCATGCCTAGTACATTCCCCAAAGATAGCACAGTAAAGTCTTCATTGACTGCAGACTATCAGATCATGCTGATGGAATGTGGGTGTTTTTTTTTTAATGTAACTGTCTTCTGTTTTAATGGCTACATTTACTATGAAGGGTCTGTTTAGCTGGTGTCCTTGGCGCCCCTGTTCTCAGCTGAATATATACAGCAGACTCTCTCAGCAAAAGAAATCCAGAACATAGAAATTAGCTGAAAATGCCAATTTCACACATATTGGATCAGGTTCTACATTTTTAAATATATAATTTATCTCAACTTAGTACTATATAATCCTGTAGAACTAGAGTTGATACCAACTATTTTGTTTCCAATTTCCTTGCTGTGTTTTGTACTAATTGACAATTAAAAATATTATTTCTACTAAGTCATGTACAGCCTTTGATGAATAGGAGCTCCAAGGCCACTAACTTGAAAGAATTTTTCTCTAGTATGTATAAATGTAATACTGTGAGAGATGTTGTAGAGATAAAGCATGTACTACATTAAGAATTTGAATACCCTAATGGTTGTTGGTGGGAACATTAGTTGGACCCTTTACCTATAATACAATTGTCTTAAATAGTTGATTATTTATTGTGTCAATAGCTGTTATGCAGTATACGGGTTCATTTGAACAGTTCATGACTGTGTTCCTCAGAAAATGAGGTAAATAATTATAAATAAACCTGACCAAATTTTATGAAATCCAATAGATGCTTTCCTTAAAACTGTTTTGGAACCAAATCATCCTCAGAGCAATGACGGAAAGTGCTAGAAAAGTTGTAAACCTTTCATTGTATGCTTTTTCTTTTCATAAAATCACCCAATTCCTTAATTGGAAGTAGTTTAGTATTTCATGTGGTTTAGATTAAGCATTATATTTTCCTTGACAATAATTTTGTTTGTAATGCCATGTTCTCCATGAATTCAAATCATGCACTGCATGCTTTTAAATGACTTGATGTCTTTGCAGATCTAATTTTGGTGTATTTGTATCTCAAATAATTCGCCAACTCAATATTTTGGCTTAGCAATCCAAATCAAATTGTGGTCCAAGTAGCAGGCACTCACATTGAATGTACAGAGACTTGACAAGCAATTAGCAATGAATATTTAAACGTCTTCATTACCCTTGCATGAGGAATGCAGATGGCATTTAGGGAGATGGCAACCAGAGGGCACTACTGTGAATTATGTTTCTATCAGTTGGTCACCTGACTATTGGAAGACTTTCTCTGGGCCCCATGCCACTCCTATACTTCTACTGTCTGGCTAAAAATAGAGCGTTCCAAATGGTGCAAAACAGGTTGCTTTTCATGAAATTACTCTGCACATTTTACCATTCAGGAAGATTGTCTCCAGGGATCCCAGCATATACCCTTTAGGCATACCAAACCCAAATGCCAAGACTATCTAGGGGATTCTAAGAATCAGAGTTCCTTCAAAAACCCTGCTCATCATTTGCTTCAGTTATCTCAGCAGAATGTGCTGAATGTGCAAAGGTGAATAAATCAATATCCCGTCCCTCCCAGGAGTTAATGTATTATATATGGCCCAAGAAAAAACTGTCTTTGAATAATTATAATTTCCAGACTGAGCTCTCATTATAAATTTCTTTTTTTTTTTTTTTTAAGGAAAAAACAACACTGGAGAGTCTGACTCAGCAACTGGCAGTTAAACAGAATGAAGAAGGAAAATTTAGCCATGCCATGATGGATTTCAATATGAGTGGAGATTCTGATGGTTTGTGAAAATTATTCATATATATACCAATAGTGTGCAGAAGTGTCTATTTAGCATCAGTTAAAACTACTAAAAAGTATGTAAGACAGCCGCCTAATACCTGATCGTTACAATAAGAGCTCATGTGTACTGAGCAGTTCCCATGTGCCAAACAATCTGCTGAGTGTTCTGCACAAATCATCTCATTAATTTCTAGCACAACCTGTGAAGTAAATACTATTACAAATAAAGAGATTGGCCCCTGGGAATTTTGAATCATTTTTTCCCCCAACATAACAAGGCTATAAGTACCAGAGGCAGATCCTGGATTCAAGATGGCACAATTCTATTTTTTTTTTTATTTTTTTTTTTAATATTTTATTTATTTTTGAGACAGGGAGATACAGAGCATGAACAGGGGAGGGTCAGAGAGAGGGAGACACAGAATCCGAAACAGGCTCCAGGCTCTGAGCTGGCAGCACAGAGCCTGACGCGGGGCTCAAACTCACGGACCGTGAGATCATGACCTGAGCCAAAGTCGGCCGCTTAACCGACCGAGCCACCCAGGCGCCCCCAAGATGGCACAATTCTAAAGCAAATACTCACAGTCACTGTCTAATCTATCTCTCACTTCCCTATTTCTTTTCAGCAAACTTTTCAGAAATTTGTATCTATCTGCTCATTTTCAAGTTGTCATTTGTAAGATTCTGACCAGAATACAAGGCTCAGTGGACATCTTCAGGATTTTCTTTCTTTTTTTTTTTTTTTCTCATTTTAAAACACTTCCCTCTTATACTGTCTATTGTACAGTTCGGTGTCATCCCTACCCTTTGTAACCCAACTAGAACGCCAGCTACACAGCCTCATGCTTTCCTCACATGCCTTCTTGTTGTCTGCATCATTTCCGAACATTCTAAAATCCAAAATGACAACTAATGAAATTGATACCCTATTTTTAATCGCACAGCAAAGAAAGAAAAAGAAGAAAGTGTTATTCCTCTCATCTTGAGCCCCAGCTAGGAACCTCCCTCCAGTGTCAAGTACCAAACATGCATTTTAAGAGCACTGTCCTCAAATGTGTTACTATTGAAGAGGAAGTTCCCTGCATGTAGAAAAGTCTGCACCAGAGCAAACCTTTAGGAAGCATACTTTAGGACAGAGGGGATTGCCTTGAATTCCCCAACATACTTAGTTGTCTCCTATGTACCTTGGCCCCCAATTCTGCTTTTAAGTCCAGTTCTGCACCAGCTACAAAAGTAGCCAAACTTGACCATGTAGCCAGATAATTTTATCAAAATGAATCTTATTCAATTGGATATCCAACAAAAGTCAGTGTTGTCCTAGCCTGTTGGATCCAATCGTTTCCTTCTATTTTCCACATCACTTGGTTAAGATAAACCTAGCCTAAGTACATATAAAGAGCTTGTTTAGCTTTGATGAAGTTACACTACGTTCATTTTATTGCTTATGTTGCTGTAAGGTGTAAGAACAAGAAAAAGCAGATGTGCAAATGATCATTTGCTAGTTACAAACCCATTTTAGGAAGATGTTGCCATATATTAGCACTCATTTATGTCAATAAAAAAGACAATGACTGGTAATAAGACATTTCATAAATTTTAAGTTGTATTAGCATGATAAAATATAAGCATAGTAATCAGCATTAAAACATCAACAATTTTGCTGCTGTTATTTGTTAAATTCAGTCATGCTTGTGTATGCAAAATATTTTCCAATCTTCATCAGACCAAAGAGCATACTATGAATGAGAAATAATGAGAAACTCCACCAACAGGTATGCTATGTTTTTGTTTGCTGCTATAGAGGTCTTCAAGTCTGGGTAATTCTGGTTGATTCCTATTCCTTCTAATTGAAAAAAGAAAGGAAGAGGAGTATGAAGAAAGAAGAAAAAAGCAGTGCTTTGATTAATGATACAAGCTCTAGAAATCCCCACATTATTTAAACATTTTATATGCTACCAAAATACATCTCTTCCATATTTTCTAAAGATAACCCTGTAATACTTAGTATCACAGTTCTGTGTTTTCTTATGCTTCTCCTGATTTTCTTTGCCTAAACTCAAGTATCTCTGGAAGCTGTTTAGTCTGGTGAAACTATTCTATAAAGTCATGCAAAGCCTGGAGGAATGAATGCAGCTCCCAAAGTTTCTACCCAGACTCTCAGTCGTGTTTTATTGTCATAAGTCTTGAAGGGAACTTTCAGGGGGTCTCCGGATAACGTTGGATGTTAGGGAGAAAATTCAGGGGAATGAATTTTTTTTCACCTTAAATATGTGGCTGTAGACTTCTTAAGAAACCACAGTTGTGTACCTGTTCGTTGTTTTTTCCCTACCATTTTCAAATATCTTCTGGGGAGCAGGCTATCGTGGATGCATCAGCATCTTTCATGCATTTATCAGCACAAAATTGCAAAGAAATGCCAAACACATTACAGAAGATTATCTATATTGTATTTTCGCCCCAAAGTTTTATTTAGCAACATTTTATTTCTATAACCTCAGAGGAAAGGGTATGACTACTCTGTGTTCTGACCGTCTTTAGGTAGCAGAGACACAACCTCACTTGTAGTCCATTGTTCCAAATGTGCTAGTGTTTCACAATTTTCTGAGGTTCTTCACCCATTTAATATTTACACAGTGCCAGCATGCCTACCAGTATACTCCAACTGTTCTCTTTCCATTTTGCCTCAAAGATCACGTATTCAGGTTTCTCGTGTCCTTTTGAAAGTAAATGGTGAAACAGTCCAGAGGCCATTGAAGAAAAAAAAAAGGAAAAATATATTAGAAATGGAATGAAAATGCAGATACAACAATTGCCACTACAAGGCTTAATCAGAAACTTCATAAACAAGCATCTGTGTCAAGAACTGAAAATACTATTAGCAGATATACTTGTTATATTCATATTTAATATACTAGAATAGATATTTCACAGACAAATATTCAATAGTAATGCAAAGAAGAGAATTGCCAAAAGTTTTAACACTAACATGAAGCAATGTTCCCTATTTTTAGGAAGTGCTGGAGTCTCAGAGTCAAGAATTTATAGAGAATCCAGAGGGCGTGGTAGCAATGAACCCCACATAAAGCGTCCAATGAATGCCTTCATGGTGTGGGCTAAAGATGAGCGAAGGAAAATCCTTCAAGCCTTTCCTGACATGCACAACTCCAACATCAGCAAGATATTGGGTAAGAAATTTATTGATGGTTACATGATGTATGGAATAAATGTACAATTCTGTTTTATGCAGTTGTTGAAAGGTACTGGCTTTGGAGGCCAGGCAGCTCATGTTATCTACTTCTCTAAAAAGAAGCACCATTACTGAGCCTTTTCTTCTGACGACAGAGCACTTCATGTTTGTTGAGAAATGGGCCCAGTTTTTATGGCTAATTTAGTTGTGTACCTCTATATTAACTGTGGTAATATTTTTTCTTCTTTAAAATCTAGAAATTTTTGTACTAAGTTCTTAGTTCTTTTTGTATGAACTACGTAATAATGGTATTGACCATATTCATTCTTTTCCTTTGAACTACAGAATTCTTCATGTGCTGGGGATGGAAGCATAGGTGATGGTTGTTCTGGTACTATCATTGAAAATCAGTTTAGAATGTCAGAGGACACGAGAACATGTGGTGTGTGCAGTTTTTAATTTACACTTTTAGTAGCCTTGAGCCCATTTTCAGCATCATGTAAAAAGGGACTTTCCCTACCATTGCAGCTTTCAACTTAAGAGATAATAAAGTACATATTTGCCTTACATGCATAGACACTAAAGCACACAGAAAATATGGGCGAGAGGTAAGAGTATTATAAAGAGACTTACTGTATACCAGTTCAAGTCCCAGAAAAAGGAACGAAGATTCCATTTTGTGTGTGCTGTTCACTTGACACCATCATCACTGTTATTGTCATCATCCTCATCTTCGTCACGCTCGTCTTCCAGATAGCCAGCTACCAGATGAGCTAAGCAAATTTTGACTATTTACTCTCTGACTGCTAGGAGCTAAACAACAAAAACAGAATAGGAATACCTAGCTCAATCAGTAAATTTGGGCTTCAACAAATAAGTGACATTCCTCTGAGTTACTAAAGCTTTACTAAAATCCATAATGCACTTGGAATTACATGAACTTAACGCAGATAAGTGGTCCTTTTGATCCTTTACATTAAGGAACTGGTCATCTAAAAGTGGTTACTAAACATATACATGTGTTTTTATGCTCCCATATTCTCAAGTTCTCATGTTACTGGGTGGTAATAGATGCCATCCAGTTCACAGCATGCATTTGTAGTGAGACCAAAACAAACAAACAAAAAACCATCAACCACTTGAACTTATGTCTCAGTTTTCGTCTAAAATGATCTTGAAATCTTTAGATTAATGTCATCTCAAAAGATAAGAGTATGTAAAGCTTTAGGTATATAGAAAATGGGAATATTTATGGAGATATATATATGTATATATGTATATATATATATATTCAAAAAATTAAACTGATCAAAAGGTAATGCATATTTTTATGCTGCTACCATCTCTGACCTGTTTTTTTCTTTTTATGACCATATTTTACCTTCCATATGAAATTTTCCATTTTTAAAAAATGTATCTGTTCCATTGGGGAAAACTCTAGAAATGAATAAAATATTCCATATTTTAACATATCGGTTATCACAAAATTAGCCCAAAATGTCAAAATGAAAAAATGAACTAAATACTGAGATTATTTAAACTGTCTTTATATCATTCAATTCATGTGTATGAATACTGGAAAATGTTAATCACTGATTCAAACTTTATCCTAAGTATAAGAGAAATATCAGCTTTGATGATGTGAAATACTTTAGAAGATGTAGGAAAAGACTTTATGGGAAAGAGGTGGCTAGCTACAAGAGTTTCTTTCTGGTTTGAAGGAAAGAATATTAGGATGACCATATAGTTAAATCACAATAGGTTACATGAAAAAAGAGTGCTGTCTAATTTTGGACTTTTCAATAGAATTGTATTAATTAAAGATATCCAGGAAAAAAAAACACTGAGGTGTTTGGGACCTCAATATTTGGTCTTAGCTTCAAATAAATAAGTGATCTTCAAATATCCACAAGATCATTCTAAGTGGCCCATTTCATATAAAAGTACAAAGAAAGCTTGATGTTTTCCTCTCTACTGATTGTTTTGGATAACAGCCTCCGACAGCATGCCGCTAATTCATTCTGCTTAAAACAGGCGCTTGAGCTGGGTTGACATTTTACGTAGTCTCTGGGGATCCTAGTTGACATTTTAAAGGGCTTCTAAGCATTTTATAATACCCTAAAATCTGGTTTTAATAAGCCATTCTGCTGAAATTGTTAACATAAGGAATCACCTTTTACTGTTTGGCGCTAGATCAGGAGATGGGGGACATCTTTTTCTGATTAGATATACAGTAGTTGGAGTAAAATGTGCAAATTCATTACAGACCCCATGGAGATGACGATGCTACTCAGCTCAAACTCTTCATTTTTATCGCATCGCCAGATTTAGAAAGGAAAAGAGCACTTTCAAGACTTTTATTTTTCTTATTATGAACATCATATTTTTTTTATTGAATCTTCCTCTTTGTCATCAGGAGGAATACCCAAAATCTTTCTCCGTTTTTTTTTTCATTGTAAAAGGCTAGGCTTTTGCGAAAAAGCGGAGAACTTACTCCCTGTACGTGGTCCAGGGTAAGCAACCAGCCACATCTTAAATCAAGTAGATGTTTCCGTCTCTTTTGGAGATACCTAAAATGCTTTCCTACCATTCACATCCAGCGTGTCTCAATGTTTACATCGTAGCTACGTACAGTGGATGTTGTACCTGCAAAGCCATTAAAACCAACACCAAACTTGTCATTTAGTTATTCAAAAGTTAGTATTCAAAACTGAAAACTGCAGTAGCCACCAACCAAAACACCATTTGTTCCGCACGGTCATAAAACAGCATAGTTGGCCATTTTACCAACTACAGGCACCACTTTCACTATCTTGATTCTTAATTTTAAGAAGACTTAGAACTACGCTCCGGCCATCTTTTAAAATGTAATTTAGGATTCAGTGATACTTCCGGAGAAATTATATTATCAAGTGTCTAAATATGTTGTGATTCCAGTTCATGCCAGATTTAGAAGCCAGCTTGTCTAAGAATTTACACATCTTTTATTATATATGTATCTTTTTTATCTTTATATAAATATGTATCTTTTATTTATCCTATATATGTGTGTGTATATATATGTGTGTGTGTGTATATATATATATATATCCCTTTTTCCTCTGCATTTCAGACAGATCAACTGTCTTTAAGTTCCTCTAATCCTCCTTCCCACTGCAAGGCCTGACCATTCTATTCTTCCTCCATAGAAAGCTCTCCCTCTCTGATTGCTATAGGAATCATTTCCACAAAACCTTCCTGACCTACAAAAGATTGACCCAACTCCTTACGTTTTCATAGCTTCCTGTACTTTCTCCACTTATAATTAAAATAATAATTTTTTTAATGAGCTGTTTAATGTATTTCTTCTCCACTGGAATATGAGCCTCAGGAAGATAAGGAACAAAATGATTCACCACTGCGTATCCAGTAATTAATACAGCATGGTGCACATAGTAGGAAATCTAAAAAGAGTTCTCACATTCCAGGCTGGGTTACAGTAAGGCATAAACATTCCCTTTCCTCAGAAAACCATATCCTTTTTGAGCTTATGGAACATTTAGACATTGAGAAGTACCATTAGCAATTTTTATTCTAATTGAGGATGCTAGTTACTTGGTTCTGCCTGGTGATAAAGATAGGGGATTTTAGTGTCAACCATCCTTGGTCATTTTTCAGTGTATTTATATAACTATGAAGTAAATTATTTCGGGTAAGCTCACTTTTACACTCCCTGATCTGAGGTTCAAAATTCTGTTATACATACTTGTAAGAAACTTCCCAAAAAGAATTGACCCCGTTCAATGGTATTATAGCTTTACCTGTATTTATATTTGTCCTGAGAATAACATGATGGTTTCAAATACCTCTAGAGAATAGTGTTGGGCAATAAAGAGTTTGAGATTGTACCTACAAATTTAGGATGTGGCCATTGAAACACAAGTTTGAGAAAGGAATGGAAAAATAAACTCTATGATTTGAACTGTAACCTGGATTTCTGTAGTAAATAGAATAAAATCATATTGGCTGTCTAGATTGGAAAAAAATCTGTTTATAAATTTGTGTAACACCTATGTGGATATACCCACCCAGGCAACATCTGTTCTGATAGGAAAAAATTCTAAGGGAAGAGATATTGTCCCTTTTACTCTATTCCTTTAATAAATAAAACAGCCCATACTGAGGACTTTTCTGCATTTGTAGAGAAGAACGGTTCATCAGTGAGCTAGTTGCATTTGAGAAATGGAATTTTGGTTGAGTAATGAACCCATTCGAAAGCCTGAAGATCTTGCTTAGATGACTTTGGAAGGCAGGTAAAGGCTTCCATGCCTGTAAGTATTTGGTATAGAACCCACAATTCCAGTTATTTTGATCCTTGTGCATTTGAGTAGAGTTGAGCTGATTACTTCCTGATAAACACACTTCATCTACACACAGATTCTCCTCACGTGTTTAATACAAAAAAAAATTATTACTTCTACTTCTTTTACTACTATGCATAGCCATACTAATAGAATCAAATATTTAAATCACGTTTATATTGAGAATTAACATAACTGTTTTTAACTGTTGTTTTCTTTTGTTGTTTTGGGGTTTTTTTTGTTGGTTTTTTTTTTTTGTTTTGTTTTGTTTTTTTTTTTGCAATCCTAGTTGAGTCCAAACCAAAATCAAAAGTGAAAAGACGGAGAACACCAATTTGGCTTGACATTATTAATGCAAACTATATCACGAGAAGTGACATCTTTATATATTATTGAAAGTGATTTATTAAGAGAAAAATCTTACCCCTTACATACTTATTGTAATTCTGACCTCTGCTAAGTCATAGATAGCAGGTGGTTATAGGTATGTAAAAACATACATTGTAGCATACTTTCAATTATATCAAACCTGAGTTTGAGTCACAGATTTGTAATTTAATAATTGTGTGACCTTGGGTGAGTTACTTCGTGTATTTGAACTTCAGTTTTCTCATTTATGGAAATAGGTGTAAATGTTATCTTACAGGATTATGATGAAAGTTAAAAATGTGACAACTTATGTAAAGTTTTTAGCGCAGTGTCTATCTAGCACCTGGTAGTTAGCTGGTGCATGTTCATTAATATAATTTTTTGTAATTTAAGTTTTAATGAAATGAATTTTTAAATGCAATCATTCATGAAAGCATACTTAAACATTTTGAGAAGAATTATGTATGTTAGGAACCCTTGTAGTAAGTAATGCACCCCCACTTAAAAATACTAGATAATTAGCCACAGATTGAAAATATGTAATAAGTTTTTGCATAATTTTTCAGTTCACAGTTGAATTAGATCATGGTCTAATGTGGAAATAAAAGATGTATTCTTAACATTAGCTGTGAGCTTTTAAGTAAATATATACGCTTTTGGCTAAATTGTTCATTCCAGCCAGGAAAAAAAAAATATATTGGCCAGTGTTTGTACCTTTGGGTACACAGTTTGCTCTACACAGCCACCAACACCCCTGTTCTTGTGAGATCTCACCTCTTGAGTCATAGTTCACTAATCAAACACATTTTTATGTATTTCTGGGCTTTAGCCAACATTTTTATTTTAGATTTATTTTCTTGTCCTTAGCAGCTGTGCAAATTGGAATCCTAACCTTCTTTTCCTCATAGGATCTCGCTGGAAAGCTATGACAAACCTAGAGAAACAGCCATATTATGAGGAGCAAGCCCGTCTCAGCAAACAGCACCTGGAGAAGTACCCTGACTACAAATACAAGCCCAGGCCAAAGCGCACCTGCCTTGTGGATGGCAAAAAGCTGCGCATCGGTGAATACAAGGCAATCATGCGGAATAGGCGGCAGGAAATGCGGCAATACTTCAATGTTGGGTATGGACATTTCCGTCATTTTTTCATGGGGAACACTTCTTGTTATGCGTAATGGGATGTGAACCATATTCGTTGAGCTGTAAAGCAGCATTTTGAAAAAGAACTTGACCTCAATGTATTTTCAGAAATTAGCCTGGCCCCCACGTGATCCTGAAAATAATACATCCATATGAAGCCACCCTGAGTTCCTAGAACAATGGCTGTAGTGTGAGCTTTACTCCCGCTGGCTTGAAGATAAAATATCTGATAGTAAATAATTTTGAAGCTTGTCATTAACAACTTAGAAGTATTATCGGTTCTTTTCTTTGTTGGTTTTCACTACTTCCAAGGCTTCCCATTGACAAATTCTGCAACATCTTTGTTAAGGAAATACAACATAAAAATGATTCCAAAAGAAACACTCACTTTTGAATATGGGGGGATTTCTGGGCTATCAAGGCACGTATGTGGCCTTTGTAGATCACACAAAGTGGGGATTCTATTTAGGGCACCACAGGGTTGTGAATGGGAAAGCTGTCTTCCGAACTAAGAGTGTAGTTCTCAAGAGGTTTTACCCTGCCTCCTATGGCAAGGCTGTCTACAGTATCATATTAGGCTAACTGCAACATCATTGCTTCTGCAGAATTTTCTCAGAAAGCACAGAGATAAAGTTGCTTGTATCTGGAACATAAGTTAGTAAGATCCCAACAGCTGCTTATAATAATAAATACCGTTCTGAAATGGCTGGAAGATACCTTAGAAAAAGACTTATAAAGTCTGCTCTATCCTGTTCCCTTGAAAGAGTCTGCCTGCTCTGTCCATTGGCCCATGATTTATATCCCGACGCGCGACTCTTCTCAAAGCCAAGCATGAAACCCAACACTTGCTGAGGAAATAGTAAACATATGAATGAATGAAAGAAGGCAGAAATGAACATTATCTATTAATCTCTTCCCACTAAGACCAGCTACATAATTTGAGGAGCTCCCAGCAAAATGAAAATGTGTGGGGTTCCTATTAAAAAGTTAAGAATTTCAAGACTGTGGCAACAACTTTAAAGCAAGCATAGGATCTCTCATAGCCCAGGGCCCTTTCCAGCTGCAGAGCTGTGCACCCACGAGGCTGACCCTGCTTCCTGTCCCCCCAGCTACTGCAGGGACCAAGTGGACAATGTGATACTGTTCAGTTCCGGTGAGTTCCAAGCAGTCAAGTTTTATTTTGAGAGCTCTCATATTTTAGGGTTTTTTTCCCCCATTAAAATTGAATTATCTTTATTTCTAAAAAGCTGAGTGTTATATTGAAGGAAAACTGAACTTGGGGTCAAGGACTGAGGTTCTTCTGCTTAATCTTTCTACACCTCAGGTTTTTTTCCATAAGGGAACATAGGAATAAAAATTATTTTGAGGATCAGGTGGGTAACCCATGTAAATGCCTATAAAGCATGACACACAAGTAAGTTATTGCAATCACAGTAGGATACCATTTTTTAGATGTTGGGCAATAGATGAAAATCAGTAGTTTAGAACTGGACAAGCTGAGCAGATTCATTATACAGTAATGACTGTATAATCTGACTATCCCTTCACCCACAGTGTATTTTTGGGAATTCCTCTCTGACAGGCAACAAGCACAGATCCCCATCGCCACTGCTGGTGTGGTATACCCTGGAGCCATCGCCATGGCTGGAATGCCCTCCCCTCACCTGCCCTCAGAGCACTCAAGCGTGTCTAGCAGCCCCGAGCCTGGGATGCCCGTTATCCAGAGCACTTATGGTGTGAAAGGAGAGGAGCCACATATCAAAGAAGAGATACAGGCTGAGGACATCAACGGAGAAATTTATGATGAGTTCGATGAGGAAGAAGATGATCCAGATGTAGATTATGGGAGTGACAGTGAAAACCATATTGCAGGACAAGCCAACTGATAAGGGTCAAAAAATGGTTGTGACCTTAGGACTTAAAGAAGCCCTAGCTGGTTCATCCTTACCAGTGGCCAAGCACATTAACTTTCTCATACACTGACTGTTACTTTAACTGTTAGTCTTAAATAGTTGGGACATCAGCTGACTAATAGACCTCAGCCTCAAAAGGCTTGGAAAGGAAAAAAAAATACAAGCAAACAACAATATCAACAACAAGAGATTGAAATAAGCTATGGGTAAAATAATGCCAGTAATTCAGCTGCTACATCCAAGCACTGAAGTCTTACCCGTCAACTTTTTTTTTTTTTTAATAAACTTTATGGCTGTTTGTTCTACAATGTTCTAGAAATTCTCACTCAGGTACACAGTGCCAACAAGTGGCTTGTGAATGTGTTTTGTTGTTTTGTGCTACAATTTTTAAAAAGAAATAAGTTTTGTTTTGTTTTTTGGGGCTTCTGGGTTTTTTCCTTTTCCTTTCCTTTCCTTTTTTTTTTCCTTTTTTTTTTCTTTTCTTTTTTTTTTTTTTTTGTAATGCACCTGACAGAAAAAAAGAAAGATGAATTTCTCTTTACTTCTCTCCACCTTCTCCATCTCTATACTTTAAAGATGGAAGTCTGTGCATGGGGGGGAAGAGGGAAAAAGAGCCTGTTTTTAACTTCCTTGCTATCCACCACAAAATAAGCAATTATTTTCTTCAGAGGACTTTCTTTGTCTATTGCACACCACACTACATCTTTGAGCAAGTGCCAAATTTGTACTGAAGTGTTGACCCAGTTCCTTTTTTTTCCTTTCCTTTTTCCTGTTCCTTCTTAAGTTAGGACAGTGTTATATCTTAGACAATCCCTTGGAAAACCTGAAATACCAGCAGCTGGTGAGATTTGACTTTTTTTTTTTTTAATGGAAACTGTAGGTGCTGTTCTCAGGTGAAAAGAGAGAGAGAGAGAGAGAGAGACATAAGAAATTTAGAGAAAAAATATTTTCTGATCTTGGATTTTTGTGTGTATGTATGTGTGTGATTATGGTACTAATAGGAATAACATTGAACCATTGTGAGTTAAACCCACATCTGGGGATGAAATCCCACATCCTCCTAAGTGACTGGTCTGGAAGCAACCTTGACCTTGACTTTGCACTTCAAATGACAACCAAGATAGGGCTCAGAAATTATATTTTTAAATTTCTAATATGATTATTGGATGGATTGGGCAGCCCTGTGTAATAGAGGTGTGCACGTATAACATGGAAGCTACTAGCAAACTGTTCCCAGATGTCCCTTCTTCCTGATCAGTTGGTTCCACTAATGTTTGCTACTTAATGATTTCTGTTTGTTTTTCCTATTGATAACTTCGAGCAAAACAATCATTGTTTTCCTTGAATATATTTGGCCATTTTCCAGGAACACAGAATTAGCTTATTTCTTCAACATTCCATCCTTTCCTGATCAGGAAATGGAACTGATGATTTTATAAGGTATTTTTCATCTCTCCATGAAATGAGGCAGAGGCCATTTGCATTTCACAATTTTGGGCCATGTGCATCCCATACCATAAAGAGCAGGATTTGATTAAAAGTCATTGCAGCCCAACAAAATGGAGCCGGGCTGAACCTAGTGAGCGTCGCTACGACTCTTCACTCGCTGTAAGAGGAATCCACTGAAGGCCAATTTTTGGTTCCAGCAGAGTATGTGCATAGAGCGACAACTGATGGTGACAGAACCGCTTGTTTAGATTTTGCCAACCAAATGCCACGACAGTTATAGGGCTTGTACAAATAAACGCAAAATCGTTTAAAGTCAATTGCCATTATTTGTGCTGAGGCATCAGACAGTAAATACTCCAACCAGGAGCTTGGATGTGCTATGGTTTTCACTCCAGTCATCATTTTGCTATCTCACCCCTCAAACCTGACCCAAAAGTTTGATTTTTACATATAAATAAGAAAAAGAATCCTTTTTATTTTTCTCTCTCTCAAAAGACTTGCTCTGGGGTTTTGCTTGGAGGAGCTGATCATATCTTGCATGTCAGAGATTTTGTTTTGTTTTTCTGTTTGTTTTTGATGACTGTATTTTCATTTGAACTGCCTCTTTTTGCTAGTGTTGTAATGATGATGATGATAAAATAATAATAATAATAATAGTAATAATAATAATAATGGTCAGCTGTTCCCAGATTAGTAAGTTATGTATAATTTATTTCTCCCTCTCTATTTTATTCTCCTCTGATTTGGAAGTACAGCCAATAAGCTGTTAGATATTTAAAACAAATTCCCATCTTCCAACTCATTTATATATATATATTTATACACACACACACACACACACACACACATTCACCCACACAATTTTACTTCTCCTTCAGTACATTTTCTCCTTTTTAAAAATTTGGCCCCAACAACGTCAAGTTCTGGTGTTTCATACAAAGGAGTGAATAGGAGGGTCGTGTTCAATCTTAATTAACTTATGCTCTCATCACTCATTTTAGTTATGTAATTGCCACAGTCATCTAGAGCCATTTTTTTTGTTTTTGTTTGTTGTTTTTAAGCACTCTGGATAAGGAAAAAAATAGACACTCGTTTTATATCGTTATTATGTACAATGTGAAAACAGATTTTTAAAAATTTGTTCTTCGTCTTTGTTAACAAATTCTTATGTGGGTTCACCTCTCACGTTTGCTGGATACTTATTTTACACCACGTTATAAAGATGCTTTGTTTTCATTTCATTTCTTTGGGCTACAAGAATACTTTGTTTTAGCTCCAGGTAGATGCCACTGAGGGCAATCACAGCTGAAACCAATTCTAACACACTTACCAGTGAGTTGACAAAACACTTCTGTGTGGTCTTTTTTTGTTCGTTTTTTATTCTGTTTTATTTGAAGGGGAAAATGAAATTGTTAATGGTGACCTTTAACTGCTGAAATTCAGAAGTTAATTTTATTTAGTTAGGTTTATGTCAGAGAGACTACACCATGGTGGACTAAAACAGGAAGTCCAGAGCCTTGTGTTCTGTTCTCTTGTTCTGACATAGGATTCGCTGGCTGTCGCAATTTCTTTGCCTTGGTTTTCCCCAAAAGAAAACGAAACAAAATTATGTTGATGTTTAAAGTGCTTTGATGTCCTTTGATAAAAGGTGCTATGAATAGCAACTTACTGTGTTAACACATTGCCTTTTTGGCATTTGATTGGTTTATCATTTTTATAAAGGATCCTAAAACCTTGTATTCTTTTTCTGTGCCCCATGATGATCAAAAAAGCTAAAGTTGAGGAAATGAGAGGAAGATCAAACTGAAATGAAGCTAACATTTCCCTACTCTATCCTTTCCTACCTCCCCGTTCATATATCCCTTCTCATTCTCCCTCTCTCTTGCTCCCTTTCTCTCTCCCTCTCTCTCACACACACAAACGCATACACACATGCATACACACACACACGCACACATGCACACACTCACCCCAGTACTGAGGAATAATCTTGCCTGAATTCTGATTTATGGCTATTGTGATCAATTCATCTAAAAATAGTCATGTTTTAAAATGAATCCAAGAGAATATCACTGGAGAAAATAGGTTCAAGTTGCTTATTTACAAGATACTACTAATTTGGCTGGATAAAATACAAATACTTTGGCTTGGCAATTGGATAAAATACAAAACTGTTCTTCAGTACATTTGTACCTAAATTACTTAAGTCAATTTTTTACATTTATTTGGCATATGCATTTAAAAGTTAACCATATATAAAATCCCTCCCAAAGATCATAACTATTATTGAAACCAAACCCTCTTATAAGGAACAAATATAAAAGAGTTGTCTTTGATGAAATTATTTCATAGATTTGATTTTGGAGTAGACTTTTACCTTAATTCATTTAAAGAAAGTTATCTTTAACTATTTTGTGGTCCCAATTTCAGATATTTTCTTAATCCAGAAGTTGTTACTGTTTCCAGAAGAAATCTCTTATATCACATTTAAAACATCAAAAGTAATTACATTTTCATTCATTCTAATGGGTAAATTATTGAATTGTAATAAACAACTGTATATTTGCAAACAGGTTTATAAAATATTTGTCTATCAAGTTAATAGTAAAATAAAAATTATGGGGTCTGCAAGGAAAATTATGAAGCCCACTTAAAGTGGTTCAGATATCTCTTTGTCGTATAGGGCATAAGTTTTTGTTTAGACAGGCTTTTACAGTATTTAATTTTAAAGTTTCCTATAACTATCAGTTTCCCAAGTTGAAGATGATGTTGTGTTAAGTTTTCTACTGATTGATTCCTGTTCTCCCCAGTGTGTCTGTCACTGGTTCACTAAAACAGTATTTATACAGCTCCACTGGCTCTAAAGCTCTTAGTCCGTCTAACATTTTGGATTTTATGAGTAAAAATGGGGAAAAAAAGTAGAAAAGAGACAATCAAATGCCTGGAGCTTAAAACAAAGTATGTGCAACCTACCATCTCACTTGAAATTTAATAAAATAAATAATTATGTAAATATAACATAGAGTTATAGATTTATATTTTGTTCATAACACATAGTGTAATATAAGTTGTATATTTTCATGTTTTTGGTTTTATGTTACCATTCATGCCACAATAAAAACAGGAGTTTATGTACTCTTAAAAAAAAAAGATGTGGGTTGCCACCAACCTGTTTTTTTTTGTTTGTTTTTTGTTTTTTTGTTTTTGCATTCTCTTTTTTTCAGTATTACTGCCATGCAAGGCACCAATAAAAACAGCAAATGTGTTCTTTACCTATTATACTGTGTTTCTTTTCACAATTCTTGTTATGAGGGTATAATCTTTAATTATGAAAAGAGTAAAAGTATGGAAAGCCATTTAGTTTTCAATATAAATTACCCCCACTTCCTGAAGTTGACTTTGAACTGAGAGCTCAGGGTTTAGTCCTTCATGGTGGGCATTGCAAGAAGGACCCCTGGACCTTTTTATAAGGCATCACTTCCTAGCTTCACAGTAAGGTCAAAAGCTATAGCTCTCATGGGTAATGGAGTCTAATACTCTTTAAAATCCTACAGCCTGAAGGATTTTTAATGTTCTTCTCCTAAGCTTGACACTATCATTGGGGCAGGGTTTCTACACTTTAGAATTCTGTTTTATCCTGTGTGTATAGAAAGCATACACATTTTAGGTTATGAAATTGCTAAGAACTAGAAATAATTTTCACCTTGCTGGTATCTAATTTAGGATGATGGGTGTTTCTAAATTGTTCAACACTCTTAAGTTAGCTTCTGGATTCTACCTTCAATTTTTAAAGCAAATGTTAAAAAAGAGAAGCCACCATTTTTGCTGGTCTTTCTCACCATATGATGTTTTTCTATCTTGATAGTTCTGTGTGTAATAGGTTCCTGCAGGGGCTTTTGTTTGTTTCCTTGGTTGCTTGCTTGGTTTTTAAATAAGTATCAAGATGCTAGGTCAGATAGCATGTGGTCCAAATAAATATAAAGTATATAAAGAGGATATAGTCTACTAACACTTTGCCCATTGTGTCCCTTAACAGAAGTATTTTACAAAGTCTGGTCCATGGACCACCTGCTTCAGAATTAACTGTTAAAAATGTAGATTCCTGGGCCCAACTCCAGATGTAGTCAATCAGAATCTCTAGGGATAGAGATAAAGCTGTTGCTATTTAACAGCTCCAAATAATCATGCTGCACACGCTGGTATTTCAAAACAACCAGGAGGTGGGGCTGTTTTCCTCTCCTATTGACTTTCTTTGCATGTCCAATTTTGCAGATCCTGTGCCCTACCATACTTTAACCTTAAGCCTCTGTGAAAACCTTGAAGCTTAGGGTCAGAAAGAGGCAAGAGTTTGGAAAAAGCTCTCGATCTGTCACTTGGTAGATTGTTTTTGATCCACCAGTACCCCAGTACCATGCTTGTGTGTGTGTTACCCTTGTTTCTCTGCTCTGGCATTGTTCATGGGCAAAGCAGGAGGCTTCAGAGACTCCAAGCGAGTGCAACACTGAAAACGTAACTGAAACACACAAATCTACGCCCACTTAGTATTTGCAAAATGAACTGAGGTTATTTGAAAGGAAAATATCCATTGTAGAAGTGAAGAGATAAACATCCCATGCAGTGTTTATTATAATAGACCGCCTATGGCTACACTGGTCACAGTCTCATACTGTTACTTCAAAAAACAGCATTATCAGGATATGCTAACTGTATGTGGGCAGGGAAAATCTTGTCTGGTTATGAAACCTGATCACTCAAGGTGTTAAGTCCCAACCACCACCCTCTCTTTCCTACCAAAGTTCATTTAGTTTTGTTCTGTGATACTTCAGTTTAGAAGCATTCTATTCTTGGCCTTTATGTACTTTAGTTTCTTATGGAATATTTAGGACTAGCATGCAATAATGGATTGTTTCCTTACTGTCAATGCCTTCAACAACCAAAAAATACTGGCAATAGTGAAAAGAAACTCATTCTCTTTTTTTCATTTATCTCAATTTTGCCAATTTCAGTCGTTGGTGTTTGAGGACGTTCACATGTGTTTTTAAGACATCAGGACACTGTCATTCTTACCAAATTTTAAAGTTCAGAAGTCAGCCCTACTTATAACTTAACACCATCACTGAAACCTCAGTTATAGCAATGGAGGTGAAGGGAAGCATGAATTAGTCCAATGTCTGAACTAAAGAATATTTATGAAAAAATAGATTTATTTTTCTTGAACTACTAAAGCAACCTAAGAGCTAGCTGAGAAGACCTGTTTTATAAGTAAGCATTGTAATTAGAATGTAAAGTGTATGCAATAGTATTGCTAAAAGTTCTTAAAAATAGTTATGTTTTCTTAAACAGGCTAAACATCTGTCCTACAATCTTGTTTGTTCTACCAATTTGCTTAGCAAACTATTTTTACCACCAAGAATGAACCAGTTCAGCTCTGATCACAATAATCACTATTTTCCAATTAGTCAGGTCCAGATTCATGAGATTTTACTCCCCCATTACTGCCATTGTCTAAATATGCAGGCGAATATGGAATGGAATGGTATTTTGTTGCTATTCACAATAGAACCAAGAGGATGGAAGTTGTTTTATCATTGATGTCTCTACTGATTCAATTTAAGAAGAAAAAAAAAAAATTACCAGAACAACTGTAGGAAGTCAGTAGGCCTAAGTAAACACCGCCATTTTGTATATTGCCTGTTCAATTTAGTATTAAATTTTAGAGTCTGGAAAGCAATCCTAATTACACACAAACTGTACAATATATTTGAAATAAAGTCTTTTGTTTATAAAAATCACTTGTGATTACTTTTTTAATAAACGAATGTGGTCTTGGTAGAATGTTGGAGAAGCCGCCACAGAACATATTTAGGTTATTAATTACTTTGAGGACTGATTTTGTTCAACTTGCTCCAACATTGGCCCTCAGTGAGCATTCATTTTGCCTTATATACCAAACCTACAATTGACTACACAAGTTTACAAATTGTGGTTGCATGAACTTAAGTTTGATTCAGGACTATAATCATTACTAGTAAGCCTCAAATAATTACACAAATTGTCCTTTTTATTTGAAGTGATCCTTCAAAGAACATTGTCTTCTACTGGGTGAACATGCACGAATGGAATTAACAATCTGCTTTCTGATGGGCAGAGCTTATTTGACATCTGGAAAATGAAATTGCCAGGGGTATAACATTTGGGCACAAACGCTAACTATAGTTATTGAAAAGAAAATGTTAGAGTTATTAAAGACTTATCAATTTTTCCCTAACCTACTAATACCACAGGTTCATAAAGCTTTGGTATTATAGCCTATTATGTCACCCAGATATTGGACTCTTTCTCATAAAATCCTCTGGCAGAGTTTTATCTTTGTCTCTTGCTGTTATAGTAAAACTTTAAAAAGTAACTTGATTTTTCAGATACCTCCAGATTCCCAAAGTTTATGTTGGAAACCTTTAGAAAGTTTTGTAAATTTTACACTTTTTTATGTAAATTTTAAACACACAAACCTTGAGTTTGTATCATGAAAAAATATCATGATAAAAATAAAGCTTTTTATGAGTAAAAAATACAAATCAGGAAAAATAAATGATAAGAATCATAATGAGGTTGTGGTAATGATTCAATATTTGGCAAATATTAAGTGAATGATGTTAACCTTGTTCTGGGAATAAAAAAGCCTAACTCCTGTCAAAGTTGATGAGCCTCTGGCTCTCCAGTGCATCATGTTGGCTTTATTTAAATATATAGACTCTTACCCATTTTCAAAATCTGGTATGCTTGTAATAATACACAAATACAATTATAGCAGTACAGTTAACACATACCGCATAAAGAAACAAGGCTAAGGAGTAAGAATAAAAATAGATTACACACACACATTCACACAACTCTAATCGACACACAACAACAAAATAGGCTTTATCTTCATAGCAATCAGGGCAAAGAAGAAACTACATGGATTAGAGAATTCTTATTGCTTAATTGAAGGAAGCATGCAAGTTAATCATGAGAAGTAAACCTTCATTGCCCTAAATTCTTGGATGGATTTCACACATAAGGGATAAGAAACAATGCAAAGAACCACTTTGTTTTGTAAGCGGATTCACAAAAGCTGTAGATTTGTTTCATATATACTTTATCAGTCCTTGAGAAGAGTTTTATGAAGACAACTTGCAGGGGGTCAGAGAGAGAGAGGGTATACATATGAATAGATAACTGGATATATTGATTAGAGGAGGATTTACAAGGATAAAGCTGGCAGAATTGTGATTGTGATGAATATTTATCATGTCCCACAGACTAGCTTTTTCAACCATCAGATGTTTCTAATTGGCTTTTAATTATGCTATGTTCACTATTATGATAGGTACACAAAGATAGAAAACATTTCTTCCCTCAACATTTGTAATTTCCAAGGAATAAGACTAGTATACATTAAGCAATAAAACAATATAAGAATATGATGAATGAACCAAAGACTGTAAGTGATAGAAGATTTCAAATGAGAACAAGAATCATTTGAATACTCACAAGATGTCAGCTACTAAATAAAGGTAGGAGGTGGTGAATGGCCACCCTCCAACTCAACAACTAGAAAAAGCTAGAAAATTACAAAAAGTATATTTTAAAGGCATTAGGAAACCATGGAAGAAATGAGGCTAGATGAACCACGATTCCAAAAAAGCAAGAATCTGTCCAAGGTGAAGGTGATGGTTGCTAGCCATTTCTATTTAATGAAGACATTAGCAAATCCTGAAATAACTTTTATAGCAAGACTTGGCAGCTCCTGGGTGAAAGGGACACCAGCAAAGCAGTTGTGTGGATCTGAAGCAACAAATTGGAAACTCAAGGGACCTCAAATACAAGACAGGTTTCACTAATGGCATGTTTTCTGAGTTCTATGGCTGTGTGTGGGATGCAAGAGATTTATAGTAAAAGTTTCTCCAAGAAAGACTGAAGTCTACAGCCAGTTAGTGCTTGGGAAACAAAGTCCTGCCAGAGATGCGGGACCTTCCTCAAGTGTACAGCTAGTCTCCCTGTCAAAACATTTGACAGATTTTATCTTCAAAAGGTAAAATTCTAGACAGCTGGACTGCGTACCTTAAAAGGGCAGAACTGAATTCCCTGTAGTCTCTCAAGGCCGAGGAGACTAACACCCATTATGCTCACAAGCAAAGTTCGGGAAAACCACACTCTAGGACAAAATTAAGGTAGTCTGAGTATTATTAAAACTGCCAAGCAGCCTTGACACAGCTAAATTTCTGATAAGAGTAAGATAATCAGCCCTTCACCCTATCTGTCTAACACAACAATGGGAAACTCCATTCTGGCAAAAGATGAAATCAAAGAGTTCCTTTGTAGTTTTTTTATTTAGAAATTTTAGGAATAAAAAAATTCTAAATATAGGAAAAGATAAAAAAAAAGACTGATAATGAAAGAAAAAACAAACAGTAGATATATGCCCACAAGTGAGGTTGATATTAAAGCCAGCAAAGACTTTAACATAACTCTAGCTGATATAGTTAAAATGTGTGAAAAAATAGACAAAATAAAGAGGTGAAATCTATGAATAATAATCAACTAGACACAGAAGAGGCCAAGATTAGTAAGATTAGTAAAAATAAATAGTTTAATAAAAAAAATACAGAGATCTATAAAAAGTATTTAAAGAGAAAATTGCTGAGACTTTTCAAAGCTAATAAAAGATACCACACAGATTAAAGAAGTTCAGGTAATCCAAGTGGAATAAAGGAAAGGAAAACCACATACATAAACACTATAGCAAAACCATTGAAAACCAATGACAGATAAATTCTTAATAGCAGTCAGAGGAAAAAGCACATTATCATCAGAAAAAGTGACAATAAAACTGACAGCTGACTTCTCAATTGAAACAATGAAATCTAAAAAACAATGAAATCATATTTTTAAAGTGCTATAGGAAAAAATTTGCAAACTAGAATTCTAAATACCATAGGAACTATCCTAGAACATTGAAGTTTCAACAGAGACATTTTCAAATGAACAAAGGCTTGGAGTACTCAGCAGCAGCAGATCTGACTACAATATTAGAGATTGCCTCAGGCTGAAAGAAAGTGATTCTACATGGAAAAATGGAACTGCAGATGTAAAAGAAGAATCCTGGAAATGGTAGATATATGTGTTAATATAAATGACTTGGATCTGTACACAATGCCTTGTCAAGTTTTAAATAAATGTAGAAGTAAATTCATGACAACAATGATAAAACAAGGGAAGAGGCTAAATAGATTAAAAAATCTAATTATCCAGCAGCATCAAGAAGTCAGTGAAGGAGGGGCACCTGGGTGGCTCAGTTGGTTAAGCGTCCGACTGGCTCAAGTCATGATCTCATAGTTTGTGAGTTGGAGCTCTACGTCTGGCTCTGTGCTGACATCTCAGAGCCTGGAGCCTGCTTCAGATTCTGTCTCCCTCTCTCTCTGTCCCTCCCCCACTTGCTCTCTCTCTCTTTCTCTCTCTCAAAAATAAATACACATTAAAAAAAAAAAAAAGTCAATGATGCATTTGGTGATCTCTAGAGTAGCCAGAGAATGGTGAAAGAATTTATAACCAACTTTCTGAGAGAAAAAAAAAAATGGAATAAAAAAAAATTTAAAGGGAGACTAGACTGTAGACTGTCAGACTGAATACAATAAGATGCATGCTACCACAAGAGATATCACTTAAGATGGTTGAATGTAAAAGGGCGGGGGAGGATAGATTGTGTAAATACTATGAAGAGAAAACTATGTTTTACTAACATCAGACAAAGGAGGTTTGCAGATAAGAAGCATTACAAAAGATAAATATATTTCAAGTGAGTCAATCCAATTGGAAGATATGAGAATTTTTGAAATCTATATACTAAAAATCATAACTTCAAATGATATAAAACAAGCCCCAAATGACAGAACTAACTAAATAGAGAAATACACAAATCTATCAGCATAACGTTAATGCAGTTCACTCAATAGCTATTAAAACAAGCTGGAAGAAATTAGGAAAATTATAGAAGTTCTGAATACTACAATGAACAAACATGACCAAATGGTCATGTATAGAACATTTCCAACATTTCCCCCAGTGATGAAAGAATTGACATTCTTTTCAGGTGCTTTGGAACATTTACCAAAATCAACAATGTAGTGTATCAAAAAAAAAAAAAATCATGCAGAGGCTATTTCTTAACCCAATAGAATTGAACCTACTAATAAACAACATTTAGTTAGAAAAATTCCAGTTTCATGGAAATATAAAATCATAGATCAATAAGGGTATTAATGCCTCCCGTGTTTTTATTTATTTTCCTATAGTTCATATGGCTCTTTCTACTTTACCACATAGTCTTCATGGGTTTTCCTCTCAACTGGAATATCCCTTTGAGCTTCTTCCTTCTTCCTCTATGCCTCTTCTCCAAACTGTAGTGGGTATGAAAGAAAAAACAAGACTCTGGGAACCTCCAGCTGTTACTTGACATAGATCATGGTAACAGGAAGTCTGAGTTCAGACTAGAGTGATCAGCTAGAGCTATTGTGCAAAGAATACCCCAATTCATACTATCATCCCATATGAGGGCGTACTCACTTTCATTTGTGGCTAATAATGCTGTGAAGTTTTCTTCCTCATCTCTTCCCAACAAATAGCCACCAAGTGTGTGTTGGGGAGAGAGAATTCATCCTCTACCCTCAGGGTCTTCCAGCTGGACAAGAATTCCATTTCCATGAGGCAGATTAGCAGGAGGGAAAAAACCACAAAGTTTTCTTATGTGTGCATGGAGACCCAATAATGAAATTGAGACCCCAAGAAATGACCAAGGAAAGCAGTTTTTATACATTTGAGACAAAGACACAATAGATTTGTGAGGAATTTCCAGGATAAGGAAAACAGGTGTTTGTGAGCGTTAATTATTAAGGAATTCTAAGTGGAATTTGAGCTGGGGTAGTAGAGTAGTAAAAAAGTAATAAGGTTTATTTCTATAGTTTTCTTAACTTTCAACTCCCGATCTCCAATGATAAGGATATCTCTTTACTCCTTAGTACAGGGAGGGTATTTTTCATATGGGATATTTGTATCCTGCTTTCAGAAGACAGAGGAGGGTCCGAGCGTCTTTGCACTGGTTGTTTCTCAATTAGCTTCTTCAATTCAATGCCATTGTGGTACATTTGGGGGTGGCCTGCCCATGTGAAAATGGGTGTTTAAGAAGACCACGTGGGGCGCCTGGGTGGCGCAGCCGGTTAAGCGTCCGACTTCAGCCAGGTCACGATCTCGCGGTCCGGGAGTTCGAGCCCCGCGTCAGGCTCTGGGCTGATGGCTCAGAGCCTGGAACCTGTTTCTGATTCTGTGTCTCCCTCTCTCTCTGCCCCTCCCCCGTTCATGCTCTGTCTCTCTCTGTCCCAAAAATAAATAAACGTTGAAAAAAAAATTAAAAAAAAAAAAAAAAGAAGACCATGTATCCAGGCTATGTCCAATTGCAGGCACTCCTTGTGTAACTGATCTGGTTGACCCAGTACAAGGTGGAAGTTCTTCCAATGTTGACCAGTTTGTTGTACATTAATGATTGGTAACATTTCAGAAGAAATTCTGTTCCTCGGTACTTTGGAAGAAAAGACTTTATGTGACAAAAATCTCAGCAACAATATCTGTGAGTCATCTGCATTCTTATTAAACAATAAGCTTAGAAAACATAAGCCATAATTCTGTCCTACAATTATATCTTTAATTGGATATATCTTTAATAGGATATTCATATCCTATTTCCACTGGGAGCTTGGAATTTCCTATTTTCTCCAACACAGATGATTCCTGCTGAGTTCCCTGAGGGCTCTGGGGTCGCTCCTGCAGTGGAGGCAACCCTGCCCAGGCCTTTCTCCAGCCGCATTGCCTCGCACAGGGCACAGGGCTCTGTGGCCCCCAGGGGCTCCTTCCTACAGCTGCATTTTATACTGTAGTGGCATTATAATGCATCCACAGACCAACATGATCTTTATGTCAATCACAAAAAACCCTTGTGCTTTCTCTACAAAAATAGTGTGAATTAAGGGAAACAAACACTAGAAACAGAAATTAAGTCCTGCCACTTACTTGACGTCAGGTTTTAGGGATACATACAGAGAAGAGAGGCAAATGATCTGTCTTCAAGGAGCAGACAAGCATCCTGCTACTGGAATAGAGGAGGACCAGCCACCATGACTTGCTCCATGGAGTGTGCACAAGTGTTCTTAGCATTTCTGCAGACTTCAGATACCATTTTGGTGACTTTGAATCCTAATTTCCGTGAGACTCTTATCTGACTCCCATCTCAGCTCTCACAGATAATTCCTTCTTTCTGCTTCAAGTTTACAGTGTGGAATTTTACCTGGTACCTGTGTTCCTGGAAATCAGCAAAAGTTAACAAATCCTCCCCATCCTTTGTGTTCTGGAAAAAGACTTACATCGAGGAACAACCCTTCCCTTATGATTTAACTAAGACTCATGGATACTCTTCTTTCCCACCCCTTTATCTGTGATTAGGCCATAGTCCATCTAGACTTACCATCCTTTATGCCATAAAAGATTCGTTGAACTGCTTGTGCTCTCAGACCTATGGGAGCAAAAGGCTTGTTAGTCAAACTTTGGTTCAGTTTCTCTCCTTCCCTCAGGCCCCTGAACTTGACCCACCCTCAGTAAGCTTGCACACAGCCCCTTTTGAGAACAGCCTGGCCTCAAGGTTAATCTCTGACCTACTCTCCCATCAGGCTATCCTATGTTCCTATATTCCTACATTCCCACTCATGGGTCTTTCTAGGCTTGTTTATTCCTCCCTATAAAAACAAAACAAAACAAAACAAACAAACAAAAAAAAACAAATAAAAAACCCACAACCCTTTGTGCCTAATAACTCTAACCTGGGTTATTGTCACTGTTCTCCCTATTGAAAAAGCTCCCTTCCCCCTGGAATCGTCCCATCCTGCCCCCACCCCATCTTGCCACAATCTTTTCTAACAGTCTCTCCTTACTAACTTAGGATTTGGTGTTTTTTTTACAATTTTATTTAAATTCTCCTTAGTGAATGTACAGTGAAATATTGGTTTCAGGAGTAGAATTCAGTGATTCATCAATTATATACAACAGCCATAACAAGTGCCCTCCTTAGTACCCATCACCTATCTAGCCCATACCCCACTCACCTCCATCAACCCTCCATCAACCCTCAGTTTGTTCTTTCTCTTTAAGAGTCTCTTATGGTTTGTCCCCCTCTCTCTTTCTTCCTCCATCCCTTTCCCATATGTCCATCTGTTTTGTTTCTTAAATTCCACATATGAGTGAAATCATGTGGTATTTGTCTTCCTCTGACTGACTTATTTCACCTAAAATAATATACTCTAGCCCTACCCACATCATTGCAAATGACAAGATTTCATTCTTTTCAATGGCTAAGTAACATTCCATTGTATGTACATGTATATATATAATATATATATATACTATGTATATGAATTTGGCTTTTATTTAACAACATAATCTCAGAAATGGAATGTAATTCATTTTTCTTCATTTCCATACTATAAGGTAATTGATGACTATGGTAGCATTTCCTGAAAGCTGAAGACAAAGAATGTAAATGGGGAGCAGGGGTGCATTTACACCTGGCTTCGGGTCCACAAACAGACCAAGTTCTCTGCAGGGAAAATCCACAGAGGGAGAGGAAGTGGTGAAACAGGACAGGAATTTATTTCAGTGAGGCCAACATCAGGAAGACAGCAGACTAAGATGGTCTCCAAACTACTGAAAACACTTCAAGGTTTATCTAAGGAAAGTGTGGGACAAAGATCAGTGGGTACACGCAGCTGGGCAGTAAAGGTCTGGTGGATCATTTGGGGTCCATCACATGGAGTCTTGCTGGCTCTAGGTCAGTCCCTATTGCTTAAGGGAGTAGTTTCTGTTCCATCATGGGATGCTTGGTTCTGCAGGGTCTTTTGAGTTAAGAGATAAGCTAGAAATGGGGCACCTGGGTGGTTCACTTGGTTGGGCATCCAACTTAGGCTCAGGTCATGATCTCGCCGTTTGTGAGTTCAAGCCCTGTATCCGGCTCTGTGCTGGTGGCTCAGAGCCTGAAGCCTGCTTGTGTCTCACTCTCTCTACCCCTCCCCCCACTCTCTCTCTCTCTCTCTCTCAAAAATAAACATTAAAAAAATTAAAAGAAAAAGAGATAAGCTAGAAAGAAGAACTTAATCAATTCGAAAGTACAGACTGAGGTCAAAATGGAGGTAGTTGAAGTCCTCTTTCGAGGGGATTCAACTTGTAGCCACACAATTAACATACCATGTAGGCTTCACTGACCTTGACAGTTTGAGCCTCCAGCCTGTATGCTCTGCCTTCCTGATTCTTCTTTTACTTCCCAATTCCTTTGCATTTCTTGTGTTGAACAGAATTATTTTTGTATTTGTTACCTTTCATTTCATGGCTCTTGGCTTCCCATCCCCAATACTTAGCATGTTTTTTAAGGATAAAAAAAAAGAAAGCCAGTTCTTTCCCTAAAGCAAACTATATCTGCTGGATATTATGATCACCCAGAGAAGGGACAGTTTAGGCATAAGGGAATGTGCCTGGACTAGATGATTCTGGAACTATTCTACAACTAACTAGCTTTCTGACCTTGTTCGAGTGACTTAACTTCACTGGGATCTTTTTTCTTTTTCCCTGCTGTGAAAGAACTGTGATGAATTAGATGCCTTCAAATATCTCTTCCATTTCTATGATTCTATAGTTCCTTGAATCTAAATACAATAAGGGTCCCCCCAAAAAAAGAAATGTATTTAGTGGCAATGATCTTGAAAATAAGCAGAGAAAGGAGAGAAATCTTTACAGCGGGTCTCAGACAAGGAGGCATGGGAATGAGTACGAAAGAACACAGGTTTTAGAGAGACAATGGCTTAGATAAAAATCCAAAGTGGCTTCTAGTCACTAGGCAACTTTAGGCAAGTTAATTGATCTCTTTAAGCTCCATTCTTTAATAGAAAATGGTAATCCAATTTTGGGGGTTAAGGATTCAAGGTCAGAGTAATTTATATCATTTTAGTATAATTTTGCCATGGTTTCCTGCTTAAATGTCTTCCATAAAATCTTTTCTAATTTTCCTTCTCTGTAGCACAATTTACCATTCTTATTTATACCTTAAAAATATAAAGCTGTATATACTTTTGAAATATTATTTAAAATACAATATTGTAATTGTATTTATTACCTTGCAAATGTGTTTTGATAATTAGACTTTGAACTTCCTTAAGGAAAGGGAATGTATCATTTTTAGTTCTATATCCTCAGTACCTAAGATAGTGCATGGCACTTGACAATAAATTTTGCAGAATAAATAAGATAATAAAATCTTACGGATGGATGGATGGATGATAGACATGGGGACTTCGCAAATAGGTCTTGGGCATAATTTCATACCAATGAATATTCTATTCTTATCTGCAAGAGCAATTACTTGAAAAATTAACTTAAAATCAACTAAATGTAATTGTTACTAAATTGAGATTTTAAAGAATAACATGCATTGACATTTGGTAACGTGTCCCTAAGACTGGTCAAACTACTTCGCAGCCTCCAGGCATTGGTCCTATTAATGTTTCGGAGGTCATTTTTATTATATTCGTTAACCTAATCTGAGGAAATAATTCATTATATATTCTTTAATCTCCCCCTTAATTTGGGGAGTATGATATAATTCTTAACTTTTTGAAAAACAAATTGAACAGAATCTTAACCATTTTAGCAAAAACATGAAAAAAAAAAACCTGCTCTTAGAAACTATGTCATCATAGCATCTCATAATATATACATTTTTTACTTACGTAAGAAGTGTTTTCCTTAAACAAAGGAGTGTTGTAAACGAGTCCACACTCATTCTACTTGCTGCACAGCAGACCAATAAGTTGAAAGCCAAGATTTGGGGCAAGGAAGTGACTTTATTTGGAAAACCAGCAAATGGAGTTACTGTCCCAAAGAACCATCTTCCCCAGCATGAGATTTGAGCTTATTTTATGTTAGGAAGGGGGGAACACCGGAGGGGGTTGGAATGAAAAGGTAACTGGCATCTGAGGAATGTTGAGTGATTTCTTTTGTCCTTGGTCATTTGATTTTGGTGCGTGAATCTGGTCATGTCATTCTTGCAGACTTTAAACATAGAGTAGTCATTTCTGTGCATATTCCCTTATTTCCTTGAGTGATGTAGGTTTGGGATAAAAAAGCAGTTTTCTGCAAATCTCAGCTGTAAATTCCTTTGCAAATTCCTTTGATGATTAACATGTCTGTGTGTAGTGCTAAACAGAAGTTTCTAAACTCCAGGTCATAGCAGCAAGGGAGATAGAAGCGATATGGAATCAGACATGTTAAGTTTCTCCCAGGCACATTGTATTGGAACTGCCACTTCTCCTGGGCATGTCTGTTGAACACATTCTGTCTTTGAGGTTTCAGAAGATGCTTCCTGCCTTTCTCCTCTCTCTCTTTTATCAGTTAGCAAGACCACTTATGAATGGGTTGACTTGGAGAGGGAGTTTGCAAATCTTTAAACCTTAACGTTCAACCTCAGTTAGTTTCCAAATTCCATCTAAAAGGAGCACTGAGAAAATGAAGTGGAAGAGATTTTAATTCTTCAAGTTTCTTTTGTCTCTCTGCTGATAGAGAGTGAAATTATATGTAGGAGGTGGGTAGTGCCACCATAACCTACTTCATTCTGCCTGAATAAGCAAGGTCGGTATATCATCCCTTCAGGGAGAGGAAATTGCATAGACATCTCCTGGGATGACAATAAAGACATCCTTGACAGCATGTTGAAAACAGTGGTAAAACTTTCTTTTTTTTTTCCCCCTATGGGGGGAAAAATCAGTATTTAAATGACAGATGAAAGTAAATGATGGACAAAATGCATTATTCTTAAAATGTCTCCCAGTGTTTCTGAAAGAACTATGGAAATTTGAAGACTGAATTAATAGTTTAATAACAATATATCAGTTTATCAATAGGACAGTGAGGCTGTTTGAAACCATGTTTTTAAAATTTCTTGTGTTAGCTTTGTCTCCAAGCATCTAGTCTCATAAAAACAACTGAGAAAAAGGGGACGGGGGAAGAACTTTGTTTTATTTTAATATAGGAAAATTTTCATTGAGTTTTCAGTTTAACTTCCCTTTAACTTCAGGAAAAACAAATGATGGAAACTTCAAAATGTAAATAGCTATCCTCTTAAAGAGTTTAGCCAAATAGAAACTGCCTTCATTTGAGCCAATAATTTTTTGGCAGCTTAGGAATTCATTTTTATAATTTGCAGCAGTTCTGCAAATTGCCAAACTGCCAAATTGCCAAAAAAAAAAAAAAAAAAAAAAAAAAAGTACAACTGGGCTAGCCTTGATTTCAGCTAACATGGTTCCACCTGATAAGTTACCATTCCACTTCTACTTATGTCAGAATGGACTTAACCCCAAGGAAAAATTCAGAATACCAAGGGCTATCTTATTCTAATTAAGCACATAGATAATTTTCAGTTATTGCTTTATAAATAATGTTGTGAACATTTATGTATATAAATCTTTGTTGGTACAGTTTTTTTTTCCCCTTATAGATAATAACAGGTCAGAATGTTTGAAATTTTTCTGGCCAAATTTCTTTTCAGACAATGTACAAATTTACATCTCTTTTGCTTCTAGTACATTTTAGATCATGCCTTCTTTAAGGCAATTGGATCTCTCCTCCAAAACTCCATTTTGCCTCGGAAAACATTTCTTTGTTTTGAAAATAAGAAGCTTAGAGTCTCCGTGGAAGGAATAAATGAACTCCATTTATGATAAAGAACTCTTTCCCATACTTAATTTATAAATCATAAGTCAAGTAAAACCCCTTCTTCTCCCTGGAAAATCCTTAAAAATAGAAATAGCATGCCAAATGGACAGAGTAGACTATCCATGTCCTAGGATTGACTGTCTAGCTTTACATACCAGCTATATATATGACTTGGGAGTATGTATGCCAGTCTTTACACATGTAAAGTGGCCATTGGACTAAATTATCTTATAGTTATCTCCCAGTCTCAAAAAATTTTTATAGGTCACCCTCTTGAAGTCCTTTGTGATCGCTTACTTCAATAACGATTAAATTCTCCCTCTTCTCATCTTTGATGGTTACTTATTGCCCAATGGCCTTGATCACAGGGGTTCTGGGAAAACAATTCCTAAAGTACTGTGTTATATGATTTTTAAATTATGCAAAAATGTTATCACTTTATCCATGAAATAACTAGATCACAGGTCTTGATATTAATACATGTTTTCATTTTGAAAATAACAAACATAAGCCAAAATGTTTCCTTAAAAAATATGGTAAAGAAATATGTAGTAACTCATCGATCAGGTAAAAGCTACTAAGCTGTTTGAATATAGAATACAACTTTAGGTAACCTTGTGCATGATTAAAAATTGTTATAACTATTAATTTTTAATCCATATTATAGTGAGAAATTTAGAATATTTTCTTTTATTTTTCACATTTATTTATTTTTGAGAGACAGAGCGAGACAGAGTGCGAGCAGGGGAGGGGCAGAGAGAGAGGTGAGACACAGAATCTGAAGCAGGCTCCAGGCTCTCAGCTGTCAGCACAGAGCCTGACTCAGGGCTCAAACTCACAGACCTTGACATCATGACCAGAGCCGAAGTTGGACACTTAACCAACTGAGCCACCCAGGTGCCCCCAGAATATTTTCTATTACTTTAATTAAAACTTCATACAGGTTAGAATGACTATTATCAAAATTACAAAAGGTAACAGGTGTTGGCAAGCATGTGGAGAAAAGCAAACTCTTGTGTCCTCTATTGTTATAGCCACTTGGAAAACATTATGGAGGTTCTTCAAGAAATTAAAAGTAGAGCTATCATATAATCTAGCAATCTTGCTTCTGGGTACATATCCAAGGAAATAAAATCAGTATCCCAACAAGATATCTGTATTCCCCTGTGCACATGAATCATGATAAATACTTTAGTTCATCCTTCTAATAAGCCTAGTGATCTGGTCTTCCCTGTTGCCAGCATCTCCATTTTCTACAAAATTGATAGTTTTGTGTTCATTTCCCCTCATGGAAAAGATAATTGGAAGGGCCATAAGAAGTTATTTGCTTCTTTGAAATGTTTTCCAACAGTATAGACCTTGTGAATCAGATCTTCCATGCAGAAAATGTGAGGATGAAGAACCTGCAATAGATTTCAAACCTTTGGGTTGACACCATGGATACTTCTGATTCTGACGACAGGTGCCTATTTGGGTTCCACAGATACGTAGAAGTTGCCAGCTTTTCTTGCCATCCTAGCCATTCAAATCTCAGTTCTGTATATCTGCCTATATTCCTTGTGATAATGCCTAGCTCTTTCATAAACAAGCTTCCTCCTTGCCTTTCAAAGCATTTTGGGCAAACTTCTTTCTCAGATGTTTGATCTCATCTCTGTGAAATTCCTTCACTTTTTTCTTAAGGGCTTCTGCCACAGCAGGAAACTTCTTTTTCTTTCCTTCTGCACCCTCCATGGTTCCAGCCAAGAAAACGAAAAAAAAGCTGTATAATTTAATTTGCTAACAAAAGAGACTTTAAGAACTGTCACCACAAAAGGAGAAGGAGGCAAAGGAGAAGAAGGAGAAGGAGAAGGAGGAGAAGGACAAGAGGAGGAGAAAGAAGAAAGAAAATGGTAATTATGTGAGATGATGGAAATGTTAACTGGCTTTATTGGGGGAATCATTTCAAAATGTATATGTATATCAAAATATCAAGTCATCCATCTTAAATATATACAAATTTTATTTGTTACTTATGTCTTAATAAAGCTGAAAAAAATTGGAAACTGGTCTTGCTAAATTTCTCCCCCTTGCTGGCTTTAAAGAAGTAAGTGATAATGTCATGTCATGAGCTACACTCAGAGCAGCCTTTAACCAACAGCTGGCGAGAAACCAGGCCTTCACGGCCCTGAAAGAAACTAAATTCTACCAACAACCACACAAGTTTGGAAATGAATCCTACTCAAGCCTCAGACCATAGGCCTTGACGATACCTTGAGTACAACTTTGTGAGATCCTGAAGCAGAGCGCCTAGCTAACCACAGCTCAAACTCCTACCAATAGAAACTGTGAGATAAAAAAAATGTGTGCGGTATTAAGTACTACGTTTGTGGAAATATTGTCACGTAGCAGTAGATAATTTCTGCAATAAGACATTGAGTCTTAGAGAGTTGTCCATTAATGGGCTTCATGGAGTAAAAGAAACACCTCACCAACCCACCAATATTTGTTCTTTACATTCATTGTTCATGGAAGAGGGACCTTAACTTTCCTCAGTTTGTCAGAATTCTCCAGAAACCAAATATAAATTTGCTACTGTTATTATGTATAATGAGAGTGATTACATTTTTCATTACCTCTGGACATAATGATGTTTTATAGCTATAAGAGAAGTTATCGAATCAAGCCATTCTCCAAACACAAAGCACAGCAAAAAGAAGAGTGAGAAACCAGATAAATCATGGCAGCTCTCTTCATTAGGCAGTAATTAAGCAATAGACTAGAAAATATTTTCAAGAAAATGACCAGAGTCATCCCAGGAGATGTTTTTGCCAAAATAGTTTGAGTGGTACCAATTTTTATAATTAGGAAATCAGCGCCCCACTATACCTACTATTTTGTTTCTTTTTCTAACATATTTTAGCCTGATACGTGAATGCAAGTTAAAGCATTCTGAAAATCTTTAAGTCTATGGCTCTAGGTATTTGAAAATATTCAAAAGAAGATTTCACAACTTTTAAAGGGCATTATGGTCATTTTTGCTAAATAAAAATGAGTCCTCAAGAAAACACTATTTTTGGGTGACAAAGTGATAATGAAAGAAATGTGCTTAAAATGGACAACAAATATGCCTTTCAAACTGAAATGATTAAATAAAGATATGCCCGTGGAAGTGATTGAAACTGGAGAAGTGCTGAAATTCAGGGCTGTGCTCAGAACATCTAAACTGGAATAGCTTTAGCAATGTCTGCCAGGAAAATCAAACTTCATTTAAAAATTTTTCTTAGAATTTCTTCATGTCAGTGACATTCTGTGTGTGAGGGCTCCTTTAGCATACAATCTAACAGAAGCTGTGTACAGCTGATTGGGGAAAGAATACCATGGTTTACTCTGGTATTTTAAAATGTGCTATCCTCTCCTTGTGTTCTGAATATTTCTGTTCATGGAAATGTGATTTTTTTAACAAGAGCATTTCTTTATGACATTTTAGATCTCAGACATTCAACTTGCCCTACTAAGCCCAAGCAAAGGGCTTTTAAAAGAATAAGTGAAAGGAAAATGGGGCTCCAAAGTAATGCGACTGGAAGTGGTTTCTAACCTTGACATTTTTCTTTGACAATGAAAGGAAAGAATCAATGGGTCACAATTACTTCCTGAACATAAAGGCAAAAGGAATGAAGGGAAAAATGTGTCTGTGTATGAGACTTCACATCCATCTTGTAGATTTCTTAATGGTATAGATTTTTATTATTACGTTTATGGTTTTAAGTCTGCAGTTACTTTTTATACTTACATTTTTTCCTATGAGAGTAAGTGATGAATTTCACAGAATTTGATCAGTTCCTGGAGAAGCCTGGAAAAGCAGGCTTCTCTTCTTTACAGTGTGATAATGAATGTTCATTTCTTTACAAAATCTCAAGACGCTTCTATGGTGATCTCATTGACCTGTTTTCATACACTCCAAAAGATGAGCAATGGGAAAAAAATGGCAAGAATATTTCTAATATTGGTTGAAATATCATTGAGAAACCAAAAACTTAGAGATCAGACCTATATACATTTGTAAGAGAATAATATTGAACCCTGTCTTACATTGTACAAGTCAGTGTTTGGCCAAAAAGTTTGTTTGAATTAATTTTACTGTTATGAATTCACCTCTCTACTCATGTCCACAATTTATTAGCTCTCTTAACATGAATAATATCCTGATGGATGAAATGTTTAAATTTTAGCAGTGCTGTAACATTATGCATAAAATGTGGGAGACTATATGCATAATTTTTGTGGAGAAGTTTTTAACCAGGAGGTTATACCAGAAACCATAAGAGAAAAGAGACCATTTTATTATTTTAAAATGTAACATTTTTACAGGAAAAGATACCACAAATGCAGTAGGAAGAAAATGATAAGATTTGGAAAAGATATTTGCAATTCAGAGGTTAATAACTATCACAATCCTCTTATAAATTGATAAGGCAACAAAATCCTCAACTAGAAAGTGGGCTAAGAACATGAAGTAGCAATTCAGAGAAGCAAATACAAGTGGCCAGAAGCATTTGAAAAGATGTTTGAATTTAATTCAAACAGAAAAACAAATGCAAATTAACTTTTTAGATCAGTTAATAATCCTCATAGTGTCCAAAGTTAAAAAGACCTAAAACACCTGTCTATGTTCAGTCAAAAAAGAAATGTGGAGTTACAGACTTTTTGAAAAGCAAACTACCAACATTTAATGCAATACACACACACATTTACTGAAAGAGAATGCCCACTGCTCTCCGAAATCTATTCTTCTCTTCTTTCTTGGCATGTGGTTAAATTACATTTTCCTGCCTTGCGTGATGGAATTCTGGCCAATCACTGAGCAGGATCAGAAACTTCCTGTATTAGCTGACTTGTGCTGCTCTAACAAAATATCACAGACTGGGTGGTTAAGGCAACAGACTTTTTCAGCTTTATTGTGGAATAAGTGACAGATGATCATTGTCAATATTTAAGATCTACAATGTGACATTTTGATGTACAACATCCCTGATGATGTCATCTAAACCTAATTATCTCCCAAAGATTCCACTTCCAAATACAGTAGCACTGGTAATTAGGAATTTAATATATGAATTGGATAGGGGGTCAGAAACAATCACTAACAGTACCCCTGCTAGGCCAGGTCTATATAAACCTCTCACACATGGGATGTGCTCCTCCATGCCCTTTTCTCCTTCCAGCTGCTAGTATGGTAAGCTAGGGAGCCACCAAAGAGGGAAGAATTTGAGTCACACTGTCTAGCCTACAGCAACTGATACATGCTTTGACTTAGCAATTTCTCTCTTGGGCATCTATTCCAAACAGTGAGAAACATCAATGTGTATGGAAATATATTCAAGGATAATTATTGCAGCATTGTTCATAGTTATTAGAATTAAAAAAAACAAAAAAGAAACAAATGGAATGACTGAATATGAATAGGATTGAACAAATTGTGCTTAATCCATACTTTAGAATATTTTGTGTTTTTAAAAGTTTAGTTATTAAGTTTTAATAACTAAATGGAGAGAGATAGTGGGGGAGGGACAGAGAAAGAGGGAGAGAATCCCAGCATGGAGCCTGACTCAGAACTCAGGGCTCAATCTCACAAAACTGTGGTATCATGACCTGAGGAAACCAAGAGTCAGACACTTAACAGACTGAGCCACCCAGGTGCCCCATTTTAGAATATTTTGAAGTCATTAAAAATAACAAGATCACACCACTTGACTTGAAAAGATTTCTAAGAACTTCTGTTGAATGAGAAGAGCAAGATAGAAAAAGCATATTTACTGCCATCCCATTTTAGTCGACTAAGCAAAGACCTAATAATCTCACATATGTGTATGGTCACATAGACAGATACATATATTCATTTAATATAACTATATTAAGTAAAAACAGAAAATAAAATTAAAGATAATATGCTAAAAATATACATGCATATGCATTATACCATTGTGTGTGCATTTACGTAAATTTATAATCAATGAATGTTTATATATTATATTAAATAAATCAGTAAGATGAGACTTACACATACATATATGCGTTTTTTAAATGTTTACTTTTGAGAGAGAGAAAGAGAGTAAGTGGGGAGGGGAAGATAGGGGGACAGAGGATCTGAAGCAAACTCTGCGATGATAGCAGAGAGCCCAATGTAGGGCTCGAACTCACAGACCATGAGATCATAACCTGAGCTGAAGTTGGACACTCAACTGACTGAGCCACCCAGGTGCCCCATGTGTATATATATATATTTTTTTTTTTAATAGTCTCTCTATACTACATGAAAAACTCCTCCTCTCTCTCTCACTAAGCCTCTATTTAATTTTATTAAAATGATATTTGTACAGGAAACTTCCCCTTGGTATTAGAATCGTATCTGCTTAATCACTGACTCATAGAAATTGTCCTCATGCATAAATAAATGAGAAGAACCAGCAGAAAAAATACAAATACACAAGAAGTACATTAAAAAAAATTCTACATACTTCCCATGTTCTCATGTTCTCATCTAAAAAAGTTAGGCAAGAATATTTAGCTTCAGTTTTGTAGAGAATAGTCTTCATGTCAAAAAAAAAAAAAAAAAAAAACCTGTGTAAGTAAGCATTTGCCAAGAACAGATATAATTCTTCCATATACAAATTATTCACCAAGACAAAGAACTTATGGCAAGAAGTAGTAATGGGACTGAGGTTTTTGTTTCATTTTTTTTTTTTTTTTTTAATTTGGGCACATGCCCAGAAAGTGTAGGCCAAAGGTTTAATGACTTCAGATGCAACTCTGGTTGAACAGATTACTTGGGACTCTAACGTCTCCTTCGTTAAAATTTTTATCAGCCACTGCTGCACAATTTTCCTTTAACAAAGAGAAGGAAGATGAACTTGCTGACCCCAAACTTCGCTGGCAACATCAAAAGCCCAAGAGCAGTTATATGCTAAGGCAAGACCAAAGTATCAACAGAAGTTAAAGATGGTGGCCAGTTTATCACCAAGGGCTTACCTAATGTTTTTGTTTTTGTTTTTGTTTTTGCTTTTATTTTTTTCTATTAAATTTTGAAGATAGATGAATGATAGAAACAAAATCACATGCCTGTCCTAGTATTTTCTATTTTCCATGTTGGTCACTCTTCTAAAACTTACAGGGCTGTCTCAGTTCAAGCTACTATAACAAAAATACCATAGACTAAGTAGCTTAAACAACAGACATTTATTTCTCAAGAGTTCTGGAAATTGGGAAGTTCAAGATCAAGGTGCTTGACGATTCAATTTCTCCTGAGAGTCTTCTTCTTGATTTCCAGATGTCAGTCTTCTTATTGTATCCTCACTTGACTGAAAGAGCAGAGCATTAGTCTTCTGTCTTTTTATGAGGACACTAATCCCATCATGGGTGTTTTACCCTCATGACCTCCTTAAACCTAATTACCTCCCAAAGGCCCCACCTCCTAAAACCATTGCACTGGAACTTAGAGTTTCAACATATGGATGTGGGAGGGCAGACACAAACATGCAGTCCATAGCAAGGGCTGTATTTAATCTGGCTCTAGATAATGTTTGTTGAGGCACCTGGGTGGCTCAGTTGGTTAAGCATTTGACACTTGATTTTGGTTCAGATCATGACTTCAAGGTTCGTGGGTTTGAGCCCCAAGTCAGGGCTGACAGCATGGAGCCTACCTGAGATTCTCTCTCTCTGGCTCTCTCTGCCCCTCTCGACTCACGGTCCCTTTCACTTTCTCTCAAAAGAAATAAAACTTAAAAAAAAAATGTGAAAACACAATTGTGTATGCCAGCAGTTAGAGTAAAAACATTGTGGAAGTATATCACCTTTTGTTTCCATTTTAGGTATCAGAAACTTAAGCGATAACTTGCTAGATGAGTGGCCAGAATACAGGATTGAAGATATTGGGAGAGTCTGCAAAGTACTTGAGGGACTGATGTGTGTCATACCCATAAGTGATAACTTCTGTAATGTGTGCCAGTATTCATACACGAGTAAGCTTAGACTCATTCAGAAACAACGGGCTTCAATTCAACACCAAAAAATAATAAAGTTGGCAAAGGAATTTAAATATTTGGGGTCTTATCTACAATTATTTAAATGATTTTTATTTGGTATTTATTTTGTGTTAATACTTTCTTTTAAGGTTTGATATTAACAAATGTCAATATCATGTAAATATTATTTTCACATGTCATTGATATATGTGCATGTATATATATTTATAAATATATATTATTATGTACCATAAATAACATAACATTTATGTGCTTATAAGATATATTACGATATGTAATAAAAGTACAGCTAATTATTATAAAGCAATATATTGTGACAAGATTTTTATATTAGCATTTATAATATCTAATATACATTACATATAACATATTAAATATATAGTAGAATATACAAAATATTATGGAAAATATACAAGGAGAGAGAATATATAAAATCTTGTCACAATGTTTCGGTTCATAATAATAATAAATTATTATTCTTTTATAATGATCTGTTTTCTTTTTTTAGAACAGCTTTATTGAGATATAATTTATATACCATAAAAATCATCCTTTTAAAGTATACAATTCAGTGGTTTTAATATAGTCACAGAGTTGTGTAAATAATACCACTAAGTTTTGAACATGATCATCATACCCCAAAATGAACCCTAAACCCATGGTCAGAATCCTTTTTTCGTATTAAATAAAACCTCTGAGAGTTTTAGCATAGCCACACTACAAAAAATAATTTACTTTTATAGACATGGTCATATATTATAATTTTAAAATGTTAGAGTATGATGCAACATACAGAATAACTTGCATTTGGGGGAATTTCCAAGAATCCACAGAAATGCTGTTCTCTTTCTCAAATCCTGAAAATTCATGTCTGTCGGGAATATGGAAATACTATCCCTAAGTAAAGAGACACATGACAGAGCCTTCAGTTGACCTACAATGACCATACAGCATGAGTAAGGGAAAAACTTTTTGTTGAACCGTTAAGATTTATGGTTGCTTGTTATCCAGCTTAACTAAGCCCTCCTGATCACCGTAGTCATAAACCATGGTTTATATGGTTTATGGTTTTTGTAAACCATAAAAACAATAGATCAACTAACAAAAATGAGGGAAAGAGAGGAAGTGGGAGGAAACTTTCACAAGCTGAAAAAGAAGGAAATGGAATCTGTTTAAGATGAAATATGTAGTGGAAAATAAGGCCACCAATTCTTAAGTTTTTCATTATTACTTGGAAATAGGGGTGCCTGGGGGACTCAGTCAGTTAAGAGTCCAACTTTGGCTCAGGCCATGATCTCATAGTTTGTGAGTTTGAGCCATGCGTTGGGCTCTGTGCTGACAGCCCAGAACCTGGAGCCTCCTTAGGAGTCTGTGTCTCCCTCTTTCTGCCCCTCCCCCACTCATGCTTTTCTCTCTCTCTCTCTCTCTCTCTCTCTCTTTCTCTCTCTCAAAAATAAATAAACATTAAAAATTTTTTAAAAAGAACTACAATTAATGATTTTTTTCACTGTTAGCAAGACACAAATGCTATCAAAGCTTAAGAAAAAAATGTATTAATAGATAACAGAGTAGATCACAAAATCAAGGAAAGAAAACAATTGGCATCAGAATGGTAATTGGAAAAGCTTTGGGGAACAGGATAGCTAGGATTAATGAACAGTATCTTGGAAGCACCACATTCTCATCAAATCAGCTTTGACTATTTCCTGTCTTAGTGTTAAGATTCAAGATTCAAATACCTGGGAAAATGCATCAGTTTGTCTCTGTTAAATAAGCCCTAATCTCTTAGCCAAGATTTGTCAGGACATCTTGATCGACACTCCTTCCCAGAGTGCATGTAATAGGTCTGGATTGTTCTCCAACTTAGAACACCAGCAAAAGGAGGAGTTTAAAGAGTAGATGTTTACTACAATAGTGAGGAAAATCTTTTATAAGTAATATACCTCATATATAAAATAAGTTCTCTATACAGCAAATCTTTCAGTTTCATTTCAATTTTCTTGAAAAAATTAAATAATTTTAAGGAAAATTTTTATGTGTAGTGTAATCTCATTTTTAAAAACTTAGTTACGGTGGAGGAACCTGACCAATAATCTCAGCAGGTGATCGGGATCAATATCAACTATGATAAATTGTGTTGATAGCATGGAGCCTGATGTGAGGAAAATAAGTTTGCATCTATGGTCTTCCTCCCCCAAACCCACAAACCTGGTTTAATCATGAGAAAAACATCTGACATATCCCAGTAAAAGGACATGCTACAAAACATCTTATCAATATTGCTCAAAACTATCAAGGTCACCCAGGTGCACCTGGGTAGCTCAGTCGGTAAACTGTCTGACTTTGGCTCAGGTCATGATCTCACGGTTCATGAGTTCAAGTCCCGTGTCTTGCTCTGTGCTGACAGCTCAGAGTCTGGAGCCTGCTTCAGATTCTGTGTCTCCCTGTCTCTCCGTCTCTCCCCTGCTCACTCTCTCTCTCTTTCTCTCAAAGATAAATAAACATTAAAAAACTTTTTGACATAATTTTTTTTTTTTATTTTTTTAACACTTTATTTTTGAGACAGGGAGAGACAGAGCATGAACAGGGGAGGGTCAGAGAGAGGGAGACACAGAATCTGAAACAGGCTCCAGGGTCTGAGCTGGCAGCACAGTGCCCGACGCAGGGCTCCAAGTCACGGACCGTGAGATCATGACCTGAGCCGAAGTCGGCCACTTAACCGACTGAGCCACCCAGGCACCCCAAAATTTTTTTTAAAAAAAACCTGCCAAGTTCATTTAAAACAAGGTAAATCCAAAATACTGTCATAGTGAAGAGGAATCTAAGAAGATGTGACATCTAAATGTAATGTGGTATCCTGAAAAGGATCCTTTGACAGAAAAAGGACAATGGGAATAAAACTATGGAAATGTGAATAATGAACTATTTTTCTGTAAGTAGAAAAATATTGTAAAAATTAGAGCATATTTTTAAAATGGACATTTCAATCACTCTATTATTCTATCTGTACATATCCATTAAAGATGTCTGAAAATAAGTTAACCAACCTCTCTATAGTGACTATCTTTAAATCATTATTTTTAGCTCCTATTCTTCCCTGATACACACACACACACACACACACACACACACACACAAGCACACACACAGTATACATTATATTCATGTGTGCATGTTTGTATGTATACATTGCTAGATAAATATATTGATCTTAACATCTTTCAGATCTCAACATACCTCTTGATGGGGAATACGTAATTGATGATACTAGGACAAAGTGCTGTGAGAATATGCTCTTAATGTCATATAATTTATTTGATGAATGCTTATAGACTATTACATGGCTCTCTTGTAGATACTATAGGCTCATAGGTGAAGAAGACATGCACATGTCCTGTTGTCAAGGAGTTTATGATATATTAAGGGAAGCAGATGTTAGCAAATATTAACACTATGAGTTTTGAAATAAATCACAATTTGTCCAAAGACTGTACCTTGCCCTTACATTTATTATGGCATCTATCACACTTTATCTCACTTGTGAAGTCACATATTTATTGACTTCCAACTACGCATAATAGTAGTAAATCCTCAATATGAGTCTGTGGAAACATTTGGTTCATTTTTTGTTCACTTCATTTGTTGAATAATTAAAGGAAGGAGATAACTGCACTGGTTGTTCAACTGACAACTGCGATGGCTGATTCGCCTTCATGACACTAAAGAGACACAAGGCCAAGTAAAAAAGACACAGCCGGTTTTGATTCCGTTCCATGGTCCCACTAACTTTGGCACAATTCTGACCTTGCTTTGTTTCAATGGCTCCTTATCAAAGGCTATGGTGACCAACCATCCCAGGCTGGCAGGGATTCTCCTTCTTGCAAGGAATGCCCTACATTCTCAAAAAGCCCCAGTCCTGGGGTGCCTGGGTGGCTCAGTTGGTTAAGCATCCCACTTTGGCTCAGGTCATGATCTCCTGGTTCCTGGGTTCCAGCCCTGCATCAGGCTCTGTGCTGACAGCTCAGAGCCTGGAGCCTGCTTCGGATTCTGTGTCTTTGTCTCTCTCTGCCTCTCCCCAACTCACACTCTCTCTCTCTCAAAAATAAATAAACATTAAAAAAGAAAAATGAAAAGTCCCAGTCCTGGAACAACCCAGATGGTGGGTCACACTAGAAAATCATGGAGCACATTTATCTCTTTCACATTAAAAAAAAAAAACAAAAAAAAAAAACAGAAACAAACCAAAAAAACCTAACCTATAAGAATAAAGTGATTCAGCAGCTGTTGATAAAGACTCAGCATTTACCAAGTGCATCTTCTTGTGGACTGTGGGCTTCACCATGGTAGCCTTCATAGAAGCTCTATGAGGTAAGCACCATCATCATCTCCACCTGACACATGATGAAAGTAAACACAGAATATTTATTAAGATGTGGAACTGGATTTCAAGCTGTGGTTTGTAAAACACTGGGATTACGTTTGTGGCCACAATGTTTAAATGCAGTTAAATAGCAAATCATGCTGTTACTGAGGGTTTTTTTCCCCCAATTCTCAAAAACTTCTGGCTCTATCCCAAGAGGACAATACTTTTTAGACACTCCCTGCCTTGGGGTGGGGGGGAGAGGGGGTGGAGAAGAAGTTAGTCCAGATCAACACTGCGGATCTACAGATCTGCCATGAGAAATTAGTTTTATCAGAATAAATATGTGGGAAGCTTCTTCAGTCTAGTTGTACTGAAAGTGAATCAATTTAGAGAAAAACCGGCCATTGCACTCCTGAGACAAATTTTTTGTTTGTTTGTTTGTTTGTTTGTATCTATAGCTTACAATTAGCTTGCCTCTGTGAACTATTCTGGCTGAAGTAGCTTTCTCCAAGTGCCTGATTTAAACATTTATAGTCCTTCAGATTCCATGGGCTTGGGTGAGCTTTTCCAGACAGGTTAGCGATTTCAAGTTTGGCAAGCACTTTGGCTTTTCAGTCTGTTTTGAGTGAAAATCAATTTACACTCTTTGCAAACATGTGACAGCATAAATCAGGCAATTGAGTTCACTCTTAGAACACAATAGGGGCTCGTTTCATTTTGCTGAGGAGATGGACAAAACACTTTCTACTAGTTTCAAACATATCCCTATCATACTGTGGCTATTTGACAAGCATACTGTTCTACCACCTTTAATTCAATAGATGATAAACACAGAAGCAAGAGACGTTGGATAAGCTATTGAGGACAGCACACAGGAAGGCAGGAGTAGAGTCAGGTCCAGAATTCACAGGTTCTAAATACATTGATCATTCTTGGGGGGTGAGGGGCTTCATGCCTCTCTGTAGCACCCCTGTTATTCCATGTTGAGGTCTGAAGCCATCTTTTGTTCTAACTCACCTATTCAGAAAGTCTTCCCATTCAGATATGTTTTCATTAAAGAGGGGCTGAAAAAAGTGCAGCTTTCAATCAAAACTAAAACATTCGGTACTATAAAACTAATTTAAAATGTAATAAAATGGAAAATAAAAGAGCTGCTTACAATTACATCATTTATGTTTTGGATGGCAAATAATTCTAGTGACTAGTGAACTATTGATGCATTGTGGTTTCAAAAACAAAACAACACATAGAGCAAAACAAATTGGAATTGAGAATGGATCATCTTTCACATCTGCCTTGGAAGCGCCGATAGTAAACTTAAGGGAATATTCTGCCATTGAAAACTAAAAATCACTAAAAAAAATATGACTTTTGGGCCCTCTGAATTTACTTGCAAATTCTTTGTTTATGTCATCTCTTTGCTAAATATATACATTCTGAAACCTTTAGCTATCAGCTTCTCAGTACTTCAAAAAGGAATTATTCTTTCTTTCTGCTATTTCTTAGCTAGATTTTATCAAAGTAGGCCTTGCATTTTTCACGACACTAGACTAAATTCTGGTAGTTTTTAATGATTTATCCCCAAACATCCACAAAATCCTGTAACTTTTGTGTGGGCTGTTTTTTTTTTTTTCTTTCAATTTTGTGTTTTAACCTGTCAGCATCCTCAGTATGAAGGAGTGTGAGGTGAGCTTTTCTTTTAGGAAAATTGCTTAAATTGGGGGCAAAACCCTGGAAACAGGGTTCTCAGCGGAATGAGGAGGCACATAGTTTTGCTGTGATACTGAATCACTGTGACCACTTTTTCCAAAATGGAAACTGTTGACTTAGAACAGGGTTATTCTAGGGGTGCCTGGATGACTCTGTCGGTTGAGCGACCAACTTCGGCTAAGATCACGATCTCACGGTTGGTGAATTCCAGCCCCACATCGGGCTCTGTGCTGACAGCTCAGAGCCTGGATCCTGCTTCAGATTCTGTGTCTCCCTCTCTCTCTGCCCCTCCCCTGCTTGCTCTCTGTCTCTCTCTCTCAAAATAAACATTAAAAAGTTTTTAAAAAATTAAAAAAAAAAGAGTGTTATTCAAACATCCGGGCTACCCCAGCTCCCAGCTCCTCCTGACTCTGCTGCCTGTCCAAATCTTTTTGAAAAACTGACTGAACTCCTGTTACATAAAAGTCGGTCAATTCTGTGGCAGACGTGTCGGGGTGACCCCTCATAATTTAGTAGAAATCAAAAGCCTTTTAAATTGATATTGGGATCCTGATGACAGACGAAACTTTAAAAAAGTGCAATGGCATTTAGTTTAGAACAGCGTTTCACTTTAGCAACTCCTATCCTTTCAGACCTGAGCTATTTGCATATTCATCTCCATCACCACATCCTGATTCTGAAAGGCAGAGTTACACAGACACAGTGGGATAACCTCCAAAAGCATGCAAATGTCTTTGTAATTTAATCCAAGGGTAAACCTTGAGTGAGATGATTGGGAACAGTTTAAAATATCTCCACATGTTTTCTAAAGCTGAGGTCCCGTAGAGTATTTCCCAGATGTAGCAGACGTGTAAAGTTTATGTCAGCCCAGAAACTTTTGAAAACTATTTTTGTATTTTAAGATAGCTTTCCACACTATAATTTCCTCTTCGTCAAGTTTTCGGCCAAGGTCTCACCCTTCTGTCTGCGCTGCAAGTGAGGGGCAGCCACATGACAACAGTCCCAGGGAACCCAGACAATGACTTCCATGCAGCTAAAAGCAAGGGGAGGCGTGGGGCATGCGCGATGGCCAAGCCTGTGGAGGAATGTGGCTCAGGGACAATGAAGGGTCAGGGTCAGATGTAGCAGGGACGGAGATCCCTTCCCCCCCCCCCCCCCCCGCAGTAACTTCCCAAGGTTCTAGGCTTACCCTCCCAACGAAGGGCTACCACGTGTCTGTGGAAGTGGTATTATTCCTACAAGCGGTCCAGACATATTTGGATTTTTTGCTAATAGTGTAGCTTCTGAGTCTAATTTGGGGCCCTCACGGAGATTATGTGAACTGCAAAGTGTGACTTAATACACGCATTTACAGCTTAAACTAAGTGGAGCGGAGTCTGTTGCTTGCAAATAAGAACCCTTGCAAATGCATAATAAATTGGGATCAGAAACGCTTGTGAGCAACAAACCTTTAAGGAAATACAAAACTGTGGACCGATGGTCAGCTCTGGTTTTTACAAACAAAAACCAAGAATAATTCTCCTGTAATTATTGGGCAGCTCATGGTGGAAAGTGCTAACACACTTAACAAAATGATCACCGTGGTCACCTGGCATTAAGTATCCAGAAGGCAGAGAAAATTACCATGCCCTAAAACATTATCAAGGCCAGGAGGACCACTAAGGCTACAGAGGGAAGACGGTTTTAAACTGCACTGTGAATACAAAGTGAATACAAGGATACAGAATGACTATCCCAGGCTATTTAATCCATGACTCAAGATATAATCAGATCAAGTGACTAGCACAAAATATCCTTTGACTAATTTATTAGGAAATGTCTCTCTTCTTCTGACATTGGCTTTCTCTTGTATGCCAGAAGACATTGATCATTAATGATATAATCAATAAATTAACTGATGTCCATAATACCTTCCACCACTACATCTATGTAGTAGGAATTATTTTTGAGGTATTTTTTCATCTCCGTCTAACAATAAAAACAGAATAATTTCACAAAATTAGGCTTCAGGTGTCTGGTCTTCTATTTTCATTTTTCCTTAAAACCTATTTTCACATTATTCCAATAGTCAGATTGTAGATATGCAAAGCTATCTCCTCATGGACTCAAAAGTCAATAATATGACAAGAGAAGAAATGTCTCAACTAAATAGATACTTGCTTTGGTGAGTGCCAAATGGTCAAGCTGACTTCTTTTTAAGAAAATACTGAAATGACCCATTAGTCTAAATTGATAATATGGACAAAACACTGACTTTCTTTTGAACATAAAGTTATTTTTCAACTCTTCTAATGAGTGTTTTGGTTTTCTTTTTTTCCCAACACTAAATGTAGTTTTTCATTTTCTGTCTCTGCTTTGTGTCTCTCTGTGTTTTTAAGGGGAAATGCTTTCACCCCCCAATAAAATACCATAGTCATTTATTAGGGTTCAAAGGGAAAAATGCCAACAAGTGGCCATGATCTATTAATCCAAACCTGAAGCCTTGTAGAGCTCTCAAGTTTCCATACTATTTATAAAAGAAATTAATCTATATGATGTAATTTTACATTCTATTTATATCATTATTCTTTATACAACATAAACATAGAACTCTGTGATGTTATTGCATGTCATAAATGTCATCATAATTTGTCTTTACACATCATAAATATCTTGGTTTGTGACATTATTACACCTTTGGGTGTCTCTTTCCATATTTATGGTAATTACATCAAAGTATTTACTATAATTATGTCATTTGATGAAATTACAGTAATTACTTCGAAAAATGATAGCCCATGACTAATGAATTAAAATAGCATGGAAATTCACATTAAAAAATGACATTAAAATAATGCTAAGGATCTGAGATAAGCCATAAGAACAAGAACATTCATTACTGAGTTTTTAACCTCCAAACTTGTTCTACAGGTTTTCCCTTCTTGAAAATCTTATCTTTATTGAGGACTGAGAAATGCTTTGTAATGGTGCAATAAAACAACAAGATGTTAAAAAAAAAATAATGAAAATAATTGCTAGTATTATTTTTGGCCAATTGGCAAAACTAAAGTATAACTTTAAAAAATAACTTATTAACCATTATAGCATCCTTAATCTGTATTCCCACTCACCTCTATTATTTACAGCCTGCCAAAAATAGGCTTGTATGATCTACCTTATCTATATTAGGTAGCAGGCCAGGTACATACTAGATTCATGAGCAATTGTTCTTTGAGCTGTTCATATATGAAGTTCATATTCATATATGACAAGAAATGGAACTGGAAAGGACCAAGAAATCATTTCATTCAGCCTTTGCTTCCAAATAGATTAAACTAAAAGATGGCTGAGAAATCGCTTTGTCTATTTTTAGCGGTCTCCATGGAAGAAGATGCCACAGCATCCTATGAAATTTTGTTTTAAGGTTTAAGGTTACCTTTCATTATTGTCAAGAACTCGCTTCCATCTCTGGCTCTGCAGCATGAACACTCTTCCAGTTAAGCTTAGTTTACACTTATTACATTTGCTTCCCCCCAGGCATCTCACTTTGCCTTGTTACCCACACCATAGACATTTTCTGCTGCTTCTGGATGCCATGACTTTTGGATTTTGATACAAACATTTACATATTAAACAAACATTTGAGTGCCTACTGGATACCATTCTAGGACCTAGGAATACATATGGTAGCAGACAAAGCAAACATTTCTATTCTTATGGAGCTTGTGTAGAAAGAAAAGAAACAAAACTGGCACCCAAGGGAGGGAAACAACACAAATGAATAATTATATAATCTTTCAGTATGTAATATATGTTATAATATAATAATATAGGTATCAGGTAGAATAGAAAGTGCCAGGAAAGAGTGAGGATCATAGAGTTGGACAATTTAGTAAGTCTGAAGTTTTTAATCAGGCCTGACTGTGAAAGTGACATCAGAACAAAGATTAACTAGGAAGGGCCACAGGTGCAGTTAGAGGGAGAGCATTGTGGGTGGAGAGAAGAGCTGTAAAAAGAAGTCTGTGGGGTATGTTAGAAGGTTAAGGAATTCTGTGTCAGAATAGGAAAGAATAAGGACAGTTGACTCCTGATGGGGGGTCCCCATGGGGATTGGGGTGCTGACCCTCCTCTTCCTCAGTTGGAAATCCGAGTGTGACTTTTGGCTCCCCCAAAACCTAACTACTAATAGCTTAATATTGGCTGGATGCCTTACTGATAATAGTAGATTAATACATATTTTGTATATTGTATGTATTACATATATAACATTACATGCTGTATTCTTACAATAAAGTAAGCTACAGAAAAGAAAATGTTTTTAAGAAAATCATTAGGAAGATAAAATACATTTACAGTACTGCACTGCACTTACTGAAAAGAAATCCACATATATGTGGACAAATGGTACTGTTCAAGCATCAATTGTACTAGGAGACCGATCAGGCAGTCGTAGGCAGAGGGTTTGCTCTTAGACATAAGAAGTATGAAATTCTTATTGGCCATTCAGGTAGATATGTAAAATAGGCAGCTGGTTATTCCAGTTTAGGGGTGTAAATTTGAGATTCATTAGCATAAGAGTGCTATTTAAGACCATGAGATGAGATGAGGTTGCTTAGGGAGTAGTAAAGATGGAGTGGGGGGTGGGTCAAGGTCTGTATGCTGAGGAGCTCCGACAATAATTGTTCAGAGAGGAGAGGAGTAACCGGCAAAGATGATCAAACAGAACAGAAAGCAATACTCTGGTTGATAAAGAAAATATTTAAAGGAAAAGATCAATATATATTTCAGGAGGGCAAGTGCAATGAAGACTAAAGTGGATCATCAGACACAGCACTAAAATGGAACATTTCTGGGCACCTGGGTGGCTCCATCGGTTAAGCATCTGACTCTTGATTTCAGCTCAGGTCAGGATCTCAAGTTTTGTGAGTTCAACCTCACTGTCAGCATGGAGCCTGCTTGGGATTCTCTATCCTTCTACTCTTTCCTCATCTGCTCTCATGCACATGCACTCTCTCTTTCTCTCTCAAAATAAACAAATAAGCTTAAAAAAAAAAGACAAAACATTTCCTTTCTGTCTGATCTAGACATCTTCATGCTAACTCTCCATCCTTTGAATCCCAATTCAGGGTCCTACTAGACAAAAATAATAGCAGGTACAAAAATCTTTATATTCCTCTGAATATATAGTCAATAATATTATATTATATTGTATGGTGATAATGGTAACTATACTTATCTTAGTGAGTATTGAGTAATGTGTAGACTTGTTTAATCAATATGTCGTGCACCTGAAACTAATATAACATTGCATGTCAATTATACCTGTAATAAATTTTCAAAATACAAAATAAAAAGAAAGATTTGGAGGCTCCCAATAATTTTGATAACCACTCTCTATAGTGGCCTTGAGTCCATGCCCCTCTACTTTTGTGTGTGTGTATATATATATATATATATATACATATATATACATGTACATATATATGTGCATATATGTATATGTACATCCTCATAGCAAACTTGGATAGTGCAGACAATGAAGTTGAAATACAAAAAGGTTTAAGTGATTCGTGAAGTCTCAAATCCAAGTCTTTAAACTTGAACTTTTTCCAGTATAGGTACTTCAAGAAAAGTCTTATTAAAGTTTCTCTATGGGTGGCTCAGTCTGTTAAGCGGCCGACTTCAGCTCAGGTCATGATCTCTCGGGTCCGTGAGTTCAAGCCCCGTGTCGGGCTCTGTGCTGACAGCTCAGAGCCTGGAGCCTGTTTCAGATTCTGTGTCTCCCTCTCTCTGACCTCCCCTATTCATGCTTTGTCTCTCCCTGTCTCAAAAATAAATAAATAAATAAATAAACATTAAAAAAAAACTAAAACAAAAAAAAGTTTCTCCTACTCTTCCAGGCTTATCACTCTTTCACTGACTCCCTAGGCCATAGATTCCTAAAGAGTGGAGTGACCCTGAGGTCACAAAGAATCTTTTATTGTTATTTTAAAGATGAATTAATGAGCTCTTTAACAATTTTAACTTTTAATATGGCAAATATCAATAGATATACTTGCATTTAAAGAAAGCTCTTTGGCAGTCTTTCGATAAATGTTGCTGGGAAAACTGGACAGCTACATGTGAAACAATGAAATTAGACCACTTTCTTACACCATATGCAAAAATAAACTCAAAATGGATTAAAGACCTAAATGTCAGATCCCAAACCATAAAACCCCTAATAGAAAACATAGGCAGCTTTCTTGGACATCAGCCTTAGCAACATATTTGTGGATATGTCTCTTTAGGCAAAGGAAACAAAAGCAAAAATACACTATTGGGACTACACCAAAAAAAACTTTTTGCACAGTGAAGGAAACCATCAATAAAATGAAAAGGCAACCTACTAAATGAGAGAAGATATTGGCAAATGATATATCTGATAAGAGGTTAATATCCAAAATATGTAAAGCATTTATACAACTCAGCACCAAAAAATTAATAATAATAATAAAATAAATTAAAAAACAAACAAAAAACCCCACAAAACAATCTGATTAAAAAATGGTCAGAGGACCCAAATAGACATTTTCCTGAAGTAGATGTATGGATGGCCAACAGATATGTAAAAGGATGCTCAACATTACTAATCAGGAAAGTGTAAGTCAAAAGCACAGTAAGATATTGCCTCTCACTGGTCAGAAGGGCTAATATCCAAAAGACAAGAAGTAACAAACATTGGCAAGGATGTGGAGAAAGGGGACCCTCATACTCTCTTGGTGGAAAGGTGAATTGGTGCAACTGCTGTGGAAAACAGTATGGAAGGTCCTCAAAATATTAAACATAGAAATAATATATGATCCAGTAATTACCCTACTGACTATTTATCCAAAGAAAATGAAACCATTAATTTGAAAAGATATATGAACCCCTACGCTTATTGCAACATTATTTACAATAGCCAAGATATGGAAGCAACCAGTGTCCTTAAATAGCTAAATGGATAAAGGACACACACACACACACACATACACACACACAGGAATATTATATTACTCAGCCATAAAGAAATCTTGCCATTTCTGACAACATGGATGGACCTAAAGAGTTTTATGGTAAGTTAAATAAGTCAGAAAAAACAAATGCCATATGATATCACTTATATGGGAAATTTTAAAAATTCAAAGATGGGCAAGCAAACAAAACAGACACTGTTAAATACAAAGAACAAACCAGTGGTTGCCAGAGGGGAGGAGAGTGAGGAGGGTGAGAAAAATTGATGAAGTGGATTAAGAGGTACAAACTTCCAGTTATAAAATAAATAAGCCATGGAGATGAAAAGTACAGCATGGGAATATAGTCAATAATATTATATTATGTTGTATGGTGACAGATGGTAACTACACTTATCTTGGTGAACATTGAGTGATGTGTAGAATTGTTAAATCAATATGTTGTGCACCTGAAACTAATATAACACTCTCTGTCGATTATACTTCTAATAAATTTTTAAAATACAAAAAGAAAACAGAGAAAGATTTGAGGGCTCCCAATAATTTTGATAACCACTGTCTATAGTGGTCTTGAGTCCATGTCCCTCCATTTTGCATTTTCTTACATAATATTTGGTGTTTATTTTAGTTTCTTTTATATAATCCTTATTTAATCCTCCCAGATTATTAGCTCTTCAGGTTTTAGGGACTATACTATTTTTTTCCAGAATAAACATGAATTATTTCACCATCAGTCTTATAAGTTCCTGAGGTTGGGCAAAGCCTGGATAGTGACATAAATCCCAAGCACTTTGAGTGACAACCCAGTTAGCAAGTCCCTGATACTGCACAGAGAACAGGGTAGGTCACCCCTAGGGACTGTCCTTTTAATTTTTATTTTTATTTTTGGCTTCCCCAAGAATATTCTGACATGTAAAAAGTTAAGAAATTTCCAATTAACAATTATTTTTTAAAGATCTATTGATATCCTAAATCTTTTTTCTAGTTAGTTAAAAAAAAGCATTGTATTATAACTTTACTGTTTTTGAATATAACTTTCTTAGGGATTCATTTATTTAACAAACATTTATTGAGCATATGTTGCACAGAAGGCCCATGGAAAATACAAACATAGATGAAACACAGTTATTTCCTTCTAAACATTTATAATCCAGTAGGAAAGATAAGATGGGTATCGTGTCATAAGACATATTAGACCTTGATTCAAAGAATGTACCCAGGTAATTATGCAACTAATTTTTCTAAACTGTTTTTCCCAGCTTTCCGTTTATCTGAAACTTGATATTATTTTGTTTATTTTCCTTCCTTATATTACCTCTTAAAAATTATGGAGGCTTCAAACCAACATTTCAGATTGAGCCTTTATTAAAACTTCTAATGGCTGAGCACTGTGAAAGAAGTGTTTGCCATAGGCCCTCCAATATTTGTCAGGAAAGAGATTTTCCATGATGGTCTCACTGGATGTGTGGAAGAAGGGGCATAGGAGACGCATATTTGGGCAGTATGTTAAAAAGAGTGCCTAAAAAGTGGGTTTTTTTTGCTCTGTCTACTATATCCTTTCTGCACAGTTCCCACCAAAAGCCCATGTAATTTACCATATGGATTTATATACCAAAAGTGAGTTCAGAGTTCAAAGAGTTACCGTTACAATAACATTCAGCTCACCAACTAATTAGCTGAAACTAATTAGTTGGACAGCAGCTAATCATGACCATAAGTGGGTTAGTATTTTTCTCTTCTCATTTTTGGGAGAAAGAACAAAAAATACACAAATTTAGTTGTACACTAGAATGAACAAAACAGGCTCATGTTAAGTATAAATGCTGTCTTATCTCGTCTATCATCCAAATTAAGATTCATTATTATGATCATAAGACCCTGTAAAAAATTCAGTAGTCATTTTCATTTACTATATTACTGAGATAATTCTTATACATACAAAAAAGTAAGACTTGAAACTAAAGTAAAAATGAAAACAAAAACAAAACAAATATAAAACACTTTTTATTAGAAAATTAAATTTGTCTGAGCAAAAACACTATCCTTTGGCTATACTCCTGGTTTAAAAAAGTATCATTTTATTATACATTATTCTGTGAATGTTGTGAGCGAGACAATAATTATAATAACCTTTTCTATTTGGGGGTTAACAAAACAGGGAAACAAATGTGACAAGTTTTCATTATTGGCCCTTTCAGATGAAGGAAGGAAGTATAAAGGTTTGCAAAAAAAAAAAAAAAAAAAAAAAAAAAAAGAAGAAGAAGAAGAAAGAAAAAGAAAAGAAATGAATTATTTGGCTCAGTGTCTGTATGAAAGTGTTTAATTTTTGCCATGTTACCCAAATTATTTACATTAATGCTACTCCATGACCTTAAGTTTATTTCTGCATTAATGTTGCATTTGTAATCATACCTTGGAAAGAATGGTTAGCTTGAAAGAACTGGAAGTGAGATATGGAATCTGGTCCCCTTAGGTCATTTGTTTGTATCCAGCTGAAGTCAGCAGTGGCTAAAATTCATTACCATCTGGCAGTTTTTCCATGGCCTCTGTGATAGAACTTGTGGTCCTAGTCTAGTACATACTAGACAGATGTCCAGGTCATAAAAATCACAACGATACTTGGCATTGTGTCACCCCCTTGTTGACAGTATCATCACACAGGCCAGAGATCGAAGTGGAATAAAGAATGAGCTGTCTTCATCCCATCCAGTGGTCCATTGGCAAACAGATACTCAGTCCTTATGTATTCTGTTTGTGGGAATAAAGCTCTTGGCTATACTCAAAGGAAATGGAAATAATGCTAATGAGTACAGCATCTTACAGCACAACACTATCAGGTGTTCTGATTTATCTCATTGCCCAGACACAAAATTAGGTGAAATGGTTAAACTTTCAAATCTTTCATTTGTGATGGCAGATAATGTTTTATGTACTCATGTTGTTTAAAGGTTTCAAACTATTGAATGAAGTGTGCAAGGCCAGTCACATCTGTGACTATAAACACAGTTTGTAAACTTGAGCTAGCCGTGCAAATTGTACTTCTTTACAACCTCTGCATATGCTATTCTGACATCATCTCCTACCTCTCTGGAGCATCCCAAACATTTCCCCTTGACAAGTATACATTCTGCCCTAGATTAAAAAACAAAAGCAAACAAACAACAAAACCTTATAACCTCAGCCTTTTCGCTGAATATTTCCATCACATTGTTGCTCTAAATGAATCTTCTGTTTCTAACAATGATGCTTCCCCTGGTTTTCCTTCCATTGGCTATTTTGAGATCTTTCTGCCTTTGCGATTTCCATATCTCCATGGATGATCCATTTAGAAAGAGTTCTCATTAAAAAGAGTTCTAAGAGTTCACCTTCATTAATCATTCTCCATTAACCCAGCCACCCATTCCCATGGTCTTACCTTGTCCATGTCAACACTGGTAGCTGCACAATATCTAACCTCTCTGTTTAAAGCATTATACTCTCTGTATAAAGTATAATTCCATGTTACATTCTCTAATTCATTAATTCTTTACTAAACCAGTACCTCTAATCCACTGACCCTATTAACTGTTGACTGTCACTTTTGTCATCACATCCCTCGTATGAAGGGCAGATTGCACAGCCCATCATTATCCATTACTTTCATACTGTCTTGTATAAACCTCTTCTTTCTTGTCTTTTACTCACCTTCCCTCCTTCTTCCCCTTTCAGGTGGGTTTTTACAACTGGTAAAAATTCAAGTTAAATCTAACTCTCCTCTTGCTGTGGACTTACTTTCAAAGAATGGAATGTGGCACTCACAGACAACTAGAATGTCTAGCCTCCATTTGAATTTATGACCCTAAAAGTAGGCCTTGGATAGTGATTGTCAATTCTATCAAGTTTTCTTAGTCATTTGCCTGTTCAGTTCACTCTTTTCAGTGTCCAAGAGACTCTTTCATACTTAAAACTTCCACTATGACTCCCTCCTCTTCACAGCTCAGAAGCCTGTTTCATATTCCGTTGACAATACTGTAACAAGTGCACCACTCTGGTGAAGGATGAGAATGTGAGAGGCTTTACAAGGATGAGAATAGGAGGTGTATCTCTGTACCTTTCTCTCAATTTTGCTGTGAACCTAAAATGGTGTTAAAAAAATAGTCTTAAAAATATCATACAAGATGGAAAACAAAAAAACAGAAGCAACCAGAAGAGAACTTCTATACCATCTCACCATCTTATCCATCAACTTATCCATCTTTCTTTTATATCATTATCTTCTCCACTGTCATTAGATTTTTCCACTAGTGTTTAACACAACATAATATCATCCATCTTGAAAAAAATACCAAACGCAGCCTTGATGATGTGGTCAAGTTCTTTCCAGTTCCTGCAAGCATTTCTCTGCCATTCTTTATGGTAAAAGTCCTTAGAGATTGGGCAGTGTTTATTATCTCAAATTTCTCTCCATTACCATCTTTTCTCTTTAATACAGCACAGCTATTTCACTCAAAGAACTCTTAAAGTCAATTTATTGAAAGATACAATGGTCAATTTTCAATCCTAATCTTCTTCAACCTCTCAACATCACTTAAGAGTTGGCCATTCCTTCATTCTCAAAATATTTTCTTCACTAGCTCCCAGTGCTCTGCTTTTTCCTTGTTAGCCTCTTAGCTGACTGGCTGCTCCCTCTTGATCTCCATACAATAGAATATTATTCAGCAATGACAAGAAATAGAGTATTGATATTTACTGTAACATGGATGAACACCGAAAACATTACTCTATATGAAAGAAGCCACTATCAGTTAATGGACATTTGGATTATTTATAATTTTTTACTGTAATAAATAATGTTGCTATGAGCATTCATACAAGTTTTCATGTAGATATATATTTTCATTTATCTTGAGTATATATGCAGAAATATAATGACTAGATCATATGCATAACTCTAGGTTTAAACTTTTGAGGAACTGCTGGTTTGTTTTCCAAAGTGGCTGTGCCATGTTACATTTTCACCAGCATTGTATGAGAGTTGGATTTATCTGCATTCTCACCAGCACCTTTTATTACCTGGGTTTTAAAATTATTATTATTATTATTATAGCCACCCTATGGAGTGTGAAGTGGTATATCATTGTGATTCTGAGTTCCATTTTCCTGAGGGCTAATGATGTTGTAATACTTCCTTATATATTCTGGATATGAGTTCTTTATCAGATATACAATTTGAAAATATCTTCTCCCATTCTGTGGATTATCTGTTTAGTTTTGTGATGGTATCCTTTGAAGCTCAAAATTTTTAATTTTGAAGATGTTCAGTTTATTCATATCTTTCTTGTTGTTCCTGTGCTTCTCATATAATATGTAAGAAATCATTGTCTAACCCAAGGTCATGAAGATTTACCTCAGTATTTTCTTCTAAGAGTTTTATAGGAGAAGGTAGGAGGCTCAGCTTTTTTCTTTTACATGTGGATATCCAATTGTCCTAGCACCTTTCACTGATAAGACTATTCTTTGCCATTTAATTATCTTGGCACCCTTGTCAAAAGTCAACTGGTAGTGATGTGAGCGTTTATATCTGGACTATCAGTGTTATTCCATTGATCTATTTTTATCCTTATGCCAGTACCACACTGCCTTGATTTCTGTAGCTTTCAAGTAAATTTTAAAATTGGAAAGTTTGAGTCCTCTGACTCTCTTCTTTTTATTTCAAGATTTTTTTTACTACTTTGGTCTCAAATAGCAACATAAATTTTAAGATCAGCTTGTTAGTTTTTGCAAAGAATTGAGACTGGAAAACCAGAAGAACAACATATGAGAGGAGTGAAGAAAAAAAAAGAGACAAAGAAGAGGATCTGATTTCATGTTATTCACACTACCTGTAGAGCAATGAGGACATTACTGATATATATAAATGAAAAAATCACGAATTGCTTGTTACCTTTCTACTGATGCTTTTCAATAAGATGGGAACACCCCAATTGAAGTATAAATTAATTAAGTTGCCTAAATCTCAAGATTTTCAATTTTATCACATGAGATGATTTATATAAAGCATGGAAACTACAAGTAGTGCAAGAAATTAATTTAAAATGGGAATACACGAGGTGATTCAGATTAAGGAGTACACTTGTGATGAGTGCCAGGCAATAAATGGAATTGTTGAATCGCTATACTTTGCATCTGAAAATAATATAACAATGTAAAAATATAAAAATAAAGGTATGCTTACAAAATATAAAATAAAATAAAAAGGGAATACACAAATCAGGTAGAAAGATTTCTTTTTGATTTTAACAATATTCTAAGATGAGTAATAAGGTAGACATGGGAATCAAACCTGTCTCCCTCATTTAATAGCAACTATTTTAAAACATCCTTATATAATCTTGTGCTGCCTTGTATCAGTGATATAATTTTAGAAGGCAAACTATTTGTTTGACAAGTTTTTAAAAATCATAAGTAGATGCATTTTTTATCTTGAAGCTTTGACAGCTATTCCTGCAGCTTGCCTATGATCTCTCTTTTCAATCTCTAATTGGTCATACAATCTCCATCCTTGAGTAAGATGCTTTGTAGACAAGAGATCTGACTTTCATCTTGGATCTGCAGTGCCTAATCCAGTGTCTTGTGATGGCAGGTGATCAATAAATGCTTATTGAATAGGTGAATGACACTTAAGCATTCCTATAGTAAGATAAACAAAAGTGTGACTGGTTGAGCTCCATTAATTTTATTTTGAAGTGGGCAAGGTGAAATGAACAGCTAAATGTAATTGGGGCAGCTGACGATGAAGATCACAGTGTCAGTTCATTCTCAGCAATCCTGCGGTACGTTCCAGACTCAGAGGATGGAATGGCAAGAAATGGCAAGGGTGACATGGAGCAATTATATTGCATTTAGTCAAATGTTTTCCATTGCAGATCTTAGCAGTTGTCACTCCTTTCACATCTCAATTTCCCAAGTGTAATAAGGCTACAAATGTGCTATCTTCCCATTCAGCTGAGGCTGAGTTTCTATTCATATAATCACAACCCAAGTTATCATGAATTAAGTCATGTGCCATTCAAGAATGTGATGTTCACATTTATGAAAGAATTAATATGTGCAGCTACATTGCCTTTAACAAATTTTTATTAGGCAGGGTATGAAATGCATTGGTAAGAAATACTTAACAGATGATACTGTGACAATGTGCTATTAAGCATGTTACTGTAATGTCAATATTATTAAACCTATGTACCCAGCTAATCCATGAATATAAATTACTTTTGTATCAGCCATCCTTTATTATTTATTAGAATCACTGTAATAGCTATAACAATTCCACAGAGACAACCTAAGGGCATGTTGCCATCAAAATTGGAGCCTAGAGAACCATTGAATTCAGAACTTATCCAACAGTGAGTCCCTTAGGCACTGTTTCTTCAGACCATTTTGTTGAATCAGATGTGACTAAAAGATGTGATTGTTTTCCAGTGCAAATCAAGATAGCCACAATAACTACTGTCATTATTTGTCGAGGCCTACTAGCTACCTGGCACTGTAGCCAAGCACTTTGCATGTACTGTTGTAAATTATCTCTCAATTTCTGGGACATTTTATTCCCTAATTCAGGAGAAACGAACTGTGATGAAAGAGATGAGAAAGAAACCTGTCTAAAGTGTCAAAGCTTCAGTGCAAATACTTGGATCCAAACTCGGTTGTCTTTGTTACCAATCACAGATTTTTACATAGGACTGAATTATGCGGTAAACCATTGAAATTTGGAATAATTGAAAAAATTGGAAAAATTGGAAAATTTGGAATAACTCATATTTGAGTTCACTACCAGCTGATGACACTACATTTTTGTCTCAGCTTCTCTCTTTGCAAAACAGAGATGGCACTTTGTTGTAAAAATAGTTTTGCACCGTAAGTGTAAGATTATTTTAAAAGGTTTCCCACAAAATCACGGCTATTTCCAAAGCACAATGGAACATTTGGTTTTATTATCCCCACCAGAAAGAGTCCAGTAAAATGCACAAGATTATTTCCTAATTTTCAGCCCTTCTTACACTCAGTCTAATGTTTAATTTGTTTTGAGATTTCAGGATCATTCTTTATTTGGGCTGTCTTCCATTTCCTGACACTAACTTTGTCCGCAATTTTTGCCCACTTTTAGGTATTTTGGTTAATTAAATAAATATGTGTGTGTGCACATAGAATGTTCCTCTTATTAGCAGCACTGTCACATACTGAGGGAAGGTCAAATCATCACAGGATGTGGAGAGGTATTAGGTCAGGGGAGAAAGCACCTTTGCTGGGATAAAGAGGTGGCCCCAGTGTCTGCAGATCTGTTTGTCTTCCATATTCTACTAAATATGAGCAATAGGCATTGCAGCTCAAACTCTGACCCTTTCCTCAAAAATCTGTCATCTTCCTGAAAACAAACACTGTATCTGAAATACCACCACAGGTCTTTATTATTTGAATTCATTTTTATAGCCATCGAGAACAAGATGCAAACTGCAGTCTTCTTGGAAAAGATGCGAAGTCAACAGCTGGCCATTTCTTTCTTCCTCTTCCTATTTCTTTCTCATGGAAATCAGTACGTGGTGTGCATTATTCTGCTCTAAAATGAAATTTGCTAATAAACTGTGACTCAATTCCACAGATGACTAAATCTATGGACTGCTGTTGCCCTGTCTCCTCATTCCATTTTAATTTTCTTCTTATTTTTGTTAATCCGGCTATTTATTTGTTTATTTAAAAGTATAAACTGGGGCTCCTGAGTGGCTCGGTCAGTTAAGAGACTGACTCTTGATTTCGGGTCAGTTCATGATCTCATGGTTCATGAGTTCAAGCCCTGCATGAAGCTCCGTGCTGACAGTGCCGAGTCTGCTTGGGATTTTCTCTCTCTCCTCACTCTCTGTCCCTCCCCCGCTTGTGTGCTCACACACACTCTCTCTCTCTTTCTCCCTTTCTCTCCAAATCAATAAATAAAAACTTAAAAAAAATATATAAACCAAGTTCTGTGGGAGCATAGAGGACAGAACGTGTTGGTCTGTGGAGGTCAAGAAGGGATCCACAGAGGAGGTGATAACTGGAGCTGAAGTGTGAATTTGATTATGTGTGTTCACTTCATCTATGGAATGGGCTACCAACCAACTAGCTCGTGCCATGACTCCAGAATGGTGCAAAGGACAACCTCCATTCAGATTGCCTAATAGCAGTTGCTAAAAAACACTGTGTTTTAGTTTCACAATTTTCAATCTTTTAGATCAGGTTTTTATTGTTAGGTTGCCTTAGGTTTTTTAGACGCGTAAGAGAAAAAAAAAATGATGTTGAATGTTAATATCCGTCTCACAGGGTTAAAAATTCAATCAGATCTTAATAGATCCCAAATTAACCTCAATTAGGGCATCATCATTGTCAAGATTTTAATATCCTTAATTGCTGAGCTGAATGTTTATCACTTTTAGCAATGAATAAATAGTGCTAAGATGAATGGAATGAAATACATACAGATTTATATTTACTTGAGATACACATAATGCTAGGCATTCAAATATCATTTTATATTCTATAACCTCTATTACAAAGATATAAAAAATACAGTCTTATAGACACTCATTTAATATTTACTTAACATTAATTACTTTAACGAACACCTATTGAGTGATCACACTCCATACAGTTATTTCATGTACTATATGAGAGGTGTGAAAAAGGAAGCATTCATAAAACCCAGTCTCGCTGAAATCTGCTGGCTGTAAAATGATCTTCTATGGTTTCAACCTGTGTTTTTTCTTTTACGTAGATCTGATGGTATATTAAAGGATGCCTTAGGAATTAAAACAATATGATTTAACATCTCCTAGGAGCGTTAAAATTTTTAAAAGTGTCACATGCAAAGCACCTCATCCTTTGTCTTGTATCATAAGTACTTAACACTTTAAAAATTACTATTATTTTTGCTATTACTACTACTACTGCTACTGCTATATCTAATTGACTGATACTTGAATTTTCTTTATTCTGGATGCAGAATAATTAAAACCATCCCACATTATTGGCATACAAGAAAATGCAGAAGTGGAGAGTTTGCAGCACTAATAATAATAATAATAATAAATGATATGGTGTTACAAATTTTGCTGTAAGTTTAAATATAATCTGGGAATACCTTGAGTATGAAGGTGAAAACTTCTCAAACTAAATACAATTTATATGGTCAAAACTGTAAACAAGATAAAAATTTTATTTAGTTTGAGAATTTTCACCAATTACTCAAGGTATCCCAAGATTCTATTTAAACTTATAGCAAAATTTGTAGCATATTATTATTATTATTGCTGAAAACTCTCCACTTTTGCCCTTTCTTGTATGCCGATACTCTGGAATGATTTTAATTCTTTCACATGCAGAACACAGAAAATACAGATATGAGCATTTTAACTAAACTGACCTCTTTCTTTCTTTCTCTTTCTTTCTTGATGTTTATTTATTTATTTTTGAGACAGAGATAGCACAAGCTGGGGAGGGGCAGAGAGAGGGAGACACAGAATCTGAAGCAGTCTCTGGGCTCTTGAGCTGTTAGCACAGAGCCCAATACAGGGCTCAAGCTCATGAACTGCGGGATTATGATCTGAGCCAAAGTCTGACGCTCAACCAACTGAGCTACCCAGTCTTCTTGACTGGTTTTTATTTTATCTGTGGCTTGAGCAGATATAGTCTTTTTTACTCAAGACAAATTGCAAATTTGAGGTCTTCTCTGATTATCTATATTCTTCCTTGAGTTAAAGTATTGACCAATGTATTATTGAATTAACTGGATTAGGTAGAGGCCAACTAAAAAGCAGCTTTAGGGGCACCTGAGTGTCTCAGTCAGTTAAGCAACTGACTCTTGATTTCGGCTCACGTCATGATCTCACAGTTTTTGGGATCAAGCCCCACTTCAGGCTCCATGCTGACGGCACAGAGCTTGATTGGTATTCTCTCTCCCTCTCTCTCTGCCCCTCCCTGCCCTCGTGTGCTCACTCATACTCTCTTACTCTCTTTCTCTCGAAATAAATACACTTTAAAAAATAAAAATAAAAAAAGGAACTTTATTCTTGCATATCACTGTATTTCCACCATGCTCTATTGGAACTTTTTTTTTTTCCTCATTCCTTGAGATATCTTGGGTTGATCCCAAATCCTTCCTCATCATATTCAAGTGTGAACTAATTACTTCATTTGAAGTTATAGTAAAAAGCCCAGTCCAATCCAATAATTAAATGTTAAACCTCTTCTCCAGTTCAAACTTTTTTTCCTCCCAAAGCTCAGAAACCCTATTCTCTTCATCTTGTTCCTCCATTCTAGTTCCTCCTGCATTCACTGTATGGTCTCAGGACTCCTTCAGGGATGGAATGAGAAGAAGGAAGAGAGATAAAGATACAAAGCTATAGTTTGACTGATAAATGTGGATTCTGGCACAGGTTCAGATTTCCAAATGTTGATCTATTCTCTGATGAGTTCCTTACAGATTCCCCAGTGGAAACTCTGGCTTCTCAAGTCACTCACGCCAACCACCCAATCCCTGGATTCCCAGAGTTCATTTGGTTAAGATTTGCATAGTTTCAAGGCAATTCAAGGTCATGTCCCTTCATAAGAGTCCTCATTTGGCTTCAGGAGAAACCATTATCCTACCATTGGTGAGGACGTGGTACATTCTTTTTAATATTCTAACAAAGATTCAGCCAACTTCTTACAATTAGACTGCTTTTCAGACATGAGGAAGATACTGAATTTCTCAAGTTTGAGAAAACATAGGAATAGGTCTCAATGAGATTCTCTAGACATCTCCTCCACTACCCCTGTGTGCTTTCAAGGTTAGTGATGACTAAATGTTGCCTGATATATCATAGGTCATCTCTTCGAAAATCCTGAAAGGATGATCCAATACATCTTTATTATTGTGAAAGAGTACTAATATCCTTTGTTCTCAGATGTTGGGACCTTAGCCAAAATGGATATGATAGGAATTGTTCCTTTTAACATCAGGATATATAGATGAATTTATTTTATTTTTCCCTTTGTTTAAATGTTCCCTTGAGTACAGGAATCATGTCTTATGTAGCATTACCCTAGTATAGAAAAAGACATGGTGCCTTTTGCATATTTTATATTTCCAGTAAATATTTACTGACTGTCTATATGGTTATGGGTAGTTTTGCCACTTCCTTATTCTACCAAAACACAGACAGAGAACCTTCTATTACCAGATTCAATCTGGTTCCTGGGGGAAGTGGTGGCATATTCAAGGTTTTAACTAAAGAGACATAAATGAAGGAACTACTTATGGTAGTGAGTCAGGGTTAAGGAAGCCAGAAAGGTAAAAGCTCTCTGGGATAGGCAACAGTAGGGAACCCTTAAGTCCGAGGAAGTAAAAGGAGAGAATGATGTTCCTGAAGGAAGGTGGGGTTGGTGGAAAGAAGGTGGTCTGATGGGATCCAAGGTCATAGTGTCAGTTCACTGGTCAGACCAGTGGCAAGGTAGAAAAGGAGCATAGGTTTGGGTCCAGGCTGAGGAATACCCTATCTTCATCTCCTCCCAACCTCCAGCTCTAGCCGGTGCCTGCCATGGTCTGAAGCCAACTGAGTCCATATCACAAGGGTGTGTCACTCTGGAGGTCAGCCTTATGGGACAGAGAACAGGGAAGAAATGTACAGATAAAGACCTTCAGAAATGTACAAAGGACCATAGAAAGAGGCAGGTGGCTGAGAACAAAAATCATGTTATTATAGTTGGAAAAATCAAACTAGTATATATGAATAAAGCCCTGTAATGAACGAGAGGTATACCATAAAACAAGTATTTTTATAATATAACATAATAATAAATAAATATTGTATAATAATATATTATGTATAATTAAACACTTGTTCTGGGGTATACTTCAGATTCATTACAAAGTAAACACATTTTGGGGGAATAACCTGAAATCTAAACTTACATGGATTTTTGTTTATTTTTGTTTATTTATATGCTGCCTTACTCAAAAAAAAATGTTTACAACAATTCACATTGATACATATATATAACATAGTGACATGCAATCAGATAATAACAAAGTGAGATGAAATCAGACAATAACAAAGAAAAATAAAGGTATCAATGTTGGAAGAACTGAAGTTAAGTCACAAAATATAGGCCATATTATAGGCCATAAATTTGGTTCAAAGATTTCCTGCAGTCAGTTCCAAAAATGTTTCTCTCACACAATATTTATTGAGTCCCTATGATGGTTTTTGGGTGCTGAGGATACTGCAGTGAGCATGAAAACAAGGTCAAATTGAATTTATATTTTATTGAAAGATACAAAAAGAAAAGAGAAGACAAACATTTAAGATAATGTTAGATTGAGATAAAGCTATGAAGAAAATAAAATAGGATAATGGAATAGAGTGCCTGGGGTGACTTTAGACCTTGAAATGAGAGGAAAAAAAACTCTTTGAGGAATAATATTTATACTAAAATTTCAATGATAACATAATCGTGGTCAAAGGAAATGAGAGCAGAGAATGGACTCTAAAAAGATCTGCGCAGCTGCATTTAACTGTCAGGTGTCATTTTATCCCTCAAGGGAAATGTTAAGGTTACAAACAATTAGTACATACAGAATTTTTGGGTTGAAAATTTCCTGTTAGCACATGCTGGGCTAGCTTGTTTTATTCATCATTGTATATGCACTTGCTTTTTCATAACTGTCCTAGATGCTTTAATCACTGTTTTCAAACTTTGGTTAGTTTGATAAAACTTGATTTAGCAATTAGCACGTGTCCAAACACAGACAATGTATCACCACATTCATCTGCTAGGGCTGCCATCACAGAATATGACAGACGGGGGTGGGGGGGGTGGGGGTGGGGGCTTAAACATCAGAAATTCATTAACTCACAGTTCTGGAGTCCAAGATCAAGGTGCCAGTAGGGTTGGTTGGTTTTGGGTGGGATTTCTCTTCCTGGCTTGCAGACAGTTGCTTTCTTGTGCCCTCATGTGGCCTTTTCTCTGTGTTCATGGAGGTGAGAAAGGGGTCTTTTTATAAGTATACCAGTCCTATTGGATTAAGGCTCCATACTTTATGATCTCTTTTAACCATAATTTCCTTAAAAGCCCCATCTCCAAATAGTAACGTATGGTGTTAAGACTTCAACATATGAATATGCGGGGTATGAAATTCTGTCCAGGCCCATCATAAAGAACTCATACAGAAGAATTAAAATAGTTCTGAAAAAAACATATCAGGTGCCTGATTGTGTCACACTGAACAAATATTCTAAAGGGAAGAATAAGAAAAGCTCAAGTTGTTAAAGTGACTTACAGAAAAAAATGCAATGTGACCTGAAATGCTATGAATATGCCGCTCTGGAGATTTTGAATCTGAATATATGAATCTGTTGATTTAATAAAAGTATAAAAATTATTTTCTTCATTTGGCTTCCATTTTTTTATTGTGATGGAACAAATGGATTGGAAAATTTCAAAGAAAATATACATGTAACACATCTTCGTAAAATGTTTATATCACTAATAAATGACTGCAGATAAAGAAAAGGAGAAATGCTGTGGCTTCATTATCAAAATACAGCCCAAATCCTATCTCTTGTCACTACCTACATTGCATCTGACCTGGCTCAAAGTCCCCTTGTCTCTTGCCTAGATTATTGCAATAGACTATTACCAAACTGCTCTGCTCTCCCCCACCTTCTGTCAGAGTGGTTCTGTTACAACATAAATCAGGTCATGCCACTCTTTTGTTCAAAACTGTCTAATGGTGTCCCATTGCACTCAAAGAAAAAACCAATCTCCTTACCAGAACTCCCAAGTGCCTATACTATCCAGCCCTCACTATTTGTTTGGTCTCATACTGAAAAAAAGTATCCTAACCCCATGAAGTGTCACTCCCAAGCTGACACCTTAGCTGCACATTTCATAGGCTGGGAGTTTCTGGTGGTTTGGTTAATGGCAGGACCAGTGGATTCTATGGTTGTGTGTTCATTGTCATACTTCCTCCAATGTAAAATAGTTCTCTTGGTCAAAAGACATGCTGTGAAGGATCCCATGGTGATAAATCAAATATTTTGTAAGTCTTTGGATAGTGATACTGGTGGTGGTGGTGTTAATGGTGGGCAGGAAAAACAAGTCCACAAACCGAACTCATACCAGTTTCAGTGAGGATATATCACTGCTTCTTACAGGGTAGAAGCTCTAATATAATAAACTTACCCCCAAGTAGCTGGTTGGTATACTCAAGGGATGTCAGTCTGACAGACATTCAGAAGCAGCAGTAGCTAGATAAGTCTCGATGAGTGAAACTTCATGCTGCAGGACCCACGCATATACCCACTGTCATTGCCCAAACAGGTTTTTGGTTTGCAGGACCTTTGTGGAAGCACTGCAGTGGCCAAGAACAGACTCTGGATGAGTCACCCTGCCTACCTCATTGTCAAATGGCTTCTATACAAGCATACTCTCTGGTAGGTCTTGAATGAGACACAAAAATGTATAAACATTAGATGCAAGCCAATAAGCCCACCTTCATGCTTTTTTTTTTCATGTTTAATTTATCTTTTCTCCAGTCCTCCAATCTTTTCTCTTCTATACCCTGAAGAATCAGCCAAGCCAATTGACTGCTTTGAGCTATATTATATTCTGACCTTCGACCATACTTCCACCCCAGTTGGTGACTAGGTGTATTGTTTAAATCTCTACTTACTGGGAGAATTTTACCTCATCACTGTTTTTGAGGGCTACCCTTCATTGGAGCCCTCATGGCTTAGCAGTCTAGTTTTGGCTTGCAATAATACACTGAGTTGACTTATCAATGATCAATGAACCAGAACTGGGTGTCTTTCCTTTTCTGACAGCTGATTACAAGGAATACCCCATGAGACCCTAGATGTGAGTGAAGGAAGAGGAATAAATGTGACAGAGAAAGGTGACATGAGGTCTAGGAATGTAACTCACCTGTGTCCAATCATAATGTACCCTATTCTTGTGCCAAATCCAAAATTATGACTTTGTGAGTTTGACCATGCCTAGCTCATGATGAAGATCTCTAGTTGCATAGTCATTTTATGTCCTATGGTCACGTTCTTAGGTCTACTAATGCCCAGTGTTGTCCAGAAGATGCTTTTTGAATGGTTAATAGTTCTCTGCTGCAGATAACATGACTTTGCTAAAGGATGGGTTCAGGAATCTACTAGGTCTACTGTGAAATAGCCCAAAACCCCATTTATTACTTGGCTTTAAAATTCCCCACTCTGAAGGGCTAGTGGACCATAGTAGAGTTTGGATGTCCAAGGGCTTAATTAACATCAATTCAGATCCAATAGCAGTAATCCTTGAAAAGTTTAGGTCCCTATTCCTTCTTTTTTTTCTAGTGCATGATTGTTTTAGTAAATGAACAAATAGCCCTTTGGATTGGTAGAAGGAATTTTTAAATATAAGTTTTTGACAGTGTAGTAAACCACTTCCTCAGGGAGATCTGGCCTCCCTTTCATCCAGTCTGCGGATTGACTCTTGGCTAGAAATAGTGTTAGGGGCTGTGAATCACTTACTTTGCTTTCAGAGATGAAGTAAGACTTTAATAGAATGTCCATTTATACTATACATGGTGGGCCCAGTCTCAGGGCTGCCATGATCAATTAATCACTGACAAAGATCTCTGCAGATCAAACCATTCTGATTATTACTCTGGGCCTTCTGCACATTACAGTAATTACCCACACATTGTCACTGGCAATTAGTGTTCTACTTGACCTCCACTTTCCAGGATTCCATCATTCTAGTTGAAATCAGCCCTTTTCGGTGGTAGTGTTTCCCACTGTCATTCCTGACTTTCAGAATTTATCAGGCATACTGATGACACCTTCACTTATGTATTTCTGAGGGCCTTGGTGAAAAGGGAGTTTTCTACATTCTCCAGAGGAAACAGATAGGGAGATGAGTAAGAAAATCACACAAAATATTTTACTCCAATCTCTCCCTAACCCTTTGGATTTTTCTTCTTAGAGCAAGAGTCAGCAAATGTTTTCATTAAAGGGCCAGATAGCTATATTTTATGTTTTGTGGGTAATATCTCTGTCACAATTACTCAACTTTGTATGAAAGTAGCCCTAGGAAATACATAAAATAAAAAGCATGGTTGTGTCCCAGTAAAACTTTATTTACAAAAACTATTTGCAGGCTGGATTTGGTTCATGGGTCATAGTTGTTGACCTTTTTCTACAATACACCAACAAATTTCTACTTCATTTACTACAGGACTGTTAGAGTTCAGATTTTTTTCAACCATTCAAGCAAACTGATAGTTAATATTATCCTCCTTGAATTGCAGATCTCTGGTGGATGTATGTATACCAATAAATTCAATCACAAAAAGATCAAGTATCACATTGCTTTAAATGTAGTCTACCTTTAGAGTATATGTGTATGTATATGTATATGTATATGTATATGTATAAATGCACACACATACACATATTCCCCAGAAATGATCAGCAGAATCTTGAAATTCTTTTGGTGTGCGTGGTATACTTCCTCCTGGTCACACTTTGCACCTGTGATCCACCAAGATCTGAGATAGAAACAATGAGAAGTAGGTATTGGTCATGGGAAGGATAAGCAGTTTCCTACAAGGCCATAAAATCATGAGAAGCCATTACAGGCTCTTCAGGCAAGGAATTACATTCAGGTAGTAGAATAAGGGCTACTTCGACAAGGAAGGGAGAAATTTAAGAGTTCAAGTTGTTTAATTTCATTGAAAACTGTCCATACACCACCACCCCTTAGTAAAGGCTTGATTTTTACTCTAATCAATTTCCATACCTTATCATTAAAAACTACATGATTACAAATTCAAATCACATAGTGATCCTGGTACTCCAGCATAAGATTTTAGATTTTTTTTTTTTTTTGAAATTTGACCTCCTGGATCTAAGAAAGAAGATAACTGTTTCCTCAGTTAATAGATGATTTCTAATTTCTTATCTGGCTCTTGAGTAATCTCATCATTTCTTTTCCCTCCAGTTGTCTAGCATAATTAGAAACAGCCAGCCCATCCCTAGTCCTGGTGCTCCATTTTACTTCAGAAGCTACTCAGTCTCCCAAACCCTTGACTTCTATATTTCCTTGATATTGGTGACAATGGATGACTTAAGTAGCTTTGGTTTGGCATACAGCACCAGTGTTTCATTTTCCATTGTCAGTGGGGCCATTACTGCCTTAAAATCTAATCAAATCAATAAAATCTAATCTAATTCCAGGTTCCTGTCTATTAAGTTTCTCTTCCCTGAAATCACTTCAGGTACCAAAACTTGTATCTTTATGAATTTAATAGAACAAGAGACACTTTAAAAATTACAGGAATAAAATATAAAAATATTAAAAGAATTAGAGGGTGGCCTTTGGAATTTCCCTGGGAACCTTCAGCAATCTCTGAGTCTTTAGCAATGTTCTGTCTGCAGCTGCAAAGCTAAAACTACGAAGAAGTCACAGAAACTAAGTACTTTGCAGCTACCCTTATGTCTGGCCACTCAAACTTTACCCAAAGTAACCCAAAGTGACATTTAACCACAATTTTGCCTTCCAAACCTTGATGGTTTCTCTCCTAGAAAACTGTAATTCAAAACATGGCTTCTTCTCTACAAAGAAGACATTGTCCTTAGAAGTGGGTGCTAGCGATACAAAGTTGGCAGTGGACAATCCAGTACATGCCTGGAGGTTAGCGGTCAGCAAACATTTACAGAGCAGTTTACATCTATGAACTCATTTAATCCTACTAAAATACTATAAGTGTTATTATTGTTGACATTTTATAGATAAAGAAATGGGGGACCGAAAAGTTGAGCAACATGCGAAGGTCACACAGCTGGGACATGGGCAGAAAATACAAAAAAAAAACACAACAACAACCAGGTAGCGAAAGTCCAGAATACCTGTTGTTCCCCACTATACCATTCAGTAAAGAGGAGTGGCAACTTGTTGATACTGGTTATCTCAGGGCAGTGAAAGAACAGGTAATTTCTATTCTTTTGTGTGTAATTATTCATGCCTTATTACATTTTACCACTGAACATGAACTGCTGTTGCATAAATGACTATTAAAATTATTTTTAAAGGATGTTTTCATATTGTGGAATCAGGAGATTTGGCTCTTGGTCTTGACTCCTGTACCATGTGACTCTGTGATGTTTGCACGCTAACCAAACACCACACCCACAGCAGAGCATTGCAAGTGCTTTATGGCACATTATTTTTACATATTAACACTCTCTACCAAAAAGTATGGTAAAAAGTATGGCCCCTGAGAGGAGACACAGTGTCATGGCCATCTTTGTATCTTGGTATGCCTGACGATACTCACATGTGTGTATCATGTGTGTTTAGTAAACAATTACAAAATGAGTAAATTATCCTGGGGGGTCTTCACCTTTACAGGAATCATTCTTATCATCTGTAGTGTGACAATCTAGATTCAGATAATATGTAAGATGTAAATCTACAACCTCTTACCTGAAGTCCTGAAATTTGTAATGCTTGGGAAACAGAATGTTTTGTTTATAATTCACTTGGCAGTAATACCAGACCTGGCCTGAACTGCTTCAGTACAAACCTCATCTGAAGTGACACAAGGCTACTTGTAACCTTTTATTTATTATACTTAAAGTAAATATTAATGTATTTCACTCAAGAAGTATTTATGTATTTTGAGTTGCTGCCTCAGACTCCATTAAGAATGTTACCAAAATGTTTCTGAATTCCATTATACATCCGGTCTCTTTTGGATAAGGGAGCATGACCTGTGTTTTCTGTTGCAGACCCATACTTCTGTGTCTCTTTCCAGGCTTGAGCCCCTCAACCCAATACTTCCAAATGCTTCTTCCTAAGGATGGAGGAGATAAGAGTCAGGCCAGGCAGGAGCACCTAGGTGGCTGAGTCAGTTGTGTCTGATTCTTGAACTTAGGTCATGATCTCATGGTTTGTGAGTTCAAGGCCTGCATTGGGATCTGCACTGACAGAGTCTCTCTACCTCTCTCTCTCTTTCTCTCTCTCTCAAAAATAAATAAACATTAAAAAAAAAAAAGACTTGAAGTAAGCAGAGCTTTGGATATTAATGGAGCTACGTTTCAATAATGGGAAGGATTTTTTTCTTTTCAGCCAGATGTTATTTTGATGGCTTTTAGGGTGTAACATAGGTTTTTTGTTTGTTTGTTTCTTTGCTATTTTGATCCAGCTTTGGGGCCCTGTCCAGAGGCTGATCAGATCCTCCTTTTGAACAGCTGAATAAGTCCACACCCCAACCAGTTCCCTTATCCCTTATTGGTTCTCACACTCAGGCCATTATGCACTTGCCTGAATTGTCCCAGGACCAGGTACCTGACAACTAGGGACTGCCCCTATGCCCTGGAGCCTGTGAAATTACTCATGTCAGCCAATCCACAGGAGGCTCAGGAAATTTAGCTCACCATGCCCCACTTAGCGTACACAAGCTGCTCCTACAACTGGGTCAAGCTCTCATCCTGGCCTTGGGTGCAGCCCTGATGGGGCCCTTCCTGGCCCTTCTCTCCTGTGGAGCTGTAACAGAGTTCTGCCTTTCCTCAATCCAAGACTTGGCATGCTGTCTTGGAGCTTTCAAATCCTATAAAATATAGTGGTAGAGCAGCCATCCTTACTTCCTGTCCTAGGCAGACACACATGGTGCCATTGGAGAACTAGCTCTCTCTTCCCTTTGCTTCTCTTCCTCTCTTACAGCCATTTTCCACTGAGCAAACCTAACCGTCAGGTTCCAGGATTCATACCCAAAGTGGGGTGTTTAAGGGAGTGAGAGACAAGATGGGAAAGAGTGTTTAGGCTGGTGGTGCCCAATGCTGACAGCACAAGAAATTCACCTGGTACTCTTTTTTTTGTTGTTGTTGTTGTTGTTTTTTAATTTTTTAATGTTTATTTATTTTTGAGACAGAGAGAGAGACAGAGCATGAACAGGGGAGGGTCTGAGAGAGAGGGAGACACAGAATCTGAAACAGGCTCCGGGCTCCGAACTGTCAGCACAGAGCCCGATGCGTGGCTCAAACCCATGGACCTCGAGATCATGACCTGGGCCGAAGTCGGACACTCAACCGACTGAGCCACCCAGGCGCCCCCACCTGGTACTCTTTTAAGAATGATTAAATCTGAGACATGAATCTAGCCCAATTAAATTAGAATCTGTGGGGTGAGACCATGTGGAAGAATTTTTTTTGAAGTTCCATCAGGTGATTCAAATGTGTGGCCAGATTTGAAATGTATGGCTTTAGGCCTTGATTCTAAATGTTCTTCATGTAGTTAACTATTGAGTCTGGCTCCCTTAGCTCAAAACCCGAAAGGGAAGAGGGGTAATTGATGGGGCAGAGTTCATACAGACCTTGTTCTCTGACTTTGTCCCATCACAATATCATAAAAATCTCATCCTGACACTTAGGACCTACCAATTGTAATGATTATATCAATGTAACATTGAATAGTAGATAATTACCTCATTGCTTTCCCTTAATTGAATCTTGATACATTGATTTTCTAAATGTATAAAACATGAAAACATGAAGCATTTAACATTATATTGTCTTCTTGTACAAGTGACAGAGAACAGGGAAAATAATCTAGATTTAAAAAATTTACTGATACAATAACCTCTTCCCCAAATTCAGTTTTTATGCTTTTTAATTATTTTTAATTATTGAGATTTATAGTAGATATTAACTGTATCATTCTTTAGTTATTGAGTTGAGACTTTACCTTATCTTTCTTCTCACCAATATACTGTAATGGGTTTCTTTAACTGGATCTTCTTCCAGTCAGATAACTTGCAGTCTGTTAACTACTTGGGAAGTTTTATAGCTCTGTTATTGCCTTTGTAGTCTCTCCTGTTCTTAACTATGCTATTGTTTTAGGTGAAGATGGTTGTGATGGTAGGTTGCATAAAAGACCTTATTTCAGGGCCCTTCCTATATCCATGCTATTTGTGGTGTAACTGACCTCATTTTCCTGCCATGACCAAATGAATGAGGTAGAGTGAGAGTATGCTGGTTCTGAGAGTAAGCCTTTAAAGGACTTGACTGTTCTATTTTTACTTGTCCCCTTTTGCTATCTGTCATGGCCATGAGAGGAGCTTCCTCCAGGTAGCTGCTTCCCTGACAGTAGGGGCCCAAGAATAAACACACGTGAAGTGAAGCACAAACCTGCACAAGTGGGTTCTTGAAGCAGAGACACATAGCTGAGCCCAGCCTAGATCAGAACACTTCCCATTCTCCCACAAACATACCATCTAAATAAGTGTTTATAATAGTGTGACATTGAGGTTTTTAAAAATTTTATTGAGTTTTTTATTTTCATTCAACATTGAGATTTGCATGTGTGCATGTTATGCTGCATTACAGTTCATGAGCTAGCTGATACAATGGTTAATACCTAGGGGATTTACAGTAACTCATGATTTGACTTCTTTGCATTATTTTTTAATATACAGAGAATGATTTTAAATACATTTAATAATACAAATATTTAAGAATGTTATCTGGAATTTAATATTTTTAAGTTGAAATTTTTTCTTGAGATCAATTTTTCGGAGTGAAAATATTGATTACAGTTGTTTATAATTATTTATCTTTTAGATTAAATTGCATCAATATTCATTTACTATTGCAAGACTTCAAATTAAAAGAATAGACTTGCTTTAAAAGTTCTTTTTTTTTCTTTAGCTCATTTTTTACAATATTGACCTTTTAAATATATTGGGTTAATATTACCATTGGATTGTGTTGATGGAATTCTTATAGCTTTTACTGTTTCACTCAATATGAAGCAATGGAAACTTCTACTTTAGGACCCACTGGTAACTTGGTCTATCATTTAAAAAATATTCTTTTCTTGGTTTTCTGATTTATTCAATGAATAGAAGGGTGATCATCTCACACAATAAGACATCTTGGATGCGATGCAGTTGGTGGTAGTAGTTTGATTTTATAAGGAAGTTGTTTTGTCAACATTGCACTAGAATCTAGGAATGTGAAATTGTGGTTTCTACAGAGTATAAACAAGTCTTGTAGCTTGAAAGTCAAGTAAATTAATTTTAGTTCTTGACTTAAACTACTGCTGAGAAGTACCTCATTTCCTGATTCTTCCTTCTCTAAATAGATTAAGGGTTACGTGAAAGTCAAGTTGTGCTCATTTGTCCTCCTTCTAGAGAGATTTCACCTGACTGCTTATTTCTCACTTTCTTCTCAAAACAATTGGTTTCTGAAATTCTCTCTTCTGTTCCTCTCTCTCTCCTTTCCTCTTTTTATTTTTACCTCCTTCCCTGTCTTCTGTTATTGCCATCCTTCCTTCCTCTTTCTTTCTTTTTCTTTTTCTTTCTTTCTTTTTCTTTCTTTTTCTTCCTCCCTCCCTCCTTTCCTTCTTTCTTCCCTTCCCTCCTTGCTTTCTCTTTTTTCCTTCCTTCCTTCCCTCCTTCTTTTCTTTTTTCTTTCTTTCTTTCTTTCTTTCTTTCTTTCTTTCTTTCTTTCATCTTCAGTCTTATGACTAACAAAAATCCAAGAGTCTCAATACATTGATCCTTAAAAAAGAAAAACAAAACAAACAAGAGGTAGAGATAGGTTCCAATCCTAGGTGTTCATGACTTCAAGTCTACATCTTTGTTTCCTTCTCACTGTTCAGACCTGTACAAGTGAAAATAATAATAACAATAACAACAAAAGGATTCACTTCAAATCAAAAGAATCTCTAGTAAAATCATCCAACCACCAGCACAGATGCATGCATGAAGCAGCTTACCATTTTTAGCAGACACGGGAGAGACTAAAAACGTTCATCAGACTACTCCCCAAATATTGAAAAAAAATCTTTTTATTCTCAAACCTTTTGTAGGTTGCTTTAAACATGTTGACAGTGGTAATAGATACTTGGAAGGAATCTATTTACACTGTCCTCCTTTCTGGTGGAAATAAATGAGTTGTGTATTTCCACTTTTAGTTGGTTTTAAAAAGTAAATGTAAGACAGATATTCCAAGAATTATACAAAGGGAAAGGACCTCAAACCCCAACTTTGTGTCAGCACATCACAGAAAGGAGAAAGTGTGGAAAAGCAATGGCTTCTTCAACTCAAATAAGCCAAACACACTTAGTGAGAACTTAAAATATGGAAAGCATTAGGTTAGGAAAAGTAGTTGATACAGAAGGCTGTTAAGACATCAGAACATACATTCTATTTAGAGGAGAAGATAATTACACAAAAGAAAAGTTGTCAAGGAGTGGTACATAGTGTTACGTAGGTATACATAGTGTTGCAAAAATGTTCCAGAAAATAAGTTCTATAATAATTGGAAAAAAAAAAAGAGCATTTCAGGTAAAGTCATGTGGAAAAGGAAGGTATCAGAGAAAAAACAAACAGAAAGCAAACAAAAACTCATCCTGGGGGCAAATAAGGCAGGCAACTAACAAATAAGATACTATCTGCAACATAATGTATGTAAAGTGTGACATCCATATAGGCATGTGATATATTAAGCCACCATTCTCCAAGGTACGTTACATAATATTAATAATATATAACACTTATTTAAACCTTACTACATGCTGGTCACTTTTATGAATCATTGCTACTCTATGGTTCATAGACCAACATTTTCAGCATTATCTTGTTAAAAATGCAGAATTTTTGTCCCCACCCCAGACTTACTGAAACAGAATTTACATCAAAAAAAAATTTTAATGTTTATTTTTCAGAGAGAGACAGAGTGCAAGCAGGGGAGGGGCAGAGAGAGAGGAAGACACAGAATTTGAAGCAGACTCCAGGCTCTGAGCAGTCAACACAGAGTCTGACGCAGGGCTTGAGCTCATGAACTGTGAGATCATGACCTTGGCCGGAGTCGGATGTTTAACTGACTGAACCACCCAGGCACCCCCGGAATTTATATTTTAACAAGATTCCTAGGTGATTCACATGCACATTAAAGTTTGGGGAGCACCATGTCAGAATGCTTTGCTTGACTAATCCTTACAGTGACAATATGAGATGATACCATTATTATTCCCACTTTATAGATGAGAGAACTGAGGAATAAAAAGGATAAATAAGTTGACTTAACTATGTTCCTGCAGTTAGTAACTGGCAGAGTAGGATTCAATTGCATAGACCCAGAGTTCATTACTACATTACTCAGTTCCCTTGATCAGCTCACAGAAAGTACAAGAAAGAAACTCAAGAACAATTACCAGTTGTGTTTGCCCAATAGCATTTGCATTTCTTCTTTTGACTTAAGACTAAGGTAAAATTTCAGCTTCTACCGAGAACAGAAATAGCCAGAGTCCAAAGTGAAAACTAAGTTCTGGCTTATTATCCAGGACATTTAAAAGGAAACAAATAGGCAGCTGATTATATATAACAAATCGCATTGTTTTGTTTAATTTCTTCTTCCTGGGAACTGTGAGTTTGACAAAGCATGTGTCCTCTCTTGGGATATGGGTTAAAAGTGCCATTGTTCTCTGAACCTTCTTTTGGTTTCCATGTCAGCTTATGCAGCCATGATCACTGTTTTCTCACAGTACTTAGAAATTCCAATGGTTAGGGTGCCTGGGTGGCCCAGTCGGTTAAGGATCTGACTTCAGCTCAGGTCATGATCTCAAGGTTCATGAGTTCAAGCCCTGCATTGGACTCTCTGCTGTTGGTGTGGAGTCTACTTTGGATCCTCTGTCCCCCTCTCTCTCTGTCCCTCCCCGACTTGTGTGTGCATGCTTTCTCTCTCTCTCAAAATAAATAAATAAACTTAAAAAAAAAAAGAAATTCCAGTGGCAGAGAACTCTCAGTCTTTGCATCTGCAACTGCTCACAATTCAAACTCTGAGTTGAGATTCTATATATTTCATTATACCTAAATTTAAGTGGCATCCCTCTATTTTAAACATACTCTGCAAAATCCCCAATGCCTCCTTCCTTAGGAATTTGGTCTCCCCTTTGTGTAGTGCCAGAGCTCTCTTCCACCTCTCTAGGGACTCACTACTTTGCTGCACTCATGATGTTACTTACCCTAATTCTGGTACTTTGGGTAATGAACACTTTCCGTGTTGAAATATAATTCAAAAGTGTCCCCAAGAGGGTGGAGAATTTTGGAGCAAGTAATAATTTCTGGGTATCTCAATTTACTGTGCATCTTCTTGCAGACCCCTGGAACTTTAAAGTTAACCATTTTCTTGCTGTTATGCAGGCTGCATATGTTCAAAACGAATCTAGCAAACAATAAGACAAGCAAGTGTCTTTTAAGCAACATGTATAGATACTACCAAGATCGTCAATATATCAAGGCCTATTTTACTATCGATCCTGAAAATAACCTTATGAGACTAAGCTGTAGAAAGATGAAAATCTACCAAATTAATAACCAAATGAAAATAGGACAATCCTACATGAATCCCAAATGAAGCTTTAAATACATAACTTGAAGACAATGAGTTATTTTATTTATTTATTTTTTGTAAGCACGTTCTTTTCAATGTTGGGAAATAAGACATTGGCAAACTAACAGAAATAGCTTCACTTTACCGTGGTTGCAGACATAACGGTTTCAGTTCTTCACAGAAAGAAGATATTTTTTGTATTGAGTGCTATAGAGTGAAGCTAATTCAAGAGATATATTTTGAGAGCCTAAGAAACATTACATATGTAAAACAAAAGAACAGATAAGAAGCAAGCTCCACTTATGCTATCTCTCACTGGAAGTGCACAGAAGGTGGAGGAAACAGACCTGGGTTCTGTGATAATGTTATATTACTTGTATCTGTCATTTTGTGTATGCTCGGAGATCAGTTCCCTGCTCTACTCTATACCGTAAGAGGCTGAAAATCTGCAAACTATAATCCAGCTACGATCCACCGATGTGGTGGGAGATTGGAGGGCATTTCTTTTTCTTTCCTCTTTCTGCTGCAGGCTCACCCCTTTGGTGACATCTGTTTCCACATCTCTCTGGACATCCCTTTCCAACAAGGTCCCTGATGGACAACTCCTGGCTTCTGGTTATGCCATCCCTTCCTTTCGGATGTGAGCAAGTTCCTTCTGTTGCTGCTCTGGGGTTGTGTCACTGTACCCTGTTTGGCTTCTCAGCACTTCTGACACTCTGTTAACTAGTTCCTTGTATTAAATTTCTTCTACTGAATTACCAGAGGTTGGTTTTCCCAATGAGATCTTAGGTATAGTAAGTTTGTTTGAATCCCAGTTTCTTCATCTATAGAATAAATTCAACAAGCATCTTTGATGCTTGTTCTAATGACTATAGATAATGTACATTGCAGGTGTCAGAAAACTGTGGTTTGCCAGCCAAATGCATTTATAAGGAAAATGTTATTGGAACACAGCCATGCTTATTCATTTACTTCTTTCCTAATGCTGCTTTCATGTTACAACGGCAGGGTTGAGTAGTTGCTACAGAGACCACAGAGCTTGCAATGCCTAAAATATTTACTGTTTGGCCTTTTTCGAAGAACTTTGCTGAACCCTGGCATACAGCATAATGCCTGTCTTATAGTAGATGTTTCATAATTGGTAGCTTTATTTTCCTCTTATATTGAACAGTAATATTTCTAGTTACATAGTCCTCATTATGATACTGCCAAGGGAATTATCCTCGAGGTGGCATTAAATAATCACTGTAAATTAAAATTGGTAGGGGACGTTAGAGAGTTTCAATGTCCTCCCTCCTATTTTCAAGTGATTCCCATGACATAGATCAAACCCAATAAACAGAAGAGGAGTTTAACATGGGCGACTGATGCAATAGGTAAAGAAAGCTTACATTATCAAAACTATATTTCAACTGCATATTGAAGTGAAGTTACGTAAGGAAGTACTTTTCAAGTCTTCATTTATGGATGTGTTTCAGGACTCACAGATCCTATGAAACTGTAATAACTACAGTCAATGAAAAATCAGTGGAAGAAAAATTGCTTCATCTACTTTCATTTATAAGGCAAAAGTGAACTCTATTTTTGAGAGAATTGGCAGGTTAATTAAGAAGTCTGTTAGCGATTATGTTGGGAACACTGATACATTTTTAATTTAGCTCGATGTTACTTGACATATAGATGTAACTGATGTTTATGTGAGAAGTTTAAAATCAGCTGTATGGCAAATTTGTTAGGGACTTTGCAAGAGACTTTTGCCCAAAACTTTGAGTGTGATCTCACAATGGAAATTTATGTGAACACATAAATTCTAGGAATTCCATAAGGAATTCCATTATATTTTATATAATAATATATTATATATTATACAATATATAGATTACAAAATGATAATTATATAATCTTTTTTTAAAAAATGGGAATTATATTATCTTTCGTAAGGAGTAAAAAGTAAAAAGAAGATACTTAGCCTAATCCCTAGGACATAGTAATCATTCAGAAAAAAATCAGTTTCCTTCTCCATTTATTCCGGACACAAATTAAAGACAGTTGGTTCTCATTTAAGCCATATTTATCTTGTTCTCACTGGCTTATATCATACATTGTGTTCCAAATAGGAATCACCCCTCATATTTCTCGGAATATTTAATTAATGGAGATCAAAACATCAAAGTATAGGACAATGGGTTGGCATTATGACAGAGCAGCAATCTAATCAAGGTTTTTGTATATTTATGTGTCATAACATCTTTTGAATGAAGAAATAGTCATATTACAAAAGACATAACCTTGGGGGCGCCTGGGTGGCGCAGTCGGTTAAGCATCCGACTTCAGACAGGTCACGATCTCGCAGTCCGTGAGTTCGAGCCCCGCGTCAGGCTCTGGGCTGATGGCTCAGAGGCTGGAGCCTGTTTCCGAATCTGTGTCTCCCTCTCTCTCTGCCCCTCCCCCGTTCATGCTCTGTCTCTCTCTGTCCCAAAAATAAATAAACGTTGAAAAAAAAATTAAAAAAAAAAAGATGTAACCTTTGTAAAATTTTTGTAAGTTCTGTTTCATTTTTAAAAGAAGTAAAATGAAGAGCACATCTTTTGCATTCATGTTGTCTTTACCTTTATTATAGAAATATCATTGTTCTGATATAGAAAGGAAGCTATAAGAAAATTGTTTGAGTAGACCTAATTCATTTCTATTGTAATCAATGTAAATATATTTTCTACAAAGAAGTTTAGTAGTCACAGACAAGGCTCAGTTATTAGCACACACAAACATAATAGAGACTATAAAATTATTGAAATATTTTCTTAAGTTTGAGGACATGAATACCACTTAAAAATGATGGCAGAGAAATGATATAGTCTTATTACCAACCCAATGGATGATTTCAGATCATTCAAAATATTGCATACTGAATCAAGTGGTTTTATAGGTGCTTGTGTGTGAAAAAAATCCTTACTGTATAGACAAGTTAAGAAATCAATACTGTGAACATCTAAAACTCAGAAAAAAAAATGTTTGAAGTGTTTCAATTCACATTTATCAGAAGATACTGTGGCTGATCAGCAACCTCACAGACATGTTAAAATACATTCACATTTTGCTACTTATAGCACATCTTGATCTAAGCACTCCCAGGTTCAGTCAAAATGAACAAGCAGCCAGGTGAAAAACAGCTGAAAAATTATGTTTTGCTTTTGTAACTGATGAGTCCTTATGATGATTAAGACAATGAAATCAAACATATATTAGTTTGACAATATTTTAAGCTATTTGGAAAACTGCTAAGTTCCTTAAAAATCTAATATTCTGAATGCCATGAATCTAGACCTTATTTTAGAAAATAAATTGACACATGCCTGAATTTGTAAATCCCAGTAACCTATACACCAGAACTTTTCATCTAGAAGATCACGTTTCAGAATTTCTCAGTCCTGATCACAATGAATCTTAAATGAATGAAATAGAAAGAAAAGCAAAGGCACCATATCCAAAACCTTCAGTTCTGGAAAAAAAAAAAAAAGGAAGAAAGAAAGAAAATGTTACTAATGTTACTTAGTACAAATATTTAGTACTGTCAATTAAAAAGCCACCTATATTCTGTAACAATGTTTTTGAGTTCATCTCCTCATACATTGAACTTCTGCACTCCAATCTCTTAATATTTCATTTTTTTCTCTTACAAACAGATTTTACGTGAAAGATATCTTACTATTTTAGTTATCTAAAGACTAATCTTAAGATGAGACTCACCAAAGAGCAATGCTCTGGAATCTTCATTCCTATAAGCTTAAAAAATTGGCACGATAATAAGCTAATTTTGCACTTCTTCTCGAAAGAAAAGGATCTCCACTTCTCAGAGAGAGGTATAGAAATGCTGTTCATCATAATTAGGACTGTGTAACTAGAAATGTGAGGCATAAACATATTTAGTACAAAATGTAAATATTGCAACAAAGTGGGCTGGGCACCTGGGTCTCATCTGGATTTCCCTAGAACCAGTTCTAGTACACAGGTAAACACAGGTGTAGATCTTTTCAAACTTGCAGTATGCTATTCTAAAATCATATGCTAAATCATCTCGTAATGGCCACTTTAATTAACAGCTGCACAAGCCTCAAAAATTAACTAGAATGCAACAACTTTTGGCAGTAGATGAGGAAGTTTGTGTATACACACACATGCACGCATATATGTATAAATAAAAATATATACCTGGAAAGAAAATCTTCAAAAAAAATTATGGTAGTAGATATAAGGAAGCAGATAAACCTAAACGGAATGAAGGATAGGGTAGGGTATCTGTGGAAGAGAAATAACTTCTAGATAATGATTTTTTTTTTTTAAGTAGTGAAAAATAGAGTGCCAAGTGGCCCTTTAATTTTGTTTACTTACTCAGAGAGGATGCCTGTCTATAATTAAGATGCCTCTTTGTAGCTAAGAGAAGTGTGAGGACTTTACCCTCTCAGGTTCCCACTTCTTTCATGGCCCTCTTCCCATGATTCTCTGCAGTACATTGAAACATGGAGCCATGAATCACAGCCTTTCAGGGGAGGCGGAGTTCCAAGGTTCTTAGCACATACCTACTTTTCACAACTAGCTTTCCATGGAGCCTGTTGCATATAAGAATGCTTAAAGATTTGAAGGGCCATGGTGAGGTAGGACCGTTGCTTTCCCCAGTGAGCCTTTGAACTGACTTCACTGATACCTAATTTACCACTCAGGACATGACCTAGAAAAATCAAGCCTAGGCTAACATTTCAGTACTGGTAACTGCAGATATGGGCAATACAAATTCAGGGATGATTGATGTTGTAATCCCACAGGAAACATTGAGAGATGAAAACAAAACAATATAATTCTTTGCATAGTAGATGCCATTTAATGAAATAACTACACCTGCTCCAAACAATGCAAAGGCCTTGGAGGAGAGAGGCGGAGGAGAGACACAGGTGAAAATTCCAGCAGTGTGTTCAACATGAATTAGTACTGTTTAATGGCTCTTCAGCCTCATAGGCCAACCTCCCGTCATGTCCTACTACAGTGGTCACACATCACTTAGGCTAAGTAACCAAAGTTGGTAATTTTAATGAGCCAGGGCTTCCTGTGACCATTGACAGGGTGTATGGTGTAGGAAGAAAACTGCCGTAAGAATGTTGCATATGTACATCAAGTATCCCCAGCATTTCCAGACTATGAGTTTTATAGTAAACTTCTGTTTTTAGTGTAAACTGATGATCAAGCTCCTTTCCAACCATTGAAATTCTCAGTTAAATCTGACAGAACTTTAGGGTGTCGCAGATGTACTCAGGAATAATGCCCTGAGGTTCTGAGGCATCCTCTTGATATCACTATTTACAAGCCAACTTGGGATGGGTACCTAACACTTTCTACTTTTTACTAGGGTGAGTAATAGGGCTTCCAATACTGTCAATACCTAAGGGGCCATATAGCATCTTCTACATCATCACTGAGCCAAAGTCACTCTATCTTCCACCCAGAAGTGGGAAGAAATTTGTTCCCTAAATCCCATAGAAGTACTACTTGTGATCCAAGCCTAATAAATATCCTTATAAAAGTAGCTTTTTGGCTTCAGCCAGCAGCTTCGTTTCCTCATTGGGCCCAGCAGTAGCCCCAGGGAAAGACCAGGAATTAAACACTTGGCATCCTCCTTCAGGTGTTTCTCACATACCAAATTCTACCTTGGGGATCCTTTGGTCTCATTAAAATCTACCAAAAACAAACAAACAAACAAGAAAACAAACAAACAAACAACACATTAATGAGTCTACTATCCTGTCACTTCATTAAATACCCAACAAAGTTAGAATTCTCTGAGCTCCCAGGGGTCCTGGCTTCCTGTGTTTTAGTAAACTGATGACTGGTGACATAGCCCTTTTGGATTTTCACTCCGACTACAGTCAGATGCTTTTCGTCGCCTCCATTCCTTCCATGATTTCCTCCAGTTCCTACTCTTAATTCTAGGTAAACTATTGAAATGAGTTGTTCTTGTGGTTTAATGTCTTCCTCTTCCCTGCCCCCATTTCAAAGCTAAGTATCATATCTTACACTCACACAATGTGCACCCCTCATCTTACCGGTAGCAGCTTTTTACTTGATAGAATGGGGCAGTGCCTCATAAAATCATTTCAAGTGAAAAGTAGAGACCTGTGTTCTAGTCGTTCTCCATTAACGAGGAGTCCTATGACCTTTGGAAAGTTACCCAATTTCCCCCTGATTTTATTCTATAAAATGCAAATTGTAACAGATGTTATTTCATGATGTCTTAGGAAATTGTGAGAGTGGTACTATGGAAAACTCTCTAAAATATTAAATATATAGATGAATATATATATATTTATTTATATATAATGTAAAAATATATATTTATATATGAATATATAAATATATAAACATATAAATATATCTACATATTAATATATAAATATAAATATAAATATATAATACATTTTAAAAACTATTTAAATTGCTTACATGTATATCTCAAATATGTGATACTTTAAACAATATAAATAATTTTTAAATTTAATAGTTTAAATTAATTACCTTTCAAATTGCAGAGTTCTCAATCCCCCAAATGATTTCATCTTTTTAAAAAAGACTATACTGATATAAAAATATAGACTTTATTTTGCTCATCCTAAGGATGTCAAATTTGTTTGTGGATAGATAAGTCTTATGAGCCTCATAGACTATAATAAAAAAACAAAACATTTGCAGTAGGTTGGTATTGAAACCTGCTGTTCTCTTTCCCAGTTTTTCGTATTTAGTTCAAATGTTCAACTGTTTAGCAGGCTCAGATAACTTAATCAATGAAGCTCTTATTTTTGGCATTCTCACATTCCAAATTAAAATTACATTATATTTTTTTGGGAAAACCCCCCACCAGTACCATCTGTGAATTGAATGGTGTCATTACATCAAAGTACTGCAATTAGAACAATAGGGTAAAATTAATGCCAATGTTAAGTACAGATGTGCCAAATATGATGGGTAGTTGATACACAATTCAAATTGACAACCACGTGCAATGTGGAAAGTATCCAGGCATAACCCCAGATCCAGTTGGCCAATGGATGTCATGATTGCCACACAGAGAACATATTTAAAAGAGATTTATTTGGCAGTGAGAAAAAGTTTTTCAAAAGACCATAGTCTATCCTAGGTTACTCATGCAAAGCTTTTGTTATCTCAGGGTTAAAATGGGCCCAAAGAAGATAATCCAAAGGGGACATAACATTCCATAGCCACAGAACAAAATTCCCATTCCCTCCCCCGCTCAGGAATACAACATTTGGTATTTGCATTACATGGGAGATCATATGGCATTATCAGTCTAATTGTGCTGCTTTTCCATTTCATAGCCGTGACAAGCTATTAGCTTTAGCATGCAGTGGGGTTCCTTAGTATAGGTTAATGGGAAAATATATTTTATTATTTAGGTTCACCATCTGTAAAATCAAATTTTTAGAAAGGATGATCATGGGCTGGAGTTTCTTTCAGTTTAGAATCTTCTAATGTTTGGTATGAACGATAACGCTAAAATGATGGTTTTACTCAGACAATCATGAGATATTTAATCTGTGTCATTTCATGTGGCTGTGTTTGATAAAACATGATCTTGAAAAGGGGCACCTGTGTGGCTCAGTTGGTTAAGCGTCTGACTTCAGCTCAGGTCATGATCTCGAACTCCATGGGTTCGAGCCCCACGTTGGGCTCTGTGCTGACAGCTCAGAGCCTGGATCCTGCTTTGGATTCTGTGTCTCCCTCTCTCTCTCTCTCTCTGCCCCTCCTCCACTCGCACTCTGTCTCTTTCTTTCTCTCAAAAATAAATAAACATTAAAAACTTAAACAAAAAAACACAGTCTTAAAAGAACAAATACAAGTGGTTGAGGTCTAAGAGTATTCATGAGTCAGTGGCAGACATCTCGATTAGCCCTTAAGTACAAATGGTAAATAGCACTTTTTTAAATGTTGAAATAATTTTGCTACTAAACCCAGAATTTTTTAGCAACAAATTTAAAACAAACATTTTTGGTGAATAGGCATAATTAACTTATAAGCCTTGTAGCAACAGCTTTTATTTAAGCAAATACATTTTAAAAATGAGACAATATTTATAAAGCAAGGACAGAAGTTGTTAGGTTAACAATTATTTGTAGACATCACCTGATGTGTTTCTGTTCACAAAGGCCATCTTGAGCTGATGTCACAAAGATATTTTTCCATAGAACAAAAAAATTGAGGTCCAAGAAGAATGGCATATCTAATGTTCTTTTCTGAAATGTCACATTTCCACATTCTTCCTTTTCATTATTGCTCAATTTTCTCAGTATTAAACAAGGATTAAAGTGGAAAAGAGAAGATGAAATAATGGAAACAGAGAATGCCAAGAGGTATCAATTCTATGTCTTTTCATCACCCATCACTAAAAATCTCCAAATTTACCAAAAGTGACTTTATAAGTAGTAGTGGAGTATGTCATAACTTATATCTCTTAATATTCTCCCAGCCGAGGATTCTTATCCAAATGAAAAAAAAATTAGGTTAATTTTTAATATCTTAGCATAAGATATAAGTGCTAACAACATAGTCTATACAAGGTGCTTCAGGTAGGATGTTGACTAAAACTGCTCTCAATATGGTTACCATCTTATAAGAGTTTCCAAATAATTGGGGGGCAAAGCCAAAATGGAAAAAAAAATGATGTAGGAGAGGTCTAAAGCTTGTTAATGAAGGAGAAGTCTCTTCAGGTTGGAGAAATCAGGAACCCTGCACAGTAGAACTCAGCATTATTGGTTGAGTAGATGGAGAACTCCAGATGGAGTACATGGAATGAGCACACCTAGAAAAAAGGTTAGGAATCAAGAATCCCTTGTTTATTCAACAAGGCGAGAAATGAGGGTGGCTTGAGCTAGAATGGCATAGGTGAGGGTCTGACTCAGGAAATCCTTTGTGGAAGTGAAAGAATTGGCTGATTATTAAGATGAGAAGTGTGAGAAATGAGGAAGAGGTAAGATTGATTACAATTGTAAGTAATTTAGTGTGGGTGAAACACAGGGAACCAATGTTGTAATAGAAAAAACCATAAGTATAATTTGTTTCAGTTCTGTAAGTCCTTGAATATCTTAACTAATTTCTTTTACTTTAAAACAGAAAGAAATTTGCAGTTCAGGTTACTTGGAAAGACTGTAGAAATGACCTGAAGGACACCAAGAATCATGGATGTGAACAATGTCAGGAACATATTATTCCTTGTCTCCTATCTTTCTTTGACTTTTTATGGGCTTCTTTCTCTAGAACAGCTTATCCATATGGCAGGATGTTTCAAATTTACAGCCTTGCAATACTGTGATCAAGGAAGAAAGAGGCAACTTTCCTCAGCTTCTTTTTAAAAAATTCAGGGAAGGACACTGGGTAGTAACATGACTATGCTTCAACTGTTTACTATAAACCACTGTGAATCATTATCTTCATCCTCCTGGTCAATGAGCACCCCACATCCTTCTCCAGAAGCACCTACCTCATGTGAACAGACATTTTCCAGAAGAATGGAATGGGAAAGGGTCAGGCAATACATTATTCATTACATGAGACTTATACAATTATTTTTTTATATATCATATATACACATTATATAATAATATAATTATATAATTATATATATACACATTATATAATAATGTGTATATAAGCCTATTATTATCTTTGCTCCTTCCTATCTAAAGATAATCTCTCTAGCAGATTGCATTTTAGCTTATTCACTTGAGGGAAATTGCTCTACCAATTTCCTTTTCTCTTTCTATATCGCCAATTTTCTCTTTATGGGATTTTTTCCCATCAGCCCACATACATGCTATTATTCTTCCATCTCAAAAATAAAACTTTCTTTTGATCCCATATTCCCCTTCAGCTATTGTCCTTCCTTGCTACCCTTCAAGATGAAATTTCTTGAAACAATTATCTTTACTCCGACTTCAATTTATCTGATTCTGTTCCCCCTTAAGCCCACTCTACTTAGGCTTCTGTCCTTCACCATTTTACCACTATAGCATTTACCAATTTTTCCAATGACCTTCCCATTGACAAACTCAGGGACCATTTCTTAGACCTCATTTTATTTGACCAATCAGCAATGTTTACGGCATAGGTCTCTCTCTCCTTCTTGCTACTTCTTATTTTTGTTTTGTGTTTTTTTTAACAACATTGAATTTTCTTCTTATAATCCTTCATCAGTTTTCTTTGATAGTTTCTGTTTATCATTGATTACTGACTGTTGGGGTGCTCAGTGGCTCCAACCTTGGACCTCTTTTTCATTTCTACTTAATCTTACTCCCTTCATGGTCTCAAGTCTTATGGCTTTAAACTCCACTTGCTGACAATACTAAAATTTCTATCTTTAGCTAGTATCTCTTCCCCAAATTCTAGGCTCATGTTTCATAAAGTCTATTCAACATCTCTATGTAGATGTCCAAAATATCTTAAATTAACATATACTTAATTAAACTCCTAATCTTCCGTCCCCAAACTTACTTACTTATTTTGGGCCCAATTGTGCCCCCTCCCCACCCCCCTTTTATATGTGGAAGTATTAAATTCCAATACCTTAAAATATGATTGTATTTGGAGACAGGGCCTTTAAAGAGGTAATCAAGGTAAAATGAGGTCATATTGGTGGGCTTCAATCCAATCTGGCTGGTGTCCTTATAAGAAAGGAGTATCACACACAGAGAGACATCAGACATGTGTGCACAAGGAAAGACCACAGGAACACGCAGAAAGAATGTGGCTTTCTGCAAGCCAAAGGGAGATACCCCAGAAGAAACCAAACTTGCTGGCATCCAGATCTCAGAATTTTAGCCACCAGAACTGTGAGAAAACAAATTTTCTGTGGTGAAATTTGGGTGAAATAGGCGTGCCACACATTGTGTGGTGTTCTGTTATGGTTATGTATTAGCCTAGTAGGCTAATACACCCACAGTCCTCCCTAAATCAGTTTATAAAAACTCCATTCTTTCAGCACATACCAAAAACTTTGGGGTTTTCTTAGACTCTTCTTATTCCTTCTTCTCACATTCTATGTTTTATCCATCCAGAATTCCTGTTAGCTCTAAATTCAGAATAAAATCTGACTGCTTCTCACCAGCTTTTACACTACCACCAGGGTCCAGATTACCATCAGTTTTTGTATTGATTACTGCAGTGGCCTTTTAATTGCTTATCCTGCCCAGTTTATTCTTTACTCTTCAGCTGGACTGAATGCTCCAGCCTACATTATTCAGAGTGAATGTTCTTTCTACCACCTGTACTACCAAACCTTCCTAATCCATTTGCCCCTTTTCATCTAACATATTTTATATTTTTTTAACATATAATATTTTAGGGGTTCCTGGGTTGGTCAGTCACTTAAGCATCTGACTCTTGATTTTGGCTCAGGTTATGATCTCATAGCTCGTGAGATCAAGCCCTGTGTCAGGCTCTGCACTGACAGTGTGGGGCCTGCTTGGTATTCTCTATCTCCCTCGCTCTGCCCTGCCCAACTCACACACTCCTTCTCTCTCAAATTAAATAAACTAAACTAAATGAACTCCACAAAGGCAATAATCATTCATGTTTGTCCACAGATGTACCAATTGCCTTGAACAGTGTCTGTCTCATAGTAGATCATTAACAAATCCTTGCAGAGTAAAGAAACAAATTGAACACAAGGTATAAACAGATGTGAACAACACCCAGCCTGAGAAATAAAACATTACTAAAATTTGAAGCCCTCTATGAATTCCTCACACTCATCTTTCCTCTCTATTTCCAAGGTTCAACACAGCAGAGTTTTGTATTTATCATTCCTTTGAACATCTTCATAGTATATACATATAGAAACATGCCTAGTCTATGATACATTTTTTTTTTGGTTTCCATGATTTTTAAATTGAAAATATGTACCTGTACTTACTCTTTTGTTCAACATTATGTTTGTGAAATTCATCTGTGTTGATAGTGATGCTGTAGTTAATTCATTCCTAATGCTATAGTTTTCTCTCAAATTAAGTTTACCACTTGTTTTAAAAATCCTAGACACTATTTATACATGACTTCTGGAACATGTATGCAATACAAGCATTTCTCTAGGCTATAGGGTTGGGAGTGAGATTGACTGGCCCAAAATTTTCCTATGAGCCCATTTAGCCACAAAATGGATTTTTTTTTAATTCCACACTTTTATTGAGGGGATAGCACTGAGAGATCTGGCTTTTTCTGTGGTCTAAGCTTAGGTTCCCCACCTTGTATGGGTGAAAGGTCATTTTGTTTTCTGATGTGGACAAATGATCCCATTTCTGTTTTCCATTGTGTTTCCCCATGGGTTTCAGTTCTCTCTTCATTTTAGCCCAGGAAGATTTAGCTTACTTTCTTTTAAGCCCCGCAATGCATTATCAGTGTGTTTTGTTGAACCTTCTCCAGAATTTCTACATATTTTAAATGGAGTGTTATTTCAGAATACCTTGTCTGCCATATTGCAAGAAGCAGCAGGAAACCTAAACTTTTATACTTAATTTTAAACCTGTCACATATTGGTGGTTTTAGTGTTGTTATTTAGGATAGGGTAAACGTTATATAATAACAACTGTGTTTTGGAATATTAATATGACAATAGCAGCTGGCGTCAAGGAGCTACTGATAATGAAAGATGACTTTATGTATCTAGTACTATATTAAAAATTATCAGATCATCTGGGACAAAGTTGGATGTTTTAATAAATGGTATTGTGACAAATGAACAGCCATTTGCATAAAGATAAAATTTGGCTCAGGCCTCACACCATACACAAAAATAAACTCTGAATGCATAGGAGATCTAATTATAAAAAATAAAAGCATACAAGTAGAAAAAGTAGACAAGCTCTTGTAGAGCCTGATAGATTTGAGAGAAAAGCTTTCTAACAATGACTTAAAATCCAATTATTCTATAATTAAATATTGATACATTTATGTATTTAAAAATAATTTTCTTAATGGCAAAACTCACCATAGGCAAATAAGAGACAAATAATACACTGGGAGAAAACATTTGCAATGTAAGTCACAAATGAAAGGCTAATATTCCTAATATATAAAGAACTCTTTAAAAATTAAGAAAGTAAAACATAAAATTAACCGAAAAGATATAAAAATAGCCTCTGAACATATGGAAAGATTTTCAACTTTACTCAAAATAAGAGAGCTGCAAATTAAAACTAGTAAGATGCCATTTTTACCCATCATTTGTAGGAAAATTCCAAAGTTTGACCATGCACTTTGTTGTCAAGGTTGTGAAGAAACTGACACTCATGTATTACAGATAGAAATGCAAAGTGGTATAATACCTACAAAATAGAATTTGGTAATATCTAATAAAACTACTGCACTACTTTTGTCCAGCAAACCTTAGGTATTCACCCCAAGGATACATTGCCATTCATGCAAAAAAATTGTACAATGTATTTATTACAGCATTGTACTAACATTGCTTTATATATAACTGCAAAATTTCAGAAAACAACCCTGTGTAGAAAAAAATAACTTCTCCTTTGTTTGTCCTTTACTCTCACATTACTACATTGCTCACAATACTTCTGACACCAGATATAGGTTTGTTTGTTTTTCCCACACCAAGCAATTCTGGGACACCAGGTTGGATATCCTACAATTTAACTCAATTCTGACACTATACCTGGAGATAGCATCAGCTCCCATGGGTTAAGGGCTCAGTCCCACAAGATTTCCCTTGACCTCTTCAGATGCCAATCACAAGGCCAGGTTGTTACCTGCTGCTTGATCAGCTATATATCAGAGGATCTCACAACCCTCCTGGCAGGTTCCATTAATTTGCTAGAGTTGCCCATAGAATTCAGGAAAACAGTTTACTTAGTATTTACCAGTTTATTAAAAAAGAATACGATAAAGGATACAGATGAATATTCAGATGGAATAGATGCATAGAGTAAGGTATGGGGGAAGCATGGAGCTTCCATTCCCTCTTCAGACATGCCACTCTCTCAGCACCTCCAGGTGTGCACCAAACTGGAAACTCTTCAACCCAATACTTTTGGGACTTTTATGGAGGTGTCATCATAACCAACATGATAGATCATTAGCTCAGTTTCCAGCCCCTCACCTTGCTATGGACAATCGGAGGTGGAGTTGAAAATTCCAACTTTCTAATTATGGCTTGGTCTTTCTGATGACCAGCCCCCACCCAGGAGCCCATAAAGTGTCACTTCATTAGAACAAAGGACACTGCTATTATTCAGGAAATTCCAAAGGATTTAAGAATTCTATGTCAGGAACTGGAATAAAAAAACAAATATTAGAACAAAAATGCTTCCAGTACTCTTATCAATGATGGAATTACCAGGGTTTTAGGAACGCTGTGCCAGGAACCAGGAAAGAGACCTTTATATGTGTTTTCTATTATCTCATAAACCCAAATACCCATATATATGAGATTGGTTGAATAAACTATGTACATCTACCTAATGGCATAGAATGAGAAAGATCTCTAGAAAACAATATGGAGTAATTTTCAGAATATAGTTTTAAATTAGAAAATCAACATGCAAAAGAGTATTAATAGTATGCTACTTGTTATGTAAAAAAGAAGAAATAAGATTGTGTGTGCAATGCTTGTCATTACCAAAAGAAACAGAAGCATACAGTAAAGATAAACCTTAAAGATAAACCAAAAACTGATGAAACTGATGATCTACAAGGGTTAGACAGGGATGAGATAGAAGGGATAAAAGCGAGAGCTATACTTCTCTTGGTATACCCTCTTTTATACTTTTCACATTTGAAACCACATTTATGTTCTACAGATTCAAAACATTTAAATTAACCAAGATAGATGAAACCTCCTAAAAATGAATACCAACAGAAACAAATGAACCTTACTCTATATAAAGTGGATAAAGATAACCAGAAAGAAAAGAATTATCCAAGCAACTTTTGAAGACAGTACTTTGTATACTGTCAGTGTAAAGTCACAAAGAACTATTCAAACAACAACAAAACCATACTGAGATATCACCTCATGCCAGTCAGAGTGGTTAAAATGACCAAATCAGGAGACTATAGATGCTGGCGAGGATGTGGAGAAATGGGAACCCTGTTCCACTGTTGGTGGGAATGTAAACTCGTGCAGCCACTCTGGAAAGCAGTGTGGAGGTTCCTCAAAAATATTAAAAATAGATCTACCCTATGACTCAGCAATAGCACTGCTAGGAATTTACCCAAGGGATACAGGAGTGCTGATGCATAGGGGCACTTGTACCCCAGTGTTTATAGCAGCACTCTCAACAATAGCCAAATTATGGAAAGAGCCTAAATGTCCATCAACTGATGAATGGATAAAAAAATTGTGGTTTATATACACAACGGAGTACTATGTGGCAATGAGAAAGAATGAAATATGGCCCTTTGTAGCAACGTGGATGGAACTGGAGAGTGTGATGCTAAGTGAAATAAGCCATACAGAGAAAGACAGATACCATATGTCTTCACTCTTATGTGAATCCTGAGAAGCTTAACAGAAGACCATGGAAAGAGATGAGGGAGCCAAAGCATAAGAGACTCTTAAAAACTGAGAATAAACTGAGGGTTGATGGGGGGTGGGAGGGAGGGGAGGTTGGGTGATGGGCATTGAGGAGGGCAAATTTTGGGATGATCACTGGGTGTTGTATGGAAACCAATTTGACAATAAATTTCATATTTAAAAAAAAGAATAAAAAAAACAAAATTTTGACTTTCCTTAGTAGGTTAGTTATTATTAGTGGTTATGGTATAGCAATTCTGAAATTATTTTTATGACTAGTGGAACTCAGGAAATGAGTAAATATGCTGGTATTGTTAACAGCTAGGTCTCTCACTATGGATGAAGGAAGACATAGTAAGGGATTGGGGAATGCATGGAAGAATCTGGTGGTGTTGGACTGGAATTATGGTTAGTAATATAAACCCATGATATACATTCATCTTACATATCATATCTTTATATTTCATGGTTTATATGTAAATCCTGATATTTATGTATATATGTATGCAACTCACTATATATAGTTTAGTTCTGGCCATTGAAATGTTCTGGTAACAATGATATCCCAGTAGCAAAGAGCTCACTTATTACCTAAATCTTGGTTCCTAATTACCCTTACCTACTAAAAAGAATAAGGGAAACTTACAGAAATGGCTGATTACAGAGCTAAGTAAAAGAAAGGGCAAATTGAGCCTGAAATACTTTATTGTACCACTAAGCAAAAAAAATGCTCAGACATTAAGGGAAAGCATATTAAAAGAACATAGGAGCAGTTTGATGGGACTCCCACTGGCCAAATTTCGGTCAGTTTGAGTAGCAAACAAAATGAATAAAGTCAGTAATGAATTGTTACACACTGATTTTTAAAAGAATCTAATCACAGTAGGATGGAGGAGAAAGATAACTGTGAAAGCTTTCCTGAGATAGAAAGTCAACCAACACTTGCCTGAAGGAATGACAGTTAGGAAATCAGTGTTTATAACCACAGAATAATTGATTCAAGAGAAATTATCAGTGCATGCTAAAGCAGTGGGCAGATGACTTTTGGGGAAGAGAATATTTTTAGGCAGTATCAACTCTTTGTCAACTAATATTTACTAATTTCAAAAAAGAAATAAATGTACCTTTAATGTACCAAATTTCACATCAACAATGATAGGACAAAGGGACATGTTGTGACTTCTGAAGTGATGTCTTCTTTTTTTAAGTTTATTTATTTATTTCGAGACAGAGAGAATGAGTAGAGGAGAGGCACACAGAGAGGGAGAGAGAGAATGCCAAGTAGTGTCCAGGCTGTCAGTGCAGAGCCCAATGTGGGGCTCAATCCCAGAAACTGTGAGATCATGACCTCATGACCTAAATCAAGAGTTGGACACTCAGCTGACTGAGCCTCCCAGGAGCTCCGGAGGTGATGTCTTGAGAAGGCATATAACATCAACATCACTCATGTAGAATTTCTTCCCAAAATACATGGCCTGAATCTAATCATGAGCAGTCAGATAAACCCAAATTGTGTGATACTTTATATCACTGTTATGTCACTGTTATATCACTTTATGTCACTGTTGTAAAAGAAAAAGGAGAGGAAGTATAATTTGTGAAGGAATTACTGTTATATGTAGGACTTCAGACATGTCTTAGGGTGTATGATTAATTTCACTTCAGGTAAAGTTTACTTCAAATGGACTCATCTCTTCAGAAACTGTAACAAGGAAAACTAATGCATGGTTATATCACTCAGAGCAGGGACTTGACAGGAAATACTTCTTTGTTCTTCTTTCTCATCTTCTTTCATATCTTCCCTTTTATTTATCTTGGAATGTTCGAGTAATTACAGTGCTAATGTCAGCCAACTTAATAAATGGTTAATAATAAATAAATGGAACTAATAAATAGGCAGTTCGTGGCAAAGTTTGAATCCCCAAGCTGCTTCACCTCTATGTGTCTTAGTTTTCTTATATATAGAAGGGGTATAATAATAACACTTGCAAAGGTTACAAGGATTAGATAAGTCAAACATATTTATTTTTTTTTTCAATGTTTATTTATTTTTGGGACAGAGAGAGACAGAGCATGAACGGGGGAGGGGCAGAGAGAGAGGGAGACACAGAATTGGAAACAGGCTCCAGGCTCTGAGCCATCAGCCCAGAGCCTGACGCGGGGCTCGAACTCACGGACCTCGAGATCGTGACCTGGCTGAAGTTGGACGCTTAACCGACTGTGCCACCCAGGCGCCCCAAGTCAAACATACTTAAGAAACCACTAGTGACATAGTGTAAGTATTCAACAAGTTGTGGCTATTAAAGAATAGAATAATTTATTGCCCAAACCAAGGCACTGTTGAGGGTGGAAGAGGACAACATGAGTAATTATTCTGGGAGAAACAGTATGAATAAAGATTCTTTTAGGACAACCAGGGTATATGGTGTATTTGTGAGGATTCTCTGAGAAACAAAACAAAGAGGATATATATAGATAAATATGAGGAAATTCATTATGGGAATTGGCTCACACAATTATGGAGGCCAAGGAAGTCCCATGATCTGCTCTCTGCAAATTGGAGAACCAGGAAAACTGGTGGTATAATTCAGTGAGTCCAAACACCTGAGAATAAGGGGAGCCAATGGTTTCAGTCCTAGTCCTGGTTTGCAGGCCCAGGAATTACAGGGCCAATAATGTAAGTCCCCATCTGAATCCAAAGGCCTGAGAACCAGACCACTGACGTCTTTGGCCAGGAAAAGATGGATGCCTCAACTCAAGCAGAGAGCACATTTGTCTTCCTCTGCCTTTTTGTTCTATCCAAGCCCTCGAGATATTGATTAGATGACACCCACCGATGCTGGTGAGGGAGATCTTTGCTCAGTGTACAGCTTCAACATTCTAATCTTTTCTGGAAATATCCTCACAAATGCACCCTGAGATAATGTTTTACCATCTATCTAGGGATCCCTTAGCTGTGTCAAATTGACGTGTCAAATTAACAATCATATATGGCCACTTCAGCTACTACTATTACCTCAAGGTAATTATTATGTCTATTTCATGAGAAGTTAGTATATTTCTGGCACTTACTAAGAATATTATGCTTTTCTTTAATGCTATTAAGATATATTTAGGGAAATGTTTATTATTCATATGTTTTTGATAGAGAAACCAAGTGAACAGAAGTTTTAACTGATTTTCTGTGGTCACACATCTAGAAAGGGCTAAACAGGGATTAAAAGAGGTTGTCTCTGATTTCAAGGTCAATGCTCTTAGTGAATGTTCTATGTCTTTGCCCCATTCACATGAATCCATAATCTCTCATCACACTCATGCATGGAGTAGATGAAGGCCTCCAGACTCCAGACCATCAACTTATTCTTGGTATTCAGAAACATGTGGTGTATTCCATAAATGTTTGATCCCTGCCTCCATCTGCCCATAGTACCCTCTAGTAAGTAATGGTATCTGATTTAGCATGGAGTTATATGCTGTAGTATTTTAAAAACACTATGATCAGTAGGCAGTGTAACATAGTGGTTCTGGGCCAGACAGCCTGGAAGAAAATCCTCGTTCCACACTTACTGTCCATCTAATCTTGGGCTTGGCACTATCTCAGTGCATGTGTTCAGCTTTAAGGAGATAAAGAGAAGATGATAGGCATCAGGAGTGTCAAGTTCAGGATATAGAGCCCTTATCAATCAAACCACCATCATCTCTGAATATGTTTACTGGAGCAACCTGCAAGTCAGCACAGCAATTCTAGAAGCTGCCCTCTGCCTCCTCACCAGGTTTGGATCTTCCAGAACCAAGCGCCCTGTGTGCAGTACTGCTCCCTCTCGCGCTTCTTCCTTCACCAATCTATTTTTAAAAACCATTCTAAAAGTTCATTTTTACTTCTGTACCCTATTTGCTCCCACCAAATCTCTCATACCATGCTATGCATGCTTCCACTATGAGTAACACATCAAATACCAAAATAATGGGTGATTTCACTAATATCCTATAATGCAATACCCATTAGTGCAATACAAAATAATATTATGAGATTTTATTAGCTCATATTAGTAAACACAGATTGCATTAAAAGCTGTTCTTGTTTTATTTTTGAAATGCTTGGATACGATAGACTAATATAAAATGCCCAAATTATGCTGTTCTGAAACTGTAAAGTTGAGTTTCCTGCTGAGCAGGTTATGTTAAATCTTTCCCTTTTTCTTTATTCTTATGAAAGATAAGGAACTGGTGGCTACAGGGTTTCTCTTTGTTCACCTTCCCTGCTGCATAGGAAACAGTTTAAGAGCACTTCCCAGGAAACTGTTTCTGACCTCCTGTCCCTTGCTTTCCACCAGATACTAGTAACAACATCAAATGCCACTTCTTAGCATTAAAAATCAGATATTATCTAACATTAGAGTCTACATACCACAAGGTAAAGGAGCTTTTTGGCAGATAGCCAGGTAATTAGCTCAATGCAGACCAAACAAGACCATTCGAAGCCTCATTGGAGAGTCCTGGCTCTGCTTCCAAAGTCTCTCGCTCTCATTCTTGCTATAGGAAAACCTGTCAAAGGATGAATTTAGTATTTCCACTTTAAGTATTCCCTTTTGAATTTTTACCACCCCCTACAAGTATGCCAGCTCTTTCATTTAACAAAGCCATTATCACACCAAGGTGAAGGCTACATAGGAAAAAAAAAAGTCTCACTCAAAATAATAATGCCACTTCTATATTTTCCTGTGCTAATAATTTTGAGGATAAGAATAGAGTGACACCAAATGACCACCTCTGAAGTCCATTAGTCAATATGCTTTTCTTCTATTAGGCAAGGGAAAGGATTGTGTGTTGGTAATAGAATCAAATTTGGTAAATCTAACTGGAATACTACAATTTTTACTCTGAGAGTAATGGATTTTTAATGTCCATAAGTAGGGTATGGAAAGTTTTAAAGGTTTGTTTGCTTAAATGACCGTGAATACCTCAGTGATACTCATAGATTATAGATCATAGAAAAACATTTTAAAACAACGGTAGGCTACATCTTGAGCATAACCAGAGTTATTTTTATCAGAAACATTAAGTAATCCATAAAGTATAAAAGGAGCATCCACTGATAACACGCAAGCTGTATATAAAATTTTCTGGTAAGCGTCTTGTTATCATGTCTTTCTGCTATGCTGAGTCCTTTGCATTGCTGCCTGCCCTCTCTCTTTGGCAATACGTTTCTCAGGAAAAGTTTTATAGTTATTGCCTCAGTGTACTCACCTTCTAAATTCTTCTCGGTCCATTGAAATCTAAATTTTACCCATGGCCTTTCCAAAACCATTCTTCTTAAGTTTGTTTATGACCACCTAATATAGGTGAATACTGTTTGGGTTGTGATGAGGGCAGGGAAGGAAGGATTACAATACTTTCCTGGTCAGTGGTTCATCTTGCTGGACGGCCTCGGTGCTGTGGCTCAGAACTCCCCTCTGGCCTCTTTTGGCAACTCCTGACCAAGTGAAGGAAACACTAGTTAGATACACCCAACTAGATGAAAGAAATGGATAAAGAGGGGCAAACAGTTGGAGATGTGTGCCCAGCACAGAGACTCTCCAGGGAAAAAGAAAAGTTTTTACATATTTTCAGTCATTGCAATTACTGACGAAGAAAGCATAACTGACCACATTGCTTATTTGTGATGTTTTTAAAACTTCTATCATTTTTCCAATAGTTTTCCTTTCAAAAAATTGCAGACATGACTCCTCCTCCCCGGTGATTATGTTCTTAACATTGGAATGTAATACTTTCCCTTGGTCTTCGTTTTCATCAGCCACCCTTCATCTTTAAACATTGATGACTCTCTTTCCTCTTTGGATGACTTTCCAACTTTTGCTCTGCTTTCCCTAGTATAGAGAACCATAATGGTTTTTCTTCCTCTTCATCTTTCATGTCTTCCTCTTTTCCATATTATGATTTTACAGTTTCTTCTGACTCTGCCATTGGAAAAACGTTACTTTCAGTGTAAGTACAACACCAACAACAAAAGAATCTTAATGAACTTTTGGATACTTTTTTAAAAAAACATGTTTATTTTTGAGAGAGAGAGAGAGAGAGAGAACGAGCAGGAGATGTGCAAAGAGAGAGGGGGACTGAGGATCCAGAGTGGGCTTTTCACTGACAGCAGAGAGCCCAATGCAGGGCTCGAACTCATGAACCATGAGGTCATGACCTGAGCTGAAGTCTGAGACTCAATCAACTGAGCCACCCAGGCACTCCACTCATGGATATTTTTCATATCACCTGATTAAATACCTCTCTAACTAGAACAGTGACACATTTTACTTTTAATATTTCATGTCCATATTGCTTAAGCTAAACAGAGTAAAGACAATCCAAGAGAGGGCACAAGGCTATTAAACTATTCAATCTCCAAGCCCCTTTATATCCAAATAGAACACACTGTATCATATTTCTATAATAAGTATGAGGATAGAGGAGAACAGTCCCAATTTTCCTAAAATAGAAGGTAGCAGCTTTAAAAAAAAAAAAAAATTAACAAAAAAAGGTGGGGGCGGGAGGTGCCTGGGTGGTTCAGTCGGTTGAGCGTCCGGCTTCAGCTCAGGTCATGATCACACGGTTTGTGATTTCCAGCCCTGGGTCAGGCTCTGTGCTGACAGCTCAGAGCCCGGAGCCTGCTTCAGATTCTGTGTCTCCCTCTCTCTTTGCCCCTCCCATGCTCGTGCTCTGTCTCTCTCTATCTGTCAATAATAAATAAACGTTAAAAAAAAAAGATTTTAGAAGGTAGCAGCAGAAAATAGGAGACCTTTGTATTTTTAAAGAGAATGAAGACGTGTACAAAGAAATCATTACTGATATGCATATTATTGATTTAATTATGTGAAATGAAAGTACTGGATTTTAAGGATGACATCCTGGGTGGCAATTATTAGGTAGCTTTTGGTGTCATAAAATCAGACTATCGGGTTGCTGGGGTTTGATCAAAAGTGGTTTTCTTGTGTTCTATGAACTTCAATTTCCTATTTAATTTTTTTAAATGTTTACTTATTTTTTTTTTTTTTTAATTTTTTTTTTTTTTAACGTTTATTTATTTTTGGGACAGAGAGAGACAGAGCATGAACGGGGGAGGGGCAGAGAGAGAGGGAGACACAGAATCGGAAACAGGCTCCAGGCTCTGAGCCATCAGCCCAGAGCCTGACACGGGGCTCGAACTCACGGACCGCAAGATCGTGACCTGGCTGAAGTCGGACGCTTAACCGACTGCGCCACCCAGGCGCCCCAAATGTTTACTTATTTTTGAGAGAGAGAGAGACAGAGCACGAGTGGAGGAGGAGCAGAGAGAGAGGGAGACACAGAATCTGAAACAGGCTCCAGGCTCTGAGCTGTCAGCACAAAGCCGGAGGCGGGGCTTGAACTCACAAACCATTAAATCATGACCTGAGCCAAAGCAGGACGCTCAACCGACTGAGCTACCCAGACGCCCCAAACTTCAATTTCCTATTTAAAATGAATTGCAGCTTTTTCTCTCAAGTTCAATCTGTCCATGAATAATTGAGGGAGGAATTTTTAGATTTTAAAACAATTTTTATTTACCTACATATTTCACCATTATTGAAAAAAAAGTTCTTGTAGCTGTGTCTTGTTACAAGGGAGAAAAATCCCTGAGAAAGAGAATATGTGTAACAATTGAATGAGGATTTCCATACTCCTAAAAGACATCTCAATTGAAATATGATGATCTTACTGCTCAGTGATCATGCTTTCCCACAGAACCATATTTCAACAGCTAATAACTGGCTCCTCTTGGGGAGCTATTTTACCCGGTGGTGTAAATGACAAGCTTTCCTTTTGTTGCAATTGATCACACTGCCTCAAACTGTGTTTCATTTTATGGAAACATACTTGTGCAAGAGGAATACTTTTGATTCTATAGCCTATGGAATGTGACAGCTAGCATCCAGTCATTCAATTTATTAAAACATGGCCATTCCTAATTCTGAAGTCATACATTTATGGGATTTCACAACATACAAGTAAATTTTTTTTTTCTTTGCTGGAACTTTGCTCACAAATGGATAGTTTTGTTTGTTTGTTTTTGAAAAGTCAGAGAGCACAGTACTTGATAAAGCTCCTTGATTCTTTAACAGCAAAATTGGATGCCAAAAGTTGCATCTCTATGGAGAAAAGCTACAGTGTTCAACAAGGAGGCATAGACAATGGCATTATGCACTTCTTTCTTACATTTTTTGGTAATATTTTCCTTAAACTGTTCACTTATTATTTTAATTGAAAGCATTATTCCTTCTCAAAGCTGAGGTTGTTGCAAATGAATCAGAGCAGCTTAACTTGTCAAAACATTTAGGGATCTGGATAAAATAATTAAAAATTGTATGAAAGACTACTACATGAGCAAATGCCAAACAGTGTCACACAGAGATATTGTGATCAAAAAGCAAGCAAATAAAGGCCCGATGTGTCAATACAATTCTGTAATTGATGTTTTGGTACCAAAAGAGGGAAATGCTATATAGACACAAAAAGACAATATTACCATGGGAATTTGTAAGAAAAAAAAATGTTAATGTAATCCATAGAAAGTTGTAAACAGAACAATTTCCGACTGAAGAGATGGCGTGTCTGGGAATTCAACAAAGCAGGGATTTCATGACTGACCTGCACTTGATCTCTTTCCGATGAATCGGACTTGTCTGCTTCTGTAACCTTGAGCTCTGTCAGTTAAGGTACAAAATAAAAGGTGAAAATATTTGGCATGTGAGCTGGCCCTTTATGTGGACCATGATGTGAACAATCCCACCTCAGTGTTCTCAAAGGAATCACATGTCAAAGTATCTATCTAGGGCATCAACAAAAGGAATTAACTTGAATTTTGCTTTACTTTTAATTTTCTCTATACATTTCTTCCTGATTGATGACTTTTTAGATGGACTCTCATCTAATCCCATTCTACCCAATAACAAAAATAATCAACACGTGTCCCTACTCAACATTTTAAATACCTTTACTCACATACAACAGAACAAAACAAAAACAAACAAAAAAACAAAGACAAAAAAGCTCATGAAGACAATCTTGCATGATCATGGATCTCTGTATTTGATCATAGGAAGATAAACCAGGTACAAGCAGTCAGAAGCAACTTGGCAAACATGAATCTTGAGTCCTAACAAAGCAAACAGATGCATCATTTTGACCCTGAGGTTGTTTTCAGTGATATTTTTTCCATCACTATCACAGCTGCAGAGTTGAGAATCAAAGCAAAGATCCTGATCTTTTCACCTTCCTGCATTGCCTTAATCTTACCTATCTATAAGAGATCATTGAAAATTAATTCCCCCTTATTCAAGATGCAGACATTTTTCATTCCTGCAATCTGGAAAGGACACTTTTGAGGTAGAAGCAGAGGCTAACAGGTCTGCTTTCAGTTAAGATTAGAACATCAACCTCTGAACTCTCTCTAAAACACAGAACATATTCCTTGAAATTATGATCCAACTTATTCATAAAACCAACATTCATACTTTGGAGTGCATATCTTAAACACTCATGTGGTATAATGACCCCTACATATATAGGGGGTTGTAAATTTTTCAGGCTGCCAACATATGACCTGAAAATTTAAAAATATTTATGGACTATTTCAGACAAAATAAAGAAGGAATAATATATTAAACAACTTTGCAGACATGAAGCTTGACATCAGTCCTAGAGTTGTAGTGTTTGTGTGCCCTTCACCAATGTCATTCAATGCCACGCCCCAAGGAAAGCATAATCCTGAATTTTGTGTATCAATTGCATAGATTTCATTTCATACATACATATATATATATTTATATTTCATATATAAATTTCATTTCATATATATTCATATATGTGAATTCATATATATATATATGAATATATATATTACCAAGTAAAGTATACAATTATTTTGCATTATTTAAAATTTCATTTGATTTTTCAACTGGCATATATTTTCTAATATTTGATTTCCACAATATATTAACCGCTCTACCCTTGGTGGATTTGAGTTGTTTCCAGATTTTTGCTATGTCATGCAGTACTATGTTCTTGTCCATGCTCCCTGGTGCCCGAGTTTGTAGGGGTTTCTTCAGAATATAAAACAATGGTGGAAAGGCAGTGCATCTTTAATTTGACTTATTAATATTGAATTGTTTTCCCAAATTGTGCTAACTTGTATTTCTACCAGCAACATATGGATATTCTAGTAGCTTCATATCTTTGCCAAAACTTGATTTTACCGGGATTTTTATTTTTTGGCCAATTTGGTAGGTGAGCAGCATTTTCTAGTTGTGATTGTAAATTGTAATTCCAAGATCAGTCATAAGGTTGCATATGTTTAGCATATTATAATTTTGGTTTGTTTATTGAGTTATAATTTACATGCAGTAAAGTACACTCTTTTTAGTTTTTTACAATTTTCATGGTGACTTGAGTCATTTCTTTTCTTTTTTTTTTTAATGTTTATTTCTGAGACAGAGAGACAGAGCATGAGTGGGGGAGGGGCAGAGAGAGAGGGAGACACAGAATCTGAAACAGGCTCCAGGCTCTGAGCTGTCAGCACAGAGCCTGATGCAGGGCTCGAACTCACAGACCTCGTGATCATGACCTGAGCTGAAGCTGGACGCTCAACCGACTGAGCCACACAGCCGCCCTGGGTCATTTCTTTTCTACTGTGTGTGATCATAAGTTTGCACACCCCCCCACGCCCCCACTTTTTTCTTCCTATTGAGTGAAACTGTCTTTTTCTTAAAGCTTCGTAGTTCTTAATAAATTTGGAAATTTTTAGTAGACCATCATGAAGAAGATCTCCTATAAGTTCTTGTAAACCTTTTTAGCTTCACTTTTCACAATTAAGTCTACTCCTTTTGGAATTGATGATTGTATGTGTGTGAAGTGTATGTCCACTTTTATTTATTTTCTATTATGAACAGCTAATTGCACAGCAATATACATTGAAAATGTTCTTTCTTAACTAATCTGCAGTGGGATCAAGATTATATTACATTTTTTTCATATTCTTGTGGCTCTGTTTCCTGCTTTTTTATCGTTTCTTTTGGTGAATTTGTTAATCTCTGCTCCAATACCACACAGACTAAGCTATTGTCCCTTCAAAATAATTTTTGATATATGAAGGAGAAAGCTTCCACCTTGTTCTTAATGAGTACCACCAAAAAAGATTGTTGGGATTTTGATGGAATTGCATTGAATCTCAGTTTTCATTCATCTTTTTATTTATTTTATTTTTTTAATGTTTATTTATTTTTGAGAGAGAGAGAGAGAGCGAGCAAGCAGGGGAGGGGCAGAGAGAGAGGGAGACACAGAATCCTAAGCAGGCTCCAGGCTCTGAGCTGTCAACACAGAGGCCCACCGGGGCTCTAGCCCACGGACCATGAGATCATAACATGAGCCAAAGTTGGACGCTTAACAGATGGAGTCACCCGGGCACCCCATTCTTTCATCTTTTTAAATGTGACTTGGGAAATTTTAGAAATTTCTCCATGGAGATTATTCTAGTTATCTATTGCTCGTGTAATACATTATCCCAAACATAGTGCTTTAAAGACAACAAAAATCATGTTACTACCTCTTATGGTTTCTGTGGTCAGGGTTTTGAGAAGGAAAGGGCTTATCTCAGCTGATCTAGCTCAAGATCTTTCCTGTTGTTGCAGAAAGTTGGTGACTGAAGATGGAATAGGGTAAAGGCCATGAAAAGGGGGCATCTGTGTAGCTAGGAGATAGAGATAGTTCTGTATCTTCTTCATATAGTCTCTGAGCCTCTGCATATAGTCTCTCCAAAAGGACCAGTTAAGCAGAGCACCTCTCAGCAAGGTGACCAAGTCCTAAGGGCCACCATTCTCAGAGATAAGAAATGGATTTAAGACTTGTGTCTGGAAAAAGGCACAGTGTCACTTCTACTAGATTTTATTGGTCAAGGAGTTACAAAACGCAGATTTCAGGGATGGGGCATAAATCCCACTTTGTGATGGAAGACTTGTCAAAGAATTTTGGGATCGTGTTTTAAAATTGTGCAACTTTTGTTAAGCCGATTGTGAAGACTGTTCTATTTTTTAATGTTACTGCAAATGGTGTCTCTTTTTTTAAAAAAGATTACATTTTCTAATGGTTGGTTGCTGATGTATAGAAATGGGCATTAAATTTTATATTTAGCAACATGGGCAAACTCTCTCTAAATTCTTCTGATGGATCTTTTGATTCTTCTGCATTTCTATGTAAAAAGTCTTATCATCCCTATATAATGACAATTTTATTTCTTTTTTTCTATCTGGTTTCTTTTATTTACTGTTCTTGCCTCACTGCAGTGCCTAGACCTCTAATCGAATTGAAAAAAAGCAAGAGCACTTGTCCCCAAGTTCAAAAGAATGATTTCACTCTTTTGCAATGAAATGAGATGATTGTTATATGTTATGTGTAGATATTCTTTTCCAGGTTAAAGAATTCCTTTCTATTTCTAGTTTGCTAAGATTAAAAACAAATAATGAATAGCTGTTGTATTATGTCTGCTGTTTCCCGCCCACCCCCCCCCCCCCCCGCCTCTCCCACCCTGCATCTGAGTTGATCATATGACTTTTCTCCTTTAGTCTGGTGAATTTCTAAGTCAATGTTACATTCCCAGGATATGACTGATTTGGTCATGACATACTGTCTTTTTATTCATTGCTATATTTGATTTGTTAATTTTTTTAGCATTTTTTCTTTCATCCATAATTGTTTATCAGTTGGAACCATACTCTTTCTTTCTCATATTGTCTTTGTCTGGATTTACTGTTAAGCTTATGTTAGGCTTCTCAAATGAGATAGGGATTATGCACTTTTTCTATACTCCAGTATAGGTTATAGTATGGATCAGAATAATCCATCCCTTGATTGTGTAGTAGAATTCATCCTTGCAAATTATCTGGGCCTGGTATTTTTCTCTTTTCTTTTGTGGCAAGATATTTTATTTTTAATTTATTGTATTTAATATTTATAAGTCCTTTTGGGATTTTCTATCTTTTCTTGAAATAGTTTTGGTAAGCTATTTTCTTTTTTCTTTCTCTCCCTTTCTTTCTACTGATGTTAAAAAACAAATGAACAAAAAAGTAATTTCTTGATTCCTCTTAAATGGTTACTGGTCTTTTTAAATTTTTTAAATCACATTGAGCTTTCTTTTGAATAATATTTTGGTTCTAAAAAGCAAATAATTTCAGAAAAATTATTATATTCATTATCATTATTAGTTTCTTTTTATTCTCATCCCCCTTCTTTCCATCCTCTTTTCTTCTCTCCCTCCCTCTCTCCTCTTCCTTTCCTTCTTCTCATAAGCAATCACCAAGAACTATGCCCTGGGCATTATTTCAGAACAGGGATATAGCACAAAACTTTACTGTCATATGGTGCTTACATTGTAGTAGCAAGGGACTGACAACCAAAAACAAACAATTACGTATTTTGGCAGATAATAAATGCTATGGAATAAAAAGAGAGCAAGGTAAAGGGAATAAGCATTTGATATCTATATTCATTTCTTATTGTTGCTATAACAAATTACATAAATTTGGGGTCTTAAAATAACAGAAATGAATTTTCATAATTCTGGAGGATGCAAGTCCAAAATCATGGTGTTAGCAGGCCTGCACATACACCAGTAGCTTTGGTGGAAAATCTGTTTCTTGCCGCTTTTAGCTTCTGGTGGCTACTGGCATTCCTCGGCTTGAGGCCCCATTGTTCCAATTTTTGCTCCCATCTTCACATTATCTTCTCCTCTGTGTATGTTTCATCTAACCCTGACTCCCTTTTATGAGAACACCCGTGACAGCATTTAAGGCCCACTGAGATAATCCAGGACAATCTCCTCAAATCCAGATCCTTAACTTAATTACACCTGCAAAGACCTTTTTCCAAATAAGGTAACAATCACAAACTCCAGAGAGAATTAAGAGAGGAACTGACTCATGAAAATGTTTTTGGGAAGAGCATCCTAGGCAGAAGAAACTCAATGCAAAGGCCCTGAAGTAAAGATCAGTTTATCAGGCTTGTTAGAGGAACCACAGAAAGGCTGCAGTGACTGGAGCAGAGGGAGAGAGAAGAAGAGTATCAGGTGATGAATAAGATAGACAGCAGGAGTGGGGCACCTGGGTGGCTTAGTTGAACATCTGACTTCGGCTCAGGTCATCATCTTGTGGTCAGTCCATGGGTTTGAGCCCCGCATCAGGGTCTGTGCTGACAGCTCAGAGCCTGGAGCCAGCTTCAGATTGTATATCTCCCTCTCTCTCTGTGCCCCCTGCCCCTGCATTCTGTCTCTTTCTCTCTTAAAAATGAATAAACATTAAAAAAAAAAAAAAGATAGACAACAGGAGACTCAGCTTGTAAATGCTCTCACTGACCATCATAAGGACCTTGGCTGTTACTCTGAATGAGAGGAAAGACATGAGGATTCTAATCAGCATAATGAAAAGGTATGACTATGAGTTAAAGAATCATTCTGGATCTTATTTGGGGTAGAGACTGAAGAGGTCAATAGTGGAGGTGGAAAGAAGTCCTGAGACTATTGTAATAATTTATGTGAGAAGTGATGATAGCTTGACCCACCTTTGATAAGCCTTCTACTTAGTAAATGTTTCTCTTCCCTTATTACATCCGCACCAAACAGTATTATATAATTCTTTACCTTTCTTCCCATTGCACAAGAACTATGACCAATTCATCTTTAATACTTCCTTCAGTAAGAAATCTTTTCATTTCACTTCAATCAAAGTGTACTTCTTTTTGGGGCGCCTGGGTGGCGCAGTCGGTTAAGCGTCCGACTTCAGCCAGGTCACGATCTCGCGGTCCGAGAGTTCGAGCCCCGCGTCGGGCTCTGGGCTGATGGCTCGGAGCCTGGAGCCTGTTTCCGATGCTGTGTCTCCCTCTCTCTCTGCCCCTCCCCCGTTCATGCTCTGTCTCTCTCTGTCCTAAAAATAAATAAATGTTGAAAAAAAAATTTAAAAAAAAAAAGTGTACTTCTTTTTTAAAAAATGCTTATTGATTTTTGAAAGAGAGAGAGCACAAGTGGGGAAGGGGCAGAGAGAGAGGAAGACACAGAATCTGAAGCAGGCTCCAGACTCTGAGCTGTCAGCCCAGAGCCTGACCCAGGGCTCGAATCCACAACCTGCGAGATCATAACCTGAGCCAAAGTTGGACACTTAACTGAGTCACCCAGGAGCAGCACTTTTCATAATTAATGAATTATGATTATTATGATTATCTTAATTAATTACTCAAGGCTCTCCTGCCTCTAGCCTCTAACTTTTGTTCACTTCTTCAACTTTTGTAACTCTTCCCTCTTCTATGCTCCTTCCCTCCCCTCAGCCCCATTAGCCATTTTCAGCCATACTAGGTGAACCTTAGTCACTAAATCTGCAGATTTTTCTTACCTTAGTGAGTTTGGCCCACCTATTGGAAATGAATCCCTTTCTTTCTGTACTGACCACACTTCCTTTTTTAATTGAAAAAATGTTTTTAGGTTTATTTATTTATTTTTAGAGAGACACAGAGACAGTGTGAGTGAGGGAGTGGCAGAGACAGAAGGAGACAGAGAATCCCAGGCAGTCTCTGCACTATCAGCGTGGAACTGGATGCAGGGGGCTCAAACTCACAAAACAGTGAGATCATGACTTGAGCCAAAACCAAGAGTCAGACACTTAAGCAACTGAGCCACCCAGGTGCTCCTGACCACACTTCCATTTATGTATGTATGTATGTATGTATGTTTATTCATTTCTGAGAGACAGAAAGAGACAGAGCACGAGTGGTGGAGGGGCAGAGAGAGAGGGACACACAGAATCCGAAGCAGGCTCCAGGCCCTGAGCTGTCAGCACAGAAATGATGAACCGTGAGATCTGACCTGAGCTGAAGTCAGACACTTAACCAACTAAGCCACCCAGGCACCCGGTCCCTGACCACAATTCTACTTGTCCTTGGAGTTTAAATTTAGACATCATTTACTTTGTCAGATATTAAACACACCCTAGGTGTCAAGGAAGACAATGGTATACAAAATAGGTGCGGTCCTGGTCTCTTGGAGCCTCATATCTAATTGAGGAAACTGAACAGAAAACCTCCCAAATAGACACTATGTTTCAAGCTGTAAAATCTAGTCTCAAGGAAAGATGAAGAGTGTGCCCGTATCTGAGTGAGGTACGTCGTGTGGTCTAGAAAAGTATCCAGAGGAAGTGATCTCTTCAACAAAAATCCTTCCCCGACCCTTCAAAAGTTAGTTGGGTGCCCTTCTTTATGTTCTTATAACACACAGTGCTGAACGACATCATAGCTTTATGGCTTCTGGCTTATCACTGTGGTTTTTAAATTGTCCATGTATTTGGGAACTATGGACAATGCTTATTCATTATTGTATTGCAGGAATTATCGCAGGTCCTATTCCATAGTAGATGGTTTCTCCATAAATGTGTGCTGAGAAATATTGAATAAATGACAACCCATAACTTTTCAAAAATATAACAACAATTTCTAGAATGAATGATTGAGCACAGTACTCCACATATAGGCTTGAGGATCACGTAGAGTGGGATTCATTTGCATACAGTGGACCCTCTGATGCTAATGTCACCTGAGAATATACTAGCTTTTCTTAGGAGCCATGTCACACTATAGTGATAAAGTCATAAACAGGGGGAAAAAATCATGTTACCATCTTGCAACACTTACATCAAAATTTATAGTAACATGTATTTATGTCATGTAAGTATGAATAATCTTGCCTTCCACTTTCAAAGCATAATTTGGATCATAGGAGATGCTGAACCTCACTTAAAATTTCTTAGAATTTCCTGTTTTATATATCAACTTTTATATTGTTTAAAATTTTTTTTCATGCTTAATTTGCTTCTTCATTTGGATAATGCTAATGGACTGTTGTTGACTAGTGTCTCCAGTTCAGCTCATCGCACACTGGGCAGTATTCATAAAATGCTCCTTATATGCCAGCTGAAATTGGTAGTGGTTTGAAGGCAGAGAGCCAAATTCATCAAAAGGATAATGGCTAAATATATTTTGTTTTGTTTTCTGAATTTTAATGACTGAATGGAAGACTTATTCATTATTTATCTATTTTTGAATTTTATCAAATAGTTCTAGTGGTAATTACCCTATCTCTGTATTTATAGAAAAGTGGCACATTATCAAGATAATAGCCTGATTCCATATTTATGAAGTATCTGTTAAAATTATAAATATAGATTCATGGAACTATGTGATTAATGCCAAAGAAAGCCACTTGTAGGTTAAAAATGGGGGGAAAACTACAACTAGCTAGCACCTTTGGCGAAATTAGTATTCTGTATTTGATTTCCGTGTGGAAAAAATCATTCTCCTTTAAAGTGCAATTTATTTTAAAGGGAAATGTTCACTTATCCTTATTAAACAACAATATAAAAGTAAAAAATATATATACAATAGATATTTCATTGTAGTCTACATTGCAGATTAAATTACATAGGACCTCAATTTCTTTTCATTTGGTATAAAAAACACTAAATGAAACTGTGAGTATGGACATAAGTGACTTCATAGATCTACACTTTTAGTTGTCCTATTTCTGAAAGCTCATATCAATGTTTATCTCTTTAAAGAGAAACATCAAGAGTACTCCATTTTTATAGAGAAAGAATTTGAAAATGAAAACAAAAAGGCAAATCAACTTAAATTTTTTTTTTACGTTTATTTATTTATTTTGAGAGAGAGAGAGAGAGCACATACACAGGGGAGGGGCAGAGAGACAGAGAGAGGGAGAATCCCAAGCTGGCTCCACACTGCCAGGACAGAGTCCAAAGCAGGATCTGAGCTCAGGAACTGGTAGATCATGACCTGAGCCGAAACTGAGTTGGACGCTTAACCAACTGAGCCACCCAGGCGGCCCAAGGCAAATCAACGTTTAAAGAACAATTTATTATTAATAAATTTCTAAGATATCTGGATTTTCTGTATTAGAAATAAAATTATATAAAATTATTACTTTTAATTGGTGAAATGTTTGCAAATTAGAAATTTGCAAAATGATCTATTTTGATTTTCTGACTTAAATTTGACAGATTTAGGTAACTCAAGAGTCTCTCAACTCCTTTTCTTCTGAATATATAGAACAGTAAATATATATAGAAGTGTATATATGAATGTGTGTATTGCATTTTTCCACTGATTAAAAGTAGACTGAGTTAGAAGTGAATTGCTTTTTCTCCCCCAAAATGAATGGAATTGCACTTCATTTAAACTCCACATAGGTTTCATGAATAAGGCAGACTGGGATTCCACCAAATTCAATGGCTTGAGCTCCTGACAATAATTATCCCTACTAAGAGACCATTCTGTGAAGGCACACACCCAGTTGCTCACCAGAAAAACAAAGATCCCTGAATCTCTGCAATTTGACATCTTCTAAATACAGCATGTAAAAAATTCAGCAAAAGGAATAAATTGAGAAGAATAAATCTACACTATTAAAAAATTTTAACAGTTTATTTAACTATATTCTTATAGGACAAATACCAGTAACTATAAACCCCTGTCCATTAGAATATCAGTAGGAAAAACAAAAACAAAAACAAAAAAACATGCTTAGCTCAGAGCACCCTGACTTGTGTCTGTTGGAATTCTGATTTAGGCCCTCTCTTTGCTTTGTTTCCTCATGCTCTGATCTGATTCTGTGTCCTACAATAGGTCCATCCTAAGCTCTTGATAACCCTGTGTCAGAGTTGACAGAGTAATTACAGAGGTGATTGTAATAAAAACTTCACTTTAAAATATTTCATTGAAGTTTGAAAGGCTCGGAAACTTGCAAAAATTACAAATATAATGCAAAGATGATTTCTTTTTTTCCAAAACCACTGAAGAGTAAGATGTTGATCTAAGCCCCATTATCTTTGAATACTTCTGTGTGTGTTTCCTACAAAGGCCACTCTGCTAGGTAACCGCAGTATAACCATCAAAATCAGGAAATTAACACGGATGCATTGATGCCAGACCCCATTCAAAATTTGACAGTTATCCCAGTAATGTCCTTTATAACAAAAGGATTTAACCCAGAATCTCCAGTTGCATTTATTTGTCACGTCTCTTTAGCTCTTTCATGCTAAAACATTCCGTCTTAAGTTTCATGCCCTTGATACGTTTGAATATGAAAGGCCAGATAGACTTTTTCTTAAACTGAATTTGTCTGATGTTCCTCATGATTAGAAATGGATTATATATTTTTGACAAGTGACAAAACTAATGCTATGTTTTTATTACAGCCTATTGTGCATGATTTTGATGGGTCCACTATTGATGTTGCTCATTTAGGTCACTTTTTTGAGGTGGTGCCTGCCAGTTTTCTGTTACTTTAAAATTACTTTTCCCCTTTTCACTTTTTTTTTTTTTTAATTTTTTTTTTTTCAACGTTTATTTTTGGGACAGAGAGAGACAGAGCATGAACGGGGGAGGGGCAGAGAGAGAGGGAGACACAGAATCGGAAACAGGCTCCAGGCTCTGAGCCATCAGCCCAGAGCCTGACGCGGGGCTCGAACTCACGGACCGCGAGATCGTGACCTGGCTGAAGTCGGACGCTTAACCGGCTGCGCCACCCAGGCGCCCCTCCCCTTTTCACTTTTAAGTATTTTTGTGACTACGTACTTTGAAGCTATGTAGATAGCTCATTCCCTGTTAAATTTTAAATTTATTCATTTATATAATTTCAACTTATTCATTAACTTTGAACTGTTTGGATTCACGGTTTGCAATTTTATTTGTTGAGTTAACAATTAGTTACAAGCATTGCTTATTTTGATGTCAAATTGTCCCAGATTTGATCAAGAGTAGCCCCTTCGAACTGCCTTCCATGTCTTTTGACATGTCTCTGTGATTCTTTGAGTAGTTACTTGATTTCTGGCACAAGATGTTCCAGACCTATCCTGTATTTCCTTTATTACAGCCCTAGAATAAACCATTTCTTCAAAAATCCTTGGTCCACTTAGTGGGAATGGTATTTAGAAGCCAAGATCTGGGATATAAATGTATTCATTGCTATTGAGATGTGCTACTCCCTCATCCTCCCAGCCAAAAAAGATACAGAGATAGATATTGTATCTATATTGTGTGTGTATATATAAGTATGTGTGTGTATATATATGTATGTATGTGTACATATATATATACACACATACACATATACACACACATATATATACATACATACATATATATGTATATGTATATATGTATATATTTGTGGGTATAACACATTATCTATCCATACATCCATCTATTCATCTATTTACCCATCCCATGTTTTCACACAGATCTTTCCAATTCTAATCTGAAAACACAGGGTTTATTCTATTATCTCACTTTCAATATTTGTAACACTCTTTTCTAACAATGAGAAACCCATTATCATTCACATATTTACTTTTTTGGTCAACCCCCTGTATTTAACCAATCCCCTCTCTCTGCTGCTAGACCTGCCCCTGTATGCTTGCTCTCCTCACTATGTGCTAGGCTAGGATGTGTGGAGTGGACACCTTTCTCACTTTACTTGATTTCGTGCCAGGCCAGTCCCATGCATAAATGTTTTCTTCATCCTGCCTGGTGTCCAACATGCATTAGACCACTCCTCACTACAAGGAAGCCCTCTTCACCTTATTTGGGCTCAAACATTGCAATCTGGTCTACCCAGGCTCCCTTATCTCTATTGCCCCAGGACATCTACCTTGTTCTGACATGTCTTTAGGGTTGACCTAATCAGTAAGGGAAGAAAACAGGGCAAGATATAATAAAAAACTTTAAAGTGCAGAGAATTTACTCCTTGTACTTTATAAACTTCTAAATTGAAATAGGTCTTATTTGAGCCTGAACAAAGCAGGGTAGATAAGGTTATTGCAGAGGAAGGCATTTTCTCCAAAGTGAAATTGGTCACAAAATGGCCTTAGTAAACTATTTGCTATTTGACTATCAACTACTTGCATATTCTCTTCTGGAATAAAGTAGAAGTTAAACCTTTCTTACTTTATAGGAGAAAGGCACAGCTTATGGTCTGAGGCCTACTTAGAAAATTGCCTTCAATTATTCGGAAGTATTCCCTTTTATTCTGTTTTCTTTTCTTTTCTTTTCTTTTCTTTTCTTTTCTTTTTTTCTTCGCTTCGCTTCGCTTCTCTTCTCTTCCTTCCTTCCTTTTTTTGACAAAGAGACAGAGAGGAAGCCATGCAGACTGGGGAGGGACAGAGGGAGAGGAAAAGAGAGAATCTTAAGCAGACTTCATGCCCAGAGCAGAGCCCAAAGTGGGACATGTGGGTCTTGTGGCTGGATGAGGGGCTGGGCTCAGGGCTCCATCTCATGACTGCGAGATCAACACCTGAGCCGAAATCAAGAATTGGACACTTAACCAAATGTGCCACCCAGACACCCCTACTCTGTTTCTTATGTTGCATCCTCACGACTCCTGAAACAGAATGCCATGGACATCAGTGACAGTCACAACAAAGTTTATTGCAATGGGAGGCAAGGCCAACCAATTGGGACTGATACTCTTGACCAGAGTGGGTCTCAAACAGCCGGGGTACAGAGTTTTTATAGCCGACCACATCCTCTTATCATCACCTGGGAACAGAACAAATAGTTCCCAGATGGGGGTGGAAACAGTTCAGACACACCCTTGCCCAATCCAATCAAACACTAAACCAGTTGATTTTCCTTAAACTTTTGTTCCCTTGATTGATAGGACAAGGCTGTTATCTCTTAATCTACAGTGTTAAAACAAAGCTGTTATTTTTTAAGGCTACAGGTTACCCCACACTACAATTAACACTTACACTTATTTTTGTCTTTAGAAAAGAACCCTGTTTCAGCAGCTCCACTAAAAATAAATAAATAAATAAATAAATAAATAAACAAACAAATAAATAAATAAATAAAAGTTTATGACTTCATTGGAGTTTTAGTACTTATCTATTTGAGTAGAAGGTAGTATTAAAGAGAGTCAGTTCTGTCAACAGACACTTGTATCCATCTTTTGTCTCTACTTCTTATTAGCTGTGTGAACTAGCATAGTTCAATCTTTTCATGGCTCAGTTTACTTATCTATAAAATGGGGGTGATCCACCTTATAAGATTAAATGAGATAATGCATGAAAACTATTTAATGCCCTAGAAGTAAGTAACCAATAATGTTATTTATTATTAAATATTGTAATTGTCCTAATTCAAGTATTGTTTAATCAGTTTTTACCCTCAAACTAACCAGTAGCAAAAATATCAAATTGATTTCTCCTTTTTTGAACAAGTTTCAATGTTTCTTTTTTTTCTCTTTTACTTTTTTTAATGTTTATTTTTGAGAGACACAGAGAGAGAGAGAGCAAGAGAGAGACAGAGCCTGAACAGAGGAGTGGCATAGAGAGAGGAAGACACAGAATCCAGAGCAGGCTCCAGGCTCTGAGCTGTCAGCATAGAGCCCGACGCAGGGCTCACAAGTCGTGAGATCATGACCTAAGCAGAAGTCGGACACTTAATCGATTGAGCCACCCAGGTGCCCTAAGTCTCAATGTTTCTTTCTTTTTTTTTTAAATTTTTTAACATTTTTATTTATTTTTGAGAGACAGAGAGAGACAGAGCTCAAGCAGGGGAGGGGCAGAGAGAGGGAGACACAGAATCTGAAGCAGGCTCTAGGCTCTGAGCTGCCGGACACAGGCACCGTGAACCACAAACCATGAGACCACTACCTGAGCTGAAGTCAGACGCTCAACTGACTGAGCCACCCAGGTGCCCTTCAATGTTTCGTAATGAATAATTTCTCTTGCTCATTCTATCTATCACTGTGCTGGAGCTGCTTGTAGTGTTTCAAGAAGGCAGTTATTTGATGTGTGTTACACACGAAAGAAAGAACACTGCTCACAGAACAGAATTCAGAAAAACATTTAGATACGTTCTCTATCAAAGATTCACACTGGCCTGTGCTCAAGAGATTTCAGCTAGATTGACCCACATCAGGCTGTGCTACATCAGCATTTCTTAGAATGGAGTCCACATTAGGCAGGATAGATATTCAGCCCTTAGGTAAAGTAAGTGACTCAAGAAAGTTAATACATATATGAACACAACAATGTGGCATATTTCATTTCACATAGCCTTAAAACAACTTAAAATTGCTCAAGTTCTCACTACTTTCTTTCACAACATACCCACTCAGTGGGCAAGCTGTAATAGTTGTATCCTAGAGAAACTTTAAAAATTTTTATTTACATAAAGTATGGAACAATTCATTACAAGAAAAGAAATCCACTTTTAACACAAAGTCCATTTTATGCCCATATGGTTTTCCTTTTCTTTAAGTTTGAGGATTCCACCCACCAGTAAGCGTATATATCATTTGTTACTTACTTTCTCTGACGCATGTAAAAGTTACAGGGTAAATTTAGAGAGGCGTTTTGCCCACCTGGCAATCTGTAAGCAAATCTGATTGTGAGCAATTCCATTCAAATCCTAGCATGCTCCTTGAGAAGACTGGGATTGTCTTTGGCTTCTGGACATCCTGGACACTGCTTCTATGCCATGAACAAAATTGAGGAAATAATACAGGTTGTAATTACCATGATTACCACTCTCTTTTCTAATTCTTTTTTTTTAATTTTATTTATTTATTTATTTATTTATTTATTTATTTATTTTGGAGAGAGAGTGAGGGAAGGGCAGAGCAAGAAAGAGAAAGAGAATCTCAAGCAGGTTTGCACCACCAGCCCAGAGGCCAACATGGGCTCAAACTCATGAACTGTGAGATCATTAGCCAAAATCAAGAGTTGGACGCTTACCTAACTGAGACAACCAGGTGCCCCTCTTTTCAAATTCTTGACTATGTTTGACAAGGATAATATATTGGAGAATAAGTAAATGCCAGTATTACTATTTAGAAACTTCTTTAATGATTTAAAGTCAAATATGGTCTCTAAGACAATAACAGACACAAGAGAAAAAGAAACTGTAGTCAACAAAATAAAGGAGAAGTATGCAGCAATAATTGCATTTTCAATCATACTTTGAGAAATAACACATTAGTAACTCATATGGCAAGGCAATAGAGAATAGTTTCCTGGTATGCCTGTAATGGAGGGATTTTCCAGGATATGGGACTTTAATAAAACTGGGATGTGTTAATGTGCTAGGCAAACTAGGTTTGTGAGAGAGATAATATTAGGAATTTGGCTTATCATAAGGGATGGGTGGGTAAGATGCTGTCACACTCTCTTTAGTCAAACCATGTGACCTATAAATGTAACCTATTGGACATTGCAGGGTCTCTAATAGAGATTTGTTTGCTAGAATGAGTAAGCAAGAAGCATAATTAACGAAGACTGACATCAGACATTGCATTGACTCTAATACTATAGTTTCTTAATACACAACTAAGAGTCTTAATTAATTTCCTTCAATTACCTGAAAGAATTATTCCATTTTGGAATCCTGACAGCCTAAGGCACCATCTTCAGACAGCTCCCAGTTATCTCTGCAATAGTTGCTTTGTCTTGGAGACATTTTTCTCCTTCAGTCAGTCCCTGTCATTTCTACTGACCAGATGGGTCCAATTCTTCTTTTGGAAAACATGTCCTCTTTTCCAAGTCATCCTTTGGTACCCCTGACTGTGGTAGAAAAAAAATTTCAGAAATTTGTTTCTTTCAATTCACTCATTCGTTCATTCAATTTAACAAATACTTATTAAACACCCATTATGTGCCAGACTGTGTGTGAGTTGCTGAGGATACAACCATGTACTGTATAGCATAGTCTCCACTGTCATTGAATTTTCAGTCTAAAGAAGGATATAAACAATAAAAAGGCTTAACTTAAATGACCCCAGTGATAGCCTGTGTGTATGAATGTGATTGCATTAACATTAAATGATGAGATTTCCCATTGCCTCTGCAGACCCACTCTTCATCTTTGTCCATCCTGCTCTCCATCCTGGAGACTGAAAGGTTTAGAGTAACAGTTTCCATGCCTTCTGCCTCTGCTTTTCTTATGCCTACGTCTTTGTAAATACTACCTTTGTAAATAAACCCTCCATGAATTCTCCCATTTGAGTATGCCATCTGTTTCTTGTTGGGACACTGATGATTCTACAACATAACCCTTTTATATTTCTAGGGTCCATAAGAGATCATCTCACATGCCTTCAAGAACATATTCATACCCTTTGGGCTACTATTGTCCTACCAGGTTCCGTTTGGCATCTCTAGTGTCCACCATCTATTTGGAGACTCTGCTTTCTCTCATTGATATCCCAGCGCTACTTTAGCCACTACTCCATCCAGAGTATCTAAGAGCTGCAAAATATTGTAGTTCTCAAGCTAATTTTGAAAGAAAGTAAAGGATTTTTGTGGGGCTGTGAAGGAAAAAAAATAACTTTTAGGATGAAAAAAATAATTATATAATATTAATATATTTGTCTTTATGCCAACTCACCCCAACTTATTTCTCTCTCTCTCTCTCTCTCTCTCTCTCTCTCTCTCTGTGTGTGTGTGTGTGTGTGTGTGTGTAGGAAGGGGCTCATTGAGACAAAAATACCTAGCGCCCTCAAAAGTCATCATGAGACCCTGCCTTCAGTCTTCAAGGCATGCATAAATCCTGTAGGATGCTGTAATGCCCCCCCCTTAATTTCCTACTCTTATTCAAACATTTATGTACCTTCCTTTTTTCATTCTTCAGCAGAAAATCACTCATGCTCAACTCATACATAAAGATGTTTTACAGAGCTAACAATGATGTTACTTCATCCGATTTATCCAGCCAAATCAAGCCAAGACTACCTTTATTACACAGCAACTGAATACTGTATGAAAAGAACTGTAATATTGAGGAAATTAATAGATGTTCTGACATAAACTGACTCAGAGTCTGGTGATCAAAATCTGGCAGAGGTGGCGTCCAAGTAAAGACCTGAAATACGGGCAGGAAAGAGATCTAGGAAGAGAGGGAGAGGGACGGGCACATTTAAGCCCCAATAAGTGAGAGCTAGGTCAGCTGGGAATCTGTGGTGGAAAGAGTGGAGAGATGGGGTGGAACGAATAGGGTTGACTCATTAAAGGAGTTGGAATTCGTTTGGAGGGCAGCCTGAGTACAAATTGGGGAGCCAGTTAGTTTTGCACTTTAGAGAGGTAACTCTGGATACATTAGAGGGAACTAGAGAACCAATAAGAATAGGGCCAACCATGGCCATGGGGAGAGCTGATTGCAGATGGTGGCAAGAGAAGCTTAGTTGGTTGTCTAAACTCAGTAGTGGCAAAAGAATTACTTGATGCTAAGTAGAGGAAATCAGTATAAATTGTTAATGGTTGAAAAGGAAAATTAAGTGAGAGGTGAGTTTTAATTTCTTACAGACCTACAAGGTCTTAGACTGTGGGTCAGAAGCAGTTTTACAGGTTAGTGAAGTAGAGAGTGAGGAAGACGGTCACTTCATCCAGACAACAATTTTATATCCTGGGGCAAGAACTTCCTCATTTTTGAGTGCCTACTCAAATGGATATTTTTGAGTACTTACTATATACTAGGTATTGAGGATGTAGTAAGGAATTTAGGCAGATAAGACTCCTGCTCTTTGGAGCTTACAGTAGAGCAGGAGAGAGAAACCTTAATCAGATGTACAACATCCACTATTGTGAGGGCTACACAAGGTGGGTGTGTGGCTCTATGATGTAGTATTATAGGGATATTTGCAATAGTTAAGGAGGTGAGGAATTCCTTTGGTAAAGCAATGGTTGAGCTGACCTATGAAGAACATATTAGTGTTCGTAGCATAGAGGGTGCATAAGTCTTTTCAAGCAGATGGAACATTGCATATAAAGGTCCCTGGAAAGTTAGAGCATGATGTCCTCATGAAACTGAAAGGCATCCAGTATGGCAGGCTCATAGAGTGTAGGGGAAACATAACACAGGATTAAGCTAGAGAAGAACCCAGAAACAAGCATAGGCAGAATATAGACCAGTTAGTTAGAGCATCCAAAGTCACAGTAAGGAGTTTTGTTCTTCCAAGTTTACCTTAAACACTGCCAGTGGTGGGGACGTGCCAATTTGTATTTCTCAAGCTCTCTCGGACTGCTGGATAAAGAACAAACTTAAGGGCTGAGTAATTGACAGGGAATATCCATTAGTAGGCTGTTATAGGTCCAGGCAAGAGATGATAATAGCTTGAACTGTGTGGTGATAGTGGAGATGCAGGGATTTTGACAGATTTGAGGGATGGCTAGGAAGTAAAATAAGCAGGACTTGGTGATGGATTGGTTCTGGGTGGTGAGAGACAGGAAAGTATCGGTGCTGATATCTAGGATTGATAGAGGTGCCAGGCATTGAGATAAGAACACTGGGAGGGCCCAGATGGACACAGGTGGTGATGGGAGGGTGGGAGACAAGGATGGGTAGGTTCTGTGTTAGGCAGATTGAACTTGAGGTGACTTTGAGAATCCAAGTGAAGGTGTCTAGTGTGCTGCTAGTTATGCTCTTGCTATGTGGCGCTGTGGCCTGGTCCTTAATCAGCGCATCACTCCTCTGAGGGCACATTCCATGTTTTTCTCAGTCATAAGGGAGTGATCTCATAACATTTCAAACAGTTGAAACTGTAGCTGTTGGCGACAAATAGAGTGGGCTTGCCCTGAAGGGAACTGTCAATAATTCTAGTCTGTAAGGATGAGTGACAAACTTTTCCTCCTCTGGGCTCTCCACTAGCATTAACTCAATTAATCTCTCATCCAGGATCCCCTAAGAAGAAAGCTTCTTGTTACTCCAAAGGTAATGTGTCTGTTCCTGGAACTTTCTTTCAACATTCATTAACCCTCTGATGGCTTCCCAATGCACTTCCAATAAAACCCAAAGTCTCTGTCATTTGGTCTTGCCTGTCCCTCAGGCCTTTCCACATTTTACTCCCCTTGCTCATTCCATTTTTAGCTGTGCTGACCTATTTACAATTTCTTTCACAAGCTTGTTCCCATTATGAGACCTTCACACATGCTTTTTCTCACTCTTTTCTTGACTACTTTCTACCCACCCTGCAGATCCCAATTTAAATGCCACACTCTCAGAGATTTTTTTACCCTCTCCCTCCCCCCATCTAAATTAGCTCTTCCAACCATTCCTTTTTTTTTATGTTCTTTTCTATCAAAGAATATATCAGAAACACTAATTGTATATTCATTTGTGTATTTGTCTAGTGTCTCTCTCCCTAAGTAAATTATAATCCATGAAATCAGGAGCCATGCATGTTTAATAGTTTTGCAATACACCCCGGCAACAACACCATGTATATTCGATGAATGTATGAATGAATGAATGAATGAGTGAATGAATGAAGTGCTTTCTCTGGGCCAGGCACTAATCTAGATAGAAAGACATATGAGATACAACTTTCATGCTTGGTGCCCAATAGGGAAGGATAAATGCAGTGTGGCATGTGCTATAGTAGATATCCATGCAAGGCAATATTGAATATTACTGGAATACTGCCAATATACAGTAGCTATATTGAATATTGAATATTGCCAATATACAGTAGCTATACTCTAACTCTCCTTGTGAGTATTGGGAAAGGCTCCACAGAAAGGTAACATTTAATTTAGGTCTTTAGAGATAAGCAGAAGTTCATTGGGAAGAGAAGGAGATTATAGTTTGTGCAGAGGTCAAAAGGTATGAAAGAACATGACCCTTTTTGGGTGACAGTGAAACAAACATCTGACCTGTCTGAACATGAAATAGAAGGGAAGGCATAGAGATGAGACTGGTGAGGGTTGTTGGAACAGACCAGAAAGCCCATGCTGTTTTATTTAGACTTCATCCAACAGGGATGGCAAATTACTGGAGATTTCTAAGCCAGGGAATAATTTGGTCAGGCTTATGTCTCAGTAAGATTACTCTGGCAACAGAGTTGTGTATGTGTGTGCACAGGGCGTGGGGGTGGGCGGGGAGTGATGCCTGGAGTTAGGGAAGTGGGTCAGGAATCAGCAGCCCACATGGGAGATGCCTCCACAGAGAGGCAGTGGCAATGGAGAAAGACAGTGGAGGATGGATTTTGAGGGATCTTGAAGAGAAAGAATTATTAGAACTCGGACTTAAAACTCCCTGAAGTCATTTCCAGCCTAAATTCTCAATATATTAACTTCTTTTTGGGCTTCAGAATTTAGGTGAAATGTATTCCTAAAGTATGTTTTTCCAAAAATAAACTCAAGAAACATCTATCTCTTTGATTAAAACACAACCTAATTATGCATTATACAGAAGTAAGACTGGTAGGTCTCCTGGGGATGAGGCCAGAGATGTCATGAGAAAAATGCTCTGACTAGGTCATTTGGGGTAGGGTAGTAAAGTGGACAATTTGTGCTGGACCTCAAACCAAAACATCCTAGTAACGTTTTTCTGCTCTCCACTCATGGCACAGCCTTAGATGAATATATTGCAAGGGGAAAACATGCTCTGTACTTAATTAGGGGCAGTGGGGGAATTGATATTTCCATATCCCTCCCTTTTCTTTGTTACTAACATATATTTTGACACGTAAACTTATAGGAGTTTAGTAGCAATCAATAGATGAATTTAGATGTAGTAGACTTATGAATTGCCAGAGCAGGAGGTAATACAAACCAAATGGTATTTATATTAAGCCTGGATGAAACTGGGAACCACAGAAAGAAGGCAGATCTGAGGAATGTTTACTAATCAAATTAACCAATCCTTGAGTGCAATGAGCACACTTGAATTTGTGGAGGCTGCTTAGATCAGTGCTTATTGGGTCTGTGTGAAGTCCCTTCTTAATTGTCTCTAATGTGTGTTGTCAGGAAACAACAAAGATGGAAGAAATTCCTTCCCAGTCTCAAGGGACAGTCCCTTAGGGTACTGTCAAACAGCATCCAGAAGGCCAGAAAGGAGAGAGAGCAACCAGCCAAACTATAACTATTCAGTGGCTTCAAAGAAAATGTCCATATCCTTGCCAATGTGGTATTTTTCTTTTTGCAGTGAAAATTAGTGGAAAAAAATATCCAAAGCCATAACAAGAAATTTGAAAGACTTGGGGGAAGGGGATTATTCACATGCTTTAAATAGCAATTTGTTGATTTATTTCACTCTTAGGAGAAAAAAACATTTCCATGAATAGTTTCCCTTATTTCCAGAAAAGCCTTTATATATACTTCAAGTGTTTCAAAGACCTTATCTTGTACTCCCAACACAAACATTGTATTAAAAATAGTTTCAAAACTATTTAGTTGGTTAAAGTTTGTAGTACATGATCCTTGTCTACCATTTCTCATTTCTCTGCAGAGATTTTAACTAAAACAGATACAGAGTAACAGATTAATCCTGTTATTGAGAGGCTGACCTCAGATTCATGGCCTTCTGAATAATTTTAACCTGTGCCATATGTCCAGTTCCCTCAGCTAATTAGTTATTAGCTACTCATTGCTAGTAGTGTCTACACTGGAGGCTAGTGCCAACTCCCTTGGGCTGTCATTTAATATGAACGTCTTAGTCTTCCTCGCCCATAAAACAGAATTTATGTTACAGCTCTCCATAGAATTTATGCTGTAAGAGTTAACTAAATATAAAAATGTGTTTTTCAATGTGTGTGTGTGTGTGTGTGTGTGTGTGTGATGACAGGGCTGCAAACTATTGTTAAGATGGCCAACTTACCCTGGCCCTAAAGCCATTTTCCTAGAGCTACACTATTACAAAAAATTTTTACGAGTTTACAAATGATCTATCACACAAGCAATTCAAAGGCTTATATTGTACTTTCAAAAAAAAAAAAACATGTCTTTGTAAGCATTCAGTCTAAGTTCAGATCTCTTTATACTTTTTGGAGCCAAGGATCATTGCTCCTAGTGTAGCATCATGATTAAAAACATGGGCTCCTCCGCTTACCAGTTCTGTGATATTGGGCAGGTTATAACCTCTCTATGTCTTACTTTCTCCATTTGAAAAATGGAGATAACAATATTACTTTCCTCACAGTATTGTTATGACTTATTGATTGGTGGATATCACTGACAAAAGGAGGCAAGAATAATTTCCAGATTTTTGCCAAGAAGAACCATAAATATGGAATGCCATCAATTGAAATAGAAACCACAGGGATAAGAGAAAGCATAAAAGGAAGATCATAGTTAATTTACTAAGTTAGAGCTGCCTGTCAATTCTATTTGACATGAGGAAAGTTTAGTATGGATTTGAAAATAAGCCCACAATTGAATAGGTTTTGGAGTCCATGTCCCTGAAATATTATACTGCATTGAATGACTCAGGGAATTTTGGCTTATTAAAGGTAGACTTTACTCTAGTACAACTTCTTAATTTGACAGTTGAGAAAATGATTCTTTAGGTCACACTACCTGCGATAAAGTATCCTATTACATTGGTGACCCTCAATTAACCACACCCCCTGACAGTCACACATTTGTGTGGTCCGTCCCTTTGAATCTATGATTCACTATAATGAACAGATTTCAGCAAAAGCGACATTGTCCTACTTTCAGTTCTAAGCCTTATGATGACTTGGCGGCTTCTGCTTTGTGCTCTTGGAATCCCTAACCTCCACTAAGAAGTCTGGCTGTTCTGTAGGAGAGACTACATAAAGATGCTACATGGAGAAAGAAATGCAATGAGACAGCATGGAGAGAGAGAGAGTCCAGCTGACCCAGTGTCCCAATTTCAGATGACTTCTCCACCCCACCTCCCAATGAATGTGGCACACAAGTACCACCTGTAAGACTGGGCTTGACTGAGCGCAGCCAACCTACAGAATTATAAGAGATACATAATTTTTTAAGTCACTAAGTTTTACCACTAAGTTTTAGGATGTTTATGTTATACAACAATAGCTTATCAAAACAATAGCAGAATCAGGACAAAAGTCTAAGTCTTCTGAGCTCTAAAACTAAGGACTTCTAGGGCAAGAAAATCATACTGTTAGATTTTACTCTTCCTTTTTTTTTAACTTCTTATTTTAGAGAGAGAAATAGTGTGAGCCAGAGAGACGGGCAGAGGGAAAGGGGGGGGGGGGGGAGAGAGAGAGAGAGAGAGAGAGAGAGAGAGAGAGAGAGTCTTAAGCAGGCTCCACACTCAGCATGGAGCCTGACACAGGGCTGGATCTCACAACCCTGGGATCGTGACCTGAGGCAAAATCCAGAGTCAGATGCTCAACAGACTGAGCCACCCAGGTGCCCATTAACTTTCAAAAGCTTAATAAAAAATGCAGAGTGAATAACTCTACTTTTTTTATTCCCAGTTTGCTCAACTGCAAATTTGTATAATAGTTAACTTATTGACCAAAACATACTGTATATCCTGAGATTAATGAAAGTTATTTGTTATTCAGTCATAAGACAAGTCTATTTATCCATCCATCCACACATCCATTTATCTATTATCTATCCATCTATGGTTGGCTACCAAAGAAGTACACCGCAATCCCACATCAAATATCCATTTTATTCTGTTTCTTTCTGGGCCACAGGAAGTATAGAGGAGGTAGAACAAAAAAAGCCAAAGTTTTGTCTTTTTTATCAGCACAAATTTAAATCTTTATAATTCTCATTGGGGGGATATCAATGGCAGTAGTGTTTACTTTCACTGATGAATGTCAAAATTTTTTTATTGAATTTTAACTGTGTAGTGAATATAGTTGCTTGAGAAAAATCACCGGGACTTCAAGACGATATTCGCAGTCTCCTGAAAATAAAGTACTCTATGAGTAGGCAGAGTTTAGACAATGACAACATGCCAGGAGGCAACATTTATCTGGTATGCATCTTTAAGGTAAACCATCTTCTCCTATTTATTTATTTATTTATTTATTTATTTATTTATTTATGGTGTGCAGTTCTATATGTTTGTAGGTCCAATATTAGATATTACTGTAGAACAGCAGGATTCTTATTCATTCCTATATTAGAATTATATTTGTTTGGGAACTGCTCAGAAGTCTGTCTCGTGGCATCTGACAGCTTGACAAGGCTTGTTGCCATGGAAAACGTTTGTGATGTTATATAAATATATTCCTAGGTCATGAGTTGCCATGTATTTTTTGGACATTGAGGCTAAGACGGAAATGACTAAACACCTTTTTTAGAAGGGAAGAATAACATAGTAAACAAACAATAATAACAAATAATAAATATATGTGTATCCAGTAAACTGGTGTTCTATTTTCTTAAGAATTAGACTTATGTTCTAACAACCATTTTAGCTATAAAAGTTCATTTATTGCAAAGGCTTTTTCCCCCTTAAAATATTCTTATTACCAGTCATTTTGCAATATGAATGGTTCCACTATTAATAGACTGAGAGACAAGGGAGCTATTATTCTTGCTCTCTATCTGTTATTCCATTAAGTAAGACTGCCAACCTCTGACTGCTAGCAGCTCTATAATGAACCGTGTGCTCAAGCCACCGGGTATATCCTAAGTAAAAATTGTCCTCACATGTTGTTTTTGGTGCATATTATGACTAGACAGGAAAAAAGTACAACAACAAGATGCAAGGGGGAAACACTCAATTTAGGTTAGGATCTAAAATAGTCGTTTTCTTTGGAATTGATGGCAGGTGAAGAAGTGTTAGGGAAATGATGTGGAAAGTCATGGGTGAATGTCTCTGTAATTTGTCCCCTTCTTATGACTGATGCCCTTTGTGAGAGCTCCAGTGGTACCTACAATCTGACATCCACAAGCCTGTTATCCATCCCTGCTTTCTCTAACACACTATCATTTATTCAGCCAGTAATGAGACCTGCCAGATTCTTATGCCTGGGCAAACACTGACCTACCGTAGGAGTCACTGTTAGCTATCTTTACGATCACCACTGTAGCCTCTGCTGCTGTTCACCCCTCAAGTCAATAATGGATTTACAAATACCACCTTTGTATGCCACAACATAGAGGGTATATGACCCTCTGAACCATAAGCATGGCATCTTTCCTTAAATGAATGCAAACGTGGCTTTCTACCAGAGTCTGGATCCCATGATGGGTTGCAATCTATTGTGAGATATGCCACAAATGTTGTTACTACACACAGGTCCATACCTTTGCAAATGATTTTCTTTTGAAATGAATTTACAGGAATCCAGTTTGTTCTCTTAACAATATCACTCCTATTCACTTGAATGCCATTGTGCTTTCTTGAGTAGGAAGAAAAGAATGAAATTCAGCTATCTATCACCCTGAGTGTTGGATCTCATACTTACATTGTGCCACACAAAGCGACATCATCTTATGTGTATAAGAAGAAAAATAAACAAAGGTTGAGGGCAGAATGGTCGAGAAAATATAATCAGACACATATTTGATGTTTACCATTGCAGATCATTTTTACAAACATCATCTCCTTTGATTTTCCCCTAAACCCGGCAAGAGTGTAGGCAAGTGATATTTTAACCATTTTACAGATGAGGAAATGGAGATTTAGAGAGATTTAAGGATTCTCTTAAGTTGCACATCATGTAAGTGATAGAGGTATGCTTCACACTAATAGTAACACTTTGTTAGCAGTGCATGCAGGACCTAATATGCACAAAATTTGCTTTGGCATGCTTTCTCCATACTCGGCTGAGGACACGTTTTCATTAAGAAGTCCTCAACCCAGGATGGAGCCAGGAGAGGACTGACTGGGTGAAGACTAACTTCTCCCTGGCTTCTCTGGCTTCCTTCACCTCCTGCCGATGTTGCTGTCTGTGGGTGAGATGCCCTGCTGTTTTTTCTCTCTACATGCTTGGAACTTTCTTTGCACTGGAAACTGAAGGGACAGAAATAGGAGGAATCTGATGTCTTCCAAGCTAAGGAAAGCAACTCATTTTCTCTTTAAACACTGCACCTCTGACTAATTTTTGCTGTAATTTATCCAGGTAATGCTGTCTGCAGGAAAATGAAGCAAAAGTAGCATTCTCTGGAATTAACTCCATTCTCTAATTTACATCACAGATACAAACACAACTCATAAGGAGATGAAACAAATAGGTCCACATACACAATGAAATTCGAGAAAAATTTTTCTCACTTTTTCCACTTTAGTTAACATTGATGGTTTTGGCTTTCATTAAATATTGTTTTTAATTTTGTGAATTAAAAAGTCTAACTTATTTTTAGAAACTGAACAGTCCCAAGTATCCCCAGAGTCTTTGTGAAGAAGAACATTGTAAAATTATAATAAAATCTGAATTTACCCTGTGATTAAGCATATCGAAGTATTCTACCTCAGATGATACTACCCTTAAAATATTTGGTTTCTTCTACTTTAAACATACGTACAAACAACATATAGTCATTGATTAAACATACTGTATTTTCCAAAAAGCATTTCCTTTTCAGATAAGTAATTCCACTTATTCCAGACAGCAATAAAACTATTTATAAATAATCTAGTTTTTCTCCTTTCAGGAATGTCGTAGATTTGTACTCCCCACTCCTTTGAAGTTAAACATAGCCACGTGACTTGCTTTAAGTCAGAGGCTGATGTGGCATATATCATTGCCAGGCAGAAACATCTAACTGCTGGAGCAACGTTTCTTCTCGTAGCAATCGTGAAAGCATGAAAGTATGGCTTCCATCAGTATGAGGCCTCGAGTAAGAATCACTATGTTTTGATGATGATTTGGTACTACTGTAGCAGAGCCCAGCCTAGCCTGATCCATAGCATTTTACAGATGAGGACACGAAGGCTAAGAGAAATGAAGCGACTCACTTGAATTGACATAGCAAAGTTGCAGACCAACTTTTCTGCTTCTTCTATTCTAGGTTTACAACTTCAAGCCAAGCTCACATAGTAAGTCATCCAAATAATCTCAACATTTAGCAACACCTGATTTAATGTACATGCATTATTTGCCCACATACAACGGAACTGATTTTTTATTCAATTGGAAAATTAGATTAGTTAAAGGAATAGTGGTGTTGGATGTTAAAAGGAACAAAGACTAAATCAACTAACACAAGTCGTTTTATGAATAAGCAAATATGCTAAGTTGTGATGTTCTAAATATCTAGAATAGTGAGGTCTCTGGGTTAATTAAACCTTCTAGCTGTTTTGTTCAGGCAATCAGTAGGTGACCCCAAATACATAGTTCTACCTAAATACTTATGAAAGATTGAGAAGGAAATATCAGCCAAGAAGACAGTTCCTAGAAATATCGGTGACTAGATGAGACTTCTAACATAGTTGGTAAGAAGCTTAGAAATTTCACTTGTCGTTTACATTAATACCCATGGATCCCTGTCATATGGACATGCTGATCTATGTTCAAGTGAAAATGTGCTTTGCAAACAGGCTTTTGGTTGAAATATATTTTTGCAAGATTTTATGACTTGGCAGCCCGATTTCTTCTTTTATATTAAAGACATTTAAAAAAATGAATTTAATATCTTGGCCACTTCAAAGTCACACAAATTTCACACTCAGTTTTCACTTTGTGTTCGCTCTTGCTGGTGATGTTTTAATATCCCTTGTTTAACTACTTTTTATGTCGTTTATTTTTTGTATTTTTGCCAGCCTGTGTCCCATTTCCTTTAAGCTTTAATTAATGCCAATTACTTTATTTCTTTACCCGATGTTTTGCTCATTTCCTCCATAAGCTAATCTTTCAGGATTTATGGGAAATATATGATTTCTTATTCAAAATAGTCTTAGGAGCAATACTACTCAAACTTCATAGGAAGGAGGAAGCATTTTTTTTATAATATTCATTTTACTTATAAGTGGCAGAGTGGTCTTTCATGAGTCACTTAAACCTTCAATTCCTTAGTTTATCCATCTACTGAATATGAATAACTTCCATCTTCCTCATTTTAAACTCAAAGAATATTTTGAGAGAAATGAAATTGTTTTTCTAAAACCCTTTCTGTCTTATAAAAAGAACTAGATATATTTAAGACATATGAATTGGATCCATATATATTTGGAACAATTGCATTTAAAACAATTACACTATAACATTTGGAATGAGCTATCATGTTCAATAGAGTTAGAATTTCCAGGTATCACAATAAATCACAGGTTGGCTTAAAAAACAACTTTATCAGACCCACATCGTTTTAGACATTCTGTCTGAAAACAAAAACAAAAACAACAAGCCCAGATATTCTGTTTTTTTTTTTCAGATAATCAGAACAAAAAAAAAAAAAAAAAGGAACTTGATTAACTGAATTATGTATCATGTTATTCACTGTTTCTGGAAGTATTCTTGGTATTAAAAAGAGCTAATAGCTCTTACAGTGCTTACTGTATTTCAATTCCTATATGGATGTTTATTACCTTATCTCATTTATTGCAATTTTCTCACAACAACCAAGTGAAGGAGGTGTTTTCTTTTTCTTATCCCCATCTAACACACTCAGAAACAGCCTTAAGAAGTTAATCAATTAGTTCAAGGTTACAGAGCTAGTAATCAGCAGAACTCAGATTTGAAGATGGAAGTCTAACTCCAGAGTCCATACTTGAGCCACTACTATGTAACCTTTTGTGATTATTGATCAAATTATTTTACAAAACTCGTGGAAAGACTCCAGATTAATAGACAAAATAGAAAGCAATATGGAAGATCTCTACCTCAGAAATTTCATCCACCAGACTAGAAGAATGTGGAGGTGGAGGAACCTGAATTAGATCAGGAAGAAGTGAGTGATGAGACTATCAGGAAATCTCTGAACCACATCTGGTTTCATGGAGTGAAGATTCGTAGGAACATTACAATTTAGTTAGAACACTTTAAAAACTGTCATGTGACAAGGCAAAGAGGCTGACTCTGAGTTGATCCAAAGATACAAATAAGGGCCCTTCAATAAAAGTTACAGTGTGGAGACAGATTTGGGGTTAATCTGTTAATCAGCATTATTCTATGAATGTTGTATCATGCATAGTTCTCCTGGAGTATAGTTTATAAACAGAGCACCAGAAGATAACCTCTATTAGAAGTCTCCCTGATTTGTTTCCAGTGAACAATTGTGCCTCTGGTAGTGGTTGTTGGGGGAACTTTTAAAGAGCTATGAGCAACACTGGCAGTGGGAAGAAATCACAACTGAAATCTATCAGAAAGGCTTCCATAGAACTTTACACATCCAGCACCCTTGATGTGCATATGCAGATAAAACATGCAGTGAACTGTCACTCCCTCTAATTCAAATAACATTATTTTATGTGTTCTCAATTACAGATGAATGTTGATGAATTGTTTCAAATAAGAAAGCTGATGTCAGCCTTCTATCAGATTTACTGAAACAGACAAGCATAAATTATTTATATATATATATAAATATGTATAAGTATATATTACTTTTTTTCCCCTCCAAAATCATCTAATCATTTGGAAGTTGAAAGTTTTTAGACTGGAAATCCTATGCAGTCAGGAGGAATTCTGTATTTATTGTTGAATTTTCAACACCTACCATGGAATCTCCCACGAAACAAGTCCACAATAAATAAATAGTTATCGAGTGAATCACAGTAAACGCAATAATCGTTTCCAGGAATTGTGTTAAAATGATTACGAATGAGTTGTAATTATTTCAGTTTCAGGACTTCTGGAAATATAGTTAATCATTCCTGTTGCAATATGCTTTGACTCCAAAGACTTGAGATTAGAATTTAAGAAAATTGGAGGGGCTCCTGAGTGGCTCAGTTGGTTAAGCGTCCTACTCTTCCACTCAGGTCATGATCTCACCATTCATGAGACTGAGATCCACATCAGATTCTCTCTCTCTCTCCCTCTCTTGTCCCTCCCCACCCCCTTCTCGAAATTAATAAACTTAAAACATTTTAAGAAAATTGGAGATAAGTGGTCTAGACAGTTTTAGTTATAACAGTGGAGTAACTCATCTATTCTAAAGAAAGACTTCTTTTACAGTTAGACTTGAGCTTAGTTGTATTTCCAGAAAGCTCTATTTTCATAAAAAGAGGTTTGTATGCACTGAGACTGAAACAGAGCATGGCAATACCAGTGAGCAGACTTCTGGATTTAGCAGCTTTCTGAAAAATTAAGAACACAGAACCAGACAGCCTGCAGGATATACCACTGAGAAAACTTTCATTATATTTAAACAATTGAATGTCAATGCTAATAACTGATTCCTGCTGGGTTCCATTCTTTCCAAACAAAAAGGAAACCATTTATTCACACTATAATGTGTCCTTCATGCATTGTGTTAATGTGTTGCAGATGATGTTGTCAAGAAAGGTTTCTGACCCTGGAACAACTACTGAAGGACTTGGAGTTGGTTATCCTCCATTTATTCTATTCCTTTCCTGGAACGCTTGCTGTGTTCCTCACCACTGAATAAAGCATGTGCATAATAGAATGAAACCTACTGCCATAAAGGGAAGTGAAGGGCTGTAGTTGGTGGTGTAACTGCTAATGGTACGAAAAGTTCTCCTCACTCTCTCTTCCATCTCACTTGTGGACACATTCTGTGTTAGAAAATGAAACATTCTATGTCTCATTCATATGAAAGCACGATAATTATAAATGAAAATATTCCTTAACTCGCATTATTTCTGCTTTAAATGTTATAAATAAGAAAACTCTGCAAAAAATCCCAAGAGCGTTAAATACTGCCTCGTACGTTGTTCGGTTGGTTGCAAACTTTTTCATAGTTTAATATATTTAGCCACTGAATGGTAAAAAGCTAAAAGAAAAAATTCAAGTCAAGCAACTAGAGCAGTTTAGACCCCTATGACCTACCGCCTATATTGTGAAAGGGACAGAACATCCTCATGAAACCCCAAGACTTCCCCCTTTATTTCTTTGAGAAAATAAACAAATTAATCAGTCAAAACTGAATTATTGAATTCTCTACCAGCCTCATAGATGCGTAGCACCACACCAAATCTGGGCAAGCCATGCCAAGATAAACACCTTCATTTGTTTTAAAATTAACCCCACTGCTCTAATAATGTAATTTTACAGAATACATAAACCCAAATCAGTGATTGATTTTCAAGCACGTGAATTTAAAAGCTTTGATTGAAAATGTTCTAAAGATTTTTAATCTCTTTTTCTTTCTGCCTATAACAGTAAAACTGAAAATAAGCACTTATACAACCTGGCCAAATATTTAGATAAAGAATGAGTTCGTAACCAGCAATATCTTAAAATGTGTTTGAGTTATTCTATATGCTACTTAAATAGTTAAACTGTCAGCCTGGGATTTTGTATATATTCCTCATTAGGTTGCCTCAAAGACCCCAGGGTAGGTATATCTGCATTTTAAAATTTTGTATTTTTCCATGGTTTATATACCCCATAAAATGCCTTGAGAACTTTATGAGGGATGTTACATTAATATGTGTTATTATAAATATGATTTAAATATCTAAAGCATTACAGAGTGATTACTGTTCAATAAGGCAGCGTGCATAAAAGGGTTATCTCCACACTGTGCTTAGGTTTCTACAATATAATATAATGAATTGTTCAATATAGTTTGCATGCTATTTGTCTCTGTTTCTTCGTAGGCTCGAGGGAAGCTGATGTGCAATCCTCTAACAAGGCGATCATAAATTGCAGAACAATAAACAGCCCTTGAGATTTTTAGATAGTATGTGGTTAGCATGCAATCCATCTTGGGAAACTTGATTTAATACCTCAAAGGAACATCTCTGACAATGCTCAACATTGTTTTAAACTGCTGCTAAATCAATTAGTACATCTGAGAATCCTAATGTCTCTGCCTCTTTCATAGCCCATCCCAAGAACTCTGGCTGGTGATTTTGTAAAGCAAAAGATTTAGGGAGCCACTGCCTGGATGCACTTGGGTTCCCTGGAAAACATTAAAGATAATCCTGCATGAAAGGAGGGATGAGCCAGCCTCCCTAAATCATCATGATCAATGAGGGTGTCACCTTCAAAATTCATTTCAATTTTTCTGAATTACCTGTAGCCAAGAAGAATAAATTTCGATAAAAGGTAACTATTATTCTAAAGTCAAGACTATGAAGTTAAATACCCCCATGTACAAAAAAAGATTTTCTTTTGCCTTAATTTACACATTTCCTTTGGTGTATGCAATGCATCTTGTAACTATATTTGTATTATATTGGAAGATCTTCAGACATTCATAGATATTATCTAATCCTCACACATTTATTAACTTGTAAAGTAGAAACAAAGTTAAAAATCAACAATAAACAAAACCCTCCCAGTGGAAAAAGAGATAACGTTGACAATTTCTTAGTTCATGATAGACTACTCAATCTTTTTTTTTTTTTTACTGCACTAAATGTAATAATCAATTACATTTACAATTGCTTGACAAGGAGGCAGATTATGACCTGCTCTCAAATTTTGTGGTACTTTCTCCTTTTCTTAAATGGTTTCTTTTTATTGTTTCACATTAATTTATTTAAGACAATTCTCAGGCGATCCCTTGTCTTTCTTTCCATCTTTTGTAATGGTGCAATAGTCTTGCCTTTTCAGTATCTCGCAGACCAGTCTGGTTCCTGTCCCCTGCAGGGTGAAATCACAGACTGTGGGCTAAGAGAGCCCTTCACCATACCCCTCAACCATGCTACTAGCTCTTTTCTTCTAAAGCAAGTTCACTCATGCCAACAAGACACAAAGTAAAATGAAACAAAGCAGGTAATCTGTCCAACTAAAACTTCTTTCCTTTTTCCTTACACAATGCTAACTCGGTGTTTTACTTGATTTTTTTTAATCAGCAGCCTGTTGTGATGATGTATAAACACAACCAATGTTTTCCTCAGCCGAAGGTTAGTTTCTTCCAACAAAGCAGAAATTTATATATATATATATATATATATATATATATATATATTATTTCCTTCAAAGATGCACAGGGTGTGATTTTCTGGAAGTCGTCTAAACTTAATATTGACTCCCCTGTATGATGGTAATTTTTCCACATCATATGCAATGGGAACCCAAGGGTGAAGGCTTTTTTCTCCCCTCTCGAAATAACTGAACTAGTATTTAAATAGCTTGATTCATAATTTACAGCCAGGATGATGCCCATTTTCCTAACCCATAAGAGCTATGGACATTGTTACATTTCACTGTTTTAGAATGTTATTTCTAGAGAAAGTGAGAAATAATTAAATAATTTCTAAATTACTTACATCTCTTGCTTTGTTCTATTGCTCCTTTTTGGTGTCATTAGCATCTTTGAATAATAGATGACAATATAACTGACAATAATTGTTTGTGTGTCTTTAAAATTTATTACTCTCATATGTATATTTGTTTGGTCTCACTATAATGCTATATTGCAGTTTGGCAGATATTATCTTCATTTTATGTAAGTAAAAATGGAGGTCTAAAGTGAAAAGGCAGCCAAAGGAATGGGGAAAAGCCAATGCCAAAATCAAGCAATTTAAATATTTTAATAACTTTTGTAGTGTTTTGATTGGAAAAGAGACTTATAGTAAAAATTAAGAGACCGTTTTGGTATTAGGTGTCACCAAAAAAATTATCCAAGAGTTCATTCTCACACTTTCTCTCTTTGTCCTCTTAGGTATCAATGAAACTTTACTTTATTACATATTGGCGCTTGACAAACACAGCTGTATTTAGTTTAGTATTTAGTATAAGACGCAATTCTGATCACAGAATTGGTTTCAGTAAGCCCTACTCCCATGTTATCTTTCATGGAACCTAAATAATATGCTCCTTTCAGTCAAACTTTACACTGATTTCAACATCTAACAGATTCGCCACACAGCATGGCCTCAGTAGTTAGTACCTGTTTCGTTGATTATTACAGAAACCCCTCCTGTTCAAAACATGAATTCCCAAGATAAAAGGGGGGAAATGACATGGTAGAGCTTCATTTGTCCTTCCCTTGTATAGTGATTCTATTCAACTGTCTTTTCTACAATTTTCTCCTTTCTCCTCATTCAGACATACCTCTGTACCACAGTCTGACCACATTTTTAGGTAATCAGAGGTTTATGGCTCAGTTTTAAGGTTATTCTGGTCCAGTATTATAGTTTCCCAAAGATTCAGGACACCATATGACTATTCCTTTTCTTATTAGTGTCTTTATCATAAACTGAAAGCAAAAAGGTGTTGAATTGAAATAAGACTGTGACTTCTAAAGAGCTTTCCCAAAAAGCATGGTTGAAAGATATAGTCCAAACTCTATACACCATTAACACTAGCAGTCAAGAGTTTTATGTACTCATATCTTTAAAAACGCTTGATATCTACTCATTTACAGGAGGCTATTACTAAACAAACATTTCTTGGGCATTTTGTATGTGCTAGTTGCACTTAGCAATAAAAAGTGGAGACAACACAGAATGCTCTAATATAAGGTAACATATTATATTAAGTATTATAAAAGGCATTAGTTCAAAGTAAGTAGCTATGCTAAGAAAAACAGAGAAAATTAATTATCTGGGAGAATCTAGGGAGGCCTTATAGGATGAGCAGCTTTTGAGCTTTGTGTTGATTGTATTAGATTGTAGAGAGATGTGAATACTAAGCTAAGACATTGACTTTATTCTATAAAGGAGTCATCATTCACTTTTAAAGCCAGACAATGACAGGATCCAAAACCTTGATTCATAATTTTTAGATTATTCTTTAATTGCTTTCTGGCTCTTCCAACCATTTGATATTTACATGATGATCTTTTATTATCCCATAAAGGGAAATTTCTGATTCCTTGACTTACCTTTCAAGTAAAAACTGGAACTTGAGGGGTGCCTGGGTGGCTCAGTCGGTTGAGCATCCAACTCTTGATTTTGACTCAGGCAATGATCCCAGAGTCATGGGATTGAGACCTGTGTCAGGCTCTGCTGAGAGTAAAGACTGCTTGGGATTTTTTCTCTCTCCTTCTGTCCCTCTCACCCACTTGTGCTCTCTTTATAATATAATAAATAATATAATATAATATAATATATAATATAAATCTCTTTATATATAATTATAACTATAACTATATATATAACTATACCATATATATAACTATATATATAACTATATATATAACTATACCAGATATATAACTATATATATAACTATATATATAACTATATATATAACTATATGTAAACTGGAACTTGAAAATCAAAGTAACCTCAGGATGCTTTAAAAAAGCAATCCCTTCAGGGGTACCTGGATGGCTCAGTCGGTTAAGCATCTGACTTTGGCTCAGGTCATGATCTCACAGTTCATGAGTTCAAGCCCCGCATCGGGCCTGTGCTGACAGCTCAGAGCCTGGAGCCTGTTTCAGATTCTGTGTCTCCCTCTCTCTCTGCTCCTCCCCTCCTCATGTTCTGTCTCTCTTTCTTTCCTTCAAAAATAAATAAAACCATTAAAAAAAATTTTTTTAAAGAAAGCAATGTCTTCAAAAGCATTTAAAATTAGTTCCATTTAAGTAAATGGTTTTAAAAAATGGGCCTCAATAAAAGTTTTGAAAACAATAGATATATTGATCTTAAAATTTCTTGTCATCTTCATTGACCTCCACATGGAAACCTTTCACCAGTTCATTTTTCTCAGGTACTTGACACTCTTCTCAGGATGTTGTTATATTAATTACTTTATTCTTACTCCAAATATTTTCTGAACTTTTTAGGTTCCAAGTCCTATGCCAGGTGTGGAGGATAGAATAAAGAATGTGCATGACTAGTCTTATATGATCACAGTTTTTAAGTAGGATTTTCCTAAAATGAAAATTCTTGAAGGCAAGAAACTTGTCTTATACATTTGTCTACCCCAAACAATTATGAGTTCTATGATAAGTTACCTAACTTCTCTGAGTCTCATATTGACCTTTCATAGGGTCATTTTGGGGATTAAATGAGTTAGTGTACCTAAAACTCATCATAAACACTCAAATCCTATATTTATTGCACAAAATAGATATTCTATTGAAATTTAGTGAATGAATAACTAATTTAATTGGGGCTTTTCTTTGCATTTTCCAGATTGAAAATTAACTTCTTACTTACCAAACTCACTTTATAATAAAAGACAACTCGATGATCTGATATTTCATTGATCTAAAATGCAGATATGTTGCAATCATTGCAGAAGTTGACTTGGCTTAAAAACAGTTATGTTGTCTTCATGAAATCATACTTTGTGGCTTTATCTCCATATGTCACTTCTAAGCTCCAGCAAGAAAATAATGATGGGTAACATCACAGTAAAAGTGACTGTCTCTTCTATTCCTTATCTTATTTTCAAGAATTCTACTTGTAGCAGGATTTGATGCCATATGGAGATATGCTTCCTTGCTATCAGAATATGGACCTGTGGTATTGTACAAAACTCTTTTCCTCATTAAGGACATACAAAAATCTAAAAGTAAATCTTCTGATCTTTCATCCTTCACTTTTTAGCAAACCTCTGGAGACAATTGGCCAGCCATCCAGTTCAGGTGTGGAAAGTGAAATGGAAGTTTTCAGAGGGCAAAGCAGAAAGGCAGAAAGTCATGTTTATAGGATTGGAGTCAAAGCCAGAGGGAGGCCAAGAACTTGTTAGTAAGATTTGATCTTCATCTTTTTACATTATGGGTTAGTCCTGGAGTCCTGGACCTCCACCCCTAACCTCTAAGAGTAGTGAGATAGCTGGTCACAGTCAACTGGTCTGTTGCTGTGGTATAAGAACTTGGAATAGCAGCAAAAGCAAGAGGCAGGAAGTGGTGTAGATTGGCAAGTCTTGCCCTTCCTCAAAGCCCGGCATCTATACAAATATGTGACTCCTTGGAAGAATAGTCTTTTTTATAGTTTTTTATTTCATTGGCACTGAAACTCATGCTCCCAGATACCTCTTCACTTGTCTTGCCATCATGCCGAAAAACTACATGGTACTTATATTCTTAACATAATGGACAGGTAGTCTGAGCAGAACATCAGATAAAGACATTTAGAACCACTCAAATTTTAAATCCAGTCAATTTGTCAGTTTAGTTTTGTTTTCCAGTAGAATTCTAAAAGTTTTAGACATGAAACTGACAAGTTCTGATGTGGGGCGCTCTCCTTGAGGAAGATAAGAACAATATCTGGATCACTAAACTGTCCATGAAGAATACTCTAAGAGTGATCACTAAGCGGGAAGAGTGTGCACAGGAAGTGATGGGAGATGCTGAAGACAAACTTCATCACTTTACCAAATTGCCCAGAGGTTTCCTCTGCTCTTTAGCTTACTGACAGAAATGATGGTGGAACTGTATTATTTTAGCACTATGGCTTCAAGCTTTTAATGGACAGTAAATAATTCTGGGATTCTTAATTTTATGAGATGGCTCATGTCTTTGTGCTATTCAGATAAAAAGATTCAATTCCAAAATAGAAATATTAAATATCTATCTCTTAAAATGAAACCCAATTAAGATTATCATTTGATTTTTCCTAATTTTGTCCATATAACCTAAGGAATATTCTAGGAAAAAAAGGCAACTCTATCTTCAACGTAAAAGCACAGATCCTTGCAATTCTCAATACTGTTATTCATTTTCTATTTTTTTTTTGAGTCCTTAGAAGCCTTGGTTGGTTTTTGTTTGTTTTTGTTGTTTAAAACATTTTCAGAATATTCTCTAAGTGGTGAGACTTGATTAAGGCAAACTCTGCCTCCATTCTCATTGGGTTCTGGTAGATTTGATAAAAGCAAATGTTGTTATTGCAGAGAAAATTCATAGCTTAATTTCAGAAGATACAAAACTTATCACCCTTTTGACCAAGTTTTATCAAATGAAGAATGGAGCTGTAGGCTGACTTGAGAGTAACATTTATATCTGAGCTTGGATTTTTAGAGAGCCTACAGATATTGTGAGTTAAATCAAATAATTTATCTGCAGTCTGAATATTCTATTTATAAGAGTTCCAGAATATTTTTTTTCCCTGTACTCTTCTTTTCCCTTCAGAAATCCATATGGTCATGATCTCAAGAAATATAGATGGATAGACAGACATAAATAGAGATAATTTTCTTTTGCATATATAATTTTTTTCCTCAAAATATCTTGATCTGATTTAACTGGTATTGGGAGAGGGCTGAGACACTTCCCATCCCCAGACAGCTGTGAAATAATTGTTAATGTTTTGTTAAATTTGAAATATTTCCTTGTTTTCACTCTTTCTTTCAGATTGTTTGATCTTTCACCTATATCAAATATCTTGTTAGATTTAAGGTTTTAGAAAGAGCTTTTACCTCTTCCATTTTTAAACTAACATGAATCCATTTATTCAAGGGAATTTTATAGAATACAGAAGTTGAAAGAATACTTATAAAACAGCATTGTGAAATAAGAGCAGGGACATTAAACTGTTAACTTTATTGATTGACTATGTAAAGCATTATAAGCTCACTCAGAGAGAAGCACTGAGGGGCTAAGTTCATCGCAGGGCAATTAAACAGAAATTTCATGCAATGTGAACTCAGCTTTCAACATAGAATTAAAGGGCTTCACAATCATACATAGCAGCTTGCACTAAGGGTATAAAATATAGAAATACGTGCATCTGCAAAAATAAAAAAAAACAATATGCTTAAATTAAATCTGATATCTCATTTAGAATTTTCCAACTCTGGGTCTCAGGAAGGAATTATAACATTCAGAAAACATAAAATACAGGTATACATAATCACCACTCTATGAACACCTACATAAAATCATATTGCAATCTCTTCTATTAATTACCAAAATGATTAGTTTCCTTATTTTAAGAAAGAAGTTGATAGCAGATTTCCAAAAACAAAAACAAATACCCCCCCCCAAACTAGACACATAGAAAAAAATCAACATAAGTTCTTACACATTAACACATAATTATAAGCACATAAGGATTCTAACAACATAAGATATAGAATATATAAATATAGTAAGCTTCTCTGTCTTGATAAGAAGCTGGAAGTATCGTTTCAAAGACAACACATATCCATGAGACATTGAGATAACATGTCCAAGGGTTAAATTAAGGACTAAGCTCATAAATGGGGTAGAAACTATGCATTCCAACAATAAAGATTCTACTATAGATGATTTTTTTCCTCGTTTCTTCTTTCTATCATGACATATCCCTGTTGCATATTTTCCTGCTTTTTTTTCTTTCCGTGTAGCCTTTCTCACTTGATATATTTGGGGGTTTACACTCTCCCTCCTCCTCTCTCCCTTTTGGTTACATGTGGTATCTGCAGATGCAGCCCACACCGTTCTCTCTATGAACATCCACTGATAGACAGGTGCAGAGATTGATCACGGCTCCGTAACAGTGCTGGAAATGGCCGCCAGTTGTGAAGAAGAATAACAACTGGCAGCCATTCTGATTGGTGCTGGCACTGAGTCTTTCTTATGAGATCCAAATGCCTTGAGAACCAAATGTTCCTGGGATTCAGGCTTTCTGCAGCCAACAAAGCTTAGGTCAAAAAGCTAATTGGCTACCTGAAACTTTACTTAGATATCTTCAAGAGAAACAAAAAGTGTTGTTTCTGCTAACTCACATATGCATATACCAAGGAGCGATGGCTAAACAGATAGATGATAAAAAGCCAATGCTTCTTTGAAAGAGCTTTTCTTTCAAGGTAGGGTGAGGAAAGGTATTTGAAATAACAATGCAAAACACATTTTCTATAGAAATCTGCACCAAACTGTTATTTCTTACATTCACCATGTAATTATGCCTTTGGTGATATAAAATCTTCTCCATTATAATTGTTTAAAGCTGAATGGGTCTAAAAAAGAAGAAAGAAAGAAAGAAAGAAAGAAAGAAAGAAAGAAAGAAAGAAGCTCTCTTTTTTAGAGGAGAGTTAGTGTGATTCAAATAGAATCACAACTCCACTCCAATAAAACACTAAGTCCTAAGCCTTCTATATCATTGACTATGTGAATACATTGGTATTCTCTCTCCTTTGCCCCTCGCTCAAATGCCAGGGCCACTGTAGGGCACAGCACAAAGAGTGAGACGGTACTGTGGCATTCTGATTACACTGTAACAAAAACATTTTCCTAAACAGTCTTTTACTAGTGGACAGTTCAGTGAGAGAGGGAACTGGGAGGCAGAACCTCCTGGACACTGTCATTAATGAACATCCAGTCGACATTGACCTCTGTGTAGTGCTGCTCTGGACACCATACAGAGCAGTTCACAGAGGCACACCCTGCTGCTCTTTAAAGTTTACAATTGAAAACAGATGACAATAGACTAGGAAAACTGATAACAAGCCACTGTAAGATTATATGCTGAAATTAAATCATAAAGGGAACAGAAAGGAAAAAAATTAAGCATTATAATGTACAATAGATTAAGACACAGAGTTATTCTATGCCATTCATTGGAAAGAATCTTCCTTTTTATTTAACAAGGAAAAAATGTGTTATCAGGAGCTAGAGCTTGAACAGGTCTTTATGTAAAGGAATCAGATGAATGATGTTGGCAAACAGTGCACTAGATGCCGGGATCATAAACTCACCATGTTAAGCATTGTATAAGGGGACAGTAGACAAACTGACATTGGCCAAATGGAGGGCATGGACTAAAGCCCTGGGGGGAAAAGAGACTATAGCTACATACCACTTGATGCAAAATTAAAGCTCAATCTTTGTTTGCTCCAGAGTTTTATTATACTGTAACATGAATGAGTATGTCTGTAGCATATGGTTATTTCGCACCTTGAAGCTAGGCAACTGTCTGGTGCTGATTTGCCATTCTGCCTCAGGGTGGCATATGTAAGGGTGGATACTCGGAATTGAATTGGACCACTCTCTTTAGCAGTGCTTCCGTGCTAGGCCACAGAAGTGAGAAGGAAAGAATATAAAAACCACAAGAGGAAAGAACATTGATTCCTTTGATTTCTTTTTTCTATTTTTATTCTTAGAGTTAATTGCAGTTTCATTAATGCTTTGTTTCTGTATATGAATAACACTAGGATCCCCTGAACTCATTTCTATTTATTTTCAGTGTGACTTGATTTGAGCTAATGTGAATTTTTATTCTGAAAAGGGAATCCTTTTCCCCAGATAACCAACCATTATGAATATTATCCAGCACATTTTAAGACAATTCAGTTTGACCAGCAACAGTACAACTCCTGAATAAACGAAACCCAAATGCATAATTGTAGGAAGCCATTTACCTAGTTAATAGTGCCTTGAACCCTATCACAGCACGAGATCATCGTTTGTAAAAGTCTGTTTCCAAGTTCTGAGACCCCGTGAACACCGAAGCAGTCTAGACAAGAATGCTCAAAGACAGGTTAAAGGGATTCCGAAAAAAGGTTACAGAAAATATTTCACTATTTTACCTGGAAAGAGAAAATTAAAGAGAAACTGCAAAGTCCAGCCTGTATCTAATTGAGAAATATGGTTGGTTTGTACATGTAAGCATGTCAGTTTGCATGTCAGTTTACATGTAAGGGAGGACCTTACAGTAGGAATGCACTACTGAGGAGTTTAGATTTGCAACAAGGGCACTCTTTAACACTGGACTGGAGCAACTTGGTTAATGCAGAAATGCACCGGTCTGAGAAGGCAGGGGCTTGATTCAGATGGTCTCTTCCAAGCCTGTCATTAGATGGAACTTTTTGACTAACGCATGTGTAAGATGACATGAAACGATGAGGTGTTGCTGTAAATCTTTATTAGTGAAAGCACATTTATTATAAAGAACCAAGTGGGTGAATAAGTCACCCCCTTCTGACTCAAATCTGGTATTATCTCTTCTACCACAAATTCAGATTCACTTTTCTTTCATCAGAATTTTCTCGGGAAAATTCAAGGATAATAAAGAACTGTGTATTTGGTTCACTACTCATATCTTTTCTCATTATTGTGCTTCTTTCACTTGGTTAGTAGAATCTTTTTTTTTATCAATATAAACAGGACTTTTTTTTTAAGATTTCCATTTTCATAGTGTCATTACTGACAGTGACAGCTGCCTAACAGTCATGTGAAATATATAATTGCCTAAGGAAGAACATTCCACAACCAATTCTTTCCCTTTTTATATTAAAAAGAAGTTAGACAGGCTTGCTAAGCCTCAGGCTTCTGAACTTTATGTCAGTTCAGGAATTCTTTTTATTTTCCAGATATTGTATTCATATATTTTTCTGCATATATCAAATGATTTTCTCTGGAATAAGTTTAGCAATATATTTTTCTGCTTTGTCCCAGAAATCTCCTTTGGCACTTGTTCTAGATCTTTCTCTATAGCACCACTCACAGGTCCAAAAGACAGAAATAATTTACACCTTACTTAATGTGTCTCTGTTAATAGTATAAACTTCTTCTCAAATTTTAAATATTATCTAATCTGCTTTCCAAATTTTGAGTTTCAATTTAATAGAGGGTTTTAAATTAAAAAAAGATGAATTACAGCACCTATACTTTTTTCTTCTGTTGATGTTTTATTTTCTCACTGTTTGCTAATAAGAACCATCCTTCAAGGCACACTCCCAATTACATTAACATTCCTTCACTGCCCCTCTCTGTACCCCTTTTATCTTATCAAAAAACTCTCATTCGGGACTAAAAAAAATAGCTGAACTTTTTATGAAGGCATCCTTACTTTTTTTTTCTCAAGGACACATCACTCTGATTCCTTTAACATTTTCTAATTGCTCATTTTAACAGCCCTGATCATTTTTGTTACGATCTTTTGGACCCTCTCCAAGTAATCTGTAAGTATGACATTCCTTTTTCTTTGCAAACTGGAAGGGAAAAGATATTATATCATGGCAGAGGGTGATTCCCTAAGGAATAAAATCTTGAGGAGAGTTAGAGAATCGAGGGCTGAGAAATTAATATAGGATGTGCAATTTATGTCAAACTTCATCTCAATTATAGACTTCAGGCTACTGTCACTTTAAGTTATTTTCTTTATGTCTTTGTACATTTTTCCATACTATGGCTGACTGTGAGTAAAAATGAGATAGACGGGAGTATTTCCCTTGCTCTTTCTTACCACTCTGTAAATACCACACGTCTCCAAGGCCCTGCTCTGCACCCTCCTTCATTTATTTCTTGGGGTCCTGGGAACTCGTGTCACATATACACATGAACAAATTCATGTGGCTACTCTTCATTTTCTCCACTAAGTACCAATATGCAAACATGAATACTGTCACTCCCACTGTTGCTGATTCCTGTTACCAAGAGAAAGGAGGCTACTTCAGAGCAGTGAAGCTACCGCCCTGTCTAGTTTCATGGACACTGTGCTGAGATCCCCTGACATGGCAATGCCAATGCTACCATCCGTGGCTGGTGACACTGGTTTACTGGAGCATCTGATGGCTCCAGAGTTTCTATGTAGGAGGTATCTGGACACAGGAGCTAGGGAGGAGAGGGAGCTTGGCAGAATTTGTTCTGAGGCTTTATTTGTATTTTTTATCTAAGTTTCGTGTTTCCTTGCATACTTTTAGAGGAGAGGGCCTTGATAGGCACGAGCTAACTCAGCAGCCCTCATCCAAGCCTGTTTGGGCTGTGTGCAGCTGCAGGAATATTTCAGGGCTGCTGTTAACTCCAGGACACCGTATTTAGGGTTTGAGATTACCCCTCAACAGTAAGCCATTTATCAGAACTCTTTCGCAAACATATATGCCTCAAAATTCACTACATTCCTAGGAAAAAGTGTGGAAAAAAGATGGGGACATAGGAGTCAGCACTTCATTTGCAGTGGCAAATCCTTCTTGGCAATGACACGTGGTTGTCTCCCAAGGGGTACCTTAGTAAGGACTTGCTTTTTCTGCTCCATCCTCTACTTTCATCTAAAATCTGAAGGTTGGTGGGAGCCAGGAGAGATAAAGCAGAGGGAGCAGGCTGGGGTGCTCAATTTGAGCAGAGACTTTTGTTTTTTCAGGAACGTCTGTGCAAACTAGAGAGTCACTGTGACAAATCCCCTTGTGCACCTGAGCCTAACGAGATCCCTGGAAAGAAGAGAAGTTACGTGTAATGATAGCATAAGAATACAATAGTCTTCCCTACACTAAAACATTACCAAGCAAAGAAAGACATTATGACCCAGGAGATGGAGAACAAAGGAGGAAGTACCTAAAGGGGCTTTGTGTGCTGAAAACCAACCTCTGCTTTTTAAAATGCTTTGCAGGGCGCCTCTGTGGCTCAGTTGCTTAAGGGTCAGACTCTTGACTTCAGTTCATTCAGGTCATGGTCTCGCGGTTTGTGACTTCGAACCCCACATCGGGCTCTGTGAGAAGGGCGCAAAGTCTACTTGAGATTCTCTGTCTCCTCTCTCTGCCCCTCCTACACTTTCTCTCTATCTCTCTCTCAAAAATAAATAAGCATTAAAAATAAATAAATAAAGTGCTTTGCTACTCTATTTTTTGTTTGCAATCTTGTAGTTTGTGCTTTTGTGGGTTTTTTTTTGTTTTATTATGAATTTTATTATCTATTAAAAATTATTGTTAATGTGTATCCTTTTAAACTATTTTCCAATATTTTATACTAAAGTAAAAAGTAGATTTTTCTCTGGAATAAAATTATGTTTTTACAATTTTGCTATTTTAGTTTGTTTTGTTCCTCAAGCTTTAAAAATTTTTACTACGTCTTCTATTATTTTACTTTTATAATAAGTTACACTTATTTTCTTTTCTGGTGTCAATTTTATTTTAATCATCTTAATTTTTTTACCTTGTTTATTTCTTTTTCATTTAGATACTTCACTTTTAAAATTATTTTTACATCTCCCTTATAGAAATCAGGGAGGAGACATGGTCCTGGAGGCAAAGAAAAAGTCACTAAAAACAGGGACACTTGAGCACTTCTGTACTCCCTTAATAGTTCCCAAATCCCTTTTAATGTTGAATCTGCTAAAACTTTAACTTGAATGACTCAAGAGACCACCAAGTTTCAAATTTCCTCCCAGGATAATGCTAATATTACCTGCACTAACAGCACATTCAAACTGCTTGAATGGTGTTGTTTTCCCAGTCCCCTTATGAAGGGAAACATTATTTAAAATCCATAGCCTCTGCCATATATGACTGTAGACATTGGGCAAAGCTCCAGGTCAGAGCTGGGCAAAGTTACACAAAACAGAGGGAGGTAAGTAAGAGATTCCTTTCAGGCAAAGGACATTAACATATTCCTAGTTTGACTTTAACAAGGATTTACACTGCCTTTATATTTTCACAAAGACACTCCGGAAGGTAGAGGCTTCTTGACAGGTACATCACAGGAAGTTATCAAGGGTGAACAAAAGCTTACATGCATTTTGGTTTTTGGCTGCTATAGACTTTTAAGGAAAAATAAAGCACCTTCTCGTCCAGAAGAAGAAACTTACATTGGTTGTAAAGGTTTGAATGTGAAAAACAAAAACAAAAAACAAACAAAAATCCAAACTAATTAAGCTTACAAAAAAAAGAAAAATCACCCTCAAGGAGGCGGTTTTGGAAAAAGTGGAAACGCCTTCAGAAGGAGGAGAGGATTCACACTCAGTCCTGGGGAACGGTAAGAGTTGAAGAGGTCTCCAAAGGTGGTGAGACCCATGCCCTGTGCCCTGACTCTTTGATGAAGTATGAAATGTTTGGGGAAAATAGCCCTAAACGCTGATGCCTTGAAAACAGCAGCTACTGGTCACTCAAGCCTGTGTTCAAAATCCAAGAGAGAACAGGATGCCATTTTGGTAGGCAAGAATACCATGAATTTGTAGAACTCGCTGTGTTGTATTTAAAAGATCATCTTGATTTGTCTTCATGGCTTCACTCATCATACTGTCTTCCTAAATTTAATGGTGCTCATCTATACTTAATTCTCTTATTTCTTTTTGTCTGAGAGAGAAAAATATTCCATTAGTGGTACTGGAGGCATTCCTCACTAAATTTAATCCTGCTTTCCCATACTGTCCTGAATCTTTTCCCTACTAAGGACCTACATTTCCAGGCTCTCCCATTTCAATATCTAACTCTATTTTATCCAGAAAAACAACAACAGCGACAACAACAACAACAAACATTGTATCTGAAATTATTAAAGCATTAACTTTAACAATAAAAAACTTAAAACAAGCTGAAGACTAATGCCAGGAGGATGATTATATAAATTATGGAACATTGGTATTATGGGATATTACATGACCAAATTATGATTATGATTATGTCAAATGTTCATGTGTTTTTGAAGAAAACACATTAATGAACCACTAAGACTACCAGTTTAGAAACTAAAAAGCACATCTATAAATAACTTCTGATTAAAAAGAAAGCTTAAATTGAAATGATAAATGTTTACAACTGAAGACCACAAAAACACCATATATCAAACTTTTAAATAAATTAGAAAGGTGAAAAATAAATTTGTCGTATTCAAATCAAGACACTGTCAGAAGGAAAATAAATCCAAATAAAGTGGAAGGAAGCAAATATAAAACAGAAATAATGAAACAAAATACTAAAACCAATGGTGATAACTAACAAACCCAAAAGACCGTTCTTTAAAAGGACTAACAGAGTACACCAACCCCTGGAAAATTAATCAAGAACAGAAAGTAAAAATAATATTAGGAATAGGAAAGAGAAAATAACTACAGAGAGAATAGAGATTTAAAATCCATAAGAAACTATTGGAGATAAATTTACTCAAAAAATTTGGGGAGTCTGATAAATGGAAAATAATTAGGGAGATATAAATTAATAAAAAAAATGGTTTGTACAGTACTGGCACAGAAATAGACACCTAGATCAATAGAACAGAGAGCCCAGATATAAACCCATGCTCATATGGCCAATTAATCTATGACAAAGGAGGTAAGAATATGCAATGGGGGAAAAGATAGTCTTTTTAATAACTGTCACTGGGAAAACTGCACAGCTACATGAAAAATAATGAAACTGGGCCGTTTTCTCACACCGTACACAAAAAAATAAACTCAAAATGCATTAAGGACCTAAACATGAAACGTGAAATCACAAAACTGCTAGAAGAAAACATAGGTATTAATTTCTTTGACATCAGCCTTAGCAACATTTTTCTAAATATGTCTCCTCAGGCAAGAAAGACAAAAGCAGAAATAAACTATTGGGACTACATTAAAATAAAAAGCTTCTACACAGTAAAGGAAACCATCAACAAAACAGAGAGGGAACCTACTAAAGGAGAAGATATTTGCAAATGATATATCCAATAAGAGGTTTTATTCAAAATATATATAAAAAATTTTACAACTCAACACTAAAAAAACAAACAATCCAATTCAAAACTGGGCAGAGGCCCTGAATAGACATCCAACAAGAAGAATAGAGATGGCCAACAGACACATGAAAAGGTACACATCACTAATCAGAGAAATGTAAATCAAAAGCACAATGAGATATCACCTGACACCTGTCAGAATGGTTAGAATAAAAAAGAAATAAAAAGTGTCTGGGAGAATGTGGAGAAATAGGAACCCTCATGCACTGTTGGGAGGAATGCAAGCTGGTGCAGCCATTGTGGAAAATAGTACTGAGGTTCCTCAAAAAAATTAAAAAATAGAATTGCCATATGATACAGTAATTCCACTCCTGGGCATTTACCCAAAGAAAACAAAAACACTAAAAAGAAAGAAAGAAAGAAAGAAAGAAAGAAAGAAAGAAAGAAAGAAAGACAAAAATACTAATTTGAAAAGACATATCCACCCTTATGTTTATTGGAGCATTATTTACAATAGCCACGATGTGGAAGCAACCAAAGTGTCCATCAATAGATGAATGGATAAAGAAGAGGTGTATATATTTATAAATGGAATATTACTAAGCCACCAAAAAGAATGAGATCTTGCCATCTGTGACAACATGGGTGGACCTAGAGGATATTATGCTAAGTGAAATAGTCAAACAGAAAGTCAAATACTATATGATTTCACTCATATGTGGAATCTAAGACACAAAACAAAGAAGCCCACCAATAAACATACTCTTAAATGTAGAGAACATACTGATGGTTTCCAGAGGGAAGGTGGGCATGGGGATTGGTGAATTAGATAAAGGAGATTAAGAGGTACAAACTTGAAGAAGAAGAAGGAGGCAGAAGAGGAGGAGGAGGAGGTGGAGGAGGAGGAAGGGGAGAAGGAGAAGGAGAAGGAGGAGAAGGAAAAGAAGAAGAAGAAGAAGAAGAAGAAGAAGAAGAAGAAGAAGAAGAAGGGGAAGAAGAAGAAGAAGAAGAAGAGGAAGAGGAAGAAGAAGAAGAAGAAGAAGAAGAAGAAGAAGAAGAAGAAGAAGAAAATGTTTTGAATGGACCAATTACAGTAGGAGACAGTAAAATGGTAGTAAAGATATCCTCTGGCAAATGATATCAGACACAGGTAGTTTTATAGGAGAAATCTACTAAACCATCAAGGAACTGATCATCCTTATTTTGTATAATTTTTTTCACAATATGAAAAATTGTGGTAAATTATGCAACTAACTTTCTGAGGGTAGTAATTTTTTGAAACAAAACCAGGCAAAAAGTCACAGAAAAGATCAAATGGTAGAAAATTTCATTATGGAGATATATATATATATTTGTCCTGAAATAAATGAAAATTTTCCATAATTATACTGGAACAAAAACTGAGATGAACATTGTTTTCTGGGGCCAAAAGAGAGTACCTCCTGCACTTTTTGTGTGGAGAAAACTGGACATCCTGATGGTGGGTAGGAGGTGTCTCTTGTTGGGGGAAGATCTACCAGTGGTAATGCAAGGGCTCAAAATTTTGCTTTGAACATGGGAGTCCTGAGAAGAGACAGTTTAAAGTGGGTATTATATGTCTTATTTCTTCAAGCTTTCAGCAAGTCTTGTATACTTTCTCCCTTTTGTCTAAGTTATGAAAAATTGAAAGATCAGTCAGAGTTCCCTCTCAAGGCCAGACTGGTGCCATCACCAGCAGCAGGGAGTGTGGTCCATCAGAGCACCCATCCCATGAGGGTCAGTGGCAGTGGCCACAGTGTGACATTGAGACAAAAAGTAGTGGAGTAGTGTAAACTGAGGGGTTTACACTAGGGCTGGAGTAGTGTAAACTGAGGGGTATAGTTTGGGGGTAAGGAGTCTAACAAATATATCAGTGGGGATTATAACCATTAATTTATGTATTTAATGGTGATCAGGGATACCTGCGTGGCTCAGTCATTTGGGCATCTGGCTCTTGATTTCAGCTCAGGTTGTAATCTTGTGTTTCATGGGATCAAGCCCCACCTTGAATAACAATGAGAGAGAGAGAGAGAGAGAGAGAGAGAGAGAGAGCATGAACAAGGGAGAGGCAAAGAGAGGGGGAGGGACAGAATCCCAAGCAGGCTCTGCCCTGTCAGTGCAGAGCCCAATGCAGGGCCTGATCTCACAAACTGTGAGACCATGACCTGAGTCAGAACCAAGAGTTGCATGCTTAACCAACTGACCCACCCAGGGACCTCAAGAAGGAAGAGTTTTAATAGAGAAATTAGGAATTTACAAAATTATTGGAAGAGAAGGAAGGGGGCAGTCTTTAGGCCAGTCCTCCAGAGTAAAACCAGAGTAAAGCAGACCTGCCCTTTAAGGGGGACTACCAATTCTGAAGCTACTTATGGAAATTATGAGTTGAAATCATTCACTCCATAGCTGCCGATAAGTGACCAGAAAGTCATAACCAAAAAGTCCCTTCTACTGGTGTATCTACTGCAAATACTTTTCACAACCCATCCAGCTAGAAAATGGTTACTACAAGCCTGTTGCAGGCAACATCACATTTATTTCCACCCTGTGTGCCTGCAAAAACAGCTGAACGGGACAGAAAAAAATGGCTTCCTCTTCTCTCTGCCTTGTGAAACTCCCTGAGTATACCAAATAGACAGGGCCTAATTTCCATCTGGAATCCTCAGTGCTAGAGAATCTAGAAATATATTTTTACTTTCTTCACTTCCAAATAGGAAGGGAAGGATGGAAGTGGAGTTAGGGAATCTACATTCTCCACTGCACCTGATGAACACCGTAGGTCCTTCCAAATGCTTGTAGGGCCCATGAATTTTTTCTCTTGTGAACTGAATGTTCATATCTATTGCCGAGTTTTCTTTTCAACTGATTGCCTTTGCCTTATGATTTACAGACATTGATTTATTAATTTATTCTGAGCATAAATCATTGTTGGTTGTATGCACCGCAGGTATCTTCTTTAAGTCTGTTTTGTTTTTTTTTTTTTGGTCATAAAGAAACTTTTATTGTAATGTCATCAAATTTATCAGTGGACTTTATGAACTGTGTTTTTGTGCCTTTTTAAAAAGTTATTCTTTATCATGAGGTCATATGCTAAGTATGTACATTTTTTCCTAAATGTTTTAAAAGTTTCACTCTTCACATTTAAGTATTCATCCATCTGGAATGTATTTTTGAGAATTGTAAGAGAGAGAAATGTAATTTTATTCTTCCATAATGAGAGACAAATAACCACACAATTTCACCATTATTAACTCATCCTTTCTCTCACTGATATGGAATGCCCTTCCTATCATGAGTCTATTCCCTTTTATACTTCCAGCTCTTTCACAGCTCTTTAACTTGGTCCATTTATCTTTTTGTCTGTTTTTATTGCAATACCACACAGTTTTAATTACCATAATTTCATAATATATTTTTATGACTCTTAGAGTGAATGCTAAGTCCTTCTTTTTCTTTTAAATCACTGGTTTGTCTTGACCCTCTACCATCCCATAAGAATTTGATATCTATAAATTTCCATTAAAAAAGTTGGGGTTGTATTACACTTACAGATGAATTTGGAGATACGTGCACTGTTAAAACACTCACTATTTACATCATCACACATACACTTTACTTGTGTGGATCTTCTTTAATGTCTTTCAATAAATTTTTCAAATTTCTCCATAAAGACCTTATACATATTTTACTAAACTTATTCCTAAGTGTGTTACTGCTTTTGAATAGAAACATCTTATAGTATTAGTTTTTATCTTTGTTTGTTTCTGGTTTATAGGAATACCATTAATTCTAAAACCTTGCTAAACTTTGGAATTATTCTTATAGATTCATTTGAAATTTTTTTTTGTTTAGCTAATCATAGCATCTGAGAATACTGACAATTTTGTTTTTCCCTTTCCAATCCTTACACCTCCTATTTCTTGTCTCATGTGCTAAGAAGTCCAGCACAATGTTGAATAGCAAATACACTCTGAATGAGGGACAAGCTGGATTAAGGGCCAGCTGGTTCTCACCAGGGGTGCTAATCTGTAAGGGGCGCTAAAACTTCAGTGGAATAAATCAAATATATGGTGCCAAAAAACTCAGGTTTCCACAAGCAATTCCTTATATTATTGGCAAAATGAATATTGGTTCTGCTCCCACCAAAGTGGTGATGCCCTGAATGGAAATTTATTAAAAAAAAATGCTCCTTGCCAGCCAACTCTGAAGCTAGCTAGTAGACACTCACCTGAACTTGGCAGTCACCAGCTGCTAAGGTTCAGAAACAAAGTACTGATAGCATACTGCTATATACTGGGAACAAGCGATTTTCCTTATTATCTAAATTTTAATCACTCTACTGAGCTACTTCTCAAACACACCTGGTTCAGGAAAGTAAATTGAAAGTGGGTTGTAAACCTCAAGAATTAGAAAACATGTTGTCTTTTTTACTTTCGTCGCTGGAAGCAAATTAATAAGCAACTTTATATGTGAAAAGTAGAAAATTGGTGTCTCTCTATCTTCACTAACTCAATTTCAATGAAAATTGTTCAAGGATTATTTTGAAAGGGCACCAAATTATTAGCTTGCTTGACGTAGGTCCTGAGTTAGGGCCTAACAATTGCCCCATGAAAAGGAAGTTTAATACATCTCTGAGAACATTTGAATACTTAAATTCACTATTTTCCTGATAGTAGAAATTGTCAGAAAGTTAAGCATAATTGTGTGCACACATACACACACAGACAAACTTAAATATATAAACTCAGAGCAAAGGTTATAGACATTTGTCCATCTGTCTTTTGGGTAGAGACGGCGCTATTGATATACATTTGACATATCCTTGATTTTTCCTTCCTCCTTTAATTCACAGCCAAACATTTATATTATTTCGGTCTTTGTGCTTTGGACAGTTTTTTGGATCTATGCCAACATCTTGTACTTCAGCCCTGCCACTCACTCATTTCATTTTTGCTTGAAGTTGTTCTTTTTCCTTTTTTCTATCTCCATGTCATACTTTCTTTTGGTCTTTGTTAGTTTTTTTATTTTCCTGTCACTCACTCTGTAGCAGCTCAGAAGCTCTGCAACAGAGTGAAGAGATACTAACCAAGACTTGTGTGTGTGTGTGTGTGTGTGTGTGTGTGCATGTGTGTGTGCGTGTGCGTGTGTGTGTGTGTGTGTGTGTGTGTGTGTGTGTGTGTAAAGAGAGAGAGAGAGAGATCTGAAGAACAAAAAAGAGACTTTCCTGATGATAAACAAATCTTGTGCAGATCAGTTACAGTGTGGGTCTGAAGTATGTATAACAGGTAACAAATTTCAAGCAGGCTACTGTGCAGGTTGCTAAGTATTAAGTATACTTGTTCAATTTTAAATGCAAGAAAGGTTTAAAAACACACACAGTGTGTTTATTAAAGATGAAAGTAAAGTAATAACAATTAGAATAAGTATGAATATGAAGAGGAGTAAACAAATAGCAGAGGAAATCTCTAGTTGAGCATAATATATACATAGAATCATTTTATTCCTAAGAGAGCAAATATTTATCATCTGACTCCACTTAAATGTTTATTTGAATACCTGACACAGGCCCCCTACCTCCCGTGATGTTTAAAGATATGTATTTGTTCAGAGGACCTCTTTGGACCACTCCCAGCTGTTGTTGAATATTCACGCCCAAAGTGATCACTTCCAAACTGTCCTGCATTTCTCCCTTGAAATCATCTCAAGGATGGAAACAGAAGCAGAAACAGAAGTGCTACCAACTGTGCTGCTTTTCCACAGGAGCTTGTTTTCTAGTGGAGAGATGCAGACATAAAAACAAGCCGGTGCAGTGCAGTGTTGGTAGAAGACTGGAGAGAACACAGGGGTAGGGAGGAGGTCTGGGAGTTCTGTGCGATTTCAAAATCGCATAAGACATTAGGGTGATTCTGCAATCAGAACTGTGGGGCTGGCGGGCTGCACGATAGGAAATGGATATGGACAGGTAGGAAGGGCTCACTTAGGGTACTTCTGACTTGATAAAGAATTTGGAATTTTGCCTGTATGAAATGGGAAGCCCTTGGAGGCTGATGAAGGAGGGATTCAGGAGAACTAGATTCTGGATGTCTGGAAATAAATTACCTAACTTTATGGATTTCAGTTTCTCACCTATGAGAAGAAAGGGAGCAGAGAGCCAGTGAAGTTCTTGCCAATTTCATCCATCCTATTGATAATAGCTATCATTTATGAGTGCTTATGATGTACCATATACCTTATTTGCTTTGTCTCATTTAATCCTTGCAATAACCCTAAGATAGATCTGACTACCCCCATTTATTACTAAGACATTGAGTAATATTAATATATCCAATAACTTAAGAACTGAGATTTGAACCCATATATATTTTCTGAACGGCGATGATGTTCTAATGGGGTTTTTTGTGTGTACTTCCTAAATTCTAATTTTTGTTTTATAAACTGTGAGGTGCCATACAGATATTATTTGAAAACTCATGGCCAATTAAGAAATTTCCGTCTTCTGTGAGGAGAGAATAAATAGAAATAGGCTGTAAATGCAGTCTATCAACAGTGATTGCACTTAAGTATAAGGAGAAATTTTAGATAGTGGAAGCTGTTAGCCATAGTTGAGGTTATAGGTATATTTCTCTAGAGTCTTTCATTAATCAGAGTCTCACCTAGTTCAGTCACTTAAAGCATTGCTCTAACCAAATGTAAGCAGTTGATAGGACAGGTACTCCCCGGTTCTTTTTAATTCGTGGTCTGATCTGGAAACATCTTCTAATAACCAGACATACTTTCCCATATGTTTGTCAAACATATTCATAAATGATCATAAAATGATAGCATATACTATAGGAAATGTCTTATGAAAAATAGAAAGACGAGTTGTTTAAAATTAATTTTAAGAATCCTTTCTCAAATTATTACTGTGATAAAAATATGTCTATGTATACATGTATATCTTATGCATAAATATGCTTGAAAGAAAACAAAAATTAAAGCTTACAATATTCACAAAGAGGCAAGTTATTTAAATCAGTGTTTCTGAACTTTTGAAAACATTTGTTCCTTTAGATAAAACTGAGAATTCCATATACACACCACCCAGTATTCTAATCTAAAGGTATTTTCTTGGCGAAAGCTCCTAATATCGCCTAAGTGTGGCCCCTAGTCAGTAAGGCATTGCTAAACTTTATTCTATATAGTTTCTCTTACAAGAAAAGTATTTTTCTTTTTTAATATAAAATTATAACATATTATGTATTTTAAAATTATAACTCATCTGTCTAAGTCTTCTAAAAATTCTGATTTGCCATTATAGTCTAACCTCTTTCTGAATCTCAAATTTAAATATATCCTCGAGTGCTTTCACATAATCTCTGCCCACTATCCAGGGGAGCTGGGTGAGGACACGAAAGAAAGACAGAAAGCTGAAATGTGAGAAAAAATTCCTAAATAACTAGGCACGAAGATTTCTTTGAAATTGTGATCTGCTCCACAACAATGCAGTTAGCATTAACGTTTTAGCTCCCAGTCTTGTCGGTGTTCCCTTTTTGATTATTAGCTGCTCTTTCGAACACATACCAAACAACTTTGCTAGACTTCATTTGAATAATACTTGTACTCTTCAGGCAAGTTAATTAAAACACGGTTGAAACTCTATTAATAAGGTCTTCAGAATTTCTACTTAGAGGGAAGCATTCCTATGAGGACCTTCTACCGTGTTACTCAACTGACATTTCAGATGCACCTACTGCTCTTAAAAACTGTCCTTGAGGAAACAGCATACCACAAACAAATGCAAAATCCTAGCTTCCCCATTATCATAAAAAACAAATTACTTTGTGTTTAATTACTTTTTTAGATACAGTTGCACATTGGTAAACAGTCATAAATAAAAAGGAAGAATGATTATGCTTGAAATTTGGTCACTGAAGTTACTGGTAATTTGGTTTATTCCATGTTCTCTATATCCCAGCATCATTTGCCAAATATCTCACTCATTGGGTTATTATCAAAGCATAGAAAACCCTAAGAATATTAGAAGAATTGTTAAGTTATTACTATTGCTATTACTCCTTCTCTTCTACTCTCTTCTGCTCTTTCCCCTCCCCAGATAGGCATATTGTCTGCAAATGGGTCAAGCATCTTGCCCAGCTTTAGGCTACCATTAAGACACTTTCAAAGCCAACTGAAATAGCAAAGCCTACAGAAAAGTTAACTATTAACAATGAACATGTAACAATTGCAACTATGATAAATGCAATAAAAAATACTCAGAAATATTGAGTAAGACATCCAAGGTTTGAAAAAAAAATTACTTTGATGACTTAGCAAAGGGAAGAAAGTTAACCAAGTCTTTGTTTTCATGTTCTTGCCACTCTCTGATAGCTCTTATCTATTCTCTTGTGGTACAAATGCCTATCAAATTAATATTTACAGCTACAAACTTAGCATCTTCATTTGGATATTCAAGGAACTTCTACTTCAATATTTTTAACAGCTTTACTGAAATATAATTCACATATTATACAATTCATCCACTTGAAGAGTGTAGCTCATTGTTTTTAGTAAGTTAACTGGGTTGTGCAACCATTATCATAATCTAATTTTACATTTCTCTTTCTCCTCCAAAAACTCTATACCCATAAGCAATCACCTCCCACCCTACCCCTTAGCTCTAAGCAACCATTAATCCATTTTGTCTCTATATAGATTTGCTTATTCTGGACATCTTATGTAAGTGGATCGTATAATATATGGTCTTTTGTGACTGGCTTCTTTCACTTTAGGATAATGTTTTTAAAGGCCCATCCATGTTATAGCATTTTGTTTCTTTAGATGGCTGAATACTATTCCTTTTTATGGCTGTATCATGCTGTTTTCCTGTTTAACAATTGATACAGACATTTGAGTTATTTCCATCTTTTGGATATTATGAATAATGCTTCTATTAACATTCACATACAAATTGTAATGTGAATATATGTTTTCATTTCTTTTGGGTATATCTCTATAGTTGATAGATAGATAGATAGATAGATAGATAGATAATTTTTAGGAATTGTCAGATTGTTTTCTATAGTGGCCATACCATTTTATATTCCCACCAACTATGTTTAAGAATTCCAATTTCTTCACATCCTAGGAACACTTGTTATTATGTGCTTTTGGTTATGAACATCCTAGTGGATATGAGATAGTATCTCATTATGGTTTTGATTTGTATTTGTCTAATGACTGATAATGTTGGACAACCTTTCATGTGTTTATTGAACATTTTTATATCTTCTGGGAGATATATCAATTCAAATTATCTGTCTTAAAATATATTTCATTAATAGAATTTTGAGGAATAGTAAGGCTCTCAGATCAGGAGATAATTGTCATAAAGAAAGAAAGAAAGAAAGAAAGAAAGAAAGAAAGAAGAAAGAAAGAGAAAGAAAGAAAGAAAGAAAGAAAGAAAGAAAGAAAGAAAGAAAGAAAGAAAGAAAAAACAGTTTATTACTTACAGTCTCCAAGAAAAGGCTGGGAGGGGCCACATGGGGAAACACCAAGGTTAGTCATGAAATAGAGAAAACCATTTATTGCAGTTTCCACCAGAAGGAACAGATGAGGTAGGGCAAGCAAGTTTAGGATTGGCTAGTTTGAATAATTTCAGCAGGCTCTGGGGCATAGGGGCTGTCTCTAGTTGTCTAGGGCTAGGGTGATTAGGGTAGGGGGATAATGGTTCAGAGTCTGAGAATATGATAAAGGAAGTAGTTGAAGGTGTGGACTCTAGATTGATTGGTATGTATTTGAAAGTGCATTCCTGAGAGAAAAAGCCCTCTGGGGACAGGGTTGGGGAGTGAGGGTGGGGGTGGGGTGGGAGGGTGGTGATGAAGAGAGGCAAGTGACTCAGGCACACATTATCAAGTTATTTAGAATAAGGCATGCCCAGCATATGCATTTAGGAAAGATATTAAAGTATCAACTTTAGAGAAGCTAGAAACATGTTTAATAAATTTGTAATTGGGTTATTTGCCTTTTTATTGTGGAATTATGTGTTCTTTATATACTCTATATAAGCCTCTTATCAGACATATAATTTGCAAATATTTTCTCCTATTTTGTGGATTGTTTTCTTTTTTTTTTTTGATGGTATAGTTGACAACAGAAGGGTTTAATTTTGAAGTAGTCCAACATTTTTCTTTTCTTTTCTTTTCTTTTCTTTTCTTTTCTTTTCTTTTCTTTTTTTTTTTTTTTTTTGTCACTTGTGATTTTGGTGTCATACCTGAGGGATCATTGCCTAACCCAAGGTCACAAATATTATTCCTCTACTTTCTTATATTCTTATATGTAACTTTTAGCTTTTTTAAAATCCAAGTTTATTTATTTATTTTGAGGGAGGAGGGGCATAGAGGGAGAGAGAGAATCCCTGGCAGGCTCCATGCCACCTGCAGATGCTCAACTGACTGAGCCACCCAGGCGCCCCAAGTTTTAGCACTTATGCTTACACCTGTGGTCCATTTTGGTTTCACTAGGGTATATGGTATAAGGTAGAAGTTGAAACTCATTCTTTGGCATGTGGATATCCAGTTTTCCCTGCACCATTTGTTGAAAAGACTTTCCTTTAGTCATTAAATACCTAATTTAGTACCCTTGTTAAAAAGCAACTGGCTATATATGCAAAGGTTTATTTTGGGGATCTCTATTCTATCCCATTGGTTAATATGTCCTCATGCCACTACCATATTGTTTTGATTACTATAGATTTGTAGTAAGTTCTGAATTCGGGAAGTGTGAGTCCTTTAACTTTGTGCTTCTTTTTATTTTTAAAATTGTCTTAATGTTTATTTATTTATTTTTTTGAAAGAGAGAGAGTGAGTAAGCAGGGAAGGGGTAGAGGGAGAGGGAGAGAGAATCCCAAGTAGTCTCCATGTTGTCAGCGCAGAGACTGACACAGGGCTTGATCTCACCAACCATGAGATCATAACCTGAGCCAAAACCAACAGCTGACGCTTACCTAACTGAGCCACCCAGGTGCTCCTGGCTTTAAAGTGCTTCTTTAAGGTGCTTCCTTTTAAAGATTGCTTTGGCAATTATGGAATTGCCATAAGAATTTTAGAATCATACCATCTATTTCTGCAAAAAAAGTTAGCTGGGATTTTGATAGGCATTGAATCTGTAGATAGATTTGAGGATATTTTTCCATTTGTTTAGATTTTCTTTACTTTCTTTACATAATGTTTTGTAGTTTATTTTTTTAATGTTTATTTATTTATTTTGTGAGACAGCGAATACATGAGCAGGGGAGGGCCAGAGGGAGAGGCAGAGAGACAGAGAGAGAGAAAGAGAGGGAGGGAGAGAGGGAGGGAGAGAGAGAGAGAATCGTAAGCAGGTTCCTCACTGTCATTGCAGAGCCCCACACAGGGTTTGATTTCACGAAGGATGAGATCATGACCTGAGCCAAAATCAAGAGTCAGACACTTAAATGACTGAGCCACCCGGGTGCCCCAATGTTTTATAATTTAAAATGCACAGGCCCTACATTTCTTTTTTTAAAATTTATACTTAAGAAACAGTCTTTTAACCATAGAGAACTATGATTGTTACCATAGAGGAGGTGGGTGGAGGGAGGGGTGAAATAGGTGATGGGGAGTAAGGAGTGCACTTGTCCTGATGAGCACTGGTGATGTATGGAATTGTGAAATCGCTATATGGTACACATGAAACTAATATAACACTGCATGTTCATCACACAAGAATTAAAATAAAAACTTGACTGTTTTAATTGTGAAAGTGTATTGAGTATTGTCAAATGCTTTTCCTGCATCCATTGAGATGATTAGGTGGTATTATACATTATTATATTGCTATAGTATGTTACCTTGATTTTTGTATGTTGTACCAATCTTGTACTCCAGAATAAATCTCATAGTATATAATTATTTTTACATGTTGCTGGATTCTAAATAAAGTTGGTTACCTTAGGTGGAGATTTAGAATACTGGTCTTACAACCTGCCTTTCCCACTGGGCATAATCCTTCTAGCACTGCATCAGAGCTACAAGGAGGAATGCTTTTTCTGGAGTGATACTTCTGCTCTCTGAATGGGACCTACAGTGGTAGCTTGCCCTTGGCTTTCTTGGCTTGTCCCTCCTGGCATTGAACTGGAACAAGCTGAGGTAGAAGCAAATGTGGCCTAGTATTTTCAGCCTGCCACACCCAGAGAAGTGCTTTCATCTAGAGTGGGGACCGAATGGGGAAAGGGAGATCCAATCCTCTACAAAACTTTCCTAGAAAAGACTTTCTGCCACACAAGGCTGGGGGTGCGAGTAGGGGATGAAAATTGCTGTTGGCCTGACCCTCTTAGGGTAAAACTGTAGCTCCATACTTGGGGATGGCAGGACCAGGAGTCCCATCTTCTTGGCTGCACCTGCCTGGACTAGAATGCCTAGAGTAGCACTTCCCTAGTATAGAACTGGGGAGACTTCCAAAGGGAGTGTCAAAAGCCACAGACTCAAAAGTCACAGACTCTTGATTTTCTCACTAAGAGCTAGTAGATTGTGTGTGTGTGTTTTAAAGTTTATTTATTAATTTTGAGGTGGGGGAGAGGCAAAGAGAGATATATATAGAGAGAGGGCCTGGCACTCACTGAGTGAGATTATGACCTGAGCAGAAATCAAGAGTCGGACACTTAACTGACTGAGCCACCAGGCACTCCATTAGTAGATTGTTTTAGATGATTGTTTCTCTATTTATTGTATGCCTTTATGACAATTTCCAGAGGCTCTTAATGATTTTTTTTTGAAAAAAAATTTCTCCATTTAAATTGTTGTCTTTCTGGCAAGAGGCTCTGAAGTGGTTTTTTGCTGCATTCTGGAGGTCCTGCCTCCTCCTCCTCCTTCAATATTTCTTATCTCATTAAATGGCTTCATTATCCATGCCCTCAGTGGATTTAAAGGGAGACTCAAATCTCCACCACCACCCTTACCGAGTGCAAGTGATTATCAGCTCCTTCCTTAAATGTTGCAATAACTTCTTTATTAGTAATAGTAGAAGAAATTCTCAAATGCATTGCATCAAAGGATGTAATTCTGCTACCTTTTTCTCTTTTTCTTTCTGTTGAATCTACTTCTGGGCTCATTAAAGGAAATTTTCACCTCTGTTGTATTTTCTTTTACAACATTTTAATTTGATTTTTTAATTGTTTCTATCTCTAACCTGAAATGGCATCTCATTTAATTTGTTTTCCACCTTTTCCATGAAAGCATTTAAAATATTAACTAGAGTTATTTTAAAGTCCCTGTCTTGATATCTATTGTGTCTGAATCTAGCTCAAATCAAAGAGATTTCTTTGTCTTTTGCCATTGTGTTGTTTCTCCTTGATTTTTTGTACACCTCACAGTTTTTTTGTTGAAATCTAAACATCATATTTGGTTATTATGTGTCCCACTAACTTCACATTCCTCTATCAATACTTTGTGTTTAGGACAGAAGCTGGTTTACCAGAGAAATTTTCTCACTATCCATTCCAATCTTAGTTGTAAGTCTCTCTTCTGTTCTATCACTCAGAGACAATCTCTCTTGATGTTCTTGTCTCTCTTACAACAGTACACTATTGTTACTTGTTACTCTATGCCTATTAGCCTGGGAATATGGGGGAGTATGAAGTTGTTCTCTATTTTCCTGATTAAGCTTCAGTTTTAGGAAGCACTCTGACCCTGGACTTGGGTTATGTGGCCTTCTTGGTGTTCCAGCTCTTTCTTTTCAGCTTTACTTCTTTGTACAGCATGTATCCCTGACACCCCTCTCTCTGCAAAAGTAAAGGGCCTTTTCCTATGGCTCTCCCCCAGCTGCAATGTATTTGTTTTTTTTTTTAAGATTATGAATAGTCAGCTTTATTTTTAGAGCATTCCATCCACAATTCAGGGATAGTTCATTTTAACTAGAAGCCCGTTATAATCACATATCTGGTCTCTCACATTCCCAAGAATAAAAACACAACTCACTTTTGGAATGAATTTTTAACAGTGCCCTATAGGGGTTATTTTTTGTTGCCCTTGTCACAGCAGTTTTAAGACCTTTGTTCAATAAAAAATATGGGAAATAAAATTGGGGTGGTGATGTTCATGTCTTTCTCTTAGTGCCTGTTGTTTGTCTCTCCCCACAATACTGCAGGTGATGCTTCCTCTGGACTCTTCTCATGCCCCTAGAAGTTCTATCCTTTCATTAGCCCACACTCAGCTTTTACTGATTTCTTAAAAAATTTTAGCTCAATCATTACTAACACTGTTCTGTGGCATCTGCCTCAAGTAACAGTGTTAACATCACATCTCTCTTCGCAGCCTGTCTTCCTTGAATTTCAGGTTAGTTGCTTGTCCAATGACATTTGCCCTATAAGTAGCTCAAGAAAACATGTGAATATGCATATTGTCCAATGTTTTATTTTTTTTTGTAAGGGTGGTAAGCAGAAGCAGGAAATCTACAATGCAGTGAATAATTTTAATGTTTCAATAAAATAAGGCATTGCTAGAAAAATGGATGAAAGAAAACCAGGGAGGGGTTTTTAGTAGTTCAGACGTGAGCTGATGATTGCTGAAAACTAAGGTGGGGATGAGGGAGGTGGAGACAAATGGAAATAAATCAAGAGATAGGTAAGAAGTAAAATTAACATGTTTGATTATAGATTGAATATAGTAGAGAAGGAAGATGGAGATAATTGTCCAAATGACTCATAATTTTCTGGTTTATAGGACAAGATAATGGAAAGACAGCGAATATTAGAAGAGGATGATTTTCAAGGGAGGATGATGAGTCTGATTTTGTATATATGGCATTTGTGGTATCTTTGACGCAATCAAGTGAGGACCTTGAGTAGACTGTAGTAGTTAGCAATCCAGAGTTTAGAGATGTCTGATCTACAGAAATAAAATTGTAAAGCATTTTCTTGTAGGTCATAATAAAAGCCATGGTCCCTCAAAGCTATAGAACAATAGAAAATAAGAAGATGAGAGGGCTTAGGACAGGGATTTAAGGAACTTCTTTAAGGCAAATCCCCCTTGTTCTCAATGCTCCAGTCATATTAGTTCATGTACTGCAGTATTAGTTCATGTACTGCAGTCTATTAGTTCATGTACTGCAGTATACTCTTCGCCACCCCCCAGGTCTTTGCACATGTTTTCTCTGCTGGAGTTGTTGTTCCTTATCTATCAACCCCCCTCTCCCATCCCCAAACATTTTCACTAAATTCTATAAGGCTCTAGTAATTAGCTTAAAGTTTTCTTCTACCAGGATGACTTTCTTCACTTTCTCTGATCAGTTTGTCCCACTCCAGAGTACTTTAGGTCCCTACTACTTGCTCCCATCCTGTATTTCTGCATGACATTTTTCACCTTAATTTCTTGGCCACATCTATCTCTTCCCAGATTATATGCTTCATGATTGCATGGATTTATATCTATCCCTCTCACCAATAAATGTGTTGTGCTGGACCAGTTCCTGGCCCATAATGGGCATTCAGTAAATATTTGAATAAGTATATGACCATGTTTTGTCCTGTTTATTGACCACCAGAAGTTGCATGGTAGGATTCACCTGAAATTCACATAATGCTGAATAATTCCTGAACTACTGTAATGGAGGTTGAGATGACATCTTTTAACCACTTCTTTAGTTCACTGAAATGTGGAAGAGAGAAACACTGAAGTTTGAGGTATGCACAGGATGATCATGGATGGTATACATTATTTTTATGATCTTCTGCTTGGGGAAAAACCAGAATTTTGATAGTAAGTGAGTTATATACAAAATGAGAAATGAAGTCCTTCCCCTAACTCATCTCTCTCTCCTTTTCTTTCTTCTCTCCCTCTGTGTTTGTCTGTCTCTCCTTCTTTCTCCTTTACACTTCTCGTCTCTTTTCTATTAAAAGTCTCTATATCTCAGTGAAGAAGAAGAAAGAAATCTACAGGGACTTGAATATATTACTTATATTTTTCTTTCTCATTAGCTTAACATAATTATGTTAATCATAATCAGTGCTTCTGTTTGGAGCCAGGAATTATTAATGGCTCATTCCTGTCAATACTTGCTTTTACTCCAGAGTTACATCCCATTCTCTTTTCTAATAAGGTAACAGAGAAGAGTGTACAATTCTAAAGTAATAAGGTATAACAAGGTGTGTAATTATTATACAATAACTTTCTCTCAGTGAGTTAAAAAAGATATGGAACAAAGGGCAAGATCCTTGGAAATCCTTGCTGTGCAGTTATTATAACCTAGCTGTGCAGCAGTTATATCACTTTTGCGAAGAATTTTAGAAATTCTAACATAAATCATTTAGAAAAAAGAAAGAAAATCATTGGGAAAAATTATAAAGAAAATGCCAGTTTATGAAATAAGTTTTACTATTTTGAACTTCATTCTAGCTAATACTGCAGTAGATGATAATTTCCTTGCTTGTTGGAGATTAGTTTTTTAAAATGTCTTCCAAAATTAGGCGAAATGTTATAACGGAACTTACTTTTCTTGAGCAGAGAGTTGAAATGATAGTTTATGCAAAGTCCTTACTAAACAAAATAGAAATACAAAGTTAAAAATTTCAAGTCTTTGGAGACACCAGCATTCAAACTTTTCAGAGTGGAAACTGAACAGTTCATAAGGCTGTCAGTAAGAAACATAAAGAACCCCAAATTAAACTAAATATGACTCTAGAGTTTCAGATTTATATTAACTGTGTGTGGGTGGTTCAGTGGTGGAGACACTGGAGTATCTATAGGCTGATATTGTCATTTTGCTACCCTAAAGAATGTTATTCCACCTATGGATCTTTTATCATTTCCTTCAGACTCAAACATTTTAGAGGTATTAGGAAACCCTTTACTGAATGAATGATGAAACTTTCTGTAATTGCTAAAGCTCTAAGGACTGGACTTTGTCTCATGCATCTTTCTATTTTTTTTTTTTTTTTTTTTTAGTCCTAAGGCAGCACCGTATAAATTGTGAGAGCTCAAAAAATACTTGTTGAATTAACTAAACATACTGAGATAAAATTATTTGGAGAAATTACTTTTTAATTTATTATGGCATGACAAAAGAGCAAGTTTGGGAAGGCACTTAGATAAAATTAAAATAAGGCAGACAAAATGAGATGAGATTTTGAAAGTTACTGAGAATTTAAGGCTATTGGCATCTTCTATAAAATATGTAGACCATTGTTAACTGTTGAATAGCTATTTTCATCACAAATTAACTGTAAAAATAATGACTGACCTACAAAGGGCAGATTCTTGAATGCAATAAAATTAAGATGTATAGGGAAAGAATTATGGGAAATTACATGGAGATAACATAATTTTTTGAGAAACATGTCATCCTGGATATTCTATAAGGCCAGGAATATCTTGGAGATGGCATCTATGGTAAAATGACTAAACCTGATGATTATCAGGTCTTATTCGATTTGAAGCCATATTATGTTGTTTACCATGATAATGGAGAAAGCAAGAAGTCCACTGACAATATTATCAACATATATGACAAGAAAGGAGAGTACAACCAAAGTCTCAAATAAGTATCTAATCCAATGAGCATATGTCACTTCATCTTCTATGATGGAAGAAATTCAACATCATTAACCTGTCATCTGGCAGCTAACTGGTCTTTGCAAATACAGTCCCATAATGAATTCATATTGGTCCCTGCTATTGGGGAAAATAGGCAATCAGTATTGGCAGTGACCAGGTTAGTCCTGGTTAATGCTATGAGCTGAATGTTTGTGGCCCTCAAGTTCATATACTGAGGCTTTAATCCACAATGTAGTGGTGTTTGGAGGTGGGACCTTTAAAAGATAATTTGATTTGATTGAGGTCATGGGTTTGGAACTCCTGGAATGGGACTGGGCTCATATAAGGGGAATGAAGAGATCAGAAAACTCAGCAATGTGAAGATACAGTGAGAAGAAGGTTGTCTACAAACCAGGAATACTGGAACCCTGACCTCAGACTTCCAGCTTCCAGAACTGTGAGAAATAAATGTTGTTTAAGTCTGATATTTTTCTATAGCAGCCTGAGAAAACTAAAACAGTTAAAGGGGTGCAGGTTGTTTGTTCAATAATATCTCTATCCCTCTCACCATGGTTCCCTTGTTCATTAACCCATTGATTAAACCCTGCGCTAACTGGAAAAGTACTTCCACAAAAGTAGTACATTTACAGAGTAGATTATCTGTCTGCCTGATTGTTAAGGTTCTCTTCCACAATACAGGTCTTTTGTTGAGCAATAATACGAGATAGGATGTCTGTCATGCTCTGGTTCTATTTTTAGAATATCTTCCACATATGGACTAAAAACTCAGCCAGACTATTAGTCATTAACCAGGAATCACTGTAGAACCTGACCTTGGATTATCCTTCCTTCTTTTCAAAGTGAAGAAGTCTTTTCCACTGGGAAGACTTCAGGGTCATGCTGAATGGGGCTGTATACCACAGCAGTCCACTTCAACTTGTGTTAACATATTAAGAAAAGCTAATAAACTAGGCTTGAGTTTTCTTTACACCCAGCCAACTGATCATAGGAAACTCTCCAGAAAGCCATACTAATTAAAAAAGAAGAAGCAAGGTAGCACTAGAAAAGCTGAGGGTGTAATTGGCTCATGTAACTAACTTTTACCTCCTGCATCAGCTTATTACTTTTCCATAGATACTATTTTCATTTGACTACTGTTGTACATATTCAACTTCTGAGACAGAATGAGTGGTAATATACCCAGCTCATGATGGTAGCTTGTCAGTAACTTTGAAGGATCCAAGTTTTATCCTGCTTGTGGTTGAGGAGTTAGTCTCTGAGCTTCATACAGATGCTGGCAGAAGACACAAGAACTTTTGGGCCAGGACTTTACTACTTATGGCACAGTAAGTAGTCTGTTTGTATCAGTTTGATGTTTGCATCAATCCTAAGAAAACAATATAGGGTAGTCCCAAATGTGTGCTGCGCGTATGGTAGATTTTTGTGTGTTAAGGAGGTAAGCAAATGAATCTCTGCCTTCTAAAAAAGAAGCACAATCCTGAGGTACACATGGTACTCCTAGAAGGAAAATATTTATAAATGATGGGGATTGAGTGAGACGTATCAGTTGGTGACACTGGTGGGCAGTATCTCCTATGGGGCCTCTTGTCTAGCTATCAGGGTCTTATGATTTATAGTTCAGTTTGAATAACTGGGCCCAGTACTTGTTGGAGGAACTGCTTGAGGGAAGCCAGTCCAATATGTCCTGTTTGTCTATGACAACAGCTAGGTGGCGTTACTCTACCCCTTTAAATGACTGAGAATGAGGGTAGGGAGCAGATGGGGGTGTTGATAAGTGTTTCGTATGGGAGGCACAAGAGTTCAGGTCATCCCCTGCTGCTTCTGATAGACTTCAAAGTAAGGTTAAAGGGATCGTTGATAAATTCATGGTCAAAGCTACCCAGAAAGGCATGACAGACCCAGCAGTCAGTTCATTTTTTAAGGCACTTGCAACAGTTCTGGAGAGTTGCACCAGGGTGTTAATCTTCTGGAGGAAGACACCAAGATAGTCAATGTCCCTCTCTCTCCCATACTCCACAGGGTATAAAGTGTCCCTTCCCCAGGTCCAGGTTGTTGTTCTCCCTCCCTTGCTGATCAGTGTGTCCCATTTCAGAGTGGTAACTTCATTTGTTCCCAGCCATGCTTTATTTGTACCCAGTCTTTTCATCTAGAAGGGTCAAGTGCAAGACATCAAGGGCACTTTTATAAAACAACTAGAATTAAGCTTGATTCCTATAGTCCGCCTTCTGGGCAGGCTTCCACTCTGACGATGTGCCACCTAGTTTAGCCTGGGATTACTGTTAAAGAAAAGAAAGGCACATCATTCCCAATAATGTTCAAGATGGAATCCTGAAGTTTTACAATAAATCTATTTGACCCCCAGCCACTTTTATCCTGAAAAACACCCAGAAGCAGGTGAAAGAGAATTATCCCTTTCTGGGAATCCTAGAGGCTACATTCAATGACTAAATTGTATAGTAAAAGTGTATGAACTAGGTGGAGAGGAGCTAAGGGAGGTAGTTTTTGTCATAAATGGTACATCATTGTCAAATGGCAAATGGTCTAAAAAGCCAAAGACATGACACAGATTAGTTTCAAGGGCTAATATGGTGTGTCTTGAGTTAGCTGATCAGTAGCCTCAAAAAGTGTCAATGTTGATGAACCAAGCCCAGGCATTTAGGAGAAACTTTAAGAATCATGGTCCCCAGGCCACCCTTTATCCAGGAGGCCCAGCTTCCCTGTGGTAGCCACCTAAGGTGGGCTGGAGCCACTGCCCAACCCTATCCACTTCTACCCTAGGCCTCAGTTTCCCCTTTCCTCACACAGGGCACTAATAACAAGGAGCTAGCCTTGCCCACTCCCACCCTTCTGCTCCTTCCCACCCCCTAAGGTTCTGGTTCCATCTTTCCTCTGTTCACAAACTACCTCTGGATAGTTGTGTTGGTTTTGTTCAATGTTTCCATTCTTAGACATCCGTCATTGCTGCTGTGACCAGCGCCAAATGTTCATCCTCATTGCCTCCTCCTGTTCTGCCCACATCCCCCTCCTCCAAGATGCTCTTAGGGGAAGGGGCCTGGGGCAGAGCAGGCTGGGTTACCGACCACCCCAGTCCCAGGGAAGGTAGGGGCCTTGCCCCTAGGATGCTGCAGCAGAGTGAGGAGTTGGGGGGGGGCTGTATTGACCGACAAGCGTGTAGGGGCCACCTTTCCCCCTGTTCTGCCGAGGAGGAGGTAGCCATTATTTGTCCCAGCCTGCCCCCCCCCCCAATCTGGTTTCCTATTTGCAGTTACTTGAATAAAAAAAATATCCTTTTCTGGGAAAAAAAAAAAAAGAATCACGGTCCCCATTGAGCCAATGACTTAGTTTCATGTGGAGAAGGTGGGGATAAAATTTCCCCCAAGAGGATAATTGCCATTTTTCATGTAAAACTGAGATACCACTGGGGCCAGGAAGGATCTGTTCTTTCATATGACATTCCCTTTTGAAAAACAAAGCTTTCTGAGCCTTTCCCACTCTGTTAGTCATTGAGTCTGAATTAACCCACACAAAAATGGGATGTCAAGTCACAGAGTCATAAGACCTCCATGGGCAAGATATTAAATTTTGACAACTCATCAGAAAGCTAATAGCTGCTTTTCCAAAGGTGTACATTTAGTAGACATGTCAGGGGGGCCACAGTTTAAAACCCCAAGGACTGTCTCCACATGGAGGCTACCTCTCTTTACAAGTGGCAGTGAGATTTGTCCTACTACTACTTCTCTCCTGAGCTCTTCCCAAATTGGGATAACTTCCTTTGGCTCTTATATGACAACGAAGTGCCAGCATATAACACATCAATCTACACAAGCAAAAAACAATACTTTGAATTGGCCAAAGGACCCCACTTGACAGATCTTGTTAGCTTATCTCCTCCATTGTGACTGCTGCACAAAATCCATCAGTGGGATCCTGGCACCCTTTCTTTCCTGCGTCTATATGGGTGGGAGACAGCTCTCATTTGTCACAGAGTCTTAGCCGTAGAAGATGGAGTCCTTCTTCTCTCTGATGTTCCCCAGCATACTCAGGAAATAGCTGAGGCTGGAGTCTAGTGAAAGTGACAGAATGAGGGAACAGGGCTGGAGATAGATGGAAAGAGAGAGAGAAAGAAAGAGGGAGAGAGAGAGAGAGAGAGAGAGAGAGAGAGAGAGAGAGAGAGAGACTCCATGCCAGTAAGCAGGGCATATTTATTCTCAGTGCCGGTAAGCAAGGTACTTCTGGTTTTGAGTGACTATATCATGGCTCAACCAAATGAATTTCTTTTTCTTTTTTATTTGAGAGAGAGAGAGAGAGAGAGAGAGAGAGAGAGAGAGAGAGAACAAGTTGGGGAGAGGAGCAGAGGGAGAGAGAGAAAACAATCTTAAGCAGGTTCCACACTCAGTGTGGATCCTGAATAGGGGCTGGATCCTGTGACTCTGGAATCATGACCTGAGCTAAAATCAAGAGTCAGAGGCTCAACCTACTGAGCCACACAGGCGCCCCTCAACCAAGTGAATTTCTAACACTTTTGTTCCACCCATAGCTCTAAATTAGAGACTTCTTCACTCTTCCTCCTCCTGCCTGGAGGAGTGCGAACAAAAACAAGTGCATGATTGAGACAACTTGTTTCTTTCCTACATACTGGCGCTCAGGCTCCTGGAAAGGTAAGACAGTAGTGGACCCTTACTCTCCCATCTCGCCCACCACTTGGGTGAGAGCATTTGCTTCTAGACCCTGGGGAGGCTTTTCAGATCCCCTAACTCAGTCCACAAACAACACTTTCCTCTTCCAGAAAGCCATGTCTCTGTAAGCATTCTATTTTTGTCACCAAAACTGTCACAAACCTTGAAGGGTCTGAGATTTTACTCCTCTGACAAGTTAACAAGTTAGCCTGCTACAGTTCCACAGATGCTGGCAGAAAACACACAATTCCTGAGGTACAGACAAAGGACTTCATTACTCATGACACAGTAGACAGACAAAGCTTCATGTCTACATTGGCTCCTTTGTCCCCAAAGTCCCAGAGGGCCCAGGTGATGCTGCACACACAGTGGATTTGTGTCACAGCTGAGAAGTCCTGCATTTAGGAAACCTCAGTCCTTTACAGGGGCTATTAGCAAATCGGCCCAACCTTTGCACAGACAAGACACATAATCTCTAATTTCCCAGGCTGTTTTCTATGCAAATGTCCCTAAAAAGATAGTTCGGGACATAGACTTGAAAACTGGATGTGCGGAAACATGATACTCCCATGGAAAACTGTCTTCCAACATATTTTTACCTGATGTTACATGTTTAAGAAGTCAGTCTCCACCACAGTCCAGTAGTTAATCAATCCATTAGCTATTTCCCAGAAGGCCAAAAAACATTTGACAAAGATGAAATGGCTTTGTTCCAAAACCCTAAAGAATTCTGCTGTGATTCTTCTGTATGTGCTTTTTGAGAGCCCCATCTAATCTGCCTTAGATGCTGACATAGGCAGAGTAATCCCCCCAAAAAGATGCTCACATCCTAATCACTAGAACCTGTGAATATTAATCTTTATGGCAAATGGGAATTAAGGTTGCAGATGGAATCAAGATTGCTTATCAGCTGACCTCTGTACCCACGTTTCCTGCTTCTTTAGTGTCTGATCTTTGCAGGGCATTGTGGCATAAAAGAAAAAATAGAGGCTTTGGATCAGACAAAATAGGGTTTAGAATTCTGATCCTATAGCTTGGACAGGCTATTTAGCCAAAATCTCAACTTACTTGTGAGTATAATAAGGATGAGAAGAACTACATTATGGAAATGTGGTATTTAAATGAGATAATATCACCAGAGAAGATACTCAAGAGATGTTAATTTCCAATGCCTTACTGTTTTTTCCCCCAATGTCTTATGTTTAGCGAGTACTAGGTAATCAAGGTACCTTAACTCAGATAACATACTACGTGTATTAGTTTGGTAGGTCCAATGTAACAGGGTACCACAAACTAAGTGGCTACATCAAGAGAAATGTATTGTCTCACGGTTTGAGAGGCTAAAAGTCCAAAATCACAGCATCAGCAGAGTTGGTTCCTTCTGAAGACTGTGTGGAGGATCTGTTCCATGCCTCTTGCCCATCTTCTAGTGATTTTCTGGCAATCTGTGTCATTCCTTGGCTTATAAAAGCATCATCCTAACCTCTGACTTCATCTACAACTGTTATTCTCATGTGTATGTCTGTATACAATGTTCCCTTTTTGATAACAGCATCAGTCACATTGGAGTAGGGCCTACCCTACTCCAGTATGACTTCATCTTAATAATTACATCTATAATAATCCTAATTCCAAAAAAGTATTTGGAGATACTGGGAGGTTAGAACTCCAAATGTATGAATTTTGAGAGGACACTTTTCAATCCACAATGGTATTCTAAGCCATCTCCACTACTAACAGCTTTTTGTAAAACTAGGAATTTAATGTTAATAATTGTCAATCCCGATATCATTTTCTTCTACTAAAGAGTGCAGGTTTGTCAGATTGTCAGGTAATAATGTCTACTATAATAATCTACACAAAACATTTAATGAAAGCAATTACTGAAACATTTCTTTGGTTAAACATCATATAATTGTGTTCCCACAACATGGCACTATAACCAGAGAAGGTCAAATTATTGTCAATGAAAGAACCTCTGTAATTCAGGAAGCTTTACTATTTATTATTATCAGACTAAGTCAAACTACATTGTTTGATTTTCATATTATAATACCATATTTTTCATGGGCTCTGATTAACAGTGATAAATAGTACACACATTATGTATTGATTACCACTTTTAAAGCCACTTTGTACGCAGCCTCCGTTTAAGATTAGTATTGGAGTGGCACCTGGGTGGCTCAGTGAGTTAAGCGTTGGACTTAGGCTCAGGTCATGATCTTGCAGTTCACGAGTTTGATCACTATGTGGGGCTATGTGCTGACAGCTGGGAGCCTGGAGCTTGCTTTGGCTTCTGTGTCTCCCTCTCTCTCTGCCCCTCCCCCACTCATATTCTCTCTCTCTCTCTCTCTCTCTCTCTCTTCTCTCTCTCTCTCTCTCTCTCTCTCTCTCTCTCTCTCTCTTCTCTCTCTCTCTCTCTCTCTCTCTCTCTCTCTCAAAAACAAATAAACTTTAAAAAATTAAAAAAAACATGTTAGTATTGGAGAGAGCACAGCCTTGGGTTTGAAGAGAACTCTGGCAAGAATGGTGTTCTAGGGATCCCTACAGCCAGTGTAGGATCCATATGATTCTGTCTCTCACTTCTTTTTTGCCTTAGTCATTTGTTTAAAAAATGCATTAGGAAACTACTATGTGTAAAACACAATGCTGTACTAAGTGCTAGAAAGCCTTACTACTAAGGACCTCACAGTTAAGTAAGGGGAAACACAGTCGTAAATCAATAATCAAAATATAATGTGGTACTTCCATCTCTGATCAAAATAAAGTAACAGGAATTTAGCCTCCTGCTGAAATAACTCTAAAAGGCACATTTCTATAAATCAATGATTATTAAGACATTAGACATCAAGTAACAAAAGACAGTGATTTCTGAGACATGAGCAAAAACTAGGTAAGCCATAAGATTGCCCCAGCTTGGAGCACCTTGGTTGCTCAGTCAGTTAAGCTTCCAGCTTTTGATCTCAGCTCAGGTCTTGATCTCAGGGTCCTGTGCTAAAGTCTGGTATTGTGTTTTCTGCTGGGCTCCTCACTGGGTGTGGAACCTACTTCCAGAAAACAAAAACAAAAACAAAAACAAAAACAAAAACAAAAACAAACAAAAAACAACAAAAAGAAAGATTGCCCAGCTTACTGCCTGGAGAGAGTTTCCAGGCCATGGTGCAGAGAAGAGGAACCCAGCTGGAGCTCAGTGGATCTTCTGAAGTGAGGAGGGGGAGCTGAGAGTTCTCATGGTAGACTACAGGAAAGAAGAAACCTATACAGAGAGGGCGCTAGAGACCCAAAACAGTCCCCCCTCCAATCTTTAGCTGAAGACTGATCATCACTGTTAAATGAGGGAACTTTCGAAGGTCAAGGAAAGAACAACCTGAAAAGATGAGAAGGAATAACACTTGAAGCTCACATAGGTCTGAGAATAATATGTTTTCCCAGCAGCCAGAGTGGAAAACCTCATAATTCACACAACATCAGGCTAACTACTCATAGTGGACCAAAATTAGCCCTAGACTAAAGATTGCTCTGGTCTAGCTTAACAAAGCTTAAAACTAAGTCCCAAAAGGGTCAAAATCTTTCCAAGTAATTTAATTGTATCTCAGAACAAAGCTCAAGAATATTTATAGCAATACAAAAATATCCATACCTAACAAGATTAAATTCACAATGTCTGGCATCCAGTCAAATATTATCAGGCATGCAAAGAAGCCAGAAAGTATGACCCATAGGAGAAAAATAATATGACTTGGGTTGAGATATCAGGGATATTCATAAGAAATTATGGGAGTACAGAGGAAAGGACAACGGACTCTGCTTGGTTAATATGGGTGAGGTAGGCTTCCCGGTGGAGGAGAGAGCAAATGTGAAAATTAAAGAATGAGCAGGTGTTATCCCGCTGAAGACAAAAAGCATTTGTGACAGAGGCCACTGATGTGCCACAGCCTAGAGGCATGTAATTACAGATTTTCTATGACCAAACAACATATAAGTGGGTCAGTGTGGCTAAAGGCAGGGAGAGGCACGAGAAGATTCAGGAGAGCTGTGTGCAAATCTGGACTTAGGGTGCATCCTGTTTGGCAAACTTTTTCTGTCAAGGTCCAGACAGTAAATATTTTAGGCTTTACAGATCACACAGAGTCTTACTGTACACTCTTTTTTTGTGACCCCTGGGCCATAAATTGTAGATCCCTGCAGTGGATGACGGGGCAGGATTGAATGTTTTTCAAAAGAGAAAGAGCTATTAGGTTTGTATTTCAGAGAGATCATTTTGCCAGAAGTGTGGGAAATGCATGTGAGGGGGTAAGGTAGGGACGCTGTTGACAGAACAATTGTGTTAGCTCAATGGAGAGATAATAGGGAGGGTAGGGGCCCCGGCTTTATGAGCCCGAAACCCTGAAGTGAAGTCTGGGTCGCATTATAGATTTGGAAGTTACCAGCGTATATCTCAGTTTAAATCGCAAGGATGAATAAGATCGCGCCAGAAGAGCAGGCTGAGGGAGGAGAGATTTGATTGAAAGACTAATATGTGCTAGACACACTTACTTGTTAATTCATTCATCCTTAATATTACCCCATATAGATTTTACTACTCCCATTTTACAGATGATGAACCTGAAGCTCTGAGGTGTTAGGCAGCTTACTCAGAGCTACTAGGTAGGAAGAAAGACAGAATATAAAACCAGTCCATTTGGTTCTAAAGCTCTTATTCTGTTCTCCATTGCACACTGCACTTGGCTCTTCTTAGGACATCATGCTGGTGGCCTTCAGCTGCCACTGTGGTCTCTGGTCACACTGCTCCCTCCTCACTACATATGTGTCACAGCACTTTCTCTTCAAACTATTCGCCAGTGGTCCAGGTACCCAAGAGCTGGCCACGGTGTTCACAAAGGAAAGGGACCCTGTGTGGCTGCGGCCAAGCGCTTATGGTGTGGCACTTTCCAAGAGAACACACCTTCTCTCTCCGCAACTAACTGTGGCTCCAAGCCCTTAAATTTAAACCAACCCCACTGCCCTAACCACTAATCCCTTAAAACTTAAAAATTCAGATAGTTCATACGCACAAAATTCACATGATCCCTGAGACACTCTCCTGTAGTGAGGAATTTCTAAAAGTCAGTGCTAGCACTGCAACTGTTCACAAAGAGAAACTGGCCAATATTCATAATTCTTCAAACATATGGTAAGGCAGAGCATATTTTAAATATCAAGAACATTTACTCGAGACCTTCCCAAATGGTTTCAAAATTTTATTTGGGGTTTGGACATGGATCAAAACATGTATTTACCTGACAGAGCATGGCCGGGCGGAGCCTTCCGGGGTGCGTATGTTTTTCATGCCATGATATTAAATATACGTATTAATTAAATTTTCCCTCCAGTCTTGCACCAGGACTGGGAACGGCTTTGAGAGCTAGGCAGTACTTCGCTAAAGTAACTCTAACATACTTCTCTTCACACGAGTTTCCCCTTTTTATTTGTTCAGCATGAAAAACAAACAGTGAGCATATGGAAGGATAACAGGGAGTGCTGAAAACTTTGAAAAATATTTTGTGCAGGTTTAATTTTGGTTACACAGGACTTAATGTTTTGAAGGATTTAGCGCAAATTTCTCCTCTTTCCCAGGGAATTTGCCGATATGAAAAACAGAATCGCGTTTGCCCTTGAACGCACGGGAGCTTTGGGAAGAAGGAGGCAGAGCACTGTGGACTGTAGCACAGATCCATTTCACTCACCGGAGGCTGAGAACCTCAGAGGAGGGCGTGCGTCACGGCCTCATACCAATACTCTAAGAAAACTCGAAAAGACCCCACGTCTTTCATTTTTCCAACATTTTACTCTCATTCGAGCAGATCCGTTCTTTTAAAACTAGAAGTTGCATAAAAATACTGCAGAGAAATGCTTTTTTAATTTATTGGATTGAATCTTTATGCCCAAAATCTTCAGGACCACGAATCATGAAACAATGACTTTATATAAATGTGATGGGACTAGGACATCAGCTTAACCACAGAATATTTGCAATGCCTCGGTTGCTTTAAAAGGACTCAGGTCTAATTTTCTGAATTCCTGGCTTCTCCCCATCCCTGTTTCCCCCATATGTCCTCCACAGTTTCTTTCACATCATCTCTTTGTTTCCACTGAGCTATCTTTCTCTGCCCAAAGCATCTAAAATTCCACTTTTCATGAGAAATCTACTTTGATTACAGGGCAGGAGGGGGTAGACAGAGATGGAAAAATGAAAATGTTCTCTCCTTTTTCTAGCAGAGTCACAAACATCTGACCATTCTTTGGCTTTAATTTCAAATAAAATGAAATGTAAATCATCCTTAGACAAACACCTTATTATGCCTTGTTACACCTCTTCATACTTTTCTAGGAATGTGGCTTATTGATAAATATTTCCGTAATATTAAATCCATGGATGAATTCATTCCTTTTCATTAAAGGATCCCAAAGAGAGCGAGGTTTTCTTCTATATGAAGTAAAATTATATTTGTTACATGTGGATACATATATTCGTATATAAATGTGTGTGTATATATATAAACATATTTATTATTTTCTTGGTTTTAAATGCAACACTTAAAAAAAATTCCTTTTTTAACAGCAAAAATAATAACATATTTTGTCTTTAGAACTGTATTGTTTCTGTGAAACATGAGATCTCTTGTGGATTTGTAAGCTTTGAGAAATATGAATATAATAAAAGAGGCCAATGTCACTGACATATCGTGAACACCCACCACTTGTTTTTTAAATAGTAAATGCAAAACACATTCTAATTAGTAGCTCTAATCCTGTTGCTTGAAAGATTTATCATGTTGACTCTATTGCAAGTGTACCACCTTATAGATCAGAAATTTCTAGTGAAATGAAGATCTGCTTTACAAATAAAAGAAGATATGGCTGCATATAAATCTGGGTGTGTGCATAATTGAAAGAGCTATAGACACAAAAATGGGGAGGGAACGAGCAATTCCTGGAATTGATGCCCATTGAATCCCTGCCCATTTCTAAAAAAGAACCTTGAAAAAAAACATATCCTGGCAAAATATTGGTTTCCATTACTTTTCATTTTCTCTTGCCAGGATCAGAACCAGATGTTCTGTAATATAGCAAAGTCTGTTCTATTGGCATTTTTGGTTGTATTAACTTCAGGAACTACTGGAAATTTTATGTGAGAAGATTCACAGGTGATTAGCATCCAAATTTCCTGAGACTTCAGAGGTTTTGATGGGGTTGGAGAAGAGATGGCATACAGTGAAAGTGTCCAAATATCCTGTGTTCTCTTCTTGATATGCTCATATTCATAATGAAATACATATGCTCATGTAACTTATCTTACAACATATGGTACAATATAATTGAAGAAACTCTATGCAATTATTTCACCCCTCCAAAAAAAGAAAACAGTTCTACATTACTAATAAAAACTAGTCAAGGCTTGGAGTGTCTGCTAGAGATACAGATTTTAAATATAGCCTACCCAAATATCCCACAAGTTTAAGTGAAAATAAGAATGGAACATTGTACAACTAGGTTGCAATTTGGGGTACTGTCATTTACTCTTTTTCCCCTCTCTCACTTCTAACCTACTATAAACTGACCTAAGTGATTTCAAAACTGACAGCTCAAGCATGTAGAGCTTGAAGTTATGTGGCAAATCGTACTTAAAATAAGATCTATGACTTTCATCCTCTGCAAATTTTGTTAAATCAGTTAATGGGCGGGGGCGGGGGGTATCTCTTAAAATGCAATGCCATATTTAAAAGCATTCCTCCCACTCTCCCCACATACACTACATTTGAAGAGCTGGTCAAAGTGCTTGCATTTAAGAGCATTTCTAGTACTAAATTCTGGCCGTAGTACCATAGTTTGTCTGTCATGAGAAGCTTGCCACCCCTGGAGGTTCTATCATTATGGCCAACCTAGTTGACATAGCATTGACCATGTGAGTGAGTTTCAGTTGGGTATGCTTCTGTTTTTAATTTTACAATGGCTATTAGGTGAGGCAGTGAAAAGCATGCGCATTGGTAAGGTAAAACAGCATAATATAGATGATAATATTTTGCTTTGGTGAAATATTCTTTCTGAAGAAGCTCCCAATTCTTCATTTGATTTACTGCCTCAGTGGTGGTGTGGAAACAAATGTGATGAGACTGAGCAGGCCTCTATAAGAGTGGGAGGGAACGTGGTCACGGAAGTGTCAAACTTTCTATCTCCACCCCATCCCACACACATGCACACACACAAAAGGCTTTATGATAGAATTTCCAGCATAATATTTCATATCCTGTGGGAAGAATGAGGATCAGAAAGGTTATCAATAAAACCAGGCAGGCTATGACCAGATGTTCACAGAATCCCTAATCACAAGGCTACCGGGCTGATCTGGAATCCCGACATTTCCAAAGGTCCCTTTAGTAGTGTTTCTGTGGATGAGTCGACTAGAAATATTAGGTCACACTTTCCCCAAACATATTACAACCATGATCTATCAAAAGACTAAGGAATGCAAATTATCCTTATATAGATTTTTTTCCATGATATATTCCAGTGAACAATACCTTAGCTACTAGTTGAAACTTTAGCAGGAATTACTTGGTAACCCACTGAAAGAAAAAGGGAAACACACACATGAGATTCTGGGGCTGGAGCAATGGAATTTAGGACACAGGATCATAGGATGGAAAAAGCCGATGAGGTACAGGGTAAGGTGTCAATGATAGGTCTCAGTCTTTTTCACAATTTTCCCTCAAATTGGCTTTGACAATGAGAGTCAAAATTACATCAGATACTATTCTAGCTTGACAGTGTCGTGGACATTACTTTGTTTTTCTCCATCCACACTGCCCAGAGATGGATTTAACTGTGTATTATCATTCTAATTCCTAAAATGGTAAATCACTTTGGAAAGAAGCTGGCTCCCTTCCAAAAGGTGGGTTTTGGAATCTCTGGAAGCATCAAGAGACATTTTTCTTAGAAGTTTGGCAAAGTGCCCCATTGCCTGGAGAAAGGGTTTGTTATCATATTTGCCAGAGTATAAAATATAATTACCCCCTTTGAACTAATATGCTTCAAGCTGATCCCAGATAGCTAATCAGAGTTGATCTCAGTTACTATCCCCCACTTCCCAAATAAAAGTAACTATCAGGCCTTGATACCAAGGGACTTATGTGTAGCTTTCTGGACTATCTGACATGCCTCTGGGCCAATGAAAGCATGTATAAAAAGACCTGGCCTAGAGAAAAGCAGGAGGGCAATACTTAAATGTATGAAAATTTAAACAGAAATATTTCAAATGCTGGTGTGTCTTATAGTCAACAGAAAAGATGATCAGACCATTTGTGTTCTGAAGGCCTAAAAGAAAATTAGTCCATCCTCTGTAGGTGTGAGCCCTACAAAGGGAAAGTAGTGGTGGTTCTGGTTCAGAAAAACTGTAAACACTGTAACAAATCATGTCCTCATGCTAACTGGCCACCCTGGCAGACAGTTGGGCTTAGGATATAAAGAGTTGAGCACTAACTATTGAAACCTATGAGCTGCCCAAGATGAGTCAAGTGATTATGATTATCCTCCCTCCCTGTGGAACCACTGCAGAGGGCCTAACTATGTGGATTAGGGGAGCATCATCACTGGGCAGACTGGTATCAGCTGTCAAAGGTGACGCCACATGATAACACAAAGCAAGAGCAGCAGCGGTCCAGTGAGACTACGTTCCCCCCTCCCACTGCTTTGTACTGCATCTGCCCTGAGGTTAACAGATCTACTGGAAGAGAGAAACAGATACTTTCCGGCTGATATGATTCATTAAGTATGAGAGTAAATAAATGGAAAAATAAGTATTATAAATAATTGGAAATTTATATTGACTATATTCATCAGAAACCCTCTCAACACTCAGATTATAAAAGAGAAAATTTAGGTTTAGAGGAACAATGATCAGGGCTAGAGGTGTTGTTCTAAATGTTATGCAGCAATTTAGTCCCATGCAAGAAAGGAGAAGCCATTTCTGATGTCTCTTCCAGGGCTCTATTCATTACACCAGGCAACATTTGCTGAAGTCCCACAGCCTTGCTACTGCCCTTTGATGATTGCCTACTTAATTCACTTATCATACATTCATCCACTTATTCAATCAACAAATATTTACTGAACAACTGTTATGTGCCAAACATTCTCCTAAATGCCAGGAAAGCAGAAGGGAAAAATACAAATTCCCTATCCTTGTAGAGCTTTTTTTAAAGTTTATTTATTTTAAGAGAAAGAGAAAGCACGAGTAGGGGAGGTGCAGAGAGAGAAAGAGAGAAGAGAGAGAATCTCAAGCAGGCTTTACACTGTCAGCACAGTCTGACATGGGGCTCAATCTTATGAACCATGAGATCATGACCGGAGTCCAAATCAAGAGTCAGATGCTTAACAACCTGAGCCACCCAGGTGCCACTGTAGAACTCTATTTTAATGAATTTTTTTAAATTTATTTTCACATTCAGAGAAATAAAAACTATGTTGAAACCTGTGACAAATAGAACATCTCAAAACCTCAAAATCATCCTCAATAACTGCGCATAGTCAATGAATTCCAACTCCTAGACATTGTTTGATTAAATACTCCACCCCTATGTATCAATAGACTCATCATGACTTACAGTGGATTAGAGATCATTTATGGACTAACAGATAGTCAGGTAAAGGTTAACTAAGCAAAATTAATGTGGGCAAAGCTTGCTTTTAGTACTCATCATTTGTCTTCTCTATGCTCTGATTTTTTTTCTCCAAGAGTGGCATCATCTTTTTACCCTGGTGATATAGCTTCGCTCCCCAATCTTTCCCTTTCTACTTTTTCTCATACCTACATTCCCTTAAGACCAAGATGTAAATACATGGTGATGGCTTTAAGTGCTTTAACCCAGGTGCTTTAGCAGAAATCAGAATTAGGATGAACAAATCCCTAGAAGAATTTAAATCCAACTAGTACTAAAGCTAGACGGTCAAGCATTGATTGGCAGGGGGTAGAGCATAGGAAACCATTTCAACAGTATTTGATTTTTGTAGGCATCTGTGAGTCTCTGAGTTTGGGATCACAATCACTGATGCCATTTTGGCTATTATTATAATGATTTTTATTATGTTAAGTTATGAAATATAAACTTACATTAATAAGTTGGACATATTTTAAGATATTAATTCTTATAATATTTGCTATTGCTTATTAACAAATCATTAGTTGATACTTGCTCGTAGATTTAGAAATTATCAACAACATAGTCATGTAATTTTGCTATTCATGTAATTTTGCACAGCTCAAATACAGGACTCATAGGCATTACATTCTTCTAAAAAATCAAAACATGGACATAATTATATTGATCTTGGATTTGATCCTACATGTAGATCTTCACAAATTCCAACTTAAAAAAAACCTAGAGACAATAAAAAAAGGAATGCTCATAAACATTAATACTAAAGAAAAGAAGATAAACATATGCCAGAAGAAAGGAATCCCAAGTGTAAGGCAGATGAAGTTTGATTTAGAAAATGCTTCTCCAGGCTTTGTCTTTGAGTGGACTACGTGAAAACAATTAAGAAGATATATTGTATTTCCCATTACCTCAGAGCCCACAGCCTATGCCAACTCAAGCCTGCTCACAAGGTGCTACTTTTTTTTTTAATTTTTTTTTTCAACGTTTATTTATTTTTGGGACAGAGAGAGACAGAGCATGAACGGGGGAGGGGCAGAGAGAGAGGCAGACACAGAATCGGAAACAGGCTCCAGGCTCTGAGCCATCAGCCCAGAGCCGGACGCGGGGCTCGAACTCACCGACCGCGAGATGGTGACCTGGCTGAAGTCGGACGCTTAACCGACTGCGCCACCCAGGCGCCCCTAGGTGCTACTTTTGAGAGAAAGACTGTCCCTTTCCTGTTTCTTCAATCTCAGAAATTTACATGCATTCAGATTTAGAAAATTACAAAAGCCAAGAGAGTGATAAATTGACAATAAGCATGGTTTGCAGCTTAAGAGGTATAGTTTCTATGACCAAAGTACATTAGGTCAAACAGAGATAAAAAGGAGCCCCAGGGCAGTGCCAGCTTAGTAGTGTAGCATTTTAAATGCTCCATTGGTTAGGAAATAATATATTAACATCTGCTAAAAGTAAAGAATCAGGTAGGTGCTGTTCAACTTGAATCCCAGCTAAGAAAAATAATAAGATAGTATCAGTCATCTCTCAGCCTCAGGTAACCCTCACTCATGTCATTAGTAAATATTAAGTCTGGAAACACATTGCCTCATTTGAGTAAAATCAAAGTAAAAAAATACGCACACACACAGAGATATATTATATATAACATATATAATATCTTTATATATATAATATATAAAATATAATTTTATATAATACCTATTATATATACATAATATATATATTTTTAAAAGGTATTTAAATAATGGACTAATAAACAATGGACTAAGAAACTGAAATCTCAAAAAATAGATTTATATTGAAAATTAGAGGGGTGTCTGAGTGGCTCAGTTAAGCATCTGACTTCGGTTCAGGTCATGGTCTCATGTTTTGTGTGTTCAAGCCCCTCTTCTGGCTCTGTGCTGACAGCTCAGAGCCTGGAGCATACTTCAGATTCTGTGCCTCCCTCTCTCTCTGCCACTGCCCTGCTTGCCCTCTGTCTCTCTCTATCTCTCTCAAAAATAAAAAAATCATTACAAATTTTTTCAAAAAAACAAAAATTAGAAAAAAAAGTTTCAAAAATAATTGGCACACTCAACAAAATTTAAGAAGATATAGCCACTATAATTCTATTAAAAGGTTGAGACAAAATCCAAAATAAAAAGTCAATAGGATGGACTACAAATAGATGTAAATAGAAAACAACTCCAGGAAACAAATATGCAATAACTGGAGGTATTAAAATATAGAAATGATAAATAAGAAAATGTAATTTGTCATTTGACATCCATATTTGTAAATTACATCTCAGAGAAGAAAGAAAGAAAGAAAGAAAGAAAGAAAGAAAGAAAGAAAAAAAAGTCTTACATCTCAGAACAAGAAGGTAAAAATGTTAAAAGCAAGTACTGAGAAAGTGAAAGACTTGAAAAACAGAGAAAAAGAATGTAAGTATAAGTACTCCACTTGAAGAAGAAGCAACAACCTTTGGTCACAAAGACATAACTAGAGAAAGTATTCTGAACTAAAAAAGACTCATGTTAGCAATTGTGTAGGTTGCCCACACTTAATGTTAAATGACTGGGAGAAACGAATGTCATTAAACATTTCCAGAAGAAATATTTGAAATACAAAGATTGTGAAAATTTCTTCAAGCATTATGAATATATCACAATGGCATGTAGTTTTCCTTCATGATATTAATAAGGATAATGTAACTATATGCAGAGAAACTTTTGTAGATTAAGATGATAAAAATTTCATTTTCATATTTGAAGAAAATATATTCTCAGGTATGCAAGAACGTGGAAGATACAATGCCTTCTATATAATATGTAATTAAAGACTTTTGAAAAAACAGAGATAAGGTAAAATAAAAAATGAAAAACTTAAAAACATGCAATAAGTAATGAGAAAGCTAAACATAGATTCATTTTTAATAATTATTTTATACATGACTTTAAAATTAAATGTCACAATATCAAAATTGTTCAGAAAGCAGTGAGTATAATGTGTAAATTTTAATGAATAACAATCTTATTCTAATACTGGTATATGCACACAAAGAGAAGTGCATGACTCTAAATTCAGATAAAAGCAAAATTGTGTTTCATTATGTATCTTAAAAAGAAATTAAAAATACCTTAAGAGGCATTAAAAGTTATCATTTTTTATGTTAGATTGAATGGAAAATTACAGTTAATATTTTTATTAATATTAATAAACCGCTAACAGACACATAATTTATGCCTTTTAAAATAATAGAATTTTAAATAAATGCATAAAAAACAATCTATTTACAAAGATAAACATACATTAATCAGCAAAATTTAAAAATATAGTGTATACAATGACAAAGTATGGTAAATGTCAATAATAATGATAAATATAGACCAATTGTATTTTGTATGAAAGAATAAAGATCTTTAGATGAGTTTGATAAATCAGAGGTAATGCATCTTAATGCTATGTGTTTAAGAGATTCACCTATTCTTAGTGAAATAAAAAGATTAAAAGTTAAAAAATCAGCAAGACATTATACAAATACATATATAAAATAAAAGGAGATCGTAAGAATAATTGAAAGAAAATACTAAAACAAAGACTATTTCATTAAACTGCAAAGTGAAGACAGAACTGCTAAATATGTGAATTAGCTCAACAAGAAATATACAGGTATAGGAATAACAGTATAAAACTATATGTCATGAAAGAAGACACTATTAGAAATTTCTACCATATCCCGGAAGAAAGGCTCAGTAATGTATTTTCATTATCAAACTCTCATATCAAACTCTCAAAATTAATTTTTGTATTTAATAAATGTATCAGTTAAAATCCCCAATTCTTGAAACTTAAAATGACTCCATCATTCATCAATAAGCAGAACAGTATGTATTTTTTAGGAAAGGTAACTAATGAAGCAAGACTTAACTAAATATTAAAAGATACTAAAAACAACTATATTGAAAATAGAATAAAAATAAAACAGGACAGATTAGTTAAAAAGAAGAGAAATTTTGTAAAAAATCCCATCAAAGGTCCATACTATATACTAAATATATATAAAATGGCATTTTAAGTTAGCAGATGATAAATGGATTTTTTTAACAAATGAATCTAAGATAATTGGTTAAGTATTTTAAGTAAATCCATATTAATTATTGGATAACAAAATAGGTAAAATGGACTTCCAGGGAAGTTGGAAGAGCAGGAAGATGCTAAATTCACCTTATCCCATGAATACACCTAGATAACACCTATGTCCAACCCAGAAAATGACCCTAAGAATGGCAGAACAGACTCTCCACAGCTAAATGCAGAGAAAAAGCCATATTGAGGAGGGTAGAAAGGGTGGAGACGTGGTACTGAGCTTAATGGGCTCTTGGACTGTCCTTGGGAGGGAGGAAGGTCTTGGGGGGTAGAGAAGGTGCTTGCCAAGCACCCTAGGAACAGGGACCCCACACAGGTAAAATGAATCCTGGTAACATTCAGCTTTGAAAACCAAAGGGGCCTAATTTTGTATGTTCTTAGAATCAGCAGGGCTTAACACCTAAAACTTTAATAATCAGTAGGTTCAGCTGCCTCAGTCAGAAGAGCATGTGACTCTTGATCTCAGGGATGTGAGGTCAAGCCCCACATTGGGTGTAGAGATAACAAAAAAATTAAATTAAAAAAAAATCAGCAGGCTCAGCTCTGAGACAGCCAGGAGGGCAAGAGGAAAATGAGTGCCTGCCCTTAAAGGGACAACATGACAAACAGTGATGCAGAGATACAACATAGAAGCAGCAGTTTGAAAATTGCTCGGGGTATATGGAAAAAAGACTTATTTAGTAATCCATAGCATATGCTAAAAGGAGAGGGATTGTTAGATTTCTCAGGAAGCAAAGGAGCTGGAGGGTGCCATTTACTCCCCATCCCCCAACCTAGACCCAGAGACACCTGTGGGAACCGACACAATACCAGCACTCTCCAACTAACTTGCTGACAATACCCCCCCCATTCTCCTGTGCACACACACCCTCTAGCCCTGTGGCAGCAGTGTTCTAAAGTGGCTCCAGGTCCCCTCCTACAACAGACCTGTGAAAACCTTGATAATACCACATGCCCCAATCCCATATTCACCTGTGGACCTCCCCTTCCAATCCGCCCTGGGCAGAAGTCCGTCCAAAGTGGTGCTTGAAGCATAGCAGTGTGCAAGCAGCCCCATCAGGGGCCAGCACCACTCCAAAGTGACTCCTGCCCTAGGGAGAATGGAAGACAACCACACACACCAATCTAACTGTGGCCCCAGCAGGGGGCTGGAGGCAGAGTGTTGGTTTCACTGCAGATCTTACCCATCAATGAAAGCTTTGCAGGGTACAACACAGGGAAAGCACCATGCAATTCAACACTGATGCATCTCTGGCAAACACTTTGTCTGACTCAATTCAAACCCAAAGCAGCCCCACACTTGCTCATTAACAACACAGGGAGCAAACACTGCCCACAACAGGCAAAGAGAGCCATTGAAGATGACTGGACTGAAGGAAAAAGTGGCTCAGCCACAATAATAGGAGAATGCAACACACACAGGAGACACCTCTGAAGTGCCACTTTCTGGTGAACAAGGGACACTGCACTACAGAGCACTACAGGATGTCTTCTTCATAAGGCCACTACTTTCTTTTGTTGTTTTTTGTTTTGTTTTTTTTTTTTAAATAGTCTTTTATTATTTTTTTTCAACTTTTTTATTTATTTTTGGGACAGAGAGAGACGGAGCATGAACGGGGGAGGGGCAGAGAGAGAGGGAAACACAGAATCGGAAACAGGCTCCAGGCTCTGAGCCATCAGCCCAGAGCCCGACGCGGGGCTTGAACTCACGGACCGCGAGATCGTGACCTGGCTGAAGTCGGACGCTTAACCAACTGCGCCACCCAGGCGCCCCAGGCCACTACTTTCAAGAATAGGAGACATAGCTGACTTTCCTAACACATAGAAACAGACATAGAAAGTTAGATAAAATGAGGAGACAGAGGAATATGTCCCAAATGAAAGAACAGGACAAAATCATAGCAAGAGAGCTAAATGAAATGGAAATAAGTAATATGTTTGACAAGGAATTTACAATAATAATCATACAGATACTCGCTGGGCTTGAGAAAAGAGGGGAGGACCTCAGTGAGACCCTCAACACAAGATAGAAAAGAAAAAAAAAATCAGAGATGAACAACTCAATAAATGAAATTAAAAATACTCTAGGTGGAACAAATAGTAGCCTAGAGAAAGCAGAATGAATCATTGACCTGGAAGACAGAATAATGGAGAGCCATCAAGCTGAACAAGAGACAGAGAAAAACATTAAAAAATGAAAATAAATGTAGGAAACTCAGTGGCACCATCAAGCATCATAACATTATAGGGATCTCAGAAAAAGAAGAGAGATAAAGGGGAAAGAAAATTTATTTGAAGAAATAATAGATTAAAATTGTCTAAATCTGGGAAGAGAAACAGAAATCCATATCTAGGAGTCACACAGAGTCCCACCCTCCAAAATCAACCCAAGATGGTCCATAGCAAGACACATAGTAATTAAAATAGCAAAACATAGTGATAAAAAGAATTTTAAAAGCAGAAATAGAAAAGAAAACAGTTACATAAAAAGGAAATCCCATAAGGCTATCAGCAGATTTTTCAGCAGAACTTTCTTTGCAGGCTAGAAGGGAGTAGCATGATATATTCAAAAAGTTCTGATAGGAAAAAACCTGCAGCCAAGAATGCTCTATCCAGCAAGGCTATCATTTAGAATTAAGAGAGAGGTAAAGAGTTTCACAGACAAATGAAAAGTTAAAGGAATTCATCACTGCTAACCCAGACTTACAAGAAATGCTCAAAGGAGAAAGTATGACACTAGATACCTAAAACATAGGGGGCAAAGGAGTAAATAATGGGTTCAAACTCAAGCAGCCATCAACATTATAGACTGCTATATGCATAAGATGTTATATATAAACCTAATGGTAACCAAAAATCAAAACCAATAATAGATGTGCAAAAAACAGAGGAAAAAAATTCCAAGTATATCACTAAAGAAAGCAAACCATAAGAGAAAAGAAGAAAAGAAGAAAGGAACAGAGAAGAACTACAAAAACAACTGTAAAATAAGTAACAAAATGGTCATAAATACATGCTTATCAATAATTACTTTGAATGTAAATAGGTTAAATACTCCAATAAAAGTAATAGGGTGATTGAATGAATAAAAAAGCAAAACTCATATATATGCTGCTTACAAGAGACTCAGACCTAAAACACGTGCAGATTGAAAGTGAAGGGATAGAAAAGCATTTATCACATAAATGGAAGTGAAAGAAATCTGGGGTAGCAATATTCATAGCTGACAAAATATACATTAAAACAAAGCCTGATAACTAAAGAAAAAGAAGGACGCTATATAACCATAAGGAGAACAATCCAACAAGATGATATAACAATTGTTAATATTTATGCACCAAACATAAAGTACCTAAATACATAAAGAGCTAATAGCAAACATAAAGGGATTAAACAATAGTAATACAATAGTGGTATTGTGACTTTAACACCCCACTTACAACAATGGATAGATCATCCACACAGAAAATCAACAAGGAAAAAAAAAGAGGAAAGAAAGCTCCCAAATTCATTCTATGAGGCCAGAATTACCTTGATACCAAAATCAGATAAAGGCACTTCAAAAAAGGAAAACTATAGCCAAGATCTCTGATAAACCTAGATGTAAAAATCCTCAATAAAGTGTTAGCAAACCAAATTCAGTAATACATTTGAAAAAATCATTCACTATGATCAAGTTGGATTTGTTCCTGGGCTGCAAGTGTGGTACAATATTTACAAATCAATCAATGTGAAGCATGACATCACAAGAGAAAGGATAAAAAACTATATTATCATTTCAACAAATGAAGAAAAACGTTTGACAAAGTATAAAATCCATTCATGATAAAAACCCTCAACAAAGTAAGTTCAAAGGGTACATACCACAACATCATAAAAGCCATATATGAAAAACCCACAGCAAATGTCATATTTAATAGTCAAAACTGAGAGCATTTCCCCTAAGATCAGGAACAAGACAAGATGTCTATTCTCACCATTTTTATTCAACATAGTACTGGAAGTACAGCAATCAGCAAGAAAAAGCAATAAAAGGCATCCAATTTGGTAAGGAAGAAGTAAACTGTTCACTATTTGCAGATGACATAATACTATATATAGAAAATCCTAAAGACTCAATCAAAAAAACTGCTAGAACTCATAAACGAATTCAGTAAGGTCACAAGAAATGCACACACACACACACACACACATACACACACACACACACACGTGTGTGTGTGTGTGTGTGTGTGTGTATGTGTGTGTGTGTGTGTGTGCAGAAATCCATTGTATTTCTATACACTAATAATGAAGTAACAGAAAGAGAAATTAAGAAAACAACCCCATTTACAACTGCATCACAATTGATACAATACCTTGGAATAAATTAACTAAAGAAATAAAACACCTGTACTCTCAAAACTATAAAACATTGATGAAAGAGATTGAAAACAAAAACAAATGGAAAGATATCCCATGCTCATGGGTTAGGAGAACAAATATTGTTAAAATGTCCATCATACCCAAAGCAATCTCCAGATTAATGCAATCTCTATCAAAATAACAACAGCATTTTTCCCAGAACTAGATAGAACAAATAATCCTAAAATTTGTATGTAAGGAATTACAAAAGACCCTAAATAGCCAAAGCAATCTTGAAAAAAAAAGGAAAAAAAAACCTAGAAGTATCAAAATCCCAGATTTCAAGATACACTTCAAAGCTGTAATAATGAAAAGAGTATGGTACTGGCACAAAAATAGTCACATAGATCAATGAATAGATCAATGAATATGCAATGGGAAAAAGATAGTCTCTTAAACAAATGGTGTCAGGAAAACTGGACAGCTACATGCAAAAGAATGAAACTGGACCACTTTCTTATACCATACATAAAAGTAAACTCAAAATGGATTAAAGACCTAAATAAATGTAAGACCTGGAACCATAAAAATCCTAGAAGAAAGCACAGGCAGAATTTCTCTGACATCAGATGCAGCAACATTATTCTGGCAAGGAAAACAAAAGCAAAAGTAAACTATTGGCCCTACATAAAAATAAAAAATAAAAAAAAACTTCTGCACAAACAAAGAAAGCAATCAACAAAATTAAAAGATAACCTAACTGAATAGAAGATATTTGCAAATGACATATTGGATAAAAGATCGGTATCCAAAATATATAAAGAACTTATATAACTCAACAACAACAACAACAACAAAAACATAATAACCCAATTAAACGTGGGCAGAAGACATGAAGGACATTTCTCCAAAGACAACGTACAGATGACAACAGACACATGATCACTTATCATCAGGGAAATTCAAACCAAAACTGTAATGAGATATCATCTCATAACCTGTTAGAATGGCTAAAATCAAAAGCACAAGAAACACAAAGGTGTTGATGAGGATGTAGAGGAAAAGGAACCTTTGTGCACTGTTGGTGGGAATGAACCAACCTGTTGGCTCAGGTCATGATCTCATGGTTCATGAGATCAAGCCCTGCATTGGGCTCTGTGCTGACAGCGTGGAGCTTGATTGGAATTCTCTCTCCTTCTTTCTCTGCCCCTCCCCTGCTCCTTTTCTCAAAATAAAGAAACTTAAAAATATTTTTAAAAATTAAAAATAGAATTAACATATAATCCAGTAATTCCACTGCTGGGTATTTGCCCAAAGAATATAAAAACACTAATTTGAAAAGATATATGCATCTCTATGTTTGTTACATCATTATTTACAATAGCCATGATACAGAAGCAGCTTGAGTGTCCATTTGACAGATGAATGGATAAAGAATACGTAGTATACATGCACAATAGAATACTACCTAGCCATAAAAAAGAATGAAATCATGCCATTTGTAACAACATGGATGAATCTAGAGAATATAATGCTGAGTGAAATAAGTTAATGAGAGGAAGACAAGTGTTATATAATTTCACTCATATGCAGAATTGAGGAAATGAACAAGAAAAAAAGACACAAACCAAATAACAGACTCTTAACTATAAAGAACAAGCTGATGGTTACCAGAGGGAGGGAGGTAGGGGGATGGGTAAAATAGCTGAAGGTGATTAAGATTATACTTATCTTGATGAGCCCTGAGTAATGTATGGAATTATTGATTCCCTGTGTTGTACACCTGAAACTATTATAATTCTATATGTTAACTATACTAAAAATTTTAGAAATTAGATGAAATGGATCTAAGTATAGTAAAGACTTTATTAAGCATAAAAGCAAAGAAATAAACAAAATTAAAAGAAGAGTTTCTAGGAAATGAAAAGATTGCTAGATGTTGTTAAATCAAATATTAAAATGTATTTACACTAAAATAATAAATAAAACAAAAAAAAACAAATTAACAAATGAAAAGCCATGTCTGTTTTATATGAAAGCCAATGCTCTAATGTAGCTAACATAACATCTAAAAAATTAATATGGAAAACAAAAACCACTTCCCACAAATGCATTAGGTATATGAAGAAATTATTTATAAATATCTAATACAAATAATAAAATGTTCAAATTCATTGGTAAGCAAATAAAAATTTTTAAGATATCAGGGAGACACCTTTATTTTCTATTCAATTCATAGTTTTTAAAAATAAAACTCTGGTGCTTGGGAAAAGAGTATAAATTGTAAGATTACTGATATAAAGTGATACAATCATTTGTAGGGCTGTTTTGAAATATATATCAAGATATATGAAAATATTCATATCCACTGTCTAACATTCCACCTCTAAAGCTAACTCCTAAGGAAATGATGAAAACCATTATATTCAGGAAATGAATCTAATGTAGCCATTAAAATTATTCACTAGCAGATTTCTTAATATTAAATGAAAAAATGAAGATACAAGGGGATCTGTGTATAATGTTAAGTTACATGTATCACGTATGTTTTATTTTAATTATACAATTATGATGAGCATATTAATTAATTAAAAAATATTTATTGAGTACCTACTATAAAGTAGGCAATGATATAGACACTGAAGATACAGCAGTAAACAAAAGTAAACAAAACAAAAACAAATGCCTGCACCAATGAGGGTTATGTTCAATTTGATATAACACATAATAATAGATACAATATACCCCGTAAGCTTCATATAATATAAGCAAGCAAATATTAAGTCATCTGCATGGTGTGACTGTGAATGTTTTTCAAAAATATTTTTTTATTATAATTCTCTCCCATAACCATGTATTATTTGTATACAAAAATACATTTAAAAATGACTTCTAAATCAGATTTCTCATTAAAGATGTACTTTGGTAGAACTCCTTAATGTTAATAGACTATTAAATTGTTTTTAATAATGTTGAGCATACCTTGGATGCCTGATCCAAAATTAAAATCAGAAGCATTCTTTTACTTCTGATTAATTAAAACTCCAAAAAGGGGCATTTCTCTATTTCACTGTTCCTCGAAATAGCATCCTTGTATGTACCCTCAGTGAAAGTTTCAGGCATGCCAGTTATTTCCTAGGCATTTCTGATGTTCTAATTCCAATTATTTATTTTAAATAATTTAATTTTGTTTGTACTGCATCCCTTTCCTACTGCATTGAGTTTCTGTCTGACACTAGTGGAAACAAATTGCAAAACAACACAACAAAGGTTTTCCTCACAGCTGCTTCAACCAGATGGTAGATTTGAGCTTCTGGAAACATATTAGGAAAGCCTTTTCCCATATAAAGTATATCTCAAGCTTAGCCATCCCTAAGGCCCTTGCAAGATATGGAGAGGACTGCTAAGCTTGAGGTTTTTTTCCATACAGTTATTTCTATCTTTGGGCTATTCAACTGTCATGAACTCCTAGGTTATCTCTGGCCCCTTCACTGTCATATAGATGGTTATACAATACCGTGAACTAAATACATATACGAGGTAATCCTTTTTGCCAATCCTTTGCCATATCTAGACTCCCTGTATCTTATGATGCCATTTAAGAGAAACACTATTATTTATAGTGTTTATAGTTATTTATAGCCCTTTTCTCCAATGAGGTGATCTTTTTGAGGAACAGGATATGAAGATATTATTGAGAGCAGCTTAAATCTATTCAAATGTTGCTACAAGTAGTCTTAGAAACAACCATCAAGAGTTTAGAAACAAGTGGTCCCTCTCTCCTGACCACTCATCTCTGTATTTTCTTCCATATGAACAACGAAGAAACAGAAGAATGTGATCATCTGATTATAGGGTGACATTTTATCAACACACTGTGGCAGTGCCTATTACAAGGTTTTCTTATTTTTTTAAAATACATATAATGTGTGTTCCTGAGTTGGCAGTTTGCCCTACATACCTCAGTGAGCCAAAGCAGTCCTGACTCTGTCTTTGACATCAGAAAGCAAACCCAGCATCTAATTTCTTCCACCTCTAGGCAAGAATTTGAGTAAAGTTATTATCTAAATAGTTACCTTAAAGAGCAGCTCCAATCATGTAATTTCACTGGGAAAAGACTTAGTGGCTCTACCTCCTACAGAAAGGCACAAACTCTTCAGTGTAGTATTTGAGAAGCTACAGAATATGATCAAACCATTTTCCAGTTTTACCTTATTTTGACATATATATCCCAGGTTTTCTCAAAATATGCACAGTGTACTTTTTGAAAATGACTGACTATATAAAAATAAAATTTGTCAGCCTACTTGTTATCCCTCAAATTCCTAGTTTCACCTGTAAACTTCAGGTCACACTACTCTCTCATTCTTTAAGACTGAGCTCTAACACTCTATTTATTAATGTCTTTCTTATCTAAGCTGAGAAGGGTTCTTTCCTACCTGTCATTCTACAAGGAAAATACACTGGGAAGGTCACTGGATTTGGAACCTGGAAACTATTAGCGTAATTTAGACAAGTTCACTAACTTTCCATAAACTTCCATTTCCTGATCCGTAACATGGGCTACTCATTCATTCATTCATCTGTTCGAAAGGGTTTTATTGAATATTTCTATACCTTAAGCACTTTTGTAAAAACTGAAGTAATGTAAATGACCAAACACAACAGGCTTCCAAGGCTTCCCTAGATGCACACAATGCTATGTGCTTTGTGAAAGTACCAGAGACCGAAGCTTCCTGGCTTTGAAGTATCAAAGTAATGTTTCTTAAAGGGGTACCCGAAACAGCAACAGTATTATCACCCAGGAATTTTTCAGATGAAAATTCTCAGCTTCACCCCAGATCTACTGAAGAAGAAATTCTGGAAGTGAGACCTATGTCTGTCTGACCTGAGCCTTATTCTTATCCTGCCCTTTAAATACTTCCACTGTATCCTCATTCATGTAGCTTTGCCACTTTTCCTCCTTCTTGTGTTTCCTTTTGGGCCTCAGCGCCAGAGTGTTAGGTTAATCATATTAATCACATTGTTTGGTTTATTATGCAGTGTCATCATTATTCTAGAGAGCATTCTTCATTTCTTTAAACTTCTTTTCATTTCTCTTAGTCCACTTCCATTTTCTGCCCTCAGTACTGAGTTTGCCACTTATCCTTGAATGCATATATTTTAGTTTATGTAATTAGAATTGCACTTTATATGCCATTCAGTTTATTATCATTCGCACTTAGGACTCTGCATTTGTAGGTGTGTCTGTGCCTGTGTTGGTTTGTTCTTGTTTCTAAATGATGCATAATATTAGAATTTTCTGCATCCATTCCATTTTAATGATCTTTTTTTTATCAGTGGTGGACTGCTAGTGTGCCTCTAATTCCCTGTTAACAAAAGCAAGTCTTCAGTGAACAGATTTGGACGGGTCTCTATCTATAGTCCTCTGAGGGAGAATTGCTAAGTCATTTTGACCAAAGACTGCCAGATTACCCTCTAGAATGACTGCACCATCTACACTCAAGAAGAATCATGAGGATGCTATTCCCCCCGTCTGTGCCAAGACTTGGTATTATACAAATTTGTTAATGCTTTGTATGTTGATGGTTGTGAATTGTTGCTTTGATTTACTTTACATTCTGCAAGTACTAATGGTATGTAGCAGCTCTTTATTTGTATTAGCTAATTTAGGTTTGTCTTTCTATAAATCAAATTTTCATAAGCTTGTCCATCTTGATATTAGATTTTCTATCTTTTGTCTATTGGTTTGCAAGAGTTTCTTATATACCCTAGACATCAGTGACTTGTCCTCTTTAGAGACCACAAATATTTCTGGTAATATTCGATCTGTCTGTAAACTTTGATGCTTTTCAATGCACAGAAATGTTCAAACGTACTGTGTTATGAAACCCTAAATTCATCAACTTCTATTTTATTTTTTTCCCTTCTTACTCTTATTTGTACATTTCTCATTTTGGTTTCTTTTTCATTTGGAATTCATTTTTTTTAATGTGGTATGAGTTAGGGGTGGCTGGGTGGTTCAATCAGTTAAGCATCTGACTCTTGATTTTGGCTCTGGTCACGATCACAAGAATGGTGAGACTGAGCCCTGAGTTGGGCTCTGCACTGACAGCATGGAGCCTGCATAGAATTCTCTCTGCCCCTCCCCCATGCACTCTTTTTCTCTGTCTCTCAAAATAAATAAATAAACATTACTATTTTTTTCTAATTTAATTTGTTTTTTTAATTTACATCCAAGTTAGTTACCATATAGTGCAACAATGATTTCAGGAGTAGATTCCTTAATGCCCCTTACCCACTTAGCCTATCCCCCCCCTCCCTCAACCCCTCCCGTAAACCTCAGTTTGTTCTCCATATTTAAGAGTCTCTTATGTTTTGTCCCCCTCCCTGTTTTTATATTATTTTTGCTTCCCTTCCCTTATGTTCATATGTTTTGTATCTTAAAGTCTTCATATGAGTGAAGTCATATGATATTTGTCTTACTCTGACTAATTTCGCTTAGCATAATGCCCTCCAGTTCCATCCACGTAGTTGCAAATGGCGAGATTTCATTCTTTTTGATTGCCAAGTAATACTCCATTGTGTGTGTGTGTGTGTGTGTGTGTGTGTATACCACATCTTCTTTATCCATTCATCCAATGATGGACATTTAGGCTTTTTCCATTCTTTGGCTATTGTTGATAGTGCTGCTATAAACATTGGGGTGTATGTGCCCCTTTGAAACAGCATACCTGTATCCCTTGGATAAATACCTAGTAGTGCAATTGTTGGGTCATAGGGCAGTTCTATTTTTAATTTTTTGAAGAACCTCCATACTGTTTTCTAGAGCGGCTACACCAGTTTGCATTCCCACTGGCAGTGCAAAAGAGATCCTCTTTCTCTGCATCCTTGCCAACATCTATTGTTGCCTGAGTTGTTAATGTTAGCCATTCTGACAGGTGTGAGGTGGTATCTCATTGTGGTTTTCATTTGTATTTCCCTGATGATGAGTGATGTGGAGCATTTTTTCATGTGTCAGTTGGCCATCTGGATGTCTTCTTTGGAGAAGTGTCTATTCGTGTCTTTTGCCCATTTCTTCACTGGATTATTTGTTTTTTGGATGTTGAGTTTGATAACTTCTTTATAGATTTGGGTACTAACCCTCTATCTGATATGTCATTTGCAAATATCTTCTCCCATTCTGGTGGTTGCCTTTGAGTTTTGCTTATTATTTCCTTCCCCGTGCAGAAGCTTTTATTTTGGTAAGGTCCCTATTTGCTTTTGTTACCCTTGCCTCTAGAGACATGTTGAGTAAGAAGGTGCTGTGGCCAAGGTCAGAGAGGTTTTTGCCTACTTTCTTCTCAAGGATTTTGATGGCTCTTGTCTTTCATCCATTTTGAGTTTATTTCGGTGTATGGTGTAAGAAAGTGGTCAAGATTCATTTTTTTTTTTTTTTGCATGTTGCTGTCCAGTTTTCCCAGAACTACTTGCTGAAGAGACTTTCTTTATTCCATTGGATATTCTTTTCTGCTTTGTCAAAGATTAGTTGGCCATACATTTGTGGGTCCGTTTCCAGGTTCTCTATTCTGTTCCATTGATCTGAATGTCTGTTTTTGTGCTAGTACCATACTGTCTTGATGATTACAGCTTTGTAATACAGCTTGAAGTCCAGAATTGTGATGCCTCCTGCTTTGGTTTTCTTTTTCAAAATTGCTTTGGCTATTTGGGGTCTTTTCTGTCCATACAAATTTTAGGATTGTTTTTTCTAGCTCTGTGAAGAATGCTGGTGTTATTTTGATAGGGATTACTTTGAATATGTAGATTGCTTTGGGTAGTATTGACATTTTAACAGTATTTGCTATTACAATCCAGGAGCATAGAATCTTTTTCCATTTTTTTGTGTCTTCTTCAATTTCTTTAATAAGCTTTCTATAGTTTTCAGTGTATCGATATTTCACCTCTTTCGTTAGAGTTATTCCTAGGTATTTTATGGGTTTTGGTGCAATTGTAAATGGGATCCATTCCTTGATTTTTCTTTCTGTTGCTTCATTATTGGTGTATAGGAATGCAACCGATTTCTGTGCATTGATTTTATATCCTGCAACTTTGCTCAATTCATGGATCAGTTCTAGCAGTTTTTTGGTGGAATCATTTGGGTTTTCCATATAGAGTATCATGTCATCTGCAGTGAGTGAAAGTTTGACCTCCTCCTGACCAATTTGGATGCCTTTTATTTCTTTGTGTTGTCTGATTGCTGAGGCTAAGACTTCCAATACTATGTTGAACAACAGTGGTGAGAGTGGATATACCTGTCTTGTTCCTGGACTTACATGGAAAGCTCTCAGTTTTTCCTCATTGAGAATGATATTAGCATTGGGTCTTTCATATACAGCTTTTATGATCTCAAGGTATGATCCTTATATCCCTGCTTGAGGGTTTTTATCAAGAAAGGATGCTGTATTTTGTCAAATGCTTTCTCTGCGTCTATTGAGAGGGTCGTGTGGTTCTTGTCCTTTCTTTTATTGATGTGATGTATCGCATTGATTGCTTTGCAGATATTGAACCAGACTACATCCCAGGTATAAATCCCACTTGCTCGTGGTGAATAATTTTTTGTAATGTATTGTTGGATCCAGTTGGCTAACATCTTTTTGAGGATTTTTGCATCCATGTTCATCAGAGAAATTGTTCTCCTTTTTAGTTATCCTTTTTAGTGGGGTCTTCGTCTGGTTTTGGAATCAAGGTAATGCTGGCTTCATAGAAAATTTGGAAGTTTTCCTTCCATTTCTATTTTTTGGAACAGCTTCAAGAGAATAGGTGTTAAGTCTTCATTAAATGATAAACATTTCTTTTAAAGTTTGATATGAGTTATATGGTGAGTCAGTTTCTCAACACTACAGGCTAATTTTTTTTTCCATTGATTTTTGGTGCCATTTTTATTTATTAAGTGCCTGTATATAAATATTTCTTTCTCTAGATTCTTTTCCATTCCATTTTATATATGAGTACCATACTGTTCATTAGTATACCTGATGATATGCCCTAACATCTCAAGGGACAAGTGTCCCATCTCTCATCTCTTTAGTTATGTTGATAAGCTTTTTGGTTTCTTAATGTTTCCATATGAATTTGAAACATAATTTGTTCGATCACCAGTACTACTACCCTAGGTTCTGATATTATTACATGTTTTTCCTACTGCAATATACAGGCTTTGAACTGATGTCTTTTATTCTACCATTGTCCTCCAAAATCGATTTTTTAAAATTTTTGTCAGCATAGAGCCCAATGCAAGGCTTGAACTCAGGAACTGAACCACAAGATCATGACCTGAGCTGAAGTCGGATGCTTAACCAACTGATCCACCCAGGGGCCCCTCCAAAATCCATTCTTGCTTCAGAAATCATAGTGATTTATATTACATGAAATTTGTATCATTTAATTTTCTTTTATAAAATTCTTTTACCATGGCCTACAAAGTTCTAGGTAAGCTGGCTTAATGTCTTCTTCTCTGACCCATGTTTTATCATGATCTCAAGTAATCACTAGTATCTAGACACTGGCCTTCTTTCTTTATTTGCAAAATTTCATCCCTACTTCAAAAACTTGGTGCATTTGATGGTCTCTGCACATTATCCTGTTCCTCCAGAGCTTTGCATATCTTTCTCTTCGTCAGGATTGTAAACATGTCAACTCCTCAGAATGGCTTCTCATCCCCTGCAATTCATTTACATTAGTTCCCACCCCATCATTATTTTCTATCACAGTTGTCTGTTTATTTCCTTCACAGCATTTATTTCAATAAGCATCTTCATTTTCTGCTCTTCATCTCCTTCCCTTCCGGTCCCCCTAAGATATACTTTCCTTGAGAGTAGGGACTTTGTTTTAGCAGAGTATCTAACACATAACATGTACACAAAAGCAATTAGTTGAATAACTGAATGATAGACCTTGGTGCATAATGGTAAAGCTATAAACACTTGACAACATTGCCATAAAAGAGTTTTGTAGATACAAAGGGGATGAAGAGGAGATCAGAATTATTGAGTATCCACTTGTTGTTAGATACACTGTCCATATATTATCTTATTTAATTTTATCCTTACAGCTACCCTCTGGGTAATGTATTATTATCCCATTTTCAGATGAAACCAAGACTCAGATGAGTTTATTTTCTTGTCCATTATTATATAGCTAGTGGTTGAGCCTGGAATTAACTACAGAAGTTGATGCTGTTGATTTTAGCTACATTAGTCTTTGGTAATACTTTGCAAACTAGTTATAATTTCCTCTACATTAATGCACTTATAATATTTTTAACAGTAAAAATATTTGTGCAGATTATCCTTTCCCCCAAATTATAAACTCCACTTAAGTAGTTGACACTTACTCATCTATTTAATTCTGCAGTTCCTAGCACGTTATCTAGTATACAGAAAATATTCCATAATGTTTTATGATCCTAAGTGAATTGGAGGCTGAATTTTCCTGTTAACCTTTTGGACAAAGTGCTTACTCTATTTTTTTAGCCTAGTATTTGCCTGAGGGTAATTTTCTTGTTAAGAAACTGACCAAGTATAAGGGTTGATGTAGTTTACTGTTGTATTTATTGCATTTCTCAGCCCTGGAGATTATCTAAGTGAAGTCATTTGAAAAATTCACTTCAAAAGGAACTCCACTCTTGGATATACTTCACAGAAGAAAAAGTAAAATAAGAATTTGGTCTCTAATGACATGAAGAAAGTCAAGAAGTTACTGGCTGTATAATAGGCTTTGTCTGGTTAAAAAAAAAAAAGAAAGAAAGAAAGAAGAAAGCATCTATACCCTGATGTTTGAAAAGGAATAAGTATGTGAGTTTTTTTTTAATCTTGGGGATCTGTTGCTCATGTGTCTTATGCATAAGCGAATGAGATTATCTCCTATTATAACACTCAACTTTTCATTGTGTCCTGTGATTTACAGACATTATTTCTTTGAATCCATGCTTTAACTGAATAGTAGTCCTACAAGACATTGTTATTATTCATTAGGAAAACTGAAATCCAAAGGGTTAACTTTTCTTTAATGCATTTCAATTCTACTGATACCAGGCTCGATTTTAAGTTTAAATTCTTATCCAAAGAAAGTCTTTTTAATAACTTCAAAATTATACAACTATTTCAAAAAGTCTCAGATGTCAACTTCTAATCTTCAAATTCTGCCTTACTTGTCAATCATGCACACTTTCCTTGTATTAATCTCACTACATGACTTTGTCAACAGAGATCTCTAATTTATGTTGTATTATTTAGTTGCATGGATGTATCAATATTATTAAATGTATAAAAATATGAGAAAATTAAGAAAGTATAACTGAATGATTTACACCTTTAAAAATTGGGACTAGGGGCCCCTGGATGGGTCAGTTGGTTAGGCATCCAACTTGATTTAGGCTCAGGTCATGATCTGAAGGTTGGTGAGATCGAGCCCCACATTGGGTTCTACACTGACAGTGTGGAGCCTGCTTAGGAGTCTCTTCCTCTCTCTCTGCCCTTCCCTCACTCATGCTCTCTCTCTTCTCTCTCTCTTTAATATAAATATACCTTTTTTTAAATTGGGACTAAATAAATTTATCTTTCAGAAATAGGAATTCATTACATAATTCAAGCATTTTTGAAAGATCCTTTCCCTAGATGAGCATCTTACTTCAAAATTAAATAAAGTTACTTCTGATCTGCTTCAATATTATAATATTAGATATAAGGATAATATCAAATGAAAACACACTACCTCAATGTAATTTACAACTTTATTATGTCACTAAATTGTTTCATTCAGGTGACTTTTATTTTTTGTAGCAAGACTTTCTCAGTGACAGAAGCAGCATGCTGATTCACTTTCTGATACAAGCTCCTTCATCTGGTTAATACGTCCAGAATGCTTGCCTGTCATTTCATGGGCCATAGAATATGTTCTTACACAGAACTTGAACTCTAAAACCACATCTGTTGAAAATACAATCTTTCCTAGTAGTCAGACAGTTCAAATATTTCTGTTTATCCTCAATAAAGCTGAAAAAAATTTCCCTTCATATTAATAAGTTCAATTTGTGCATATACTAAAAAATTGTCAAGTTAGAATTGTATGTCCATTCATTAACTTGCAGTAAAAAATACTTTGCTAGCATTATCTGTTCTGTGTGTTGGTCTCCCACATCATAAGTCAATTTCTGAATACACTGAGACATTGTGTCATGGAAGAATGATACCTGAGCTATCTTCTATACAGATCTGACCAACAATTTTTTTTAATGTTTATTCATTTCTAAGAGAGAGAGAGAGAGAGAGAACGAGCAGGGGAGGAGCAGAGAAAGAGAGAGAGGGAGACACAGAATCCAAAGAAGGCTCCAGGCTCTGAACTGTCAGCACAGAGCCCAATGCAGGGCTCAAACTCACAAACCACGGAATCACGACCTGAGCCAAAGTCGGAAGCTTAACCGACTGAGCCACCCATGTGTCCCATGACCAACAATTCTAAGCAAACAGATTTAAGGCAGACTTTCACTAATGTCTTGAAAATTATCTATGATTTTTTTTTACTTGTAACCTAAAGTCTTTCCTTGCAAGAAGTGACATCTGCTTTATGGCTTTTTAAATCAATAGTCTTTCCTTTGAATAATTCTTTTGGTTTGGGAGTTACTACTTCACATTGTTTAAAATGTATATACTGGTTACCTTACAATAGTTCCATAGTTTCAATAGCCAGTGTATCTCTGCATATAACACACCAGGGCTTACCACTTCATCATCATATATGGCTACAAAATTGAACTCAACATAAAAAGATTTTTATTTCCAAGTAAAAAAAGATATGAACTCTTTTGGTCTTCATGCATTTGAAATCACTTTCCTAGTCATCGTTTGGTTTATTGCTGCTACTGCAATGAAGACATTATGTCTTCTTTTTATATAAGAAATTTCCAGTGAAATCTGTTTCCCATATGCAAATTATGGTTAAAAATAAATAATATAAATTATATTTCCCTCATTTAGTAAATAATGATAGACCATAAATTAAAAAAAAAACAGGTTTGGCCAAAAATGAAAATGATTGCTAAAAGAGCAAGCTATAAGAATAAACAAATGCTTTTTAAAAAAGAATTTTACGCTTAAGCTTATAATGGTAAAACTGACCTTAATGCATTAGTGTTGTAACGTAGTGTTACTGTGCACAGCTGCTATGGATCTGCAAGTCCACAAGTGACTTACCACCTGAATTCAACAATATGCGACCTGATCTATATCCTGCACAATGAAACCAGCCCACTGATGCCAACACAAGGACACATTTCTATGAAAGTTTCTATGCACTCTAGATTTCTGTATTTACCACAAACCAGTAACAAGTACTTCCCTGATTCCTTTCCAGGAAACTGGTTAGGGCCTGTCCTTGGGCTGTGAGTTTGGGGGCACATACTTGAAGACGTATAAATTGGCAGTCCTATTCTTCTTCTGTCAGCTAAATTTCATAAAAATGTTTCATAAATTTACCTCCATGAAGTGCAGTGGAGGTGATGTTATTTTCTCAAAAGTGTTATTTTCCAGATAGTCCCAGACATGTTTCCTACATAATCAATCATAAATGTGGTGCTGATTTGAATTTTTATCCTTTTTTGCTTATTTTAATGTGTTGTTTGAGAAACCATATCAGGTGCTGCCAGCCAGATATCTTATTAAACCAAAAGTGTTTGGCATATTCTTTTGATTGTCCTCAGAGATGATGAATCTTGTGACTTTGAGAATGGATTCGATCTTTAGTACTAGCCAAAATCATACCAAGTCAAAATGCGGCTAGACAATGATGGAATTAATTTATTTTGATGCTCATTAATTAAGCTCTAAAGGCAATTTCAACAGGGAAATTCAAAAACTGAATTGAGTAATGACAATATCATTATAAAGAGTGATCTTCCAAAACTAGAGGCTGATTGTGTTAAAAATCCACCAAGAATTTTCTGGATAAACTTCTTGGCTTACCAGTGGAGACCTACACGATCTAGGTACTGTCTCTTATTACTTCTCTTGCCCACACAATCTTATTAGCTTCAGACATATCAAAGTTTTTGTGGTTCTCTAATTATATCATAGACATTAGGCTTCTTCCCATTTGCACTTCCTGATTCCTCCCTGGTGAGCATCTTCTACACTTAATCACCTAACACCAATTTCTCCTTTAGGACTCATTTCTAGCATCATCTTACATCTTACCTGAACACACCCCCCAGTCTGAATTACCTACTTCACCTCTGTCTAGGGTGTGTAACACCTTTCACTGTAGAGCATGATCATTGACTTGCTGTTCTGATAATCGTAGCTATCAGTCATGACCCAAGGGTTTTTCAGAATGCTGGATGTGATGTATTTGGGGGACATAAAATCATTTGGTAAATTATAAAATGAAATAGGATAAGATAGGATGAAATTGAATGGACAGGAAGGATGTAGAATAGACAAGAAAATATCAGAATGCCTCCTCTGTAGTAAGGGGGAGGATGGTTTCTTGAAATTTTTGATTGGACACAAACATTAGTTTACTATGTAACATATACTTCTTTCTGGGATTCACTGTCCAAAATGTTTGAAAGCCACAGCACTACATTTTAAGTGCTTGTCGATCTTGTCTTCCCAGTACCCAGCACCATTGCTGGCATGTTGTAGGCAACGAGATGTTTGTTGCATGACTGAGTAAGTGTAAAACCTCCCAAGTTAATTATCTTTTTAAAAAAGATATATTGGATTTTATAAATCCTAGTATTTTTAAAAGGAGTTATTGTTACATTGTAATTAATATCAATATTTTTTGTTGTAATTATGTTTATAATTAATGCTTGCAAGCTCATCTCTTGACGATTTTTATTTTCTCCAGTACACCTTTCCTATATTTAGAAAGTGATGCCTTGGCTATGGGTTTCTGAGTCAAACATCCAGGTCAACACAGGAATGAACAACTCAGAAAATTAACATACTTTTCCATTCAAAGGTTCTTTTGTAAAAATGAAAACAAATATTTTGTTAACAGTTAAGCTCAGTACTGACCATTTTGCACCCCTCCCATATACACACACAAAGCACAATTCAGTGCTGTTCATGCTAACATTTTGTTGCTATTTCATCTTAAGTATTATAATCCTGTTTAACTCCAGCCCTACTTAGAAAGTTAATTTTAATCTATCTAAATTTCTTCCTTAGACATTTCTGTAGTATATAGATGGTCCTGGATTCCCAGGTTTATGGAGCAGCGTAATGGAATGGAAAGAACCCTGTATCCTATTTAGAACACCTGGGCCTGCTCTTTCTTTAAGTATCTTATTAACTTGATTATGTCTGATTAATCTCTCTACACCTTTGTTTCTTCAAATAAAATGTACTCTCAGGTTCCCACTCAAGTTTGGGTATTCTGTGAATCAGGTAAGAAGTCCTCTGAAGTTCTTCCCTTCTCCAGCATTCAAAGATCCTGCTTTTGTTTTCATCTTTCATGAAAAGCTTCTTCCCCTGGGGAGTTCCTGATAACACACTGTTAATTTTTTTCCCTAATATATTCTTAAATTTCCTTTTCCCTATCCATGTGCAAAAGTAGATTGATTGTTAGCAGTGAATATCTTCATATGTTTCTTTTCAATAACGACCTTTTCATCTTTTTTTTGTTTTTTGGTTTTTTTTGCATAAAATTCTTTTTAAGCATCTATTTTCCTATTAGGCATTTGGTTTATATCAATAGCTGTCAATTGTGGTCATACCTAGAAATGACTGAGGAATTTTCTAAAATACTGACAGCTAAGCCTAATTCAAAACCAATTATTTAAGACTAGAGATGAGACCTGGATGTGAATATAGTTCAGACTCTAGAGGTGATTCTAATTTTAACCATGGTTGAAAGTTTCATACTAACATACATTGGTATCCTTAGAAACTCACAGGATTACTTATCAAATGCTTCCTAGATATATGTTGCTTTTCTAATGGCTTTAGCTAAAGTACGGTGTTTAAGCCGTAGATTTAAATGACATGTCTGAGGAGAGAGCAGAGATGTAGAATATTTCAGCCACAGTATAATCCCATAAAAAATAACTGTGATAAACATGTAAAGAAAGGGGTTATCAAAAATTTTCCCAGAATAAGCAGAAATAATATGTTTACTGGGTAGAATAACCAAAGGATTAGGCAGAACCAATCAAAGGTAAAAATGGGTTGCCAAATGCCTCATTACAGATACTAATCTTTCTATCAGTGTTCCATGCTCTTTTCAATTTTCAAGGTGGTTGTCCCTTACAATGTTCAGGCAAGGCAGCTCTTGATGATGGGGATTGTTAACACTCCATCTCTCTTTGTGCCATATCTTAATATAAATCTGCTCCATATTATTTTTTTTAATTTTTTAATGTTTAATGTTTATTTTTGAGAGAGAGAGAGGGAGAGAGAGAGGCAGAGATAAGCAGGAAAGGCACAGAGAGAGAGAGAGAGAGAGAGAGAGAGAGAGAGATTTCAAAGCAGGCTCCAGGCTCTGAGCTGTCAACACAGAGCCCGATGCAGGGCTTGAACTCAAGAACAGTGAGATCATGACCTGAGCCGAAGTTGAATGCTTACCCAACTGAGCCACCCAGGCACCCCATATTATTAAGTGTAAAGGAAGACCTGTGGTGGCATTTGGAGAAAGTGCAATACATCAATCTTGGACATAATCTAAATCAAGGTGATACATTCAAAGAGGCTGTTGGGAAACATGACTTTCCTTAAGAGCATCAGTGGTAGGGAATCTGATGAGGAGGAGAACAGAGATATCCAGATCCTCAGTTAAGGTTGTCTTTTAAAGATTAGAAAGTTAGTCTGTTTCCTACTTTTCATTAACCTAAAAAAGACTTTAAGTATATAATCTTTCAGTGTTTTGCCATGAATTGCCTTTAGAATAAGAAAGATGTTTTCCTTTTAAAATAATTTGAAAAATTTAACTTATTTAACGTTTTTCTTTTTAATTAAAGATCTACTTAGCCAATTTTCATATTGGAAAATCTGGATATTCTTTTGAAAGTTTGGTTTCAGTGCCATTTGTACTTGAGAGAACACCATTGTGAAAAATACAGCACTGCTAAGTAAGCGTGACTCTAAATTCAGATCAATACGTGACGGTGATAGAAAATGCAGAGCATACCTAATCCAGCTAACTATGCCCCTGACAAATGCAGTGTGAGCACTGTGTCATTGGTGCCTTTCCTTTCTTTATTTGCATTATCCATCAGGACAGCCCATGAGGGAATGCCTGGGAAGCGTGGAGCTCTCTGTAATAAGCCACAACACTAATGAGGCATAACAAATTTAGCAAGTATCATGTATAATCTTGATCTTTCATTGACACTATTACCCACATAGATTACAGGTTGCGATTTGTTATCTGTCTAATGCAGATGAACTGGGAGGGCGTAGCTGACTTACTCCTTCCATAGTTCAATAATTTTTAACAAATTGTCATCCTCCAAGACAAAAACTCAATAGTCCTGGCCTCTGTTTTTGCTGCTGCTGCTTCTCAGCAGGGTTGGCTGGCTGTTTTTGCAGAAGGTCAGCCAGATTTTGTCTTTCTCACAGTTTTGGTTTCCTCCTGGGAGAGAGGGTCTAATATATTTCCGTAACACACCAACTGAACCCAAGATAAACAAGTGCCCGGAGAAACATGGCCCTCGTATATGCCTCTCTTTAGTTCAACAGTTTAGAAATCAGATATCTGCAGTGATCCTTGTCTGTAGGAATTGTTGAGCCTCAGCCAAGAGAAGGGGGTTGCGGTGAGGCCACGTGTCACCGCATGATGACAATGTGTCATGATGATACTTTTGAGTTGAAACTAATAATAACTTAGAAAGAATCCCTGTATATTGCCATTTCACAGATCCTTTAAGAAAGTTAAATTCATTATCCTTCAAATTACCTCTTAGGAGCAAGAGTTCCATGTTATAGATAAATGCATTTTCTACACAGAGAAGTTGTTAGAAGTTGTTAGTAAAAGGAAAATGTGTATATCCTGATGTTTAGGTCTGAATTTTTCTGAAAAGAGAGAAACAATCACAAGTCTATGTACATATGAAATACCTTCAAAAACACTTTAGAGGATCATAAAAATGTGCAAGCTCCCTTACCTCTCTTATTCTTTCTATGCTTATTAAAGTCTCTAGAGTGAATTTTACCTTTATCTCTACTCAATTCTTCTTTGCAAAAAAAAAAAAAAATTCTACACTGGCTATAGTGTTTCATACAAATTTAGACCCAGGAATGACAAAATTATAATTCATATTTTCATTCCTTCTAAATCCTAAATTTTTTTAAATCAAAAAAGGAAAACATATTTTAATCACAAATTAGTTATAGCTGATAACATCAAATTTAACAAACCAAAAGCGGTTAGGCTGGGAATGCTACCAAAGGGAAGAAATGGAGAGTAGTAGTCACATTAGTTATAATTAGGCATTTATGTAGTTTCCCTTAAAAGCAGTGGCCATATACCCAGAAAAAAAGGATTACCAGAACCTATGCTACCTTTCATCTACCAAGTACTGATTTTGTCCAGTGAAAATTATTATTTGTGAGTTCTGGGTGTTTATCATGGGGAGAGAGGAAGAGAAGACAGGGCAGAAGTTTACAGACATAATATTGCCTATTTCCCAGTTTTACCTGGTACTAGGTTCCAGGTTCATAAGCTAACATGTCACTTTCATCGTGTTGCTGGGTCTATACAATTTCCATGTTTTTTTCTATCTTAACACAATCTTGATATTACTTTTTTTTTTATTTTTTTTTATTTTTGGGACAGAGAGAGAGAGAGAGCATGAACGGGGGAGGGGCAGAGAGAGAGGGAGACACAGAATCGGAAACAGGCTCCAGGCTCTGAGCCATCAGCCCAGAGCCTGACGCGGGGCTCGAACTCATGGACCGCGAGATCGTGACCTGGCTGAAGTCGGACGTTTAACCGACTGCGCCACCCAGGCGCCCCGTTGATATTACTTTAATATTTGTCTACTTTATAGCCTCTTCCTATGTTTATTTCTTTTTAATATTATGAGAATTTGTATGCAGTAACATTGAGGATTATAATTCTTGTGTTCTACTAGCTTAATGACAGAGACAAATAGCAAAATATGTTGAAAAGTAGCATTTATTAAGGTTCTTTAGTCTATGTTCAAGATTAATAAATGAGTAGTATTGTTAATTTCTTATGATTCTCTAATGCAAATTTTTAATGGTTTTATTGATTTTTTAAGGTAAGATGTTTGTCAGGTATAACCTTATATGTTACCTAAAGGCCAATGAACAGTGGTATTGAGAGTGGCCCTTGGGTTCCAGGGTTAGACAGGATGATTTGATTTTTAAGGTCAAAATTATTCTTATTCTTATTTTATGTTTATTTTAGAGAGACAGAGAGAGAGAGAGCATGTGCGAGTGGGGGGAGAGGTAGAGAGAGAGAGAGTATCCCAAGCAGGATCCACACTCAGCATGGGGTCTGACATGGGCTCCATCCCAAGCTCCTGGAATCATGACCTGAGCCAAAATCAAGAGTCAGACGCTCAACCAACTGAGCCACCCAGGCGCCCCAAATGGTCAAAATTATTCTTAAATGATATCAAGTTAAGTTTTATTGAAAAAACATAAAGAAAGAAAAAAACCTTAAAAACTGTCTTTGGTGTTTTTAAATAAGTTGGTTGAATGGAAACACTTCTGCAGAAAAAAAGATTGCAGTAGTGTGTAACTACAGCCTGCTCCCAGGGACCAACATCACATGTGAAAGGCTCATTATCCTTAAATCAACAAACTGGCAAGTCATTGTTGGGGCCTACTATGTGCAAAGGTCTGGAATAGGGTCTAGTAAATTCAGAGAGCAAGATAAATTGCATTAGCATCCAGTGACAGAGACCAGCATGGGTAGTTATTTTTAAAATAGTAAATGATGTGAGTTCTAGCTAAAAAAAAAAAAAATCATACTCTATTTTTTCTGTTTTTCTTTTTCCAAGATTACATTATTTTTTGTGACTATGCTGGTTTGTTAAGAAGCACTTATGTGCATGTTACATGTGTATTCCTAGGGAGAAAGCAGACTACTAAATTAATAAAGTAAATAAACATAAGGAGAAATTTGGAAAGTCTCATTTAACTTAAGTCTGACCTTTATTTAAGGTTTATCATCTAATTCCTACTTGCTTCTGTATGCCTATTAGGTGATGTTTCATTGAATATTTTACCACTGAGACATGTTGGATAGAATAATTTCCCTATTAGCTATCAATGGAGAAATTGGAAGATCTAATTGTTTGCTTAGGTATTAACACAACATTAACTGCATTTTGATTCAGAAATATTACTCCACCAATTTGACTATTAGATAAGCTTTTGTTCATTTCAAGATTTTTATATTTAAGTATACTTATTTGGGTTTTTAAAAAAATGAATTAATAGAAACTCAGTTAAGATCATTTCAAGAAGTATGAATTCTTTTAAATTTTCACTTTTCAAATGTTTATCAGAACCCTATTAACTTTGAATTAGAATCAATGGTATTTCATATTTTTATGAATGAATTCTATTTTGTATGGAACAAAGAGTCATATATTTAAAATGTAGAAGCCTGTTACAATCAAAGATATTAATTCTTTTGAAATGGGAGTACTATTTCTAAAAAAACATGGATTGCTTTTTGAAAACAAAATCTCTTAAAGATATATAGCTAACACATTCTTCTTTGACATAGACATTAACAGAAGTAATAATAAAAAAATACTGTTGAGAAACAGTAATTCTCAGATTTCAGATGTGTGTTTAGTTGAAATCTTTTTTGTGATCCAAGTAGGATTTTCTGAAGAATTATCTGAAATGCAACTAAAGACTTCACTTAAAAATAGATTTGGATTTTGCTGAAATCCAGAATTTAAAAAACAAAACAAAACAACAGTTTGAACACATTGGAACCAGTGTCAGTTTATATTCTAAAAATGCATCATAATTTATTTCAGCTCAATTTCAAGAGCAACCATTGAATATGTACTACTGTATGTTAGTTCAAAAGAAAGCTCACTTTAGAACTTTACAAAATGTTTTACATTCCTTTGTATTAATTAGGGAAACGGCTGTTTATTCACATCTGGGAAACCAAGAACAACAGTGATATTGTAGTCTCAATATAGTCAATAGATTTATAATTCCCAATTAACTTATTTTAAATTTGCTTAACTTATTTTATGTTAACGCAACAAAATTCTAGTATACTTATACAATATTGTCACTTTCCTGTGCTCTAGTGGAGGAAGCATTTGACTTGGCATTAAAAATACTGGAATCTTGACCAGATTCTCTAAGTAATTCTGTGGCCATAGGATAGCAGACAGGATAGCTGATCTAAGAACTTGCTAGGTTCTATGGGCCCGGGTGAGGGACGTGGCCACACCTGAGCATTCTATACTCTATACTATACTATTCTCTATAGGCATGTAGTATGTTGTATAATTCCAAGATTAATGAGGTACACTGGGCTAGATTAAAGGGGTCTCTAATGCATTTTCAGATAACCCCAAGTGCAGGGATACCAAAGTCCTACAAATATAAACCTGGGCTTAGAAGGGGCAACTTCAGGTTCCAGAGGTCTGATATGATTTCCACTTACGTAGACTGTGTAGTGTGGTTCATGGTGAGTCTTATTTAGGAAAAATCTAATGTTATACTTCCATCTTCCAATGGGGACTGGTGTTGATCTCTCTGTGTATCATAATGGTACGAAGTTCTTTTTGTATACTTTAAAGATGGAAATCTTGTTGGGTTCAACCCATTACGTATGTATATCTGATTTCATCATCAGTCTGAAGTTACTGCTATTCAAATTTATCAAAACAGTGGTTGTACAATGACTCTTAATTATATCTTTCACTTTCCATAAGCCTCAGATTTGGCCTCTTTACTTTGGAAAATAAGATTATTGGAACTGATAACATCTAGGTTGCTTTTCAACCCTAATATATTGTTCTCTGAGTAAAAAATCCACATTTGTGGAAGAATAAGTTGTTTTTTTCTATATCCTAACTCAAATTTCGTCACATATCTCTTTTGAGATGAAAGTTTTAGGCCGCCATTAATTTCCAGAAAAGTCTAAGCATTTCATATAGTGCCTGAGTATCATGCTATAATCTGAAAAACACAAATATCAAATTTTAGTATCTGGGCCGAACCCATGGGCTGACTTCAACTTCCTCTCCTAATAAGTGTTATTGAAGACATATTCATCCTAAAGAAGGTGGTATCAGCCTCAAGGTGGCCTTTCGAATTGAGAATACCCATCTTGCAAAATAGGCTTTTTTTTTTTTTTTTTTTTTGCATAGTAGGACATTCTGGCCTGGTGCACAAAAGACTCTCCATGCTGCATTTATCCTCTGTGGGTTTTTCTCTACACATTGGCCAGAGAAATTGTCCTAAGAAAGATCAGGAACTGTGTCATTGTGCACAAAGCTGAATCAGAAGAACACACAGAATCATTCAGGGTCCAGGAGGAAAAATAGAAATCCTGGTGCTTGGGGTGCCTGGATGGCTCAGTTGGTTAAGCATTCAACTCATGAATTCATCTCAGTTCATGATCTCATGGTTTTGTGATAGAGCCCCGCATCAGGCTCCACACTGAGCAGTTCTGGGCAAATGGAGTGAAAGCCTCGAGAGCTAGAATGGCAGAAGGGGTGGAGACACTTCCAGGTGCCACCAGAAGAAAGGAGAAATCAGAGAGTCAGAAAATAGAAGAACAATAATTCATTTCTTCCTCATAGTTTTTGATTTTCCACCCATAGTTTCTATTAGCAAAACCTAGCAGAATATGAACTAAGGAAGGATCCTTGAAATACAGTTTTTAGCTCAAGGATTAACAAACAAAATACAGGAATGAACAAAATACAAAATAACAAACAAAATACAGGAAAATAAAATATATATAAAATAAATAAATAGATCATGAGCAAATAGGTAATAATGACCACACCTCACAACTGCTAGTTGTAGTTAATTCTTTCTTTTTCCTTTTTTGGGGGACTGTGAAGTGTCCTTGAGATAAGAGAAAATGAAAGCAAGAGTTAATATATGTGATTGTGAGAGTCTTTGCTGTATGAATGTACATTCTGTGCCTCACTGAAAAGAATGAAGAGTTAAAGTGGAAGGCCTGCTTAAGTTTCTCTCTTTCTCTGTCCCTCCCTCTGCCCTCCTTCCCAGCTCACACTTTCTCTTTCCCTCTAAATTAAAGAAAATAAATTTTAAAAAATAAATGTGCTATAAAACCTGTCTCCTTTACAGTCATTCTTTATTGTTAGTCTTGTACCTTCTGAATGCAGTAATGTACACTTTTCAGGATATTCTAATGGGAGTCCTGAATCAAAAGTCCCATATGATCCCTATACAAAGATGTAGCGTGATCGATATTACCTCAGTAAAATGAACAGATAAGGAATAATCTTAAAAATATGTTGATGAAATAAACTTACTCCAAAATTCAGAGAATAAAGAATACAGTCATAGGAGGCTTAGGTGATTCACTTTATCTTTTTGTGCCTGTTTTTTCATCTATAAAATGGGAATAATAAAGGTACCTACCTCATTAAGTTATTGTGTGCATTAAATGTGTTTATGCATTTAAAGAGTGTATTACATATGTCCTAGACTATAAATTGGAAGTATCTCCAATACAGATATCAGTATGATGAAATGCATATTTACAATTTATCCTGTTTCAAGTTGGGTTCATAGGTTTGCTTAAGGAGGACCTAGAAGAGCAAGGTAAGATTAAATCTCTGAAACTGTCAGATTCCCACTATTGTGGCCCCAGAGACTTTATTTACCTAGCCTGAGGGGTTTATGCCTTCAATATTCTGCTTTTCATTGTTTGAGATGAACAATGATTTCTGATTCGTCTAGTCTTTATCTGAATCATGTGTGAGATGGGAAACATTATCCCATCAATAAATTTTCTCATTAGAACAATTCCCCACCTTTCATCTTTCTTCACCTTCCTAACATAAATCTTTGTGTACATGTATATGTATATGTGTTCCTTTATTTTCACCCATCACAGGACTCCTAGACTTTTCACTAAAGGTAAGAGATTCCAAGGCACAGTTATACTATGGTTTCTTCATGTTTCATTAACACTATCCACTACATGTTTATATCTAAATAACTTACAATTAAAATAAATACCAAGCACCAATATGGGGTAAAAGAATACAAAGAGTCAGGTGTATATGGAGGGTGAGGGATCCCTTGGGTCACTTCATCGCTTTATAGGGACCAGTTTGATTTAATGTAAATACCTTTAGAAACTTACTTCTCTACTGTATTTTAACCAATAGGAAAAGTCTAAATATATTCAGGATTGAGGGCAGAGGATAATGGTATTAAAATAAAAAAGTACTTCTCGAAAATACTGTGAACATATTAAAGTTGATATTAAACTTAACATGGTTTTTTTGTGTGTATGGTTGTTGAGGAGAGTCATGTCTGTAGTGTGTAGTATCCCCATTGTAGAAAAAAATCATGGTTGTATTAGATTTTGAATGGAAAGATATGACTCCTCAGTCTAGATAAAACTATCAGTTTAATAGGAATGATTTTATTTATGAAAATATATTCATGGAAAGGAAATAGCTGTGTGTCCTCAGTGTAAGAACCTCTCTGAGGTCTCATTTGTTTTAGTGTAGTGCTTTCTCAATCTGGCCCAGCTGGCCAGCCTCTCACTCTCTCTCTGGCTGTAACCATCACTGGGCAAACAATTTTTACCAAGCCATTAGACTCACTTTGGTATTCCTGCTCCTTGGTGACTCTGACTCAGTCTGACTGTCAAGATTCCTGGCTTTGGTTCACTTGACCTTGGGAACCTACTTGCTCATTCTTGGCATGAATGATTCCTTGGCTATTAGACCCTCAACTTACCCTGACTCACCTCTAACTGCAAAGCCCTCAGCACTAGCCAGGTTTCCAGGCCTTGGTCTCTGACAGATCTGGGATGTTTAATCAGCAGCTTGTCTGGCTCTGCCTAACCTCCTGCTTGACTCCATCATATTTCTCCAAGGATGTTTTTATTTCACTGTTCAAGTTTGAAAGAACAGGCCAAACACATTGATACAAGTGATTGGCATTAGTGGCTAGCTGGTTGTTTAGGAACCAGAGACCTGATAGGATGGCTTTGCGTGGTAACTTTGCTGAGGCAGGGGCAGCCAAGAAACGTGTCGCTTATCAAGAGAAATCACACTTTTGTTCTCATTTATATCTGTAGCTCTGTCTCCTTTCTCATTTCTAGTTGTATTTTATTTCCTCAATTTTTTTTCCTTCTTTAGATTAACTACTTGTTTATCTCTCTTATTGGTCTTTCCAAATAGCCTGATTTTTACTTATCTTGCTTTTTCTTTCTATGTTATTAATTTTATTATTGATTAACTCTATTTTCCTATTTATTTAAGTTATTTAGTGGCTAAGAATATAGACTTTGTAGCCAGACTGCCCAGACCATAACCCTGGCTCCACTGAATATTAGACATGTAACCTGGGATGAGTTACTTGGTCCCTCATAGCTCTGTTCTCTTACCTATAAAATGGGAACAGTGAGAAACTTACCTTACTTGGTTGACATTTACCCTCATCTCTACTTTAAAATCAAGGTAATTACTAGGCCTACCACCAGAATTTGTTATTTGAAATCATTATAAAAAAGCATATATATTACTTTATCATATTTGTTTTTATAAATATTTTCATAACTATAATTTAATTGTTGCTTGTAAGACTTTGTAATTTATGCACTTGCAATATTGATATTGAGATAGGTTTCACAAGTGTGCCAGAGCTTTCAATGACACAAACAAAAGTTATGAAGCCCTGCCTTCCAGAATGGCAGAGAAGCAAGCTAGGAGGAACCTAGATCTTGAAGTAGCCCATCACATACCCTCAAGCAGTCTCTCCCTTCTACACTATTACATGAGAGAAATAAATTTCTATCTCTTTGAGCCATTGCATCTCGGAGTATAGCATCAAAACATATAGTCTAACATTAACTCTAAAAATTTACACACATGCAAATAACTTTTTCACACTGACAGTGACTATAGTTGGTGCTGGTGTATTATTCTTGAGTTGCATTCCTTCCTCCCCCTGCCCCCAATAATTTTGTAGAAGTTTTTGTACCACCTTCTAATATCCAACATTCTGATGAGAAGTACAATGCTGGTCTGACTTTTTTCCCCCTTTGGAAGTATTTTCTTTATTTTGTCCAAAAGCTTGTAATGATTTTCTTTTAGTATTTGGATTCTAAGAATTTTACAGTTGAATATGCTTTCTCATCAATCCCTCCTGGAATACAAAGAGACTTTTTTGCAATAAGTATTTCATCTTTAGATAATTTTATTATTTTTATTCACTCTTGATTCTATTTCTTTTTTTTCTTCCTTTTCAGGGATTCAAATATTTTCATGTTATGTTTTCTGAATCTATCTTCTATTTACCTAATTGTTTTTTCTGTAGTGATTTTTAACTCTTTCTACATTTTTTTCAGTATTTGAGATTTATCTTGACCTATTTGAGTCTCAGAATTGGCCATTCTCTAACTTACAGGGCTCTTAAGCTTAAATATCATGTTAGCTTTTCCTTTTGGCAACTCTTCCTTTTGTTTTTTCTGTACTTAATATGTTGTGGTTCATAGCAGAAAAGATGGAAAACACACATGATAGGTGAGAGATCTCAGCAGAGAGAAAGAAACTGTTAAAAAAAAGAGACAAATGGAAGTTCTAGGAATGAAAACACAATATTAGAGATGAAAAATTCCTTCTATTGGTAAATCAGCAGACTGTACACAAAGAGAAAAGAATCAGTGAACCAAAAGTAAGGTTAATAGAAATTATCCAAACTGAAATACAATGAGGAAAAAGGGTGAAAAAATAACCCAGAGCATCCATTAGTTGTAAAAAATATCAGATAGTTTTACATGCATGTAACTGGAGTACTAGATATAAAAGAAAGCATGAATGCAGCAGAAAAAAAACATGTCAAGAGATAATTGCTCAAATTTCCAAAATTAATAAAAGACAATAAATCACAGATCCAAGAATCTCAGAAAAGGAGAACACATAAACATCCACATCAAATTGCTAAAATTTAAATATAAAGGAAGTCTTGAAAGTAACAAAAGAAACAAAAATTTTACTTACAAGAAAACAAGCTTAAAACTGCAACTGAACTGTCTTCGGAAAACAATAAAGTCAGAAAACAATGGAAAGAGTGTTTTAAATGCCTGAAACACACACATAAAAACTACAAACAGAACCAAAAATCTGTCACCTACAATTCTATCCTTTACAATATCCTTTAATAATGAAGCAGAAATAATTACATTTCTGGTAGAAAAAAACTAACAGAATTTATCTCCAGCAAACCAATGCCATAATAAATGAATAAAAAAAGGTTTCTATCTGGAAAAGATATAAGACAGAAACATGATTCTAAATAAAGGAATGTAAAACCTAGAATTGATAAGCCAATAAATATAAAATACCTTTTACAAAATTATCCCTGCTTTTACACATATATACAATTAAATGTCCTTAGAAACCACTGATTATTTAAAGTAAAAATAATATGACCATGAATTTTATAGTAAACACAGAATTAAAATATGTGCTAACAAGAATGCAAAGAATAGAGTATGGGAGTATAGTAATTGGATATACATTGTTGTAAAGTTCTCATTTTTTTGTGAAACAAGTATTTTTTGAATGTAGAATGTGATAAGTTAAAGATGCATATTATAACATCAAAGGTGGTTAAATATTATAATATGTAAATTGACAATTAAAAAACACCCAAGAGGCATAACTAAAGATCCTTTAGAAGAGGTAACATGACTGCTAAAAATTATATTTCTTCACTCCTAATATAAAAGACATATAAGGAGGAAAAGAGGAGCAAAGAACAGAAAGAATAAATAAAAATAAAAGCCAAAATAGAGATGTATCAATAATTACAGCAAATATCAATGAACTAAAAGTAAAACAAAAATCTGTGCAAATGACTAATAAGCACATGAAAAAGCACTCAATATCATTGCTCATCAGGAAAATGTAAATTAAATACACCATGAAATACTACCTATACACCTACCAGAATGGCAAATTATCAAATCAAAAAGAGTAAAAACTCAAAATTTTGGAGAGGATGTAGAACATCTAGAATTCTCATACATTGGTAGTAGAAATGTGAAATGGTAACAACACTTTGGAAAACCATCGGTTTCTAAAAATGTTGAGCATTCATTTACCCTATGATCCAGCAAGTCCACTCCTAGGTATTGACTCAAGCAAAATAAAACATGTTTGCAAGAAATTATGTATGAAAAAGTTCAGATTATCTCTACTCATCATAGTCCAAAACTAGAAAGAAACAATCTTGATTTTATCAAGGGAAGAATGGATAAATGAACTGTTTTATCCATACATTGGGGTACTACTAGTAGTAAAAAGGGATGGTCTGCTGGAACATGCAAAAATATGGAAAAAACTCAGAACTATTATGCTCAGTGATAGATATTAAACACAACAATGTATCCTGCATTATTGCATTTATATGAAATTCTAGAGTAGACAATCTAACTTATGGTGATAGAAATTACACAGCAGTTGATTTTGGGGGAGTGGAAATGATGCAACGGACACAAGAGAGCCATCTTGAGTAATAGACATGTTCTGTAAATTTATATACATTCATTAAAATGAATTATATACTCAAGATCTCAGTATTTCTAAGTGTTACTTGAGAAACACTAAAAAAGTAGAATAGAAAAGATCCATGGTTTTAATAAACAAATCAGTTTTAAAAAGGTAACGACTGGACGTTAAGGGCTGAAATAACGGGTATGGTCATTAGTATTTATTTTGATATAATAGATACTTGGAAGTGTAACATTTGAGCTGAATCCTGAAGAATGGCAAGAAGTAACAAATGGACTGTGTTAGATAAAGAACATCCTAGGCAGAGGCCCTACAGTACCGGGAGTATTTAAAAAACGGGAAAGACATCAGTGTATCGGCAACATAGTGAATTAAAGAGAGGGTGGTATGAGATCATGGAGACTTAGGGGGGTATCAGATCAATAGGCCCTTTTTGGCCATGATAAAGAGTGTAGATTTTAATCAACATAGCCAACACTTCTGCTTCTGATGAAATGATAGGAATCAAATGTATTTTTTCACTTTAAACAACTAGGTAACAAGGCAACATACATGAAACAATAGTTTTCAGAGATTGGCTAACAGGCAGTACAGGACTAGCTTCCTAAAAAAGTGAAAGAAAAAAAGTGAGCCCTATGATTTTCCCAGCTTATTGCCTAGAAGCAATTTCCAGTGCAAGAAGTAGAAACTAAAATAGATCCTATCAGTTTTACCAAGTAAAACAGTTGGAAATTAGAATTTGGAGAGATAAAAATAGGTGAGTTTTTTTGGCAAAAGATACAAAAAAAAAAAAAGAAAGAAAGAAAGAAAGAAAGACTATACTAAGAGAAATCACCATAGATAAGAAGAGAGAGATTCCCCAAGATCTCTGGTTGTATGCTTGTTTCTACATGATGATGGGAAACTGTCTTAGGTCAAGGGAAGAACCACCAGAAAGTGGTAAGCCAAACAAGTACCAGATCTCATGCAGATTGGAGAAAAACTTCACAATGCACAGGACATAGTGTAGTCTTCTGAAGGAGAGCATCTTAGTTAACAAATCTAAATTAGCCCAAGATTAAAATTGTTCTGGAATCACTATAACAAAGCCTGAAGCAAGCCTCAAAGGTATCAAACTCATTCAAAGTTAGATAAAACTAATAGAATAAAAAAGAAAAATAAAGAGACCCAAAATTACACTTGGGTATTTCAACATGCTTCTCTTACTATATAATAAAACAATTACACAGAATATCAGTAGGGATATATAAAATTTCAATAGTACTTTTATATTTATAAAACAATTCACCTAACAACAGCAGAATACATATTCTTTTCAAGTGCACATGGGATAATCATTAAAATTGACACCATGGTGGACAATTAAAAATGCCCCAATAAATAAGAGATTCTTAAAAAATGAGAACAAACTGAGGGCTGATGGGGGGTGGGAGGGAGGGGAAGTTGGGTGATGGGTATTGAAGAGGGCATCTTTTGGGATGAGCACTGGGTGTTGTATGGAAACCAATTTGACAATAAATTTCATATATTTTTAAAAAAAATTTTAATGTTTATTTATTTTTGAGAGACAGAGAGAGAGATAGCATGAGCAGAGGAGGGGCAGAAAGAGGGAGACAGAAGATCCAAAGCAGGCTCTTCACTGACAGCAGAGAGCCCGAAGTGGAGCTTGAACTCACAAACTGTGAGATCATGACCTGAACCAAAGTTGGACACCTAACAAACTGAGCCACCCAGGCTTCCTCAAAAATGCCCCAATAAATTTAAAAGTGTGTTTGTTCACTGACTATAATAGAATTAAAGTAGAAATCAATAACAGAGAGATATTTGTAAAATCCTTAAATATTTGAAAATAAAACATTTTAAACAAATTAAAAAATCACAGTGAAATTAAAAATACTATGTTCAGGGGCCCCTGGGTGGCTCAGTCGGTTGAGCGTCCGACTTCGGCTCAGGTCATGATCTCACAGTCTGTGAGTTTGAGCCCCGCATCAGGCTCTGTGCTGATGGCTCAGAGCCTGGAGCCTGCTTCCGATTCTGTGTCTCCCTCTCTCTCTGCCCCTTCCCTGCTCATGCTCTCTCTCTGTCTCAAAAATAAATAAAAACATTAAGAAAAAAATTTAAAAAATACTATGTTCAATGAAAATAAAAACACAATATATTAAAGTCCCTGTAGGCAGTGTAGAGGTAATTTTATGGTATTAAATGCTTATATTTAAAAATTAATTTGATAAGCTAGGAACAAGAAAGATAGAAAACAATTAAACCCAAAGTAAGCAGAATTAAAATAATATGAATTAGAACAGAAGACAAGGAGATATATAATAAAAACAATCAGGAAACTCAAACAAGCCAGTATCAATAAGATGATGAAGTTTTAGCCATATGATCAGGAAAAGAAAGGTAAAGATACAAAATATCAGTAACAGAAATGAAAGGGGGACATCATTACAAGACCTACAGCCATTCACAAGGTAGTAAGGAAACATTATGAAAAATATTATGTCATTAAGTTATATAATTTAGGGTAGATACCTTGAAAGCCAACTATCAAAGCTCACTCAAGAAGAATTAGATCTGCTGAATTGTTCTACATTTATTGAATTTGTAATTATAAATCTTCTCACAAAGAGAGGAAAATGGTAATGGGCATTGAAGAGGGCACTTGTTGGGATGAGCACTGGGTGTTGTATATAAGCGATGAATCATGGGAATCTACTCCCCAAGCCAAGAGAATGCTGTATACACTGTATGAATATGAATTAGAACATGTATGCTAACTTGAGAATAAATTATATTTAATAAATTTTTTAAAAATTAAAAAATAAATAAGTAAATTTTCTCACAAAAAAATACAGTCTCAGATGACTTTACTGGTGAATTCTACTAAATGGCTAAGGAAGAAGTAATGCACATTGTATATAAACCCTTTGAAAAAAAAGGACCAGGGATCACTTCCCAGCACATTTTATGACCCCAGAATTACCCTTATGAAATAACCAGGAAAAAAATCACAAGAGAAGAAAACTATAGAAAAATAGTCCTTATTTTAGACACAAAAAGCCATAAGACAATTTTACACGATCAAATGCAGCAATGTATATTAAAGGATGATACAATATGATCAAGTTGGGTTTATCTCAAGAATGCAAGGTTGAAATAATTCAATGTAACTCATCTATTAGCAAACTACAACAAAACAAAATGAAAATACATCAAAAATAAAACCCACAATTATCTTCATACATGCAGAAAATGCATTTAGACAAAACACAGCAGCCAAAAGGGAATTTCCTTGACCTGATAAAGGGCATTTAAGGAAAATCAGCTATCATCATACTGTATTAGGAAAGATTGAATATTATCTCTTTATGGTTGGGGGGATAAAACGGCAAGAAAAATAGTTTTCCATATGCAGTCAGTGGGAAAGAGAAAAAAGCTTTATTTTTGAACCCAGTAAGTCCTGGCACTATTACATCATCTGTAACAGTTTATTTTTTACACCCAATTCTCTCCTCCTTCATTTTCTAAAAGGCAGCAAGAAGAAGCTGAGAGGCACTTTTTACATTCTGCCTGGAGATCTCTTTAGCTAAATCACCCAGTTTATCAGATTACTGCAAACAACAATACTGTTAAAACTTCTACCAATAGGTAACAATGTCTCTTTTCCTTCACTTTCCTTTAACTCCTCACCCACTGCCTCCTCAAAGCCCTTCTATCTGCACATAGTCCAGTCCCAAGGCCAATGTCACATGTTTCTATTTTTGTTGCAGGAGCACCCCAGTTTCAGGTACAAAAATCTTTTTAGTTATCTACTGCTGTGTAACAAACAACCCCAAACTTAATGGTGTAAAACAAGTTATTTATCATCATCATCAACAACAACAACAACAACATTTCTTGGTTTGGAGAACAGAACTCAGCTCGGTAGGTGTTACTAGGGTCTCATATGTGACTGGAATCAGACAGTGGCTGAGTCTGGAGTCATCCCAGACTTCCTCAATAATATGTCGGGTTGTTGCTGCTAACCGTCAGCTGGCCCACAATGGGCACTGTTGATCAAACTACTGTACATGGCCTGTCAGTGTGACCTGGCTTTAACAGCACAGAGGATATGTTCCCAGGACAAGAGTTCTAAAAGAAAGCCACAAGGAAGCCTCAGAAATCATGCACTCATTCTACTCTTTAGAAGTAAGTCTCTAAGGCCACCTATATTCCAGGGGAGAAAAATGATGCTCCACATCTTAACAGAGGGAATGTGAAAGAGTTTGAGGACACTTTTAAAAACAATCATTCAGCAGCATAAATTATATGGGTACCAACTGGAACATAGTAGTGGGTATATAAACATTAAGCACATGCTCCTGCAAATTCTATTGCATCTACTGCAAAAAAAACGGGGATCCAAAAAGCACTTAGGACATTCCATTGGAGAAGGTACTCAAAGGACTTCCTCATGGCTCAAGTTCCTATTCCAGTTCCAGTTTTAGATCAGTGAGTAATGTCAGGTTCCCTACATCCTGTATCTTTCAACTTAATATCCGGGGCCCCTTAACTACTTTTTCCCATCCTCACCATCATAGACTCTCATGACCAAAATACAATGTACACTCTGTTGTAGTCTCTGTGATCCCCTTGGTCCCTGGATACAAGAATATAAGCATCTCCAGTGCTGGGGATTTATATCAGGCTTGCCTTCTTTTCTGGTCTCTCCCTGATCTTAAATACTTCTTTTTCTTGTTTCCTGAGAAGATTTGCAATTTGAGAAGATTTGTGATTCCCGGGTCAAGATTTGTGCCCCGGCTGTGGAAATTAGGTCCTTGCATTCCCTCTTATTTCTTGCCTATTTTTCTCCCTGCTGGTCCTACTTGTTTTAAAAATAAAAATCTCCATCTGAGCCCCATTCTTCATGGCTGAGTCCCTATTTGCTACTGCCAACATGCCCTTGTCCTGTGTTTGGCCCACCTGCCAGGGAGCCACCTACTCGTCACCTCTGGCCTTCCTATATGCCAACCAACCACCTGCCTGCCTGAACCTCTAGCTTCTACCTGTTGCCAAAGTGCCTGGAGAGGAGGTTCTGCCATCTTTTTAGACTTCCCAGCTGCTGGGCTCTTCTCCAAAAGATTGTTTATTCTCCAGGTCTGGCCCTCTCCCACTATATGCAGTTCCTAGTCCTGACATACACCAAAGAGTATTTGACTTTCTCTCTGACTGCCACTGCCTCCTTTTCACTCCTATGACCCATGCCCATCTATGGAAGCAATTGGAAAAACAAATCACTATGCTAGGATCAGTTTGATTTTGCTACTTTAATTAAAAACTTCCAGGGCATCGAACTCCATCATCTTCTCTATTGCTTCATCCCTAGTCAAATTGCTGGTCCAGTCATCCCCTGGGGGGGGGGCTTCTTCCCCTTGGGTTTTCTCTTGGCTTCCAAGACCTGCAAACTCCATGTCTATGGCCTGGTGCCCTGGATTGCAAACTCCTGGCTCTCCCACAATTCAGCCGTCATCTGACCCTTACTCAGTGCTCAGACTGTACCTTGCATGCTTAGCTTTCTGGCTCCTGCCTAAGCAGTCCTACTAGCTGCCACCCACATCTGGCTGGGTTTTGATTTTTGTTACATCTGGAGAAAGGGGGAGCAAGTTAAATTACATTGTTTCGATGCTACAAAATTTTATTTCTTCTACCTGTACATATTTCGTAGTTTTAAATACATAACAGACCATGAAACTTCCACTGTTTTCCTTGACCTCCACTTCACTTAATGAAAGCTTGAGAATTCGTTTCTACGTTTGTGATTTTCTTCCCTGAGATTGCTCAAAACTGGCATGAATTTTTGATGGGAAGAATAATATGGTTAGCATGTTTATAAATTAACAGTCAAGGAGGTGTACAAACCCAAAATTATTCCCACAGGAAGCGAGTCGTTGGCTCTGACATCCTTTCTCTTTCTTAGCTTGCCAGAAACAGATGTTGACAGTTCTCTCATTTGGGGAATATATCCAGAAGGATGAATATTACCCTTGAGACACACAATATACTGTACATGACTTCTTATAAGCAAAGAAGTAGTTTGTTTAAACTTAGAGAAAGTACATACTGACAACCTGTGCAAAGAAAGGAAAGAATGCCATAAAGCAATCTAAAAGCTTAGCCAGGCTTCAACTTCATGGAAGTTTTCTAGGCTGGTTGAAAGAGGCAATTGATATAGTGTTCATAGGGTTGCAGATGGAATCAGACCTAAGAGACCAAAATCTTCTCCACACAAAGCCAGAATTCTCTGAGAAGTGAAAAATACCAGCCATACAGCTGGCTGTTTTGCCCACATTTCACAAAGGAATCCAATTTCTTTTAATGCATTAAAAAACTATAATTAACCTGTTTTCACTTAAATCAAAAGGTATTTGTAAGGAACTTATCATATACAAACACTATATGTGCTTACATGTTTGCAGGTAGACATAAAAAATGGTATATGACAGTTCCTATTCTCAAAGACATCAAAATATAAACAGCTAGATTCTGAAAAGTAAGATGTCTGGTGAAAAAAAAATGAAACTAGTTTATTTATCTAGTAGTGCCCAGAAAATCTAGCCTTACGTTCAATTGTAAGGACTTCTTAGCATAAATAGTTTTGGTTTTGTTTTTTTAGTGCAGCATGCCTAATTTTGCTGGTGGCTGATTATCTGACATGCAACTCACAGAAATGTGTCCACATTGTTGAATGAATGGAACTGTATACTGGGGAAGAAATGGGACAGCTCAAAAATTCCAATAGGAAGGGAAAGGGCTGAAGCTACCAGAGCCCAGTGGTGTGCGGCAATCAGAGTAGATGACTCTGTTTGAACAAAAATGTCATGCTGACCTGGTGGAGAAGATGGCAGGTTGTAAGCCCTGCAAGTGGTAGCTGGCAGCCACTATTAAATGGACAGAGTCAATGTATAATCAGGGTGACCTGAGACTGCCGGTCACACACCACTGTCTCCAGGGACACAAGTCTTCAGCGCTTTCAAACATGCAGTACGGCCCTTCTCTGCACATCTAGCAGGAAACGCTTGTGCCTCCAGGTATCCGCAGACCTCTTCATGTTACCATTTCAGGGACACTGAGCTGCTTGCTGGTCTATGTGACTTTGATGTCTGTGGACAGAGCCCTATGTAGAATTTGGCCTCAACATTTGATGGTCATTAAAACATATGTCATATTTGTTCCAAATATATTTTGAAGATACCCGACCCTTTTCAGACCAGAAGTTTTGACAACTTTTTTTGGCTTACAGAGGATTGACTGAGTTAAGAATATATATCTGCCTATTAATTTCAGCTGTCAATGACTTATTTCAGGGTCAGTATTATTGGTTGTGCGGATATCTGAAAAAAGAAGACCTTATTTTATAAAATCCTGGATATGATTTAACCCAATATTTCTATTTCTCTGAATCTGTTGTAAGGAAATAGCCGTAATGTAACAAACTGATGTAAAAAGAAGTTTATGAAAACATTATTTATAATATTGAGAAATCACATAAAACATAAGTGGGTCTATAAATTAGGCACATGTATACCCTGGACAATGAGAAACTTTTTAAAAATAAAAATTGTATTGTCAAGAAAAGATTCTCACAATATAACATTAACCTATAAAAGCAGATCACAAAGTCGCATTCATACAGCAAATATTTATTAAGTGCTGCCATGTCACAAGCATTTTTCTAAGTCTAGAGGTAATACTTGGGATGAAAAACAAATCTCTTCCTTTGTGGAGATTACATGCTGGTGTACCTCATAATGTTCTCCCAACAATGTTAACAAACAACCAAGCAAACAAACAAAATAACAAGCATAGAAAAGAAAGGGGAAGGGAACCATAGTAGATGCTCCATCCCCTTTACCATTTTTGTGCACAGCGTCTCCTGCGTGCTTTCCCTCCCAAAGCCAGCACCCGTGTCTCTTTGAAAGGCTGCTCTCTGGCTGGCAGCAGATCCTTCTTTGCCAGAAGTGCCTGGGAATCTACAGGCCCCCAGGGGCAGCCGTTAACTGGCGACTGAAGGAAGCCTGCTGTAAATACAGCATTGCCCAAGCTCCAGTTGGGACATCTCTCTCCTGTGGATCAAGCCAGTACCTCTGTCTGACCTTGTTTGCCACCAAAGGAGCCAAAGACTAACATTTGAACAGAGATGGCCCACTATTATAAGCATAGCTTACCTTTACTGAGTGCCTCTTATGTTTCAGATTTTAACATGAATTATTTTAATTTTCACAGCAATGTTTTGAGAATAAGTCCTATAATTATACTCAGAGTACAGATGAATATAAGGCTGTGGGCATTTTCTTTTTCTTATTTATACTTCTATGTCCTTTCCAATTTTCTACCAAAATTGTATTACTTTCATAAGCCTACAGGACAGGAGGACTCACTTACTGGCTTTAGTAGCTACAGCAATAGTATTCTTCTGGTGGCTTTGGGGCTTTGCCATTCCTATATTTGAAAGCAATGCTTCGTTAATCAACAAATGATAAAATGATCACATCATCACCAAGGATGTGCTTAATCTCTAACAAGAAATTTTTACAAAAGTGAACTAAAATTTAAGGATTTTAGTGGATTTCTGCTATTGTCTCTGAAACTTCCTTAATTATCTGGGAAATTTCGTTCAGCCTAACTTGCCTTAACTAACTTTCAGAACCACTGTAGCAAATAATATTATAATTTTACTTATTTTTCACATTTGCCTTAAATTGTCCTAATTTTGTTATTTAAGTTAATAATGAATTGCTGTGGTCACAACACCACACATATTCAACTTTAATTTTTTTCTAAGAAAATGACATTTTCATAAGACGTTTACTCATTCAACCTCTATCTGTCAAAGCTCATTATAGGCCACTCTCTGACCATAATCTTCATGCTCTTTGCCCTTTCTAAAACCTAAAGGAGAAAAGGCCTACAAATGACGTTGGACCACTCACACATTAACATGTATGGTTTCTCTACACTGTCTATTAAAATAAGAAAACAGTCACCTAGGAAAGTGGTTCTCTATATTATTTCACAGGAGAAGTTATAGTCTTAGACCAGAAATTACCTTTCTTGTTAGTATCATAACTTGTATGGGTAGAAATTCCTAAAGATCTGAGTTATTTGGATTTTTGTCATATGGGACAAAATCAAGCTCTAAATGGCTTAGGTAAAAAGAGAATTTGAAGACTGGGAAAATCTAAGGAAGCTTTAAACTGCTAAGCCAAAGGGACAGCAGCCATGTGTCTGGATCTCAGGGATGGTCCTTGACCAGAAGCGAAATCTGTAATAGTATTCAACATTCCCAAGAGTAGTATTTACTTGCTATATGGTATCTATGTACCTATGTATCTATGTCTTTATATGTTAAGTGTGTTCCTTACAGGCAGAGAATAGTTTGGTCTTGCTTTATTATCCATTAGACAAGTTCTCCTTTTTAAGGTAGAGGTAAGGCCATCTATATCTAACATAATATCAAATTGGTTTAAATTTGCATTTTTGCTATTTATTTTCTGTTGTCCAGTCTACTCCTTGCTGCTTTTTTCCTCCTTTTCTGCCCTCTATTTTTAAAGTTAATGATTTTTAGCATTCCATTTTATCCTCTCTCTTGGCTTAGTTGCTATATCATTTTGATTTATTTTTTGTAGTTTCTCTCAAGTTTACAATATGCATCATTAATTTATCACAGTCTACCCTGAAAGACTATTATACCATTTCATAGATAATATGATAACTTCACACTTTCATTTTCTTCCCTTATCTTTGTACAATTATGATCATTTAGTTGACATCTTTGTGTTACAAACCCGAGTACACATTATTAATATTTTTACTTTATGTAGTCAAATATCTTTAAAAACATTTTAGGGGTGCCTGGGTGGCTCAGTCGGTTAAACATCCAACTTCAGCTGAGGTCATGATCTCACAGTCCATGGGTGCCAGCCCCGCGTCAGGCTCTGTGCGCAGCTCGAAGCCTGGAGCCTGCTTCGGATTCTCTGTCTCCCTCTCTCTCTGTCCCTCCCCTGCTCTCTCTCTCTCTCTCTCTCTCTCAAAAATAAATAAACATTAAAAAAAAAGAACTTCAAAAAAATTTTTAATCTTTATTCATTTTTGAGAGAGAGGTAGAGTATGAGCAGGGGAGGGGCAGAGAGAGAGGAAGACACAGAATCTGAAAGAGGCTCCAGGCTCTGAGCTGTCAGGACAGAGCCCAACGTGGAGCTCAAACTCACAAACCGTGAAATCATGACCTGAGCTGAAGTCGGATGCTTAATGGACTGAACCACCAGGCACTCCAAATATCTTTTAAAGTAATTTAAATTGAGAAATATGTCCTTCATATCGACCCATATATTTATGAATTCTAGTCCTCTTTATACCTTTTTAATTTCCATCTGGAAATTTTCTTTGAATCTCAGAGTTTCCTTTAACATTTTCTTTTACTATGGATCTCCCGGCAATTGATTCCCTCAACTGTTTTTGAGTGAAAATTTGAACATTTTACTCTCATTTTTGAAACATATTTTTACTGCTTATTTTAGGTTGACAATTACTTTTTCTACACACTAAAATTTTCATTCAATTGTCTTCTGGCTTGCATTGTTTTCAAGGTTTAAGCAATAATAATTGTTATTCTTGCTGCTCTGTATGTATCTTTTTCCCCTTGATTTCTGCCAATTTTTTCTCATGTTCATTGGCTTATATCAATTTTATTCTGCCATATCTTTGGAGGGTTTCCTCTGTGTTTTTCTTGCTGGTATTTGTTGGATTTACTATCCATTGGCTTACAGTTTTTAACAAAATAGAAACTTATCAGATATTATTCCTTCAAATATTTTATAGCCTTTAAGTATCTTTTTAAGAACACAATTGCATGGGAGCACCTGGGTGGCTCAGTCTGTTGAGCATCCAACTTCGGCTCAGGTCATGATCTCGTGGTCTGTGAATTCGATCCCCACGTTGGGCTCTGTGCTTACAGCTCAGAGCCGGGAGCCTTCTTTGGATTCTGTGTCTCCCTCTCTCTCTGCCCCTCCCCCTGCTCATGCTCTGTCTCTCTCTCCTTCAAAAATAAATAGACATTAAAAAAAAGAGAACACAATTACATGTGTATTAGGCTATTCAATATTGTCTCACAGGTCCTGATTTCTGTTCATTTTGTGTGTGTCTGTGTGCACATGCATGTCTTTTTTTCCCTCTCACTTTGCTTCAGTTGGATAGTTTTTAGCGATATGTGTTCAAGTTCATTCTTCCTTTCCTCTGCAGTGTCCAATCTGCTAAATCTATCCAGTAAACTTTAATTTTCAGTGTTGTGTATTTCAACTCCAGAATTTCCATTTGGTAGTTTTTATTGCTACAATTTATTCCTTCATTTTACTTAAAATTTTCTTTAAAATTTTAAGCATACTTACATTAGCTGTTGTAAAGTTCTTGTTCCTTAATCCCATTATTTTTATACCATCTCTGACATTTCTGTATCCATTGACTGATTTTTTATACTTCTGGTTAAGGGTCATATTTTCCTGCTTCTTTTCCATAAATTTTAGATTTTTATTTAGTGTCTGAATTTTTTGTTTGTTTTCTTCAAAAGGTATTTAGCAAATAGTGAAGTTCTTTGTGGATCAGCTTAATTATCTGAAACTTGTGTGTAAACTTTAAGGAGTCTTTACTATAGGGATAATTACCCATATGACTAAGGAGTGACATTCTAGTGTCTCTACTAAGGACCCTGTATTTTCAATGAGGTCTCCACTTTGACTTGTCCAAACTCAAGATGCCATTCTCTGTTTCAGTTCTCCTGCTTTTTACCATAATCTGGAATGTACATCCAAGCAAAAGTTAATCACCTTTTTTGCCTACTCTCAAGGATCATAATCTTTCTAAGTGTTCAAGTTTTTTTCTGCAAACTGCCATGTTCTAAATATTGTTTGGTGTTCCAGATGTAATCAATGAGAGGCATTATGGTATTAGTTACTTCAATGTAGCCCAAAGTAGAAGTCCTATTGTAAGATTTTAAGCAAGGGGAAATTTTGATTAAGTGTAATAACATCATTTAGAAAGATCATTATAGCAGAAATGTAAACTATAGACTGATGCAGAAACATTAACTAAGAAACACCACTATTCAAGAAAAGAAGTGATAATCTAAGAATCAAAGCAGAAAACAATATTAAAAATCAAGGAGTTCAAAATCAGAAATATTTATTTTATTTTATTTTATTTTCTAAAATGTTTATTTACTTATATTGATGGAGAGAGAGAGAGAGAGAGAGAATTCTAAGCAGGGTCTATGCTCTCAGTGCAGAGCCTGACATGGGACTCGAGCTCACAAATGATGAGATCATGACCTGAGCTGAAATCAAAAGTTGGATGTTTAACTGACTGATCCACCCAGGTGCCCCTAAAATGGCAGCAATATTTCAATTAATTCATTGAATTCCTGTATTAATAAATATTTATTGATTGCTTGGTATGTACTAGAGATTTAAAAAACTGTATTTATTATTTATTCAATCAACAATCACTCACTGAGTGCCTCTTGGGTACCAACCACTGTGATATATATGGAAATATTGTCTGCCTACATTGCCCACTCTATATGGGAGTGTTCTCCAATAGAACTTCCTGAAATATTAGTAAGAATAGCCACAATCCACAAATGGATAACATAACTGAAAAATTATGTTTCTAATTTTACCTAATTTTAATCAATTAAAATTTAAATTTGTATAATCTAATATGGCTAGTGGCAACCACATTGGATATTGTGGTTCTAGAGGGATACTAATACAGATATAAACGCACACACACACACACACACACACTCATACATAACACAATTATAATTAAATTTACTGTTACTAAAGGCAGGGCTTCCTAAATTACTATCAGAACCTGGAAGGAAGCACTTAATCCTTTTGAGATTAAGATGAGAAAGGAGAAACATCCATGCAAGTTGTTTAGACCTTAACTGAATTTTTAAGGAAAACAATAGAAATGACAGAACAGTGATGGAGAAAGTATGTTCTTATCATAGGGAAAGGCAATAGCATAGTATTTGAAGAACTGGAAGTAATTAAAAAAATTTTTTTACGTTTATTTATTTTGATAGAGAGAGGGACCAAGAGAGAAGGAGGGAGATAATCCAAAGCAGGCTCCACCATGCTGTCAGCACAGAGCCCGACGTGGGGCTCAGACCCACGAACTGTGAGCACAAATCAAGAATCAGATGCTTAACTGACTGGGGTACCCAGGTGCCCCTTATTTTTCAAATCCAGATCAAAAGGTGTTTATGAGGAGGTAGAAAAATAAAATACATAGAAAGGAAATAAAATATTGATTGTAATAGAATGTTCAAACTTTTTGTCGTATGCTATATTAATCAGAATAATCTGTTAATTTTTTTTGATATTTTATATTTAGCTTATAGATGGAGATGTTCAAGAGGCTATCAAAATAATTTATCTGGAGCTTAGAAGGGGCCTGGGCTACAGATATTACTTCAAGAGATAGGTGTGCAAAGAAGAAAAAAGAACCAACAAAGCTGATTTTATTATCAAGTGTCCTGAGAAATAATTTTCTATGACAAGAATCTTTTGAAGACCTAGACCGTTTATGCCATGGCTCAGGAATGCTAAGTTGAATTGTCTGAACCCTAAACAATCTGAGGCCTAACTCAAAAGTAATCTCATCCGTCAGACCTCAGATAGGGGTCCTGACTCATGGAAGGATAGGGCTTTACCCTTCTTAACATTCACATCCTTTTCTCCATGCCCCAACTGTACTCTGGAACCAGATCTGGAACTGGCATATAGGCCTATGAAAACTACCCATCCCAGCATAGATTTACAGGGTACATTTTCACCCTGGACAACAGCAGGGGTGATGTGCTATAACTGGGGATTCAGATTAAAGGCCCTTATTCCAAAGGTGGATTCTTCTTTGTCTTTGACACTATTACTAGGTTACTTTCATCAGGATTGTAAAACAACTCTATATAGGTCATCTAGGAGAAGTGAGTTTTCAGGGTGTTGTCTTAGGAGCTAAAAATAAAATTAGATTAGCAGTAATTAGTGAAGTGGGTGTAATTTCATACCTTTGACTATAATCATTTCCCGAAGTGGTTTTCTCTTGATTTGACTTTCCAGTGCGTTATATTCTCTTGTTGAAAGAAAATATGCATTCTGTACCCCCTACAAGGGCAATTTTAAGGAAAGTACAGTAAACATAAACTAATGTAATGATGGGCTACCATAGAATGCTGTGTTTTCATGAAATGAACCACTAAAAATACTTCTTACAGTAACAATGCAAAAGTAGTAATATTGTAGTTCAAAACAATTCCAAGCTATTATTTTATTTTGCAAAATGTTGTTGGCAGAATCTAGTCTCAATAATTACTTTTTTAAGAAGAGAGAAAAACAATTTAATGCACTCCAATGCAGACTCTAAAAATATCAGAGAACCAAGTATACAGGGATCAGGCTATTAATAGCTTGAAACACTGTCAGTTGGTGGGATGGGACACATTTTTTTTTTTAGATAGTGAGCCAAAATCTAAATTTTACTGCCGAGATATGTACTTTGAATCTGTAGCACGCCTAAAGGTGAGAAAAGGCTGTGAGTAAAAGCCCTTGTTTTGTAACACCTTATAAGATGTATTGCTTCAAAAGATGCAGAAATCCTCAAATGTAATTGATTCAGTTATAATTAATTTAAAATGAAACATAATATAACACTTCTACAAAATTGGTAAGAATCATATGCAAACTAAATTATGATTTGCTGTCACAATTCCAAAAATCTAAGAAACACTGAACTAAGCATTAGCACCAGTTTGACTCAATGTAGGAGAAAATGGGATGTAAGTTCAGCAAATAGGGCTCAATCCTGAGAAAGTCTCCTTTCGGCTGCCACAGGAGCTGTCTGTCACCTTCTATAGTTTACTCAGACCCACTATACATTCTGGGCAACTGTTTTAACATAGGGTGTTTCCTTGACATGGTTTTTCATTATAAAATTGTAAAACTCCAAATACCATGTTTCTGAATTAGGAGTAAGATACTTGGAAGATCTTTGTTTAGGTTTATGAAGAGAATACAAGTGGCTTCACAAAAAAGTAGGAGTCAGGTGTCAGCACCAGAAAGGGATGCCAATGGAAATCTGTCCATGGGTGATTTGCTAAAAGGTACTGACATATATAATAACTCGGCAAGAGTCTGTGAAAGAGTCCTACAGCAACTGCAAATAGATGTGTTCATTTCCCTTACTTTTGTTTTTATTAAGATATAGCTTACATACAGAAAAGTGTACAAATCTTAATCACACAAATCAATAATTTTTTACATATGTATACATATCCACCACCAATTCAAGATAGAGAACATATCTAGCATCTTAGCAGACGTCCACATGCCTCTTCCTAATCAACGACCCCATCATTCTGACATCTAACAGCCATATCAGAGTTCCAGTTATTTCATGTTCTCACCCTTACTTGATAGTGTCAGCTTTAATATTTTAGTTTTAGATATTTTAGTTTTAATATTTTGCACTCCTGGTTAAAGTATAGTGGTATCATACTATAATTTTAATTTGCATTCCTCTGGCGGCTAGTAATGTTGAACACTTTTTCATGGGCTTATTGGCTATTTGACATCTCATCTGCAAAGTCCCTGTAAATGTCTTTTGCCCAATTTTTAAATGGGCAAAATTTTAAAAATCCCTAAGCAGAAAACAAAGGATTGATAACATATTTTTATTAAAACTATGAACTTTTCATCTAACAACAATGTTGAGAGAGTGAAAAGGCAAGCCAGAGAGTAGGAGGAGAAATTTATATTTTGAAATTTGACTGGGGTGAAACATTTTTTTTACTTTCCATGCACAGTGAAGACTGGATAGTATGTGTTGCTTTCCTAGTGCTATACATGGTATTTGGCACAGAGTAGGTGATGAGTGAATATCTGTGAATGGATGCATGGATGCCTGAGTGAATGAATGAGGGATGGCCCCTATTTAAAAAAAATTTTTTTTTATGTTTATTTTTTGAGAGAGAGAGAGAGAGGGAGCACAGGTAGGGGAGGGGGAGAGAGAGAGGGAGACACAGAATCCATAGCAGGCTCCAGGCTCTGAGCTGTTAGCACAGAGCCCAACGTGGGGCTCGAACCCACGAACCATGAGATTATGACCTGAGCCGAAGTTGGACACTTAACTGACTGAGCCACCCAGGCACCCCAGGGATGGCCCCTATTTAAAAGTATATAGATTGTGACCTTCTCGTGCACTATTTGTTTTCCCTGGCACTAACAGAAAGCTCACTCAGTATTACTAGCAGGAACAGGGACTCTGAATGTGACTTTAACCCCTGAGCAATACCAACCTAAGAGCTGGCTCAAATGAGTAAGTCCCTAGAACTCATGTACAAATTCCAGTTGAGTTCTGTCTGTCTCTTCAGCCATCTTTTATTAATGCCCTGGGTCACAGTACAGGTCCCACTAAAAATACAACCTCTGCATTGTGGCAAAGGTGGAGACTGCTTAAGGGGCTTCCTAGTTTATTAAAAAGAGAATACTATTGGAATCTGAATACCTACGCATTACCACAAATGGACTACAGATAAATAATTTCTCATTTTTGGTTTGAGTTTCCCCAACTGTAAAACAATTGTAAAGATCATCTATGAGGTCTCTAGACCCTATGTGCTCTGACATTTTGTCACTGGAGAGTCTGGGGAAAACAGCTTTTATGGGAGAAATAGTACTAGTCATCCCTGGAGGTCAAGATGACCTGAGCAATGTACTCTGCTCAGGTCCCAGAAGGCCCAAAGTGCCTTTATACTTGATCCAAAAAGGCAGTCTTGTAAGCTGTCCCAGCACCTAACTACTCTGTTCTGTAGGCCGAGATGAAAAAAAATTCCAGACTTCTTTGGAAAGGGAGCCCAAATCCGAAACAACAATGCTCCTTGGATACAAGTAACATTTTCTTCTAGAAATAGAAAATGTCCTCTAGCTTAGTTATAATTTCTACAATCTGTTCTGCCAATTTTTTTTTGGTTTGTATAAATGCTATTCAGAGTTCTTTTGGCAAAAATGAAAATCTAGCTTATTTCTAATAGCCTGATAATTTTCATGGGATGTCCCATTTAAGAACAGATGAAAAAGTCAGCCTAGAAGTCTTGTTATAAAGAAGTTAACCCTAATCATTCATTTATTATTGAAAAGTAATCCACCTTCTATTTAAAATAAAAATATTGAAAGAGTTCACATGCCATAAACATTATTTTCTTCTTTCTCATTTGAAAACAAATCTTTATTTTCAGCTTATAGAGCAGTTATCTAGAACACATCATGCATAATAGAGCATATTAATTATTTTGCTTTTGAAAAATAGCTTCTTTCATACCAATCAACCAAATTCCGTGGTAGAAGAGATCCACTGGCCTACCTGGTGAAACAATTTGGGCTCCCTGAAAGAAGACAGGAAAGAAAGATACCTGAATGACATACCAGTAACTAATCAAAAGGAAGGTAGTGACATTCTGGCCTACGTAGAAAGCATTTGTGTAACCAACTTAAGACATAACTGATAGCAATCAAAGTAGCTCCATCATGGGAGGGATTTGAGAGAGTTCAAGCCCAATATGTAAAATGAAAAAAAGCAGCCAAAAATTGTGTCGTGCTATGCTGACAGTCTTAAGCAATCAATCAAGTAATCAGTCAATCAATACTTTACATGCTTGTGTAAGCCTCATGGAAAAGATGACACTGTCACATATACCTGTCTTGCAACATCATCCTCATGCTCTAATAATGATAATAATAAAACTAGGTAATATTTGCCAGGAAGTAAACCAAGCACTTTTTAATGCATTACTTATTATTCTCAAACCACTCTGTAAGATAAGTATTTATATTATCACCATTTTGCAGAGGTACAATGTCAAGGCACAGAAGGGTTAGGAAATTTACCCAAGACCAGCAGGGAATAAAAACCTAGATATGAACACAAGCCATCTGACTGGTAACCACTTCCTTTATGCTACTTCTGGGAAAATGCTGATACGCTCTATGGTACATTAAAAATGGCTGCAAACTCTTTGCTGTTCTTCACATTGAGAGGTGAATTCTACTCCCCATCCTCTAGAACCTGGGTGAGTGACTTTCTTGACCAATAGAATGTGGTAGAAATGACACTATGGGACTCCTGACGCTAGGCCATAGGAAGCCATGCAGCTTTCACTTGGGCCTCTTGGGGCTTTCACACTGGAGTCTCCCTCTTGGAACCCACCTGATACAATCTGAAAAGCCCAAGCTACAAAGAATGGCCATGTAAAGGTGCCCTATCAGTGTCCCTTGCTCAGCTGCCAGATGACAGCCAATGTCAACCACCAGCCATTTGAGCGATCCATCTTAGACATCTGGCTTAGTCCAGCCCTCAGATGATGGCAGTCCCAGCTGCAACCACATGAGAGATGCCGCAGGAAGAACTATCCTACTGAGCAGACAGATTACAGAACCGTGAGAGATACAATAAATTGTTTGGTGCCACAAAGTATTTGGGTGGTTTGTCACACAACAAAAGAGAAATGAAAGAGAACCCCCCTCCCCGCCCCCCCCACACACAACATTTACAAATGAATTGTATTTAAAAGAATACTTACAAACAGACTTTTTAAAACACAGAACACATTTCCTCCTAGTTAGTGTTATAAATAGTTGTAAGGTTCCTAGACCATTTCACAAAAGTCTATTTAACTCACAGTGTAGCTTAATTTTGCAATGAAACTAGTAACAAACAATATTGTTACATGACTAGCAATTAAGCTAAACAGATTAAAAATATGAGAAAAATGAATAAGAACTACTTTAAAAAAATATACCTTGAATGTTTGTGCTTGGGGGAAAGAAGATTTAACTCAGAGAAAGGATACCTTTTTGGAGGTTCTGATGGCAATTTTCTGGTATCTTTCAAGACCTCTATAAATTGATAGAATCTTCTCTTCATTAAACCTAATCTCTGCAAAATTTATGTTTTGTTTTTTTGTTTTTTTTTTTTCCAAACCCATGTCAACTGTAATCAGGGGTATAAAACAGGATTGTATAACAAATGTCGCAAGAAGAGACAAAAGAAAAAATATTGTTGGTTGTTCAACAATAATGGTAGACAAAAGAGAACAATGGGCATAAAAAGGATATAGTGGGATTTGGTCATTTGCCTCGTACAATGTCCATTTACCTTTCCCAGAAAAGAAATATCCTGACTTTCCTTTAGGAATCATCTTTTCTTTCACACTACACCCACATCACTTGGCCGCAGGGGGCACTACATTTGCCTGTTGGGTGACCTGATGGCATCTAGTACCTCAGCTTATTCACTACCTATGACCTTCAAAAGTGATTGAGTCAAAGTTGTGCCAGTTTAGGTCCTGAAAGTGGAGCTAGCATGACAATGAAGCTGAGATAATTGTGATTTCTGGATCTGCTACCACCATCATACAATGGAGAAGGAGATCCTGGCTCAGAAAGAAAACAGTACCAGAGGAGAATAGAACCAACCAACCTGGGGTAGAGAGAACCCTGCCTACTTGATGGAGGCTCTGCATCAGGTAGTCCCTAAATGGTAGCCTTATTCTGAAATTGCCATCACATCTGTTCATGTATTTCATTGGGCTTAATCCAGTTTAGGTTAGGTTGTCTGATACTTGCAACTGAACATGTTCTAACGTGTAAGGTCAGTAATGACAGCTGCTTTGAGAGACACACCCTCCCAAATTCATTGGCTTCACAGTAAACATTTATTTCTCAATCACATTTCAGTCTAAATACCAGTTGATGGGATGTAGTGTTTTGGGACTTTAGTCTCTTATTTCTTATGGAGATATAGGTCCTTGTAGTCTTCTCCATTCAGGTGGTAGATAGAAAAAAAAAAAAGAGTAAGATTTGAGTGTGGGAAGTCTTCAAGGGTCAGGTCTTCCTGTCACTTTCATATCCCATTGGTCAGAATTCATAGCCACCTAACTGCAGAAAAGTCTAGGAAGTATAATTCAATGTGTGTCAGGAAGTGGAAGAAAAGACAGATATTCATGGGTACTGGCAGTCTTTGCCACTGCACCCGGTCTGGGACCCCTTGGTGATTGATACTGAGTGACCTCAGTCAAGCCTCAGTATGGCCAAAGATTCACGAGCTAAAAAGGTAAGTAATCTAGCCTCTTCTCCTCCACACAAACCCAGTTTACACTGGTGGAAGGGAGTCAGAAAAACAAAACACTTCCATTCAGAGGGGTGAATGAATGGGAGGCATTTAAAAATTTTCCCGGGCACACATTTGAAGGTCTCCGACCTAAAGATGAGGGTGTTTTTTTTTCTTTGATTAGGCCCTGATTCTGCTCTCTGGGAAGAACTTTTAGGTCAATATTTTTGTGGCCTCTAGATCCACCTTCCATGAAGTCGTTCCATGTCTATCAAACACCATGGTTACAACTAAAGTAAGTATTGAAAAGTGTACCCGGGGGGGAGGGGGTGTGTCTCAGTCAGCATCTCCCCAGTAAACAGGTGGCAGACTCAAATGAGGATAATTTAAGGGGAATTTACTTACAAAGGGATGATTGACAAAGGTGGGGAAAGGGAGAGGAACAGCACAGAAGAAAGCAGACATCAAGGCTTGGTAGCTGGAGAGTTTCTCACACCTCTAGGCTCCAGAATAGGAGACAGGAGAGATTACCTGAGTCCAGAAAAAAAAAAGAGTCTTGTAAAGAAGGCTATTCTGAAAGAAGTGTCAGCCTCTGCAACAGAGGCACACACAGCCCAAGACAATCTTGCAGACAGGGAGCCAGGGGAGTAAGTCCCGTACCTCTCTTTCTTTCCTTTCCTCTGGGCCCCTGCTGTAGGGGCACTTCCTCCCAGCCCGCCCCCTTCTGTGGCTCTTGCTTCTCACTGTATATTCTCCTAAGAAGGAATGTGAGAATCAGAGAAGAGGCATGTTATATGAGGATGTAAGGGACCATGAATGAGACTAGGGACACTTCTACTTTTAATTCTGAAAAATATTTTAGATTAAACCTGGAATAATGAGATAGGATAATAGAAAATGTGAGGAAATATTAATTAAAAAGGAAAAGGCACATGGAATATTCCAGAATTGACTGTGTGAAGAAAATGTGATCTGAACCTTAGGTGTTCAAATGAAGAAGCTGAGAATTTACAAACAGGGCATCTTTTTGAGACACATTGAATGGACCACCAGCTAATTGTTTTAATTATGCTTCGCTTTTGTTAGCTACACATAGTTCAGATCACACCTAACCTCTCACAAAAAAGACACAGATTATGATTCATCTACTTCCAATTAGCATATTTCTTTCTGCTAGCTGAAATACTTCTGACACCCTGTGAAAAGGAAATTCTTGAAAAATCTTTGCACATAGCAAGTCTGTCCACTTGGAAACACATTTGTGTACTTTACATTTTTGTACATTTTTCAATTTAAAGTGCTTTATACATATAATTTCAATTAATCTTCCCAACACTATAATGTTGTCAGTATTACTTCCATTTGTACTAAAATGAAGGTGAGCCTTTGAGTGGTTAAATTACCTACCCAAAGATGAGGAAAGGTTACAGATCCAGGCGACCTGTGTACTTTTATTTCACTTTGCTTGTAAGTAGCAAATACTTCTGTCTCATTGTCCAGAATGCACGATGCCTCATAAGATCTGGAGATATTCCTACAGCCAGGTTATCTGGCTCCCCTAGGTCCCACTATTGGAATGAGATTTGCTCACATTTGCCTGTCTTAATTCTTACCTCTGTGGCCCCTTTTAGTGCCATGCACACAGTATTCTTTCAGTAAATCCCTATTAAATTGAACTTAAAATTCCCAAGGGAGTGTTTGCACAGGGTAACATTCCTGCAGAAAGCATCTCCCCACCCCTCCATACATATGAATTACTGAACTCTGCAAAAATGTTTTATAAAGCTTTAGTATTCAATGCTCTCCAAAATCTTGTTCGAACCTTCTTTTTCAACTTTAATTTTTACCACCTCTTCGGCTCTGGCCAGATGTCCTGCAATCATACCACATACATCCTTGAGTCCCGGGCTTTGCTTATTCCACACCCCCTGCAGGAATGTACTCCCTCTCTAAATTCTACCAGAATGCCTTGATCTCTCCCTGGACTAAGGACAGTGGTTGTTTTCTCTCCTTGTATCAGAGTTCAGCCCATGAGACAGAAACTGCCTTAGTAGTTCCAGCAAGACATAGATTTACCCCAGGTATTTCAATACTGGAATATATTTGGAAGATCAGGAGGCAGCCACTCTTGTATTGGTTGTAAAATTGTAACACTGTCTTAGTTAAATTTAGCAGGGAGGAAACTGGCCCTATACTAACCTCTTACATTCACCAACCTGATGACTACACATTCAAATGCAAAGTCCAGCCACCACCAAACTGTTGAAGCTTGCTTGGCAGCAGCAGAAATATAGCTTCTTTCCCACGTTGGCATCCAAATCTCATGAATGCACCCAATTTGGTAAAACTTAATTTGAATCCACAATTCTAGCTGAATAGGAGTCCGGTAAAGCCTTTTTTAGCCTTTCTATCTTTAGGACAAACATAAGGAGGGGAACACGGAGAGTAAGAGTACTTATCTAGAGGCTCCTGGGTGGCTCTGGGTGGCTGGTTGGTTAAGCATCGGACTTTGGCTGAGGTCATGATCTTGCCATTCCCGAGTTTGAGCCCCACACCAGACTCCATGCTAACACCTCAGAGCCTGGAGCCTGTTTCAGATTCTGTGTCTCCCTCTCTCTCTCTCTCTCTCTCTGTCCCTTCCCTGTTCATGCTCTCTCTCTCTCTCTGTCTCTCAAAAATATAGAAACATTTTTAAAAATGAAAAAAAAGAGTACCTATCTAAAGCCTCTATCACACTCTTTTTGGTGATTAACATGCCTTTGATCTATATTTTGTTATATGTCCTATCCTTCTACTTATGAGAATATGTTTCCTGAGACCAAATACCTTTCATAGATTAATTTTGTCTAATGAACACTGATGCAGAACTTCCCATGTGTTCCAAGAGTTTTGCAAATATTAACTCATTTAATTCTAGTAACAGCCCAAGGAAGTAGGTACTATTATTATTTCCATACTCAAGATGATAAATTTGAGGTACGGAGATGTTAACTAACCCACTTAAGGTCCCACAGCAAGAAAGGACTGAGATTTCATCACAAGAAAGCTGTCTCAATGGTCCATCTTTTTTTACCCATGATGTTTTGTTTTTTTATAGTGAACAAAATAAGAGCCCAAAGTGAATTGAATGATTGTGTGTGTGTGTTAGTCTTGGACCTAGTAGCATGCCACTCTACATGGTCTAAAGTGTATTTTGTCTCTAACTCTCTCAGTCTCCAAGTGGTCGAAAGTGTATTTTGAAACTAATGATTGAATGACAAACTTTTTTCTTAATGTTTATTTATTTTTGACAGAGAGAGAGAGAGACAGAGCATGAGTGGGGGAGGGGCAGAGAGAGAGAGGGAGACACAGAATTGGAAGCAGACTCTAGGCTCTGAGCTGTCAGCACAGAGCCCAACATGGGGTTCGAACCCACAGGCTGAGAGATCATGACCTGAGCTGAAGTCGGACACTCAACCGACTGAGCCACCCAGGTGCCCTGAATGACATAAACTTTTGCATATTATTATGCATCACTTGATTTCAGAGAATATCTAACTTTAGTTCTTTACATACATTTAAAAGTATTTTGTTTCATTTTATTTATTTTAGGGAGAGAGAGCAAGTGAGGGGCAGAAGAAGAGAGAGAGAATCCCAAGCAGGCCCCACACTCACAGTAGAGCCTGATGCAGGGCTCTATCCCATGACCCTGGAATAATGACCTGAGATGAAATCAAGAGTGGGATGTTCAACCACCTGAGCCACCCAGGCACCCCTAAAAGTATTTTAAATAACAAATGTAATGTATTCCAAATTAAAAAAATATTTTAAAAATTGAGAAAATATTCAAACAATGTAGAAATGTATAATTTAAGGACTTCCCCCATCAAGGCCCACATCCTACTAGTCTCCAGCTTTCAAAACTTTTTATGGAAACATAACACACACACACACATATACACACACGCACTATATACATATATATATGTGTATATATATATATATATATATATATATATATATATATATACACAGTACTTCTTCCCCCATATTGAATTATATTTATACACATGGTATTGATAATTGGCTTTGCTACTTAATTACATAAGATTTCTGATTTTTTTCAGGGGCACCTGGGTGGCTCAGTCAGCTGAGTGTCCAGCTTCAGCTCAGGTCATGCTCTCATAGGTGGTGAGGTCAAGCCCAGCATCGGCCTTGCTGATGTCAGCACAGGGTCTGCTTCAGAACCTCTGTCCCCCTCTGCCTCTTCCCCTCTCCCATTTGAGCTCTGTCTCTCAAAAACAAATGAGCATTAAAAAAATATTTCTTTTTTTTTGTATGTATATGTTCTTTCTAAGGGCAGTGTAGTATTCCATTCTAGATGGAATTTTGTATCATAATTTACTGTTTGCAAAGCATCCTCATATTCATCACCTCATGGCCCAAAAGCTTTGGTTAAATGGATCCATGTTTATTTTAATTAAAAAGAAGGAATCAACATTTTTGACATTCAATCAATCATAATCAATTATTTCCACATTACTAGTCTCTATGAATGTGACCTAAGAGCACCAAAGAAGCTAATCACTATGATCTGAATTTTTTGGTATTTTAAAATATTTTTTTATGAGTGACTCCATCAGCGAGAGACCAGTAGGTAATAAGGATTTGATGTGTTTCTACTTCTGCTGTGATCCTGGTTGAGTTATGGAGCACCAGTGGGGAGGGGTAGATTGCAACAGGCAATATTTGGCCAGAAGACTGAATTTCCCTCCTCAGACTTCATCTGAGTTGCGACACTTTCCCTGATTTCATAGGAAATTCCTTGGGGACTGAGAAGGAGTTGAAAAAGCTGGTTCAGTGATGGCTGTAAGTAAGTGTACTTTATACGTCAGCCAAATGGGGGAGGGCAATGTTTTGTTAACCAATGGAATACCCAAAGTCCCTGCTTCTTTTTTGTGCTAGCAAAGCAGCAAGTTTTTTCTTCACTAGGAAGATTCATCTCCTGCAGAAAAAGAACACTCCTTGCATTGCTATAACCTTTCGTTGAGACACTTAAGGTCCTTTAATTGTTCAGATGCAAAATACAGAGTTGCCAACTCAGTCCATCTGACCTTCTCTTACACACCCTGTTTGATTTTAAACCATCCAGTATGGCTTGAAATTTATACCATTTCACCATTGGAGTAGGCCAAGGCCCTAAGAGGCTTTTGTGACTCTTTTCAAACCTACATAGGATACCTGAAGGGGTTCTCTTTAGCTCCTCTCTCTGTCTCCCATTGCAACAGCAAGCATTAGGGACATGTAATTCTGGCCAAATTATGGCTCAGCCAAGACATGCCTTTACATGAGTTTTTCAGTATACATAATAACATTAAGAAAAACAAACAAACAGTCTTCCCTATTAAGATGACACTGCATAGATATTGAAAAGAAAGTAGAAAATTCAGTGTGACCAAAGATCATCATAGGATATTCTAGACTTCGTCGTGGAAGAAAAAGCAAGGCAACTAAAGTGGATGGATATGAAAAAATCAGGGCAGAAGGCAAAGAAGATAAAATGTGGCAGGAGTTTTAACTACGGCCTTACAATCCCCAGGACTGTGTGTGTGTGTGTGTGTGTGTGTGTGTGTGCGTGCGTATGTGTGTGTGAGTGTATGTGTTTTGTCTGTGTCAGAAAGAGCAGAATTGTGTGTGAAATTTCAAGTTTCACTCTTTCTAGTAACATTGCAATGTCTCGATATGACAGGACTTGAATTGTTTCACTTTGACTAAACTATAGAAAGGAAAGCCGCCTGGAGAATATTGCATTGCACACAGCAGAGAGGATGGCCTGTGCAGAAAGGTAAGGAGCGTGATAGATGGGTAAAGCCTCAGTGGCACTCTGCCAGACCCCGAGAAGTATCTGGCACATCTGCAGCATCACCAAGTGGTCTCTGATTTAGCAAAAGCATCATAAAGATATTCGGTGTCGTAAAAGTAACACTTTATTTAACCTTCCTGTACAAACTTTAGGAGCATTAATCTGTCACAGTAGGCTCTATCTTGTACATGTAAATGGATGAGACTCTGTAATCAAATTCTAAATGTGTATTTGTAGCAATATGGCTTTTCAGAAGAATGTATGATGGGAAGCAACAGACAGAGCAGGGGACAATTAAAGGGATAGCACCATGCTCAGTGAGACCTTTTACTCCCTGACTGGAATTTCCCAGGACTACACTGATTTCTGAATTTTCATGTTTATTTACCAGCTAGCATAACTTTATTGGGACCCCACAAGGCCTCTCGTACTCTATCACCTGCAATGGGAGACTCATTTAGGCAGAGAGAAAACTTGCATGGATGTGATTCAGGAAGCATTCTAATTTCCTTTCGATACCAGCTCCAATTATGGATTGCAGCTCTGTGTTCGAAATATTTTGAGTCTGAGAACAGTCCTAAAGAGAAAATGCTTTGTGAATCTTAGACTTGAAAAGGGCAGGCCGCAGCTTCAGGTCTTGGGATTTTTGGCTCAGTGCTGTTCCCACCCAGATTGTCCCAGGGAGGAAGGAGGCATTTGCAGATGCTGCCAGGCCCACGGGATATTTGCCAGTCTGTTAGGAACTTATGATTTAGGAAGCCTTAAATTGCAGCCACCAGAAACAAATTCCTCAAGACCAAAAACAAAACTCTTCAATTGCTTTTGTATAAAAAACATTCCCTGTCAGGGTGGAGGCAGAGGAGGAAGGCCATGATCAGGATTTGACTTCTGATTAGAAGAACGAGGATGTGTTAAATGATACAGATACGAATAATATCAGCCCATTTCCCCCCTTAAAAATCTTTGCAAGATTTGCATACGTGTTTATTGTGCAAAACATGTGCATCTTGCCTGGAATATATTTCATTGTGTAGCATATGGTTCCTTTCAGCAAAGGATCTTAAATGACTTTAACAGAAAGAGCTCCTCCTTTCATTCACTCCCAGAGAGTAAGGTGCTATTTAAGAGGCAATAACTCTTTCCTGAGGGCTCCACTTAGGCTCTTAGTAACTGACTTGTAACTTGCACGCCCATCAGTTTTTCTCCTGTTACTCCCTCTTGGCAGGGCAGGCTGGACCCAGCTGCCCTGGGCAACCTAGACCCTCAAATCCATAATCGAAAGCAGGAGTGTCTCTCGCTCTGTCTAGGTTTGAGATTCCTGAAGGGAAAGCCAGAAGAATTATAACCTAGGGCGGCTCTGTCCAATAGAACTATATTATGAGCCACAAACATGAGCAACATACATAAGTTTGTATTTTCTAGTAGGTATTTTAAAAAGTAGAAAGAAACAGGAGAAATTAATTTTATATATTCCATGCAATCTGCTATATTAAAAACACTGTCATTTTAACATGTAATCACTGTAAAGATTATTAATGAGCTACTTCCCATGCTTTTTTCAGCATGTATTTTATTCTTATGGCACACCTCAGTTTGAACTAGCTACATTTCAAGTTCTCAGTAGCCACATGTGACTTGTGGCTACTGTATTGTATAGTACGGTTCTAAGGAGAGTGCTGATGGTGAGCCAAAGAATTATAACCAAGTGAATTTTATTCTCTAGCATAAGAGACACATATAGGGACTGAGCTATTGGTAGTGATGGTGATGATGACAATGGTGGAGGTGGTGGTCTACTAATCATTGTAGGCTGTCAATTCTCAACAGTTTCCTAAATGGTAAATAATATTTATTACTTTTTAAGTTTTTAATTAATTAATTAAGAGAGAGAGAGAGGCAGAGAAAAAGAGGGAGAGAGAGAGGATCCAAAGCAGGCTCTGAACTACCAGCACAGAGCCCTATGCAAGGCTTGAACTCATGAACCAGGAGATCATGACCTGAGATGAAATCAAGAGTCAGATGCTTAACTGCCTGAGCCACCCAGACACCCCAGTAATATTTATTATGTCATGAAAAGACTGAAGAAGCCCAGACCCAGGATACTCGAGGAGTGTGGAAGAGACTAGTGAATGGCAGCAAGGAGAAGCAGATAGTGGTAGGTGAATGATGGAGTGTCTAAACCCAGGGTACTGGGTCAATGATTCTGCATTTTCACACACTCCTACTGTTGAGTCAGGTGCAGTGTTAGGTCCATCGCATCAGCTCTGGAAATGGCCTCTGAGCCACTATAAAATTAATGCCATTCCCTAGGCAGCTAACTTACTGCCATAGAAGTGAAGTTGAAGGTGAAAACTGTTGAAAACAAATTTAAACAAACAAGAAGAAACGTACATTTGGAGACAATCCTCCACCCTGGGTCTCGAATATAAAGATTATGTGACAACTTGTGTGCAGGCCTTTGGAGCGCGAGTTTCTGGCATAGTCCCTGAGGTGTCTTGTGCCCCTGGAGGTGTGCCCCTAGAGATCCTGCTCTGTGCTCATCTGGATGTTTTGGTCTAGAAAAATAAGAGTTACCCAAAATGAAGAAAGCATAGACCACAGGTAGCCTCATTTAGTGGGGAAGATGAAATCCGTGCCACAGGTTTTCAAGATACTGTGATGCAAGTAGATGTCAGACCCATAAGCCATACGGAAGAGGAAGTCAGAGGGGAAAGGCAAGGCAGGAGTTAACATTGAGCAGAAATTCAATGAGGTTGAGGAGTACTCCCAGAGGGAGAGTGGGAGCGGCATCCCGGAGATGCAGTCCTACTTATTCATCTTATAAATTGTGCTGACAGCACACCAGCACTTCTTAACTGAGCAACAGGAACACACATCCAGTCAAAAAACTGAGTCATTTGGCATTAACAAGATGTTCACATGCCAAAACATGGCCTGACCCACATCACTCTTTTATACACCAAAATATAATATATATTCATTCTAAGAAGTGATGAGAAGCAGTAAAAATTTTTCTTCTTCTTCTTTCCATGGCAGCAGTCTTGCTCCACACCCAGCATTCTGTGCAATTTACACGTGGGAAAGATTGAAAAGGTCATGTGACATCAGCTCAGCCCACACATTGGAATGGGAGTCTGTTGGCAAACTGCAGACTCTTGGTCCTGCAAAATTAATTGAGATGGGAACATCGACCTTGAGAATGTGTCTTTTTGTTTTTACGATGCCTTTTAGAAATATGGCATGAATACCCCAAAGTACACACTTAAGAGTATGAATTCCAAATTCGGTAGAGAAGAAGAGAGAGAAACGTGTAGAATGGAGGAAAGGAAAAGACAGCATACCATTTCTCAAGATGTGACTCTTCACACCTCTTTTTCCTCACCAGAGAGCACTGAATGTTGATAACAATTGTGGAGACTCTGAGGCCTCTCAGTATTTTGGAGAACATTTCGCAAAGCAAACTTTAGTCATGTAAAATGGGTAAACATGATGTGAAATGTATTAACACATTTGGTGAATTCTGCAAATATATTTTTACACAATTAGCTTAATTATTTAGATACATATTAAACCTTCCTTGCCTCAAGCAATTTAACATGGAATGTAATTTCACATATTATCACAAGAAAAACACATTTATAGGAAATCTGTGTCTTTCCTTTCATAATAACACTTCAACCCATCATTATTTGAGATATAAATAGATAGTTTATATTTCAAGGATGATGAGCACTGTATTTCTAGATAAAGTGTCTCCTAATCCAGGGAGCAGGTGGCCCCCTAAAGCTCTCTGGTCATCAGTTATATTGAAATAGACTCTGATTCTGCTCCATCAGCAATACCATAACCATATACAAAACAGGGTGCCCCTACCTCATTCCAAACTGGAAAGATTTGTTATCATTTATTTTGAAGGGACTTTATTTGTTTTTTGTTTGTTTATTTATTTTGAAAGAGGCAGAGACAGCATGAGTGGGGGAGGGGCAGGAAGTGAGGGACAGAGAGAATCCCAAGCACGCTGCACGCTGCCAGCACAGGCCCCCACATGGGGCTTGGACTCACAAAACTGTGAGATCATGACCTGAGCCAAAACCAAGAGGCAGAGGCTTAACCGACTGAGCCACCAAGACAGCAGTATTTTGAAGGGACTTTGGAAGTGAAGAGCATGAACTAATTCAAAAAGAGTTGTGAAGGAGGCAGGGATGATTGTAGTTCTCCATATTCCTATGCTTGCAAAGCAACACTGGTTACTTTGAAAATCTTCCTCAGTAGTGATTGTTTATTGTCTTCCCATTAATATTTTCAGGGGACCATGTGTAGCATCGTTTCCTGACAGGGAAAATTATTTTTGGAAGTCCCTTCTATCACTCATCTTTTCAACAACAACAAAAGAAGCATTAATGATAGGAATATCTTATGCTTGTATGGTGGTTAAAAGATTTTTAAAGGGCTTCCACATACATTACTTTATTCTGAAACAACTCAATGATCTAGGCAATGCTTAGTATTGGTCATTTACATTTGGGGAAATTCCACTTTACAAAGGGAAAAAATAAATCATAGAAGCAACTTGTCATAGTCACTTAAACTGTGACCACACAGACTGAAATATTTTTATAGACTATACTTTTTGGCATTTTCCTATATGACAAGCAATAGCATTTTGAAGTGAAGGGGAATCTAATATACACATATACGTATATACACACAAATCATTCGAAAATTATCTTATTAATTCCTAGTTATGTAGATTTGATCTCAAAAACAATCACCTTTTCTATAATTTGTAATTTAAGAGCTCCTAGAGGTAGTAATATGAGGAAATTCTCTGTCTAAGGGAAGGGATGGGCAAAGAGAACAGAACAGTAGCCTCCCAAGCCGAGGCCCCTGTGAATGGTACCCTGCTGGCCTTAAAAGACTTTCTTTTGGGGTAGAAACAAGTCACACAGGAAGAAAGACCCTTTGACTCCATTTGTATTGCTTTTCGTTTAGAACTAAATGAGGGAGGATGAGAAAAATGTCTTTCCACTAGTGTGGGTATGTAGCAGGTAATGAATGACTCAAGGAGCGGAAGGCAGGGCTCTATTGGGGAATCTGAAGGGAGAGGAGAGGAGTGGGGGCGTTAGGGAGGTGGGGGGTGGGGGAGGTAATGGGGATGCGGGAGGTGGTGGGGGATAAAGAAATGTACCTCATGCACAGCTCAGGTTGGTGTTAATGTCAGTTTAAATCCTTTTCCACTCAACAGCCCAGCCTTGAGAAGGAGCTCTAGCTGCCAATCTGACTGAGGGGTTGACAGCTCAATTAGAAAAGATTCTGTTTCAGTGAAGATCCAGGGGTAGAAGAACAAGGAAGCCACCGATCTCATATACCCTGAAAAGGCAAGCCCACCGCCCTCCTGACCACCAGGCAGCAGAGCCGACCTCGGATTTCCCATTTTTGAACGTGCTCATTCTCTACAAACCTGAAGGTCCCTGACTGAACTGTTTGTAATGTTGAAGCCCAATTTTAAATCTTGTTTATCTGAAGGAAAACGTTCCTTGTTCAGTGAATGAGCCTAGTTGACAACCCAGTGATCCCCCTCTCACTATGGGTTAGTTACGCTCTCCTCCTCATCCAGGTGCATTATCTCCGAGGAATAATTTTTTCAGTGCCTGTATGTGAAAAGTGGTCATTGTGTGTGTGGCAGAAACTGCAATACCCCCTAGCTATTCCATTTGCCCCCTTGCAGTTAGGTGGGGCCATTGCAACTAATCGAATGAAACGTGTGTGGAAATGACATGTCACTTCTGAGCCGCAGCATGGAAAGCTGCACATGGGATTCTCAATTCTCTTCCTGTAATGGCCACTCAGGAAGCCTTGTGTTCCAGGGGAGGAGCTACAAGATGGCTGGGCCTCGGTCAGGCTGGTTTTCTGAGTGACCGTGTGGAGCTGCCCCTCTCGCTCACTCACGTCGAGTGCGGCCCCTAAGTACAAACAGATTTATGTGAGCTTCAGCGCTGAAATTTCACCAGTTACCCCCACAGACCCTAGCCCTTCCTCACTAATGCAGTAGAAAAGCTACAACTTTGGCAATATTCTAAGGCAACCAAATTATGAAATGAAGACCCACATCAGGAGCCGATAAAAATATGTCTGTGTTTGCAGATTTGAGGTTTGTCCTTTTCTGCTACAGCTCTGATGTAAAGAATTTAGCAATAGAGAGACAAGCTGAAATTAAATGTTCAGTAGAGGGCCTTTTGGAAGACTCACAGCACTAAGGTTGCCAAATCTGGTATTTCACCTACTAAACATATCACACATTTGTCCATTCTCTCCAGTTCTACTGGTGTTAGCTGAAGCCACTGTTGTCTGTCATCCAGGCTGTGGCATTCATTCTGGGTACCCTCTAATCCACTGGCCTCATTTCAGCCCAGGTCCTTTTCATCACCCCCCACCCTCATTAGAAATCTGCAGTAGGTTCTCACTGCTCTTAGAATAAATTCCAAAATACTGACCATGGCTCCCAAGGCTCTATGTGAATGGATGACAAGGACAAGAAGCATGAAAAGTCATCCCACCTAACTTACCCTAAGGTTCCAAAGGACTCTTGAGGCCAACTTAATCTGTGGCCTAACCAGCTAGTGGAGGTTTATCTCTGGGTTGAAATCAGAGTATTTGGCAAAAACCTATTTAGTGTTAGCAACACTCATTTCCAAAACTGCGGATGGGGGGTGGGGGGAGGAAATAAAGACATGGTTACAGTGAAATGGACTAGCATTTATCCAAGCCTCATGCCTCCATACAGTTTAGCCTTTTGGTGAAAGTTACTTTTTAAAACTCATTTGGATCTTGTGACCTTCCTCGTAAGACTGTCTACTAGTCCTTACATAACACTCATGGCCCTGCATGTTCTGTGTCCCCAAAATGCACCATGCCCTTTCACAACTTTTTTATATGTGCATTTGGGGAAGATGGGAGCTGGAAGGCCATTTTCCTCTTTTCATTTTCTATCCCCTTCATCACTCTCAAGACTTAATTTCAATGTTTCCTTTTTGTGGATACTATCTTGAGTCTCTTACTTGATTGAGCTCTCCCAAGCAATGGATTAATAGTTGGGAACCAGGGTCAACGATGAGGTACTACACTGATATCACTGTATCACATAACATTATTAAATATGATATATCATTATGTGTATATTACATCCTATCCTATCCTATCCTATCCTATCCTATCCTATCCTATCCTATCGTATCATTATGTTTCTTCTTAGACTGTGAGTTACATGAGGACAGGAACACCGTATTGTCTAGCTCATTATCTCTTGTTCTTCCTCAAATCCACAAACCAGTTCTAACATCTAATGTATACTGTAAATTCTCAAGAAATGCTCTTTTACCTGCCTTCCTTTGGGATATTTTTAGAGGAGAAAGTATATACTATGGGGATTATATATATATTTCTTTTTTCTTTTGATTCTTACCCTGAATGATTACAACACAAAAACTTCCTAACAGACATTACTTATAAATGACTTATTCCTAAAGAGGGATGTTATTACTTCACTCAGTGTGCTATTTCTGAGGTTCCCCGAGGTCCTTGAATGCCAGGAGGAGGCAAAGGGCGAAGTGCTGCTGGGAACCACTCTGAGCAATAAAAATGGTGTATCTGCCATCTAGTGGTAATGTTGTATAAATGCACCGGGACTTGATTAAGAAAAATCTCAAGGGCCATCCCAAGGTGAACACAGAGTAAAAATAATCCGTAATGTGTATTGAGCTCCTCCTATGTATGTCTCAGACACTGTGCTATGTGTTTTATGCGGATTACCTCATTTTGTATTCAAGACAATAATACGCAGTAGACCCTATCTTTACACCCATTCTAGAGATGAAAAGTTTGAGGCACTGAAAAGTTAAGGTTTCAAACCTTGGTAGCCCAGCTTCAGAACCTACATCTTTACAGACCACAGTATAAGAAAAGATGGTCAACTGACATAAGCTCTATGAAGAAACATCAATTTCTGTGTTAATATATAAAACAATTATTAAAATGTGTTTATAATTTTAGAGTTGGAAAAATACTTTCACATCTGTTTTATTTTTACAACAACCCAATTGCTGTTAACCTTGAGTTACAAGGAGATGGAGAAACTATCTCATGAGAAATGAAATAATTGCATAAGGTCTCAGAGCCAGGATCCAGACTTCACTTTCAGTCACCAAACTCCATACTGTATCCACTGCATTATATTTTAAGTGTGGTAAAGACAAAATGTCACAAAGGGGTTTTATAAGCCTATTTTTTTAATGGACTTTAATTATTCAAATGGTTAGTGCCCCAGTTTCCTTGGAGGTTGAGTAAATCGAGTGTTTTGAAGAAGAGCCTGTGACCGTCAGAGCACAAATGGCATACAGTCGCCAATTCCCTTCTCTCCTAGAGGCTCTCCTGTGCTGAGTGCTCCATTGATTAGAACATTCCATCTATCAGTAAATCACATAACGGGCACCAGTTTTCAGACCCTCACTCTCACTCTCTAAGCGTGGATGACATGTCCAGTTTAAAATATGTTTGTGCTAAAATAAAAATGTTTGTACTGTCTTGATCATCACCAAATAACTGACTGCCAGTTCTTCCTAGCATTGCAAACCTTGAGAGGAAATCTGCTCAAACACTTGCTCCCCTGTCACTGGGGAAGCTCAAACTAGCTCCTGTTGTACCGGTGCTAAGATCAGGGCTACATGTAACTTTATGACACAAATCTCAGCTTCTGGTTATAGGATATGTTTTTTCCCTTCATCAAAATGCCCTGTTTATTCTGGCCACCATTCAAGTGCTCTCATCTTGCCTCTATGCAATACTCCATTCGATTCCTTCTTTTGTAATATTTATGATGATCCTGTTTTGTAATCCCCAATCTCAAGGATCTTGCAATCTAGTAGGAATGCCTGTACAAATTAAATTAATAGAGAAGATAATTACATATTGTGCTCAGTGACAGGGAAGGAAGTAAACAGCCAAACGATGGAGAATTACAGAGCTAAGGAGCACCTGTCTTTCTGGGCATTAGAGCTGAGACCTGAAAGCGTAAAGGTGTCCAGAGGTATGGGGAGTTACAATTAGTGGGAATGTCTGTTTGAGCTCCTTCCAGACTAACTTCTATGGACTGTCACTGGAATCACGGCTCTAATCTCCTTCCCACCTTCTCATCTTCCCACCTATCCTTGGATCTCTTGGCACTTATGATCTATCAGTGCACATCCTTACATAGATTTATGCATCCCTGACTCTTATATTTGTGCATCAGGCTTACATGTAAGCTCCTTAAAACTCGATTTTCAAAGTTCTTCATATTTATAACACTCTTGACTGCCTTGGTGTGATGGAGCAAGTAAGAGAAAGGTAACAGGCAGATTTTGTGGTGAGAGAAAGGAAGTGGGAAAAGGGTGAATATACCTGTAAAAAAGATTCTGGAGAGACAATGGACTTGATTACAGAAGGCTCAGGGCAGGTGAGAGTTATATGATTACAATATTGGCAAGTGAAATCTCTAAAGAGGATGAATTTCAAATGATATAAAACTTGTTCTAGCACATGGATGATTTTGAATTACTTGCATTTTGTGACATCAGATGAGAATTAAACTCTTAAATATTTTGCTGCCCACAGAAATCATCTCTTTATCACAGCAGTGACAAGTGTGTGGGCTGTTCTTTGGTGAGGTGCATAGAGCCTCAATTACCATCCCTTCATAGAGAATAGATTATGTGAAGAAAAATTCAAAGTGTTGCTATAAAAGTAGCATTTTCATATCCAATAATTTTGTGCTTCGTGTTTTCAAGTCCTATACCCTCACGTTCCTAATCCCTCCCAAAATATACAAACATAAAAACAATGACCCCAAATACTCATTTTTCTTTATTCTTCTTAGGCTAGCCGAGCCAGAAAATCCTTCACAGAAGAGACAAGCTAGATTATATTCAACCTCACGCACCATCAACACAGTTGTCAGCCATGTACATGTTCATTACAGGGACGGTATACGAAGTAAAGTGAACACAGCTGGATTTTCAGACCCCAGGTTGAGTCTGCAGGGCTGACTGTTGGAAACATCATCTTTTCACTTATACACTGAGAAAATTTGATCTGGAAGTCATTGAGAGAGAATATGGAAGCCCCATGATGTCACTCTGACTGAGTGACTTTTCTATTTCTGAGCTATGGTTCAACACAAATAACTGGCAACATAAGCAAAGTGATTATTGAAATAATATTTATAGATATACAGTTACATAATGTTCAAGGTCTTATAACAGATGTTTCTTTCAGATAATTCATAATCCTAGGTATTTTTGAAAATAATTAATTACAACCTTAAAATTTGTATCTATTCTTTCCTCTTCATTGTCACTAAAAAAAAAAAGCTACTGTTTTTCTCTTACAAAAAAAAAAAAACTCTAGCTAAGTAAGACTCATCATGATAGAAATGTAATTAATAGTTATATTAACAGCAGTAAAAGAATTGCTCTAATTGTTTGTCTTTTATGGATATTTGGTTGAGGACTGAATTTTTATTGTGTTTATTTTTAAATGTCATATTTAGAATTATTTTGTTTGAGATCTTAAACAAGTGGACCTTTGTTTTTGCTCCAGAAGTTACTGAAATGCAAGCCAAAGTAGTCCATATGCTTTCTTTTTTACTTAACTGCTTAATCCAACCATTCTCCTCAAGAAAAGAAGATCATTTCATTCATTCTTTACTGCTGATTTAATTAATTGATTCTCTTCATGGAGGACGTGAAATCGATATTTTGAGACTAGTTCCCTGAAAAAGGAATGAATTTAATATCTGCATATATGTGTCTTTCCATCACTCACACATCTTTCTCTCCCTCCCATTATATAATGTCTTAAATAGCAGGCATTGACCTGGAAATGTTACAAAACACACGAGTTACATTCTGGACACTTAGATCAAAGCAGTGTGTCTCTGCATTGTTTCTTCCATTCTCTAAATGTTTCAAGACTCCATTTGATGGTGGAGGCCTTTCATCTCATCTAACTCAGTTCTCTGCCATGAAAACATTCTTGGAGAAATGTATTCTAAAATACCCATGCTTATTTCTCATACAACAAGCTAACTAACTAAATCTTTCATCTTGAACTACTGTATCCAATTCAGCCATTTCCACTTTATTAAAAGTGAACATTTCTTTAACCCATTACCAATTGCTTGACCTATTCTATTATTTTTTTCTTCTTTGACCTCTTGTATTTGTACAAATTATTGTGAACCTTAATTAGGACATTACAATTCTCCACAATGATTCTCTTTTGTCACTGGAAGAAAAGAGCTATCTCTTGGCACTTCCCCCACACTGTCCTTTAAAATGTTTAAAGGAAAAAAAATCATATGCTCAGTTTATGCATTGTTCTTTATCTTTGCTGAATCATGATATAAACAGTCAAATCTTCACTGAGTGCCACGATATCTGATAGGTCCATTTGGGTCAATTGTCTAGTTTAGAAGTTCAGAACAAAGATGCTTTTATCACTTTAAAATACCAGCCATGCATTGCTAAAAAATTAAGAAAACTCAGAGAAGAAACATACTGTATCAGACAAGATATGTGTCCCTTCTGAAGTGGGAAATACAGGCTTCCCATTATGAAATGAATAAGTCACGGGAATTCAAGACCCAGCAGTGGGGACATAGTCAATGATATTATAATAGTGTTGTATGGTGACAGATAGCAGCTACACTTGTGCTGAGCATAGCATTACATACAGAGAAGTTGAATTACTATGCTGTATACCTGAGACCAATGTAACTTTGTGTGTCAACTATATTTAATAAAAAAATAAAAAATAAAAAAAGAGATATGCTTCCCTTCTAATTTAAATCTGGCCTAGCCAGTATGTTCTGTCCATGTGGTCTTACTGCCTGGGGCCAGCCAGTCACTTTTGCTGAGAGTGCCTGTCTGTCTGTCTGTATCCCTCTCTTCTGTGTCTCTCAGTCAAGCCAACCAGCCTCATGGCCAGAGTTTCTGGCTAGCCCATCAAGTCTGAATTATGTAGAGTCTGTGTCCCCTGGGCCAGATGATATTACAACCCAGACATTAATGCATCATGGGTGAACTCTGACTGATAAGTATTGTCTGTTCTTTATCTCATCCATGAACTGCTCTGAGATTTTGTCAGCACTTTGTCCACATTTTGTCATGTGTCCTATTGAGAAGACATATCCCCTAAGTGAACTTCTAGATCATTGAGGCTCATCATGAAGCATAGGCTGAGCTGTCATGTAGCACATTTCATTACTTCCTGTCCTTGTCTGCCTCTTTTCCTCTTTCTCATTTTCATCTCTTTGGGTTTGTAGCTCTAAATAAAGTATTGGCACTTAATTCTTCCCTCAAATTCTGCTTTCTAGGGAGCCTAAGCAAAGGCAAATACTATAAAAGAAATAGGCTTATTTCTCTTTTTTTAATTTGGGAGTCTATGAAAATTACTGAGAAATATTAGCTTCAGTGTTAGAATCTCCAATGGCATGTTTATCTTATATTTATGAATTTCAAAGTTGGACTTAATTCTCCAGCTGATATGTGAGTGTCCTAATGTAAATTATTTCATACCTATTACATTTAATATTTGTATTTGGAATGTTAAACTCTCTATGATTTTGTTTGTGGTTTTTCAATATTTATTTGGAATATTTATTTTTTAAGATGACATCACCTGGAAAAAGGATAACGTTACAGTTGAGAACCTAGCAGACTCTAGCTTAATCAGATGATCAAACTTAACATCATCAGCATTGAAACAATCCAACAGCATGTGCCTCCCAACACAGAGAAGACCAGCACGTCATTATTGTGGTATTCCTGACTAAAACACATTATATGAATCTAACCATGAGAAAGCAACAAACAAGCCTAAATGGAGAGAAATATTCTAAGAAGTAGCTGGACTGTACTCTTCAAAAATATTAGGTCAAGAAAGATGAGAAAAGCTGAGGAGTCATTCTTAATTTAAGGAGACTAAGAAGTCGTGACAAATAAATGCAATACATGCTCCTTGATTGTACTCTGGAACAGAAGAAAATCACTATAAAGAATAACATTGGAACCACTGATGCAATTCCAATGTGAAATGTGGATTCTATAACATAATTGTATCAACACTAAATGATAGCCAGATGATACCCAAAAGGGGAAAGTTTGAGTACAGCGCTTCTCAGGAGAGGCAAAGTGTTAAAGAAAGAACAAAGAATGCATATGTGCTTATTACTTAGTCTAACATCAACTGTGTTAACAAACAAATCTAAAATTTCCATAGGCATACAAAAGAAGGGTTTATTTTTTGCATCTGTAACAGCCATGAAGCTCTCCTCCATATGATGATTCAGGTATGTACTCTTTCTATCTTGTGGCTCCTCTATCCATCAGCATCTCAGAGTCCTCTACAGTCAACAGTGGGGGGAAAAAGGAAATGGATAAATCCTGATTGCATTTAAAGTCTTTGGCCTGATAGAAATAACTTCCATTCACATTGCTTTGGAAATAATTCGCACATGGCCATACTTAGAAACAAGTGGGGCTGAGAAGAATAGTTACTGGGTGGACAACTGTCTTCTCTCTGTAACAAAACTCTCTAGAAAGTGGAGCATGAATTTTTGTGGATGGCATAGCAGAGGGAAAAGGTTGTATAATTGGCAATAAAACAGCTGCCATTTACTGAGCACTTACTATGTGTCAGACATAATGTAAAACGTTTTACATGCCATTCTCTCAAAATTCTTATGAAAAGAGAATCGTTATCTTTATTCCATGGATAAAATACCAGAAGCTTTCTGAACTGAAAAACAACTTGCCCAAGGACACACAACTAGGTAATGGCATTTTGAAGTTTGCCTTGCTCTCAATCCCTTGTAGTAGCTATGCATATGAATTTAGGATGGGCAGTCTGATTCAAATCTTGGCTCTGACTTTTAGTTCCACGACCTTTAGTGAGTTACCTCATCTTTTATGCTGCAATTTTCCCATCTATAAATGGGAATAATGCTGATCTCACAGAGTTTACTTTTTTTAAAGAAGATAATGATTAGAAAGTTCTGATCTTGGCATTTCATGAAGTACAGGGGATGCAAATATTAGGAAAACCCTCACTGAGTCTCAGTATCACTAGCTATTATTAGCCCTATGATTCTTAATATCCCCCATTGTCTGCTTCCTCACCTGTAAAAAAAATTGCTATTAAAATTAAATGGCTTAATATATAAAGTGATTAATTCAGTATATGTTACATATGTTACATAGTAAGTGTTTAATAAGTGTTCATATTTCTTTCCTATTTCTGTGACAACGAATTACCACAAATTCATTGGCTTAAAACAATACAAATTTATTATTTCACAGTTCTGGACATCAGAAGTCCAACATCAGTCTCACTGGGTTAAAGCAAAAATGTTAGCAATCCTTCTGGAGGTTTCTAGGTTCTAGAAGCCACCTATATTCCTTGGCTTGTGAGTGTCAGCAGTAATTTTTGTAAAATCAGAAGTTATTCCAAATTAAATGATCTAACACATATATGTGACTATGGCAATGCATGGAGTTCAGGAAGAACTTGATAAAGTTTAGATCCCTCATCTGCCAAAAAATCCTTAATAACCTCTGGTACTTGATGATATTATTTTATTTACCCAGATAAAATAAGAAGTATCAAGGTAGTTATCCAGCCAGTTCAAGAAAGTAAAAACTAACAAGAAAACAAGCAAATAAACAGAGCTGCTGTGTCTGAGTTGTTATAAAAACTCTGGAGGAAATTGAGATTTTTAAAATTATTTTTGTTTGTTTTTTTAAGTTTATTTATTTGTGATGGGGGTGGGGCACACACACATGCATGCACACATGTGGGGGAGGGCAAAGAAAGAGAATCCCAAGCAGGCTTAGCACTGTCACTGCAGAACCTGACCAGGGCTCAATCCCATGAACTGTGAGATCATGACCTGAGCCGAAATCAAGAGTCAGGTGCTTAACCAACTGAGCCACCCAGGCACCCCAATTATTTTTTTAAAGAAAAAATATCTGAATATTTTGCCCTTAATCTATTTTGTGGTAAAGAACTAGCTCAATTCTCCTTGTAATTTTCTTACAGTTTAGCTGGAACTATTGTCCCCATGGCTTTTTTCTGTTGTGAAACAAGCCTGCTACATGATGTTGGACAAGCATGGGTCTTCACAGGCCACGGGGAGAGCTCATTCTTGGGTTTCCAATGGGAGAAGTCATTAAAAACATAGCAGGAATAGACATTTTTAGAAACTTCCACGTACAGGAGAATCCTAGCTTCAAAAGTAATAATTTTTTTAAAAGCCAAATTGCTCAGCTGAACCTGTAGACAATCTGGCTTTTAGTTAGTTTAAAGTATATTTTATGACATTAGAAACATGAGAACATGTGTTATCTGGCCTGGGGAGGAAAGCAGCACCCCTAAATTCTAATCATTTCTTTCACCAATCCAAAGGAAATCTCTTTAAGGCTTTAAAAGGTTGGGTTAACAACACTGAAAATATTTTTATTTTTCACACTCCTCTGCTTTTCTTGGTTCCATCTGGGACCAGAAGCCAGCACGTTGAAATACCAGGAGAAAGGCAGTCCTCAAACATTTCCAGTCTGACGAGAGGCAGGAAATAGCAGAAAGCTCAGAAGGGCAGATTTTTCTTTCCTGCTTACAAAATTTCCAGGCTAATTTAATATGTTAACAAGTTTGTATAGGTATTACTCAATATGACTTGGAAATATCCAAGTTTTGAAACCTGTTAGGGTTTTTGTGTTCCAGAAATGAATATTCATCTTTATTGTCATGGTGTTATTAATTGTTAATATAAATGACATCACTTTTTATTTATGTAACAGTTTTCTTGTGGGAATTCCAACATCTTTAAATAACATGACTGGGGCCATTATTTGTTCTTAAAATGTCTCATTAGGAGATCAGAGTTGGGATGGAAAGTTATGATTTTTTAGAAGACAAGCATGATGTTGGTTTCAGTTCACTGACAAATGCAGCTAAGTCTTTATTTAGTTATATGAATAAATGCAAGAAAAAGTAGGAGGAATACCAATTGTTTAAGAAAACCAAAATGATTTAGCAAAGAATGTAAAAAATATCTCAATATTTTCTGCACATAAGTAAATTCACCAACTTAAAGTTCTCCAAATATGGCTTCAGAATGCTTTGGAGGAGCCAGAGCCAACTCTCATGAGTCAACAAAATAAAAATACCTTAAGGGAATGATTTAATAGCTGCTTCCCATTCCTGGTTGTAATAGAATAGGCTTAATTTTTTTTAAACTACAAGACATTGTGAAGTTGGGCTTTGTTTGATGCTCAGACCTTTTCACACACTCACATTGAAAAACATGAGAAACTCTTGCGAAAAGAGTAATTCGTGGCAGCAGCCCCAGTCATAAGGGATTTAGAGATCCTGGAGATCAATGAGATCGAGCTTTCACACTTTCTTCAAACAATCCAGAAGCACAATGGATTTAATTTACTCACTAAGCACACATTCATGTGAAATTAGTTTGTACAGGGTCTTTTTAGATCATTAACATGCTGAAGGCAGGTTTGTATCTGTAATGTGCCTCATGTAGCATCTCCAGTAGACTCTAGTTACCATTCAACATTTATGGAGCACTCAATTCTAGGTACCAGCAACTGGGCTCTGTTAGATTAAAACCATGGCTTCCTAACCACTTTTGATGAAATGACAAATTTAGGTATCTCATCATCAAACATTTATTGACTTTCTACTATATGCCTTAGATGAGACTATGTTTTACATATTCAGGGATCTCTGTTTTCATGGAGCTTACAGTTTCACGAGAGAATACAAACAATAAGTGGGCTGACACATGAAATTACAAATTTGCAAAAGTGCTGAAAAAGTAAAGGATCAGGATTTGCGGTGGGAGAAGACAGTTCAGGAAAAGCCTATTTCTTTACATGGCAATTAATGTGTAATCTGGATCCATTAAAAGAACCAAAGAAGAGCAATCCAAGGAACCATATGACCTACCCATGTTACAGAATAGTGAGTTATCTGGCCAGGTTAGCCTTTGGTTCATCAATCAAAGAAAGAGCAAAAGTGTATCATCCACATCTTCTGACCTGAGTCCATTTGACTTCTTCAAGAACAGTTTTTGAGCCCCTTATGTCAGCCTTCCTACGGCTAATTCTCTTCCTTCTCTACCTACCCCACCCACCACTGCCACTGAGGAAACATCAGGCTAAGTATTCTAGCCAACAGTAAGTGCCTTCCTCATTGTCCTAATAATAGGACTTCCCAAGCGCGTACTAGTCTGGTACTATCTTTTCCCATCATTTCTAAGTGTCCGTACAATTTTGAAAGGTATTTGTGACTTTTTCCTCAAATTCCATCACAAAAATGAATAACTCTGGAAAGTTTAAGGAGTTATAAAGTCCTCATACCCGGTACCCTTTGTTTACCCAAAGCAAAATGTTCCCAATTCACCTATGGTTCGGTTCCCTTCTCAGTGAACTTGTGCAGGTTACCAAGGTGGAAACAGGCTGAATCCAAGCAGGAGAGTGTTAAAGGAACTGACAGTGAGGTTTCTACATGGGACAAAACTATTCCTCAAAGCCTCAAGTGTACAGGGTCCACAGGTAGGATAAAGAGAAGGTAAGAAGGAATCATATTTGTAGCCAGATGAGAGACTGAAATTAGATTTTTAACCCCTAGCTCTATTTCTCATGCACTTTTCTTTATAAACTTGCTTCAGTTACCTAGGCTAGGATTTAAGAATGAAAACTTCATATAACTCTGAAATTTAATTTTTAACAATATTAAGCCAATATATATATTTTTTAAATTAGTGATCAACAGTAAATTTTTACCTGCCATTTTAATATTAGGGCCAAATTTTACTTGTAAGGCAATAAATTGAATTAGAGTTAACATGCAATATTAAGGAACCACCTGCCTTGTTTAGACAGGGGAAATAAGCAATTATAACTTAATTACAATGCATCTCTAAATAGTTGGCACCAAAAAGAAAGGGGAAACATCTTTAAGAAACTGTGCTTGTCCAGCTTTCTGATCTTAGTCAAGTTCCCTTTTTATTGACCATACCCCCAAAACACTAAAATGTCTCTCAAAAGAGAGTAGCCAAGCTAGTTAGTGACCTCACTCATCAACAAGTGTTGGCTGAATTCTTTCTCCTGTATATAGTTCCTTTGTGAAAAATATTTACAGTTGTGCTTTTAAGGCTCAGAATTAACCAGCTGTTTCTGACTTTTTGCAGAAGTCTTACAAATATTTATGTGCTTTGATATATCGGTTTTAGGTCCTGCATTTCTGGTGCTAGGACTTTACCAATTTTTAGGTAGTTTGATCATTCTTTAACCATAGGAAAAGGATGCAGGATCTTATCCTCCTGGGTGTTATTTATTGAAAGACAATAGTTTAATCTTGTGATTTTCTAGCTCCCTTCCATTTCTTGCTATGGAGTGTTGTTATATTTAGCTCTGTTTTGTGGACAGATAGCTATTGAGCCTGTGTCAATAAAACATTCACTTTTTATTTAACAAACTTGTCTGCTCAGAGCTGGAGATACCAAGATAAATAAAGGCCTTGCCCTGAAGATACTCATGACTAATGGGAAAAGAAGCAAGGAAACTCACATCCTCCAAGTGAAACGGAGGATGTCAGAGAAGGCTTCTCAGACTGCATGGATCTTGGCTAGTGTCTGAATGGATGAATAGGGGTTTAACAAGCAGAACAAAAGGGAAAGACATTCCAAGAGGAAGAAATAGCATCATAAAGGCATGAAATAATGAGGAACCATGCCATATTAAGGGAAATTAAAAAGTAGTGTAGAAATGAAAGATATGGGATCCATATGGGAAATAGCTAGAGATGAGTGTGCAGGTTATGGAATTTGCATTATGGGGCTAAGGAGCTTGAGTGTTTTCTTCCACCCATTGGAGAATCACAGGATTTAGGCAGGAGAGCATATAGTCAGATTTCTAATTTAGAAAGCTGTCCCTGGTGATAGAGTATAGGAAAGATTGGGATAGTTCAACTAGAAATGGAGATTCTTCAAGCATACATTGTACAAGTGCCAGAGAGAAGGGATTCAGGCTAGAACAGAGGTTGAGGCAATGGGGCTGGGGAAGAGAATCTTCCAGAATCTGTGGTTTCTGTAGGAGCTGGTAACTGGCTGGATGTGGGGTTGAGAGAGTCAGAGAAATCTAGGGTACCACCCAGAAGCTTGGGAATTTCCTTGGATGAAGAAGAGCATGGGGGAACTTGTTGGTAGGTATTAACCTGTATTATGGCCCAAGTGGATAATCAGAGTAATGCCCAAACCTCTCTTGACAGTTCATAGTATCAGCTAACAGGCAGTGTAGGCTAGCTCTGGGCCAGACACTGGTCTTTTTGCATTCCATGTATATAGTAAAAGGGTTGAGAACACTGACGTAGAATCCAGACCGTGAATTCCAAACCTTCTTTTTTTGCTGACTATATGACCTTGGGTAAGTTACTTAATCTATACCTCAGTTTCTTAATTCATAAAGAGGGAGGTGATCATAATAAAACCAATTTCCTAATGTGGTTGTAAGGATGAAATAATTCGCTTAAGGATTTACTTAAGGACCATGCCATTCACTTAGACGAATGATTGGCATGTAGAAAATACACACTGCTGATTATTATTATTATAATGATCACACATATTTACTCATGCAAACTCACAAAATCTACAGAGATAGCTACTATTTTTCACTTTTTTGCAGAAGGAAATCGAGGCACACAGAAATGGGAGAGCTAGGAAATCAAAGCAAGCAGTCAGACCTGGGAGCCTTTACTCTTAACTCTGTCGCCATAATCCTCTGTGTAGTGTCTCAGAAGCTAAATTCGAGGGTATTAAATGGAAAGCACTGTTCCAGGTAGAGACAGGTAGAGACAGGAAAAGAGGTCCCAGGACTCACCATTCGATTCAAAGCAAACCTGCATTTGATACTCCTCTGGAAGTGCTGACGGCCACAGTAGTCCTATCACCGTGTTGACTTCATGCCAAGTACTCAATCCCTCTTAGCAGGGAGGCAAGCATCTCCTTGCCCTGCTCTTTGACTATTCAGCTGATTCCTGCTTCCCCACATCTTGTTCCAGGACTGCAAAGACAAAAGGAATGCCTGTCACACCACTTCTATAAAGTAGCTTAATTTGTCCCACTTTCACTGCTAGTTTGTCTGTCTAAATAAGTAATAGTCTTTGCTAAATTTGGAGTTTTCAAACTTTATTTTTATGGAAAGAGGCAGTTTAGTGTAGTGGTTAAGAGTTTTAGCTTGGGAATCAGAAAAATCTGCTTGGCTCTGCCAGGCACTAGCCAAATTTAGTAAATAAAAATTCTGGATGCTCAGTTAAATTTGAATTTCAGATAAACAATAGTAGTATATTTGGTATATTTCCTGGGACATACTTATACTTAAAAATGTATCCATTGTTTATCTGAAATTCAAATTTAACTGGGCATCTTATAATTTATCTGGCAACCTTATATGGGACTTAACTTCTCAGTGTCTCCACTCTCTCACCTACAAAATAGGGATAATGACAGACAGCAATACTGAGCATGATTGGTATTTGTTGTAAGATTAAATGAGATAATATGTGTTAAGCACATAGGAAATGCTCAACATGTATTGATTGTTGTTATTGTTATACTGGGATGATGGTAAGCTAGCAAAATATGAGGGAATGTTCAGGACTGGTTCTGGTTTTGATTAAAAAGAAAACTTTAGGGGCGCCTGGGTGGCGCAGTCGGTTAAGCGTCCGACTTCAGCCAGGTCACGATCTCGTGGTCCGTGAGTTCGAGCCCCGCGTCGGGCTCTGGGCTGACGGCTCAGAGCCGGGAGCCTGTTTCCGATTCTGTGTCTCCCTCTCTCTCTGCCCCCCCCCCCGTTCATGCTCTGTCTCTCTCTGTCCCCCAAAAAATAAATAAACGTTGAAAAAAAATTTTTTTTTAAATAAAAAAAAAAGAAAACTTTAGAATGAAAGATGTTATGCTCAAGCTACCTTTGTACATCTCAAAAATGGAAATATAAATACAACTCCATATTTTTTTTCAGGAAGAACTGGGTAAGTAACTCTTATTTCCCAACATAATTTTCCTGTTTCCTCCTAATTCTTCTGCCCATGAACTACCTGCCAAGCTAACTTCATAAAGAAGGAAAGGTTCCAGGCACTCAGGCCTTTATCATTAAAAATAAAGTGGAAGTAAGATGAGGTAGGTCTCATTAATCCTCCCCTATTTTCTTGGGAAGAATTTGGCAAAAAACTGATTCTATAGACTCAGCCAGCCCTCTTTGAAGGCTATTTGCCCTGGGCCAATTATATATTACACGATAAGTATACCCAATAATTAGCTAATGAATTGGTTTCCTTGGGAAATGGTCAGAAGTGTCAGGGATTGAAGAATATTTAGATTGCCTCTATGAGTCCTGCTGAAGAAACATCTGGTTCTTTTTTCTTCAATCAACATGCACCCTGAAGGGTCCCAAATTCAAAAATGATTATATTTCATGTCATTTATGTGCCTTACAGTTTGACAAATTTAACTTGTAAGAATAAGTGATTCCGTGTTCAATTTACGTTGATCCCATTTTCATCCAAACATCCAAAGAGAGAGAACCATTATAGATTGATAAAAGCTGCTGATTGATCTATTGATTTCCAGACCTTAAATCTCCTAGGGAAGTCTTTGTAAAGTTCGTGTTCATAAAATTCTTGTTCTGCCACAAAAGCTCCCAGTGGATTGTGTTTCTCAACTACAAGGAAAATCATCAGGGACAAACCCAGAAAATGTTTCTTTAGTATACACTAGGCAGGAGGGCCTTCCAAATTCAGTCTCAATCTGGTTTCTTCAAAGGTTTATTTTTATTTCATTTTTGAAAACTTTTAATTTGAAGAGGGGGGAAAAAGCCCTTTAAAGCATAACAACCCGCAGTGATGTAAGTGCCTTTCTGTCTCATATATAATCATGTCTGTTTGGACGTGCTGGGTGTCATGTCCAGGGCTATGGTGCCACATTGAGAACAATATTGAACTAAATAGTTTTGACAGAACAGCCAGACCTTTTCTTGGGGCTCCTGCTATATTGCATATCTGCTTCTTTGTACACAACGGGGTGAGCGGGTGATGGAAAGCAGAGAGTTCAATTGTGGTTAGAGTCCGAAAAAGAGCCGTCAATGGAACCTCTTTACTGATTTGCACTAATGCCTGCAGGACAGAGTACAGATGACTATATTTTCCAGGTTATCAGGTATAAGAAAAAAGCAAAATCATTTTTCTAAAATGTGTACTCTAGTACAATGAATGCTGTGGGTTATATCCATGCAGATTAATGTCAGCCTATGTGGGCTAGGCTGAAAGAACTTCATTAATCTCAGTTCCTCTTTTCCATTGCTTTATGGAGGTAGTTTATGGGTATTGGGTTGTATGAGTGAACTCTGCATGCATTTGTCTGTAGGCTGGGTGTTGTGTGTATTTATTGACAAGGAGCTCATCTTTCTGATTGCGTAATTTACTGAGATAATTTATTGAGATTTAAACTCAATAATATTAAGTATTGCTGCCACTCTTCCAGACCTCCACTCCTATCCCAGATGGTTGCTCAGTCTGTAGTTCTGTGTGCCCCAGGGTAGACATAAGAGGCTTTGTTTTCAAAAAGAGCTGAACTGACCAAAGGAAAAGAGAGGCTCAGAGAGTGGAGAATCAGAATCTATCAAAATTGGTAGATATTTTCCAGGAGATATGGAAAGAGAATGCCTTCTGGGGGCTTTGTGAGTGTATGAGGCTCCCGAGAAGCACTGAGATAGTTGAGAAACATCTAATGGGGCAGCAGGTGGCTGCCAATGGGATTTCACTCTAAGGGCAACATCCTTTTGAGTCTCCCTAAAGGATCATGGTGCCCATGCTTGGCCCAGAGGGAAGGATCTGCTTACCTTATATTGGCCACAAAGGCTCACTCCATGATCACATGGCCTTACCCAATTACTTCAGTGGACTGAGAACTGAATCCCATTCAACTGCTAGTAACAATTATCTTCCCTCAAGTGTTGTTTTGATTCTGTCACCTTTTTCAGAAGTTTTATCATAGCTAAGAAATTTGGAATCTCTTCATCCTGAGTTTGAAGCCTTCCCAGCATGTACAGTGGCTAAAAACCATTAAATTAAAGGTTGCAATTTGTCAACTCATGGCAAAGTTCAGCCAGTGTATATATTTTGTTTAATTAACATGGTATTGTTCAAATTTGAGCAGAACTTTAATTATTTTTATCAAAAGATCTCTTACAAAAATATAGATGTCTGGCTTCTTTTGAAAAAAAAAAACTGATAATCTGGCATCATTAGGCCACAGTCCCCCTGTATCTATCTCTCATAGTTGGATACTGAATGTGGCATAGGCTCTCTAATTTACTACAATTCTTTTTGCTCCCTTGTCTCTCTACCTGAGTCTACTTCCCTTGTTTGCATTTGTTGCATGGTCTTTGTAGGCATATTTGTTTGAAATGTCTTTAAATTAAACAGAGGGGCGTCTGGGTGGCGCAGTCGGTTAAGCGTCCGACTTCAGCCAGGTCACGATCTCGCGGTCCGTGAGTTCGAGCCCCGAGTCGGGCTCTGGGCTGATGGCTCAGAGCCTGGAGCCTGTTTCCGATTCTGTGTCTCCCTCTCTCTCTGCCCCTCCCCCATTCATGCTGTGTCTCTCTCTGTCCCAAAAATAAATAAACGTTGAAAAAAAATTAAATTAAACAGAAACAGATGAATTAGCTGGAATCAGGAATGAAATTCAAGGACTGAAATGTGAAAAATTGAACTCTTGAGAAAAGGCCATGGTAAATTCAGTTTAGCTTACTAATTGGGCCTAGAAACATGAAGATCAAAATCTAAGTGGAAGGAGATTCAGCAATGCATTAACATATTGGTCTATTGCTAGGTGACAAATTACCCCAACACTTAAGGACTTGAATCAACAACAATCAGTTTTTATCTCTCACAGTTGCTGTGGGTCAGGAATATGAAAGTGGCTTAACTGGTCAGTTCTGGCTTGGATCTCTCCTGAGGTTGCAGTAAGACAGTAACTAGGGAAGGGGTCCTTGCACAGGCTTCTTCACTGATGGGTCTGCAGCCTGGGGAGACTTTCTGAAATGGAACAGCTGGGACTTCTTGGACATGGATCTCTGTTTCCATAAGATCTCTCCACCTGGTCTCCCCAGCATAGCAGTTGGGCTCCAAGGCCAAGTGTCTCAAGGGAGAAAGACAGGTGAAGGTTGCATCCTTTCCAGAACAGCCTCAGATATCCCCTAGCCTCATTTCTACCTCATTTTATGGGTTGGGGCAGTCACAAGCCCCCACCCAGATACGAGGCAAGTGAACATAGACCCCATCTCGCAGTGGGTGGGGCGTCAGTAACATTGTTAAGTAGAGCAGATGGGATCGGAGCTCTAGATTGATGGCATCCACCTTTAGAAAGAGCAACTTACCCTAAACGAAACTAGGCAGCAAGGTCAGGGGCCAAGAAAAACTGAACAATATCAAAGCAAGTAAGAATTCAGTTTTCCCGATAAGAACAGGACACAGAAAGGAATGTCTAGAGACTGAAATACTGGCTTGCTCACGTTGCTCGGGTTTTTCTCCACCTGACCGTAGCCCAAAGGTTAACTCCAGCATGCCCAGGCCACTTAACATCACCAGGTTCTGAAACCCTCCCACAGTCCCACCCTAGACAGTATCATTTGCTATTACCCAGACCCCTACTTCAACAAAACACACTGCCTCACTGTCTCCTGTGCAGAGCTGGCCTCTCAGCCTCTGCCTGGCCCCCTGATCTAGGTTGCTTTCCTCTCCCCCATTCAACCTGTGCCTCTTTCTGCATTTGGAACTTGGGGTCAAATTCTCCTCCAGGCAACGCTTTCAGCTTCTACTAGGATACTACCCTCAGGAACCACTACATATTGTTCAGATTTCTCAAGCATGGTAAATGGCCCTTTTTTATTTACATGCCTTTTTTAAAAACATGAGTGGGTTTTAAAAATCGTTATTCCCCATTTTCTCCATTTAAGTAGAATATTTGACATAAAAAGAGCCTCTGTTTTCTCATTTTGCAAATAGGGAAACGGAGGCCAAGCCAGGTGAGGAGCCAGGCCAGGCTTACACAGCTGGAATTTGGCAGAGAAGGGCCACACCTGTACCTCCTGACTTGTGGTTTGGCACTCTTCTTGCTACCCAGGGGTCAAAACTGGTGGACAGTCCACAGGCGTGGTCCAGCCTAGCCCACAGATGTGTCTTGGCTGGTTAACACACAGTTGTGCTTTCTTAATTATTTGTTTCTAAGACTTTAAGTGGGGTACATGCTTTATAGTTTTCTGCAGACTCCACTAATCTCTACCACCAAGTCACTCACACAGTTCATTACCTGTCTGGCCTCTGAAAGCATCTGAGTTTACACACATCCCCAACCCCTACCACAACTTTATATGCTTCCTAAAGACAAGAAATTTACTCAATAGTAAGAGCTGACATTGTTGATCTTCTATGTGTGAGGTAATTTACATGCATTAATTCATTTAATCCTCACAGCACCCCTGTTGTCATCCCCATCTTATAGATGAGAAAACTGAGACACCACATTCTAACACATCATGAAAACTGAAAGCTGGAAATTTGAACCCAAGTACCATGACAGCAGAACTCATAATCTCAAACACTCTGCTGGAAGAAAGTTGAGATAGACAAAGGGCTGTAATACAAGCATACTTCAAAGATATTACAGGTTCTGTCCCAGACCACCAAAATAAAGCAAATATCGCAATAAAATGAGTCAAAAGACATTTTTGGTGTCCCAGTGCATATAAAAGTCATGTTTAGGGGCGCCTGGGTGGCTCAGTCGGTTGAGCGTCTGACTTCGGCTCAGGTCATGATCTATCGGTTTCTGAGTTCAAGCCCCGTGTCGGGCTCTGTGCTGACAGCTCAGAGCCTGGAGCCTGCTTCAGATTCTGTGTCTCCCTCTCTCTGCTCCTCCCCTGCTCACGCTCAGTCTCTCTCTGTCTCTCAATAATAAATAAACGTTAAGAAAAAATTTTTTTTAAAAAGTCATGTTTATACTATACTGTAATTTATTAAGTATGCAACAGCATATGTAAAAAAAACCCAAAAACCCACAACCTATACACCTTAATTAAAAATACTTCATTGGTGGGGAACTTGAGTGGCTCAGTCGGTTGAATGTGTGACTTCGGCTCAGGTCATGATCTCGCAGTTCGTGGGTTCAAGCCCGTGTCAGACTGTGCTGACAGCTCAGAGCCTGGAGCCTGCTTCAGATTCTGTGTCTCCCTCTCTTTCTGCCCCTCCCCTGCTTGTGCTCTCTCTCTTTCAAAAATAAATAAATAAACTAAAATTTTTTCTTAAAAAATACCTTACGGGTAAAAAATGCTAATTTTTTTGAGCCTTTAGGGAGTCATAATCCTTTTGTTGGTGGAGGGTCTTTCTGGGATGTTGATGGCTGCTGACTGGTCAGGGTGGTGGTTGCTGAAGGGTGGGGTGGCTGTGGCAATTTCCTAAAATAAGACAATAATGAAGTTTGCTGCATCCACTGACTCTTCCTTTCATGTGAATACTTAGAGGACACTGTAGGGTTATTAACTGAACTAATTTCAATATTTTTATGTTGCAGGGAATGGGGAGGTCTGAAGAGAGGGAGAGAGACAGGGGAATGGCCGATCAGTGGAGCAGTCAGGACACACATGACATTTATTGATCAAGTTTGTTGTCATATAGGCACAGTTCGTGATGCTCCAAAGCAATTACAACAGTAACATCAAAGATCACTGATCACAGATCACAGTAACAAATGGAATAGTGAAAAAGTTTGAAATATTGCTAGAATTACTGGAATATGACACAGAGACAGTAAGTAAGCAAATGTTGGGAAAACCATACCCATAGACTTAATTGACACAGGGTGGCCACAAACCTTCAATTTGTAAAATACATAGTATCTGCAGAGAGCAGTAAGGCAAAGCACAATAAAATAAAGTATGCCTGCAATAAATTTGAGTGGATCTAATCAAGATATTTCAAAGCAGTCATTATATTTTCATATTTGTAAAATCTATCTATAGTTTTATATTTAAGAGAATAGGATAGGGCATCAATGTCTTAATGTGACGGATCTGCTAAATGAAATATTATTGTGCGTGCCTCCTGAAAGGTGAATTTTACTACCTCAAAAATTCCTACCATCTGGGTTTGATTTTGCAGGCTAGAACTCAAACTTTGGGCATTTTAGCAAAATCGCCATCTAAATCTTTATTTTAGTCTCCAAATACTTTGTGGCTAGTGTAAAGATGAATGGAATTTGAAAGTGGCCATTAAGATTACTACCACATGATGGAAACTAGAGTCTACTATATAAATCTAAATCCCTCCATAAATTTTAAAAAAGATTTACTGCTCAAAAATAAAAATATAAATCATGTTCATTTTCTAAATCATTGCTGCTGATGATCATATTCAGTGTGGTGAGAGATCACTATATTATTCTGGATATGGTACTATGTCTAAATTTTCCAAGTAGTCTCAACTGCCCAGGGGATTTACTACTGCATGTACTTGCCAAGATAGAAGGTATTTCTGCATAATTCCTATAGCTGAAATATTATTGATGCTCTAAATGCATGGAACATTTAATATGTAGCAAGTTTAACAGGATCAGTTATTGACATGAATTATGATTTTTACACCAAATCATTGAAGGCCCAGTTAGAAAATTGATAACTTTTGAGGAGTCTGTTTCCTTAATCTTTCCTATTTACAGAACAGGATTCAACAGCAGGAACAATTCACAATAGGGTCAGATGGTGGCAGGCCTTGAAGACCAGACTAAAGCATTTGAGCCCTAAGTGATAACAGAGGGCCATTTAAGGTTTTTGGAACAAAGTGAGAGACATGATCAAAGAAGTGTTTGGGGAAGGTTAATCTGGCAGCAGTGTGTAGAATGTTCTCCATCATGTGGTGACAAGAAAATGGATGTGTGGACAGAAAACAGTGAATTAACTCACGTCAGCATCGGAAGAACAAACTAAGTCCAACAGCTATCAATCCAAACTAACATTCAGGTCCATTATCCTGAATGCTCTAATCACTTTCAAGTTACAGTTTCTAAAGGACTGTATTTGCAGGTCTGGGGAGAAAGACAAGAGGAAGGGACCCTGAGAAGGAAGCTGTCACACAGTGGGTGTCACAGGAATTGACCAGCAGAGGACCAGTGAATCATAGTAAGTAGTAACTTCATTGCTGACCTTTTTTCAGGTCCTGAGATTATCTCTGACTTCCTGTTCCATCCCCCCAAACCCCCCACCCAGAACTACTCCATTCCTTTCTAATTAACCTGTTTCTTATACTTCCTACAGCAGATGCCCAACCACGCAGGCAGTTTTGATTATTTTATACACTGGTACAGTTTGAGAAGGTACTTATTCTACCTCGTGCTGAGTGGGTGGGCAGGTATTCCTCAAATAACTCATGTATCTCAAGACAGAAGAACATCCAACCTCCACCATGCCAATGCAGAATAGTTGACAAATCACTCTTATCTAAAATATGTTTCTGACCAGTTTGGATGATAAATTTGTTGTTTTTGTATTGTTTCAGGAAATTCACCAGAACTGGAAAACTGCTCTCATGTTAAAAATCCTTGGTCTCATTACTTATATTCTGGCATAGGGACAGATCTGTCTTGAGTCAGGGTGAGAAAACTCTTGTCTTCCAGGAAACCTGGCCTTGAGACTTTTTACTATGCCCTACCTCTGCATGTCCTGTGAAGATTTGACCAAATGTCTGGGAAAGAAAGGGCAGTAGAGAGAATTCTGAGCTAATGCTTTTCCCACAATGAGATGAGTCTCTCTCACTTTCTCACTTCACAGTTTGGTTTCTCTGAATTCCCCTCTTTTTTTATTCATTCAGCAAATAGCCACTGGGCATCTATGGTACGCCCATATTGTACCATGTGTTTGGGATGCAAAGACAGTGAGGTACCTGTCTCATGAGGCTGATAGTCCAGAGAGAAAGAAGATGTTAAACACATGACCAAATAAATGAGTACAGAATTAGAAATGATGACAAGTGCTATGAAGGAAAAGAAATGAGACGAATAAGACAGAGTTCTTCAGGATACACCTACTTGAGATAAATTGGTTAAAGAAAAATGTCTCTGAAGAAATGACGTTGCAGCTAAAACAGAAAGGATTGCAGAAACTAGCTTAATAAAGGGGTTTGTGGGCAAGGGTATACCAGCACAGGAAATAGGAAGTGCAAATGTCCTGGGACAGTGTGTGGGGGGGAGAGAAGATGTTGGTAAATGCAAGAAACTAAGTAGCAGAGCCTCTCTGCCTTCCTGTTTCCCCCCACTCCCACTTCTCCTTCTCTCCCTCTCTCTCTTTTTCCTTATCCTTCATTATTTCTATTTTCCCTTTATTATTGCACTTTCTATCATATTCTCTTCATTGCTACTATCTCTCTATTAATTATTGCACAAAACACAAGGTTTCAGATAATTAGGGTCACGTTCCAACCTGTATGTACTATTTAGAAGTTAGGCAACACTTCTTGAAGGTCATCTGTACTATGTAGGCTTTTAGATTCCACTGTGGGAAAGGGTAATCCCCCAATTTTAAGTTCCAGAACCTCATGAGAAAGGAGATAAACCACCCATTGATGAACACTGAATCTATTGACATGTCTGATGAACAGAGGGCCTTGATGGAAGCCATGTTGCAAGGAGAAAAATGGAGCTTCTGAGAGAAAACCAACAAAAGAGAAGTAGAATGAATCCATCATCTAAATGTAGAACCTGAATGCTAAGGAAAATCATAGCTTCTATAAAGTATGAGACTGTATAGAACTTACTCTAAATCAGGTATCTGTGATGCCTTTCTGCACTGGGAGGACAAGGCTGGCTTCAGAGATGGCTTGTTATCTTACCAATCAATATCTATTATCTCCTTTTGCTTTAGTATGAAACCCATTTTTCTTGGAATGGTGTTGTGCCTAACCAAATGGCTAAATATCTCAGCCTCCTTTTCACTGAGGTATGACCATGTGTCTAAATTCTGGCCACATGGTAGTGTTGTATAAGTCTTTCAGAAAGACTCCTTAAAGGGAGCTGACTGAACCAAGCAGTATGCCTCTTTTGCCCTTTCTTCATCATTCCTTCTGATAGCTGGAATGTGGCTGATAGCTGGAGCTCTAGCAGCTTTATTAGGTCATGAGGTGATTCAGAATAAAAACCATATGCTAAGAAAGTGAAGCAGAAAGAAGCAACTTTGAGGTCTGGTGACAATAAAACTTTCACACTAGCCATTGAACTGTTTACTTTGACATTTATGTTATATGAACAAGAGACACACTTTGATGTTATGGAAGTAGTATTTTGTTTGGTTGTGGTCTTTTCTGTTTTATGCATAAAAGGTAATTTCTAAAATATGAGACCAAGCCTAATCTTGCTTCAGGGTTTCATATTTGATTCAGTTATCTGTTGTGGACAAGCATAATTTATTCTTTCTCATGATTCTGTAGATCAAGAATTTGAGTGGGACACAGCTGAACGGTTCTCTGCATTCATCCCAGAGCTTGGTGAGGTTGGGGACATCCCAGATGGCATCTCAATCTCCAGGACCTCTCTCCATGTGGTCTCTAGGCATTCAGTAGGTTTTCTTAGACTTCCTGAATACCAGATCCGTCTCAAGAAGAAGGGAGAAAATGTTGTTTAAGAAATATAACAGAGATCCTCTATTTAGAAGATGGGATGGTTGATCATGTGCACCTAGGAATACAAACTCTTGAGGTGATCTTCCTGGAATGCACAAACTGGTGACATCCAAGGGACACTGAAGTTACATAAGGATATGATATTTGCATATTCTTCCTTCTTAACTTAAATTCAAATTTATTTATATATTTTTCTTACGTATACCAAATAAAAAAGCCGGAAAAGGTATATACAAAATTTTAATAGTCACTATTACTAGGTTATGACATTACTAAGTAACTTTTTCCTCTCTTTACTTAGCTACACATTTTGTACTTTTTAAAAATAAACACCAACTATTTGCCTATTTTTTAAGGTTTACTTATTTATTTTGAGAGAGAAAGGAGAGAGAGAACACAAGTGGGGAAGTGGCAGAGAGCAAGGAGAGAGAGAATCCCAAGCAGACTCTGCACTGTCAGCGTGGAGCCCGATGCAGGGCTCAAACTCACGAGCTGTGAGGATCATGACCTAAACCAAGATCAAGAGTCAGACACTTAATCAACTGAGCCACCCAGGTGCGCCTTACTTGCCCAATTTTTAAATGTATTTTTAGTAAAGATATGTAATTAGCTATTTCTTGTTTCCCTGTGGGAAAAAATGAAGTTGCTTCCCACTTATAAGTGGCCTTTAACTGATAATTTTTATAGCAAACTGGTAGTCATCATTGCCAGGAATGGTCCCCAGTCTTGCCTCAGATCTGCCCAGTGTAATAGCAACACTCCTGTGCAAAGATTCACAATCCCATGATATACATTTTAGGTGTTTCAATGCCAGAGATTAAAGAAATTTCAAAGGAACCACCAGAAGGTTGAATTATTGAAATGCTAATGCAGACATGCCCTCAGAGAAATTTCAGGGAGACTTCAGTTTTTAAGGCTTCATCTGAAAGACCTTTGCAGAATAAACATGGTATTCAATTTATGTTTCTCAAAAGGGCTTCTAGAATTTGAACTGGTGCTCCCAGAGAGTATTTAAAAGTACATGTTAGATCACTAACTGGTATAATTTCAATTTGTCATCCACATGACCTATATGTACAAAATAGGAATTCTTATTTAATTTCAAAATAAACTAATTCAAGCAATCAGTTATAGATATATAGGATGTTGAATGGAATAGGTTAGCTTAGGCAAAAGGAGTAATATACTGCTAGGAAGCATTGCACTATCTTTATATAAAAAGTTTGCATTTCTACATGTTTGAGTGACGATACTTTTTAAAAATTTTTTAAGGTTTTGTTTATTTTTGAGAGAGAGAGACAGAGACAGAAACAGAGTGCAGGTGGGGGAGGGGCAAAGAGAGAGGGAGACACAGAATCTGAATCAGGCTCCAGGTTCTTAGCTGTCAGCACCAAGCCCAACGCAGGGGCTCGAACTCATGAACCCCAAGATCGTGACCTGAGCTGAAGTTGGACATTTAACCTACTGAGCCACCTGGGCACCCCTAAGTGATGATACTTTTAAAAGATGGCACCTCCCAATGAAATAAAGGTTTTGTATGTTTACTATCCATCTCTTAAATATCCCTTTGATACAGGGGCATCATATCTCCTTTCTTCAAAAAAAAACACAAAAATGCCTGTAGAGAACATCCAGGCATCCACAGCCTAAATGACAATAAAGTTACTTCTAGTAATATTTTGAATATATACACATGTGTGTATGTATGTATGTGTGTGTGTGTGTTGTAGATGTACATGGAAGGAAAAATGGATAGATGGATGGATGAAAAGATAGATTAGATGATAGATAGATAGATAGATAGATAGATAGATAGATAGACAGACATACTCCATATAAAATATGCAGTATTCATAAATGTACATAGCCTTATAAGAAACACATTTATCAGGCCAAAAATACCACCCATAATTATAATTAAAATGTCTCCTTGTAGATTAAAAATGATGCAGATTTTTCATGTTCTTTTATTAGTTTGACCTCTGAAATTATTTGAATGCCTGGATATAACAGTCAGAGAAAAATTCAACCTTTTGTGTCACTCCAGGAATATCAGAGAAGAGAGATCAAATACCTTGACCCTCATTACTGATAGTTTTTCATGTATGATTAAATGATTTTTTAAAAGTCATCCTGTTTAGAAATGCAAACATGGCAGCCTAATTCACATATAGCATTCCTGGGCATTCATATGTTGTCACATACCCATAGACTACAGGCTATGGGCTACAATAAACTCTGCAATGGCAAATTCCTAAAACATTTGAAAGAGGAAAAGCCAGAAATTCTGATGAAATGAGAATTGTATTACCCACCTGAAGTTGGGGGGTTCAGGGAGGGGAATGGCTAGTACAAATGCAATGCAAAGGTCTTCTAATAATTTGTGGTACTTTTGCCTATTTTAAGGACTATACAATGTAAAATTGTTGGTGGGCCAACTATCACATGATGCTGAGCTCATATTTCCTCAAACTTTTTGACTGAAGAGCATCCTCAAGTTAGCACTTAGGTGGCACTCTTTTCATAACAAGATTCTTTACCTAACACAAATATAGAAAATCATTCACAGTCTTGTAAAATGAGTGGTTTCCACAACTTTGTTCTTAGTTCTAGTATGGTTAGATTATTATAATAGATAAGCAGCTATTAGAGAGAAGTTGACAACATAATATGTGCCAAAATTCTGTTGATAAGATTTCTAGGTCTAAATTTATAGATTCAATATACATTTCTAGGGCAGCCAAAGTTTAATGGCAGGGTGACCATGGACATAATACCAACAAAGCTCCAATAGCTTGATATTTTGAGTTTTAAGGTATTATATTTCAGAGAAGACAAATGTTGTCATCTCAGCATACGCATAAGAAGAAGCAATAAGATTCCAAATCTTATCCAAAGTCTCATGCAAATCCAATGCATGAACAATTTCTCCAGCTCAGCATTTATTGATGTAATCATTCATCCATTAAGCAAAAACCATATTGAGCTATGAGCTAGCAGGGACTATGGTGAGCCCAGGGAAGGGTACAACATTATAGAAAACACAGCCTCTGCTCCCAATTAATGCAGGCAATAATGTAGTTAGTATGGCAATACATATATTGGTGCTCTGACAGTCGGAGGAGAGAACAACCTAAACTTGCCTGGAGGAGATGGGAATGTCCTCAGTGACATTTGAAATGGGACCTATAGTATGTATGAGCAGGAGCTTCCATAGAAAGTTGGACATTTCAGGAAGAGAGAATAGCAGAATCATGGAAGACTGAAAGAGGATTGAATGTGGAGAACTAATTAGCAAAGGACATTCAAGGTGAAAGGGAAAGGGCATGGAATTAGAAAAGTCACTTAAATTTCTTTGGAACCAGTTGGTATAGAGCAATTTAAAAGATGATAGCAAAATGTGGTTTGTGCTTCATTGTAAAGACTATTGCATATCAGTTTTTTTTTACTCCTTGTGTGGTAAGTAGATGGGTTACAGATGTGCAGAGATATTGGTCTCTTAAACCCTCCTTCGGTCGGCCAGCAGAGTCTGGGTGGTCAGAGATCCCGGGGCCATTACCTCTAGCCAAGAATGGTCTCTTCCATTTGTCAAAATGCACTCTGAAAATATACTCATCTTCTATACCTGTCATGGGGTGGGAAAGGTTGTGATCACTGGTATACCAAGCTAAAGAGTAGGCATTCTAGGTAGTAGAGAGCCCCTGAAAATGTTAGACAGGAAAGTGGCGGTGGCAGCAGGACTCACTGGAGATGGGAAACCAACCTCAAAGGCTATTACAATGGCCAAGAGAAGAGAGGGTAAAGACCAGCTATTTCTCAACTGGGCCATACTTGAGTTCTCTTCCTGTCATTTTGTTGAACAGAACTCATATTCTGAATGGCAAGAATTATTTGGAGACACAGAGACTCTGGGATATCAGAGCAGGACCACAGAACTGATTTTTGTGATGAGGCCTCCTGTTGGGATAAAAGAGAATATTTAGGTCTAACAACCAGGCTTTAGCTCACAAAATTACTACTTTGAGCAAAGAGGGTAAGGCCAAGTCTCTTCCCAGCCTTTTGGGGTTAAGGCACATTTCAAAAAGTCAGCTTTCTATAAACTAAAAGCCCTCTGGTCATATGGCTCAGCCTGTGACCCGACTGACTGTCCATCAGAAGAAACAGTATCGACAGAGACTAGAATGTAAAGTCCATGACAGAAATTTGGTCTATCTGGTCCACTGGCCCTCATTGCCTAGACTAATGCCTGACACCCTTAGGCATTCAATAAATATTTATTGAATGAGGGGATGACCCTATAATAGTGGGTGTTGACATGTAAATATCCTCTGGCTCAATTCCTGGGGAATATATTCAATTTTCTACAGAAGAGAGTATACTCAAAATATGGCAACCTAAGAGAAGTGTGGCTGTGTGAATGTGTGTGTGTGTACATACACATATATAGAGAGATAGAGAGAGAGAGAAACAGAGAGAGAGAGACTTTATTTAGACTAAAACACCTAAGGAATGAGATGAACAGTGGAACTCAACTCTACCTCGAACCCTGCTCAGCACCAGTGGCAGTGGCTGCACCTGAAGAAATGGTTGGGAATGAAAACAGCAGTGACTTAAGGAATGACTTAGTGACATACAGAAATGATGACACCCAGGAGGCATGGCACCAGCAGGGCCTTTGCCAGCAGTCAATCACATAACACATTTTCAAGGTATACTGTGAGCCATTGGCACCCCCAAGGTGGGAGAGCACATGGAGATGAGGAAGGAGAAGGTAGAAATCCAGGAATAACAATGCAATAATAGGTGAAGACTCAGAGAAAATTATTATCCTTCATACTCACGGGTATTCATTCAAACTGCTGGCATGGTTCAGGGAAACAAGGGTTACACATGCGTTCACAAGGACCTGAATCTGCTACACTCCAGCTGTACCAACACAGAGCCAGTGAAACAAACCATAGTATGGAAAATATAGTGTGTGATTTATTTCTGTCAACTTGTAAAGCTGAGACAGATTTCTGCAGCTGCATTGGACAAGCAGGGATCCATTGAGCTCATTAAGATGTCAATGACCAATCATGTGCACCATGTTTCTCTAAGTCCACAATTCTATTCATAATTCTGAAGTCCAGAATCTTCTGGAGATCCACATTTTTAATTTTTTATAAATCTGATAACTGAACAGGCATAAAGCTACTTCCAATTTTTGTCTCATTTATTGTGATTATTCACACATTTTGCTGCTGAACTTTAATGATGGGGTGACATCACAGACACTGTTGGAGGTGTTGCTTAAACTATGGTACATATACCAAACTACCTTTCTAAAATCCTAAACTTTTGTGGGTGCCTGGGAAGCTCAGTTGGATAGGCATCAGACTCTTGGTTTCAGCTCAGGTCATGATCTCACATTAAGTGTTGGACTTTTGGTTTCGGCTCAGGTCATGATCTCATTGTTTCATGAGATCGAGCCCCACATCAAGCTCTGTGCTGGCAGCATGGAGCCTGCTTGTGATTCTCTCTCTCCCTCTCTCTGCCCTTCCTTGCTCATGCTGTCTCTGTCTCTCTCAAAAATAAATAAACTTAAAAAAATTATTAAAATCCTAAACTTTTTAAATTCTGACACCTATCTGGCCTTGGGGGCTTCACATAATGAATTGTATGACTATATTCTACTTTTTCTCCCATTGAAAGTCTTATTTTGGATTTAGAAGCATTTAATAGTAATTATTTTTACTAACCTTCTCCAAAAATAGAGTTGTGTTTCTGTTCTTAAACTGGTTTTTAATTGTACATTTCCATACCTTCCAATAATATAAAAACACAGTAATAATAAAAGCTAATACGAAGTGCTTATTATATTCTAGACCCTGTGCTAAAAGGTTTAGATTTATTTTCTCTTAGTAACGTGTAGCTGGGCCTAGGCCCTGGCACCAGACTACAAATACCAACCACACATGCTTGGTCCCCTTGGTTACTGATGATCATCATCAGTGAATCTTCTTTAGACCTCTGCCCTAGTATGGCCAAGTAATTCCAACAGCACCTTTAGGGGGTCCAACCTGGCTCTGTGGGATTCCTGAGCCCCTCACAGCACCTTGTTCTTTCTCTTCACAGCACTGATCTCATTTGTCATTGCATTTTTGTTTCTTTATCTACTGCTATTCTCTCCACTATACAGCCCACCTCCCATGAGGTGAAGACCATATCTACTTTAGTCACCATGGTTTCTGCTTCATAATAATGGGTTTCAGTTAATTATTGCTACTTAATAATACACTATCCCCAAATCTAATTGCTGAAGAAGGCAAACAAAATATTATTTTCACAATCCTGTAGGATGCTGGGCAGCATCTCAGCTGGTTTCACGTGAGCTCACTTATTCACGCTTTCATCTGGGCTATAAGGTCCAGGATGGCCACACAGAGACATCTGGTAGTTGGTGCTGGAGGCTGACTAGATTGGCTTCTTTCTGTGGAGATCTCAGGGTTTCAGCAGAGCAAAAATAGAAGCTTCCAGGCCCTTTTGAGGCACAAGCTTTAGAGCTCACACCTTGCCACTTCTGACACTTTATATTGGTCAAAGCAAGTCACCAGAAAAGTCCAGATTGAAAGGAATAGAGAAATATAACCTATCTCTGGATGAAAAGGCCAGCAAAGGGGCATGCATATTGGGATGCATGGCATTTTTTTCTGTGAAACAATTTGCCACCTTCCGCTCTCTGGCCACAAATTTCTCCCTAGGCTCCCACATGTAAAATAAGCTTGGAAAAGTACCTGCAAAAGTTTTATCCCAGATATTGTATCAGGCTTGAAATTATCTAGCTTATTATTCACTTCTGGTCCACCTACAAATGGGATTTCTCTGTAGAGCCCTCAGCTTTCCAGAGACCCATGAACCAAAACTGCCCTCTCCCACCCAAATATCTATGATACAAAGGTGAAACAAAGAAGAGATAGCCACAGTTAATATGCCTTTTTAAAATTTTTTTTTTCAACGTTTATTTATTTTTGGGAGAGAGAGAGACAGAGCATGAACAGGGGAGGGGCAGAGAGAGAGGGAGACACAGAATCGGAAACAGGCTCCAGGCTCGAAGCCATCAGCCCAGAGCCTGACGCGGGGCTCGAACTTACGGACCGCGAGATCGTGACCTGGCCGAAGTCGGACGCTTAACCGACTGCGCCACCCAGGCGCCCCAATATGCCTTTTTTAAAAAAAGAAAGCACATAGCAGTCCCTGGTCTGCAGCAGCTGTGTGATCCAAACAGGCAAATATCCAAGGACAAGGATTATTCCCTGATTAGGGCCTATTTCCTCTACTTTGGAGTGATTCTCTACTTCATTTTGTCTCTACACCCTGGACTGTTTGCTCAACCCTGTGAGAAGTTCTTTTCTTTCCATAAAAAATAGCCCATGCCTGATCTAAGTAGCTCTTTCAGTCTGCTCTGTGCCTGTAGGAAGATGATGGCCCAGAGGCTTAAACCATCTCCTTCCCTTTTACCAACCTGATGCAGCTCCTTTAAAATTCTTCATGGTATTTCTATGGATCAGCTTAAAATCTACTGTTAGACCACAGCCAGGCTCACTATTCCTACCAAGACAAGCAGCCTTTTCTCTAATTATAGAAATGTGCCAAATTTAGGTGATATGCTCAAATTCATAGAAGATCTTTTGTTCAAGTGAGAAGTCTATGAGACATCACTTCAGATTATTCTGAGGTAGCCTGGAATTAGTTTTTCACCCACATTTTAATTCTCTGATAATCTCTTCCAACCTAGTACATCCTGGGTCTTCTATATTTTATCTAAATTCTACTTCCAAACTGAACAGTACTTTTCAAATCTCTTTCTACTGCATTTTATTATACACAGCTATCTAAAAAAAAAGCCAGTTCGTACTTGCAACATTTTGCCTGGAAATCTCCTAGCCAGATCCATGAGTTCATTATAAAAATTTCCTATCTTTCCAGTATAGCAGGCAACATTTTGCCAATTGTTTAGACACCATATATATAATAAGGATGGTCCTGTCTCCACCCTCCACTAGCCATTTCCTTATTAAGCTAGCACCTACTAATGATCTCCTCACTGCATTCCTACACACCAATCTTCTCCCTTACCAAAGCCAATGTCACATGTTTTAGATTTTTGATATGATAGCATCCCACCTCTACATATTAATTTCTGTTTTAGTTAACTTTTCCTGTGTAACCACTCTAAAACCTAGTGGCTTAAACAATGATTTCTTACTTCCCATATAGTTCTGTGGGTTGCTGGAATGTTCCTCTGCTCGTTTCGTGTGTTTGTTCACACTAGAGTTTTATCTGAGCTGGAGGTTCAAAATGGCCTGCACTGATATATCTGATGATTGGTACTAACTATGGTTGGGAAATCTTTGTTCTTTTTTGTGTGGTCTCTAATCTTACAGTAGGCCAGGCTGGTTCTCTTAAATGAAATCTCAGGACCTCATTCCAGGAGGGCAAGTGTAGAAACTTTAAGACATCATGAGGTCCAGGATCTGGAACTTGTACAATGTCACTTCTGTCATATTCCATAGATTAGAGATTCACAGGGTTGGTACAGATTTAAGGAGGTAAAGAAGCAGATCTATCTCTCAATCAGAAGAATGGCAGTCACAGTGCAAAGGGATGTGCACTCTGGAATGGCAGGAATCTGTGGCCATTAAAACTAAATCCTCCAGACTAAAATGTACTGAATGAGTGAATACTTAATTTTCATTAAGAGTATGAACATGACCTTAGTCCCTGATCTCTACTTCTTGACTCTGGCTCCAACTCCATGGCATTGTTACTGCTGGGCTCTGATATCAGACTCAGTATAAGATTTCCCAAATTAATGTTTATTCTTTTTTCCCCACTTCCTTAATTCTTGTCAATAACCAAGCCTTAAATATCCTATCTCTGCTATTCTCTATGTCATATTCTAGACTGATCTGGAGAAATGAATAGATCTAGTTTTGAATTTTGGCTTTACCATTTACTTATTATGTGACCTTGTGCAGATTATTTAGATTATTTAAAATATCTGTTCATCAGATTTGTAGGAATCAATGAGACAATGAGTTAAAGTTCCTAGCACTGTTCCTAGTTACTGAATGACAGTTTTCTTCCTTTCTTCCTGCTGTGGATTTACAAACACTCAGCTGTTGATACTTGTAAACCTAGAAGTTACAAAAATATGAGGGGTTAGAAAATTAAAATCTCAGCTATGTATAACTTTTGTGTTATAGTATATTGTATTATATTTTGCATTATACATATAACTTCAGAGTTTGTGAAGAGGTAAATTACTATAATCCCCATCCAGCAACGGATTATCCAATTAATCCCCAAAGATATGTTTAAGACCCTAAAAAATGAAGGCATTGAACAAAAATTAGAAAATTGTGATATTCAATATCTGATGATTTTAAAAAGGGCTATGAAATAGGTACCGAGTAAAACCCCAAAACTTTGTCAGACTTTCTTACACATATATTTTTAATTTTTTTGTGTTGTTTTATTTTAAAATTCATAGTGTAGAAGGTACTATAGTCTTTTTAGTATTTTACGTCTCTGATCCAGCCTTTCTTTCACATACCATATAAAATCTGAGTCTTAGAATAGTGTTACTAGAAATAAAATGGAGGCTAAATATGAAACACATTTCATAAGAAGAATAACTGATAAATCTTGGTTGCTGGTAAATTGCAAAGATTGATGGCAAGGGAAAAGCCAAAGATCTCACTGCAATTACCATTAAACAAATATTTCACATCACCCAAATCATCTATGCTAGGTCAAATAAATTAAATACTTAAACTTATTTTTACATGCTCTATCTTACAATACATTACATGTCAAGTTTTATCTTCTCTGAATGCTTCACATTTTTAGCACTGAGTCTACTTTAAACATTGTATCCTATTTTATCATGGGGTCTTTGATGAAAATGCTTAATAATAATAATAATAATAATAATAAGTATTTCCATGAGCGATTATCTAAGTCTTCCACATTTCTCCACCTGCCCCCAACCCTCCATGAGGCCAGGAAAGACCGAGTAGCTGGGGGCAGCGATTTAGTTCCACAAGATCAGGATCAGGAAAGACCTGGAGTGCGGAGATGACAAGAGTTGAAGCCAAACAATGAAGCCAAAGACCTGGGGAAAATACAACGTCTGGGGAAAGCACATATAATGCCCGGGTTCTGACATCTGCAGGTAGGGGAACACTGAGACCACAGAGTTAGGAGTTTAGAGGCAGGTGGGAGCATGATGGAAGCAAAAAGCAGGTATAGGAAGCAAAGTCAGCCCAGGTTATTTTAGATTAATATATGCAGCTCCCTTTTTTGGAAGATAGGTGGAGCATAAGTAAGACCTTCAAAAAAGATCGACGTGAACCAGAATAGAAATTCACTAAATACACTTTCCCCTGCCATGCTTGATGTTGTGTGACTTTAAGCTTTGAGGACTTAACTAAAATTTTTGTGTTATCCTTTAAGATACCTTTACATTAGTAACCCTCAAAGGTCAGCCCTGAGCTCATAGCAAAATTAAAGGCCTTCTCAGGTATTTATTTGACAGCTTAGACACATGTCCATAAAGGCAGTGGGAAGATGTCGCTTAGGCTCTTAGAGATCTGTGACTCAAGTGAATTTACCTACATGGCAGAAGTATGATTCAAGTTTTAAGATTTGCAATGACACACTCAAGAATAGTCTATAAAATGGAAGGTCATCAACGATGACCCTGACACATCTAGAATTCCATATATAAGACATTAGGTTTGACTTTCTATAAGTTACATTATCCATGTGAAGTATGCCAGCTTGGTCCCCCAGTTTGAGCTGAATGTAGTCAAATAACAGTGACTTCACCTAAGAGTAGCACCATCAAAGTGATATTTTTCTTTTTTTACAAAGTTTTGAGTCCAAAAAACCTTTCCACTGTGTTTTTTATGCCCCAGAACTCCTAAGCCTGTGGGGCCTCAAGGTAATGGAGTAGATACAAATGAAACATGTCCTTCATGACCATACTTTTTCTTTCAAAAACCCGCAGAGATTTGAAACACAGCTTGAAAACCAGTGGACTAAGACAATGAATTAAAATATCTCCTTTTCTCTTGAGATGGAGGTTTAACTCCAGTGTTGGAATACAAAGGAGACAGTGTCGACTGGTCTTTAGCTGTTACTGCAAATTTTCTGCTTTTCCAAAGGGCCGATGGGTTTATTGAAAAGGCAGGATGTTATACTGTCTGCACTCCACAAACATGCTTATACTTCTGGGCCTTCTTCCGCTCAACTACATGCTATTGAAATAAAAGTACTACATGAGCCGAAGCCACATAACCTGAATGCACATATTTATCCCAGGAATGACAAACTCTTATATTGTCTGTCTTTCTTAAAAAATCCATCCTTATCCCGATCTTCAGATAGTTTATCTCCAAATGTATCTTTGGTGGTATTCTGAGACATAGCAGAAATAATTCAAGCAGCACAGATAAATGTCTTATCTGGCATGAAGCTGGTCTGCAGATTCCAACAGTAATTCAGCAGTAAGAATCCAGTATAAGAGTTATTAAGTGGGCCACAAAAACCTCCTCTCAATAATTGCTACCTCTTCTTCCTCTGTGTCTTGAATAGAAGAGCATGAGAAAGTCCTATACTTTGTGATTTGAGGCAATTGATGTGTATATTACCTATTTAAGTATGAATTTAAAACACTGTTATAAATTGTCTTTTCGGGCCTTATATCCAGATATATTAGTACTTTTAATTGATCTTTTGACACTCAACAAAAGCTATTACACTGGTTCAAAAAAAAGGAAAAAGAAAATCCTCTAGTGAACATGTAATAGTGAGTTCTAGAAAGCCAGATAATTTCTTTGCTTAATAATAGTTTTCTTTCCTCTTGGCTGCAGATTCTCATAACTAGCACCATGCCAAACATTCGAAGATTGGATTATGGCCTGTCGTACTTGATTATTTTTGTCAGCATGCTGACCCGGGGTGCCCTTTTCTTGTGTTGTTCCTTCTGTTTCCATTTTTCATGTCACCCAGCTTTTCATCTTGTCAATCAGCTTTTGACTTCCTGATTAAAGTGTCTGTCACAGGAGCAGCCTGGTCTCCAGTCAGTTGTTTAATTTGTTCCTCATGGCATCCAATTGAGTTATTCATCTGGCCCAGCTGTTCCCAAGTGCTTCCAGCATCACTTTTTCATGTGTTTGGGTTTAACCTCTATATCTATGTACAACAGTGTGAATTGTTCCATTCATACTGTTGACTGTGGGTTGCTTTGCCTTCCTAATGCCTTGACGCTACTAGGCTGGCTGCTATGCTGTGGCCAAACCAACAGAGAGAAGCAATATTTCAATCTGATGTTATGGTAACGACTACGACTAAACAGACTAGTTTTCAAGAATTATAGCAGGTCCCCTTTTTAACAATTAGGACTATGTAATGGAAACTCTGGACTGTTCAGATTCAGATCCACCCAAAAATAATGTTGATGGTGCTTGGCAGAGGAAAGGAAACATTAGTCTGCCAACATTGTGGATATTGCCGCAAATGCTCCAGGACCTATTTGTTGCATTAGGTGACATGAGATACTCTCTTGGCCTGAATTGGTGCAGATATCCAACTGGAAAAATGAAATTAAGTAAATCTGCTGAGTTTGCAAGCTAAAACTCGTCTTCTGCTTATAAGATGATTTATATTACGCAACATTCAAGAAGCCACATAATGCAACAGGAAACTGGAGGAAAAGAAAACTAAGACTACATTTCCCCACTCTCTTCTTTTAGCCACTCAAACCTAATCAATTCAAAATTTTGGTAGATTGTTTATGAGTGAGCCATTCCTTTCTGCTATTCCTATCATGTTTCTCCTGCAAATCCTACAAACTTGAAATGGTAATTCCATTACAGCAGTCATGAAAATAACTAAAGAACATGTGCCTAGGACTTAAAAGAATGTAGAATGAGTCTAATGAGAATCAGGCAGCAGGCTTAACACAACTTCACAACCTACCTCCCATTTTGGTTTGATCTCATGAAAATATCTGCAAAGAATTCAGTTGCTCCTATAGGAACATGCATTTATTTCCTTAGGCTAATAATATGGGATATAGTGAAATGATGTAGAAATCCTGAAGAGAATAAAATTTTGGTAACATAATATATGGGAGAATGTTATTGTAAGTTAAACAGTGGAAATAAAATCATTTTTTGACTATGATTCTTACAAAATTTTTGTATTTTCTCTGCAGGTATTATACATAGACTAACTCATATTATTAACAATAATATTGCCACTTATTTATAGAGGCTTAGTGTATTTTATTTTTAATTAGAAAAACTATTATCAAGTAAATTTGACTTCAACTCACAAAAATAATAAACATTTTAAGGATCACAAATCACGGAGAAAAATGTAGTTTGAAATGTGTATTTCTGGTGTAGTTCTGGGTAGATACATCACACAGGCACCCCAGTGAAATTCTCTATGATGTATTTCTTAGGAAGATAATTTTTTCAAACTCTTTCCTAGGATATTTTCCTTGTTGTCATAGGTGGATTCACTTTCCCAATGTCTCTAGATCCAGATCTCTGAAGGAATATCCTCATGAATCTTTCCATGATTTTCCCAGAAAAGGGAATACAGTGAATTGGTACTCAATATTTAGTCCATCCTTCTTCTAGTGTGTCTTTTTCTGCTGAAGAGGCCACAAAGTTAAAAAGCACATTTCCTAGACTCCCTTGCAGCTAGGGTTCCAGAAGTGCTTTAAGTCGGTGCCAGCAGATACATCTGTGAAAGATTTGGAAAGTGTAAGTGAGGCAAAGGCCACTATTTTACCATTCTATTAACTGTGGGCAAGCACAGTCCTGGGAATACTGAGGTTTGCTGTAGTAGTGTTAGCAGATGTCTGTGTGTCAAATGTCAGGGTGAAGGATAGTAATTGTTTGTTGAGGAAAGATCTACTGAAGTGAACAAGTGTGAATGCAGTGCCCTAAAGTGAATCACACCTAAAAAGTGTGGTCCGGGAGCTTATAAGAGGTGGCTTCCTGGTTTCTTATCTTTCTAAATTGTGCTTCTCCTGCTGGGCCAGTTCTAGGTTATTCCTCTGGGAGTTGTTCTTGGGGTTCTGACCCAGAGCTTGCTCTTCTAGCACTTCCAATAGTTGTAAGCTTCTCATTCCCTGTATCAAAACATGTTCTGATTTGAAAAAAGTAATTTTTGAACTGCAAATTCAACCCGATTGATAGTTTGTCTTTACAACTTTTTAAAAATTTCTTGCTTCACAGTCAGCGTCATAGTGCAAAGAACAAATGGGTTAGAGTCATACACAATCATTATTAGTTATGTCACTTTAGATAAATTTATGAACTTATCTAAACCTCAGCTTCCTCATCTTATAAAATTAGCAATAATACTTAAATGCATAGTTGAGATAAGAATAAAATGAGATAATAAATGTTAGCCTGGAACACTCATGTAAGCATTCAACAAAAGTCAGTATTCTTCTCAGTGTTTAAATTTGAACACTCAGGATTTGAGATAGTATTTCCTACTAATATAACCAATATCACATTTAGTGAGGAAAACAAAAGACTCTGGGACAATATTTTATATTCCTTTAAAAGCATATGCCTGTATTAATTTGGACCCAATAAACCAACTACTTATAGATACCAGTACCAAGTTTTATACAGGAAAACAGACCTCCTGATATTTCCAAGTAGCTATACTCAAATTTTTGGAAAGTCAAATCAAATAAAAATTTATATATATTCTTGGGAGTAAAGAGTACCATGTGTGATTATTGTGCATGTTTGCTTAACATCATGAAAACATAAGTCCAAGAAGATTAGGTAAAAGATAATAGTAAAGATTTTACATACCTCCTTACCTAAGTCTAGGGATATTTTTTGATTAGTAACACAACAAAACAGCACTCCCATTCTTTGAGACAAAATACTTTGGATTGCCAGTTGCCATTTCCTTTCAAAATGAGCCCATCCTAGCTGCATGATGCACTAAGTTATTCCAGAGTACTTCTTAATCTTCCCATGATATTTGGGAACTTCACTGCATTCCACATTATTAACCTAAGAAAATAAATGAATTTTCTTATGGCATTAAAGGAAGAAAATACAATGATGTACTCACAGTAAAGAAAGACAAATACTCAGATGCTGAAGTAAAAATGGACCTGAAATCCAGCACCCACGTGTCTTAGAAGATATTGTAGTGATCTGGAAATGAGCTCTAGTAGCTAGAAGCTTGCATTCAAAATATAATAGCACAAAAAGAAATGAAGTTTTGTGGTACCTGGGTGGCTCAGTTGGTTAAGTTTCCAACTTTGGCTCAGGTCATGATCTCACAGTTCATCAGTTCAAGCCCTGCGTCAGGCCCTCTGCTGTCAGAACAGAGGTTGCTTCAGATCCTTGTCCCTCTCTCTTTGCCCTTCCCCTGCTTGCACTCTCTCTCTCTCAAAATAAAAAACAATTTTAGAAACTTAGAAAACAATAAATGAAGCTTTGAGCATATTTGAGTAGGAAAGTAGAAATGAGACCCCAATAACTTAGAGCCATCAATGGCTTCTTCCTCTGTGAAAAGAGATACTGGAAACACACACACACACACACACACACACACACACACACACACACCATATTGGGCCAGGAAAATGACAGGGAACCTTGCTTCTACCTGAAGATATGGGTCAAGAACTAAAAAATTATACCACCATAGAAAATTGATACCATGAGCCATGAGCAAATTGGGCTTTATTTGCACATTTTGGCAAGGGATCCAAGAATTAAGAAACCAAGAAATATGCAGGAAAAAAAACTGATGCCAGGAACCTTCCATAAGCAAATGCAAATTCAAAACTCTTTTGGAGAAATACTTCCATGACTAAAGCCCATTTAGGTCTCTCTCTCTCTCTCTCTCTCTCTCTCTCTCTCACACACACACACACACACACACATGCAGACACACATATACACACACAATGCCTAATGCTGATGACTTTACAATAGAAGTTGTTTTTTAAACACAAAGAAACGGTCCCTTATTAGAAAGATTAAATACACATAATCGTCAAGTTTGAGATTCCAAAAAAATCTGAAAAAAATGTATAAAAATTAATATGCTTAACATGAAAACAAAAAGAACAGAAACTGTAAGGCAAGAATGACACTATCAAAAAGGCAAAAGAACCACTAACGTCAAGAAATAATTGGGGAACCTGGGCGGCTCAGTGAGTTAAGTGTCTGACTTTGGCTTAGGTCATGATCTCACAGTTGTGGGTTCAAGCCCCACATCGGGCTCTGTGCTGACAGCTCAGAGCATGGAGCCTGCTTCAGAATCTGTGTCTCCCTTGTTCTCTGCCCCCACTTGTGCTCTCTCTCTCTCTCAGATAAATAAACATTTAAATTTTTTTTAAAAAGAAAGAATATATAGTTACTGAAATTAAAAACTTAATGGGCATATTACAAAGTAGATTGGCTACATCAAAAAATTACTAAAATCAAAAACAAACCTGAAGATCTTATGCAAAATATGCACAGATACATAAAAGGTAGAAATTGCAAAATGTTAAGAGAGATGAAGAATAAATTAAGGTAAAATAAAAGGTACCTAATAGAAATACTGAGACAGATTAAAGAAAATGGTAGCAGGACACTTCAAAAAGAAAAAAAAAATAATGGAGACTTTCCCTAAATGCCATATAAAGTTCAGATTCAGCAATCATGATGACTAAAGAAAAGAAGTACAACAAACATTCCCTTCTGTCCAAGACACTGCCAATGCTCTGCCCATACTCCCTTGACCTCTTCCTTCTCCTTCTTTCCAATATTGGCTCCAGGTGTGCCCTCACTTCAACTCTAACATCTGCATCATTTTGGTAAGAGTTCCTTTACTACACATTCTCATCAGTATTTCTTATCTCTTGTCATTTTTCATAATAACCATTCTAACAGATATGGGGTGATACCTCATTACAGTACTGATTTGCATTTCTCTGATGATTAGTGATGTTGACCATCTTTTTATGTGATGTTGACCATCTTATGTATCTATTGGCCACTTGTATGTCTTTTTGTGAGAAAAATGTCTATTTGGGTTCTTTGGCCATTTTTAATTGATTTTTTTTTTGCTACTGAGTTATTTGAGTTTCTTATGTATTTTGGATAATATATATAAAATATATATATATATATATATATATATATATATATGCACACACACATATATATATATATATATGCACACACACACACACACACACACACACACATATATATATGCACACACACATATATATATGCACACACACACACACACACACACACACACACACACATACACATACATATACCACAACTTCTTTATCCATTCATCAATGTACATTTGGGCTCTTTCTATAGTTTGGCTATTGGTGATAATGCTACTATAAATATTAGGGTACATGTATCCCTTTGAATCTGTATTTTTGTATCCTTTGGGTAAATACCAAGTAGTGCAATGTGCAATGGATTGTAGAGTAGTTCTATTTTTAACTTTTTGAGGAAACAAAAGTTTTCCAGAGTGGTTGCACCAGTTTTCATTCCCACCAACAGTGCAAGAAGGTTCCTCTTTCTCTGCATCTTCGCCAACACTTGTTATTTCTTGTGTTGTTAATTTTAGCCATTCTGACAGGTGAGGTATCTCATTGTGGTTTTGATTTATATTTCCCTGATTATGAGTGATGTTAAGCATCTTTTCATGTGTCTGTTAGTCATCTGGATGTCTTCTTTGGAAAAGTGCCTGTTCATGTCTTCTGCTCATTTCTTAACTGGATTATTTGTTTTTTGGGTGTTGAGTTTGATAAGTTCTTTATAGATTTTGGATACTAACCCTTTATCAGATATGTCATTTACAAGTTTATTCCATAGGTTTCCTTTTAGTTTTGTTAACTATTTCCTTCTCTGTGTAGAAACTTTTTATTTTGATGAAGTCCTAATAGTTCATTTTTGCTTTTGTTTCCCTTGCCTCCAGTAATGTGTCTAGTAAGAAATTGCTGCAGCTGAGGTCAAAGAGGTTGTTGTCTATGTTCTCCTTTAGAAATTTGATGGTTTCCTGTCTCACTTTTAGGTCTTTCTTCCATTTTGAAGTTATTTTTGTGTATGATGCAAGAAAGTGGTCCAGTTTCATTCTTCTGCATGTTGCTGTCCAGTTTTCCTAACACCATTTGTTGAATACACTTTCTTCCATTGGATATTCTTTCCTGCTCTGTCAAAGACTTGTTGACCATAGAGTTATTGGTCCAATTCTTGCTTTCTATTCTGTTCCACTGATCTATGTGTCTGTTTTTGTGCCAGTACCATACTGTCTTGATGTCTACAGCTTTGTAATATAGTTTGAAGTCTGGAATTGTGATGCCTCCAGGTTTGCTTTTATTTTTCAGGAGTGCTTTGGATATTCAGGGTCTTTTGTGATTCCATACAATTTTTAGGATTGTTTGTTATAGTTCTGTGAAAAATGCTGGTATTTTGATAGGGATTGCATTAAATGTATAATTTTCTTTGGGCAGTATAGACATTTTATCAATGTTTATTCTTCAAAGCCATGAGCATGGATTGTTGTTCCCTTTCTCTGTATCTTCTTAAATTTTTTTCATAAGTGTTCTATAGATTTCAGAGTACAGATGCTTTCCTTCTTCGGTTAGATTTATTCCTAGGTATCTTATGGGTTTTGCTGTAATTGTAAATGGGATAGGTTCCTTGATTTCTCTTTTGGCTGCTTCATTATTGATATATAGAAATGCAACAGAATTCTGTATGTTGATTTTATAACCGTGACTTCGTTGAATTCATGTATGAGTTCTAGTAATTTTTTGGTGTAGTCTTTCATGTTTTCTACATAGTGTATTATGTTGTCTGCAAATAGTGAAAGTTTGACTTCTTCCTTGCCAATTTGTATGCCTCTTATTTATCTTTGTTGCCTGATTACTGAGGCTAAGTTTTCCAATACTATGCTAAATAACAATGGTGAGAATGGACATCTCTGTGTTGTTCCTGGCCATAGAGGAAAAGTGCTCAACTTTTCCCCATTGATGATGATATTAGCTATGGGCTATGGATCTTTCATATATGGCCTTTATAATGTCAATGTATGTTCTATCTATCCCTACTTTGTTGAGGTATTTTTTTATCAAGAATGGATGCTGTATTGTTCATTGTTCCTTTTGCTGTTAAAAAGCCCTTCAGTTTGATGTAGCTTTGTTTTTGCTTTTGTTTCTTGTGATTTTTGTGTCATATCCAAAAATCATTGCCAAGACTAACGCCAAGGAACTTTCCCTCTGTTTTCTTCTAAGTTATAAGAGTTTTTTTTTTGTTTCAAGTCTAATGTTTAAGTCATTAATCCATTTCAAGTTAATTTTTATATAAGTGATGTAAGAGAGGGGTCCAATTTCATTTTTCTGTATGTGATTATTCACTTTTCCTAATACCATTTATTTAAGAGACTGTTGTTGAGAAAGAGATATGAGTGAGGGACATTTTATTTGGCCATCTTGCTGATGTCACTCAGAGCTAAATTCCTGGTGGATAATGTAGTCTAAGATTCCAAAAATAGGATTATTATACATTATGGCTGTGATGGAGCTAAAGCATCCTAAGATTCTTGTATTGATTGGGAGGAGGATAAAGCTATTAATTAACCTCAGACTTTCTAATTCAAGTGTATAAATTAAAATTCAGAAACTGCTGTAAGAATAAAAAAAAGTAGATATTTACCCTATAGGTCAGTGATTGTTGATTTAACATATGTGCAATTGGAGTTGAGAAAAGGGGCAGAGGCATATCTAAGAAGCTCAGAAAACAACAAGCAGGATAACCCTTCCCAAAAAACCACCTAAGGTACAACTTAAAAAAAGTCTTAAAAGCAGTCAGAGAAAAAAACATAGTAAAATGTAGGATATTAAACATAAGAAATACCGTGACTTCATGTCAGAAACAAGGCAAGCTGAGGGATAATCCAATGATGCCTTTAAAGGAGTGAAAGGAAGTAAAAATCTTTCAAATCAAAATTCTATCTCCAACAAACTATCTTCATTAAAATGAAGGTAAAACACTCTTTTTAGGCAAACAAAATCTGATAGAATTCATTGCTATCAGACTTGCACTGAGCCTGAAGAATAATAGTCATTGGAAACTCAAAATTACACATAGCAATAAAAATCACTGAAAATGGTTAATATAAATTTATATACAATACTTTTTTCTATATTCCTTAAAAGATAATCATTAAAGCACAAAAATAGCAATTTATTATGGAGTTTATAATATATAGAGAAGTAAAATGTATGACAACAGTACAGAATATCAAAAAGAGGAAATAAACCTTCACTGTTTTAGGGTTCTTAACTTATAGTGGCATAAGAGTAGTTGAAGATAGATTGTGGCAAGTTAAAGAACAACCAAAGAACAGCTACTGTGGTGGGAGGAAAGCAGAGCCATTGTCAATATGACAATAGTGGAGATAGAATGGAATACTGAAACTATACTCAACTGAGCAAGTAAGTAGAAGGAAAGAAAAGGAACACAGATCATATGGAACAACAACAACAAAACAAATAGCAAAAGTGCAGATTTAAAATTGTTTTATTCATAATAATATTAATTTTAAATGTTATATAATATAAAAACAGGGAGGGGGACAAAATATCAGAGACTCTTAAATATGGAGAACAAATAGAGGGTTACTGGAGGGGTTGAGGGAGGGGGGGGATAGGCTAAGTGGGTAAGGGGCATTAAGGAATCTACTCCTGAAATCATTGTTGCACTATATGCTAACTAATTTGGATGTAAATTAAAAAAATAAAATTAATAATTTTAAATGGCATAAACCAGGGGTCAGCAAACATTTTCTTTTAAGACCTAAGAGTAAATAGGTTTTGCAAGCCATAGAATCTCCATCAACTACTCAACTCTGTGATTGTAGCCTGAAAACAGTCATAGACAGTATAGAAATTAATGGTTATGGTTGTTTTCCAATATTTTTTTAACAAAAATAAGCAGTTAGCCAATGGGCCATAGTTTGACGATACCTGATCTGAGTACTGTTCAACAGAAATACTATTGGACCACAAGTGTGAGTCATATATACAATCTTTTTTTTTCTTTTATCGTACAATTCCATTTATTCATTCATTCATTTTTGTGGAACTAAAATTAACACTTTCATTTATTTTTTTTAATATAATCTATTGTCAAGTTAGCTAACATACAGTGAATACAATGTGCTCTTGGCTTCAGGAGTAGATTCCCATGATTCATCACTTACATACAACAAGTGCTCATTCGAACCAGTGCCTTCCTCAATGCCCATCACCCATTTTCCCTACCCTCCAACCCCCACCCCCATCAACCCTCAGTTTGTTCTCTGTATTTAAGAGTCTCTTGTGGTTTTCCTCCCTCCCTCTCTTTTTGAAACTATTTTTTCCTTCCTTCCCCCATGGACTTCTGTTAAGTTTCTCAAGATCCACATATGAGTGAAAACATATGATATCTGTCTTTCTCTGACTTATTTCACTTAGCATAATGCCCTCCAGCTCCATCCACATTGTTGCAAATGACAAGATTTCATTCTTTCTCATTGCCAAGTAGTATTCCATTGTATATATAAACCACATTTTTTTTTTATCCATTCATCAGTTGATGGATATTTGGACTCTTTCCATACTTTGGCTATTGTTGATAGCACTGCTATAAACATTGGAGTACAAGTCATATATATATATATATATATATATATATATATATATACTCTTAAACATTATGACACCTATATTAAAATATAAAAGAAATGGGTGAAATTAAATTTAATATTTTATTTAACTTAATATATCCAAGATACCATTATTTCAAAATGTAATCAATATATAAATAATAAGATATTTTACACTCTTTTTTGTGCCAAGTCTTTGAAATCTGGTGTACATTTTATACCTAAAGAGGCAGTAGCTCTCAGGATCATACAGGGTAGGTACCTGATAGTGAGCACCTTCTTAAATTTTGCTGAGTGCCTCCTTGCTATATCTCAATGCTGCTCATTGATTGAGTAGTCCTGGGGTGGGGGTAATAATTCACTGACATTTCTGATTTGCCATGCATGTGGGTAAAGCAGCCACCACAGATAAATAAGATAGCCAAAAACATGCAGATTATGACAGTTGGAATTCAAAGAGTATATGCAACAAGAGTCAACAGTAACCCAAAAAGATATGTGTAGTATACCAACTCTGTCTGCTATACCTGGTAACCAAGAAGTGGCCAGTTCTTTGGATGTCCTACAAAGACACATAGTCCAGGGGGCAAAAGATAAGCTCTACAAAGACTTAGGGGCTTGTTTTGCAGTACTACTTTTAGGGAGCCAGTGGTCTTAAGCATGTTAGTGCACACTTTCTACAATTAAATACTAGGCATTGTATTTTTATCTCTGACCACTAAAAAAGGAAAGAAAGAAAGAAAAAGCATAATACTTAGTAAGCCTATTTGAATTTTGGAGACAGTAAATCTTATACTTGAGAACACTGCTCTCACCAAGTTTTTAGTTGACTCGAAAGGCTCCTAGTTTTGAGGAGAGCCCAGGACAATACTTTGCAGCAGGTGCAAACTATGGTATAAACTGCCTTGGCACTCAGGCCATAATGCCAGGACATCCTAAGATGTTAGACATATCTGTGATAGATAAGGATGCTTTGTTCAGTTTCCAGAAAGCCTCAATAAGAAAGCCTTAGTGCACAGAACTAGTCACTCTTTGTAAAGCTTTTCCTGGTAAATTACTGGGCCCCAGTAGATACTGATACCAACTGTATGCAACTGTAGCTGTCCATAATGAGCTGGGCATTGCCAGATCCACAAAGACATAATTTCAGGCAGAGACAGCAACAATCTGTGATAAAATACGTTTAGGATTTGAACCCAGACTGGTGACTGATGGGAGTTTATTTACAAGCCCCCAGCACTTTCATTCATTGGGTGAGATAATTCTGAGATGCTATAATGCAATATCTCCCAAAGAGATTAAACTCTATCCACAATGCTTATTGTTTGCTTTTCCTCTTCTGTCTCATTTCTCATTTCTACTATGATCTTTCTAGGAACACTCCCCAAAGGAACTAATAGTACTTGAAACTGTGTCTCAGGTTCTTCTCTGGAAATTGAAAACAGGTTCGATTAGCATCATGTCATCAATGCAGTGGACCAGTGTGATATTCTATGTAATGTCAAGATGACTAAGGTCCCTTAGGACTACATTGTGAATGAGCAACATAGTTAATGTAATGCTTAGTCAAGACTATGAATATGTATTGTTGTCTTTCCCAGAAGAAAGAAAACTACTTTTGATCCTCCTTTTTGATGGGCTTTAAAAATTACCAATTTACCAGATCACTAGTGTTATACAAAGTTTCAGAGCCTGGACTGATCCACTAGTAGGGATACCATCTCTGGCACAGCAGCTATGATTGTGGCTATTCTTCATTAAGTTCATGGCAGTATATTTTAATCTACAGTGATTCATTGGGTTTTTGCAGGAGTCATACTGATGAAGAAAATGAGGAAATTGTGGAAATCACCCCTTACATCATTTATGTTTTTTTAGGATTGTATTAAGCTCTGCTATTACACACAGGATGTGATATTACTTCTAATTTATTTTCTAGTTTATCATCTTGACTAATAGCAGTGGAGAAAGATTAGTGAGGGAATTATGTGAGGGTTCTGATATATATATAATCTTATGTCCCTATAATGCACTTGGTGACTAAGAAAATGATCACAGGATGTGTCCATGGACCCAGTGGACCAACATGAAGTGGACTTGGGCCAGGATTCCATTTATCACCTAGTTTCTGTATCAGCCCTATTCTATCAGCAACACCATGATGACATTTTGGGTCCCATGGTATCAGTATCAGGTTAGATGCTATATGAAAGATCATAATTTTCCATTATAGTGACTGACATTAACTTTCTACCCATCATCTTTTTATTTATTATTTTTTTATTTTTTAGCTTATATAAATTAAGCTATCCTCTCATCGTGTGTGGCCATCTATCTTGCCCCTGGGAACAACGTGTTAGCCATTGCCAACAAATCCCAGAGGGTCTAAGCATCTTAGTTGCCTCTTTAGCTTCACTGCCTGTTACAGTAATTATGCCTGCTTGCCTCTAACAGTTCAGTGCCACCACTTGGCCTCCAGTTACAGACTGCTGTCATCTCTTTGAAATCAGGAATGGAGTTCTAGAGCAGCATCTGCTCCTCTTAACCCTGGCCTACCAAGAACAGTCATCTTGATCTTCTCAACAATGCTTGGGTCGCCTTTACTAGCAGACAAAGGATTCTCAAGGTCCCTGAGAGGAGCATCCTGCTGGGTGGGAGTCCTCTGAGAGAATTGTTAGAACACATCTCAGAAATGTCCTACCAGGTATTTTCTACCAATTCCCATTTCATGTTCATTGAAAGTTACTCCTGGGCATGTAAATTTCTCGGCACTATTAGCCAGTTTATGGCACTGCAGAGCTTCTCTAGGGACCAAAAAAAGCCCCCAGGCAGAGAGATGCAGAAGCTTGGAAGAGGAAACCTCTGGTGTGTGCAAAGCTGTAGGAATACGCTACATCATATGAGCGTATGAACATGAGGGGATGGTGGGTAAGGCCCCCCAAATTTCTGTTTCTTAGGACAGAAAGAAACTTAACTGAAGAAGCCAAGTTTAACCATATAGAAGGATGTCTGTGTTGTTACTATTTGCAATTTTGAAAAAAATGGAAATAGGTTAATTATTCATCTCTTGGGAAATAATGCCAAATGGATAAATAAATGGTTTAATTATCAATAAAACATTCAGCCATTAACATGAATAAACTGGATTTACTTGCATTATTATGGACAAATCTAAAAACAATATTGAGTAAAAAACCAATTTGCAAAATTTATATACAGTAAGTTTATCTGTATCTACCTATATCTATATCCATGTTTATGTTTTTAAACCCCAATACTAAACTAATACTAAATAATGATGTATTATTTATAGTATCTTCATGTGTAATAATATCACAAAAATGTGCGTGAAACAATGCATACAAACTTCAGAATCATGTTTATTTCTGAAAAGGAAGGGATAGAATCAGGGTTAAGCTGTTTTTTTTTTTTAATGTCTATTTATTTTTGAGAGAGAGAGACAGAGACAGAGCACAAGAGGGGAAGGGCAGAGAGAAAGTGAGACACAGAAGCTGAAGCAGGCTCCAGGCTCTGAGCTGTCAGCACAGACCCTGATGTGGGGCTCCAACTCCCGAACTATGAGACCATGATCTGAACTGTAGTCAGACACTTAACCAACTGAGCCACCCCAGCACTCCAGGGTTAGGCTGTTTTTAAAACACCTATTTCTTAAAAGAAAATTTTAAAAATAGTCTAAGCAAGTATATCAAAAATGTTGATTTTTATTATATTTCATGGTAATAGGTGTCTTATATTTTGTTTGAAATGATTCATAATTTAAAATTTCTCTTTATTTTGGTGTGCCTGGGTGGCTGTCAGTTAAGCATCCAACTTCAACTCAGCTCATGATCTCAGTTCGTGAGTTCAAGCACCACGTTGGGCTCTGTGCTGACAGCTCAGAGCCTGGAACCTGCTTTGGATTCTGTCTCTGTCTCTCTCTGTCATTCCACCACTCACACTATGTCTCTCTCTCAAAAGTAAACACTAAAAAAATTTTTAAATAATGTTTATTGAAATTTCTATTTATTTTAATCACTTAGAATAAGTGGTGGATAAGAAGACAGCTTAAGGTGGTGATTCCTATATCTGGATGATCATCAGAACTAATTTTTTTTTAATATATGCCTGAATCCTACCCAAAGAAAACCAGTTTCAGTTTCAGTAGATCTGGGGTAAGGTCCCAGAATTTTTTTAAAGTCTCTTGAATAATTTTGGTATATAATCAGTTTGGGGAGCTATTGACTTGAGATACTTTTTCTAGAAAATCTAACTTACATCCTAGTTTTTGGTTCTACAACTAGAAGTTAAGCAATTCACTTGTAAATATTTTGACTAAGTGATAGCATAATGATATGCCCTTTATTTTTTATTAAATTAACAAAGAAAGCCTTGGATTTACTATAAAATAATTGATGAGTTACATTGTCAACTGCATGATTTAGTGTTGTTGATAAACTGTATCTTATAAGAAATGGCATTTATACTTCAATATCAAGAAAATAAATCCATCTTTTTGAATAACTTGTATGTTTCCTTTTATCAGTTAATAATTATTATATAAGTAATTATGCATAAATTTTTGCCTAGGCTGCCTAAAATCTCAGAATAAAATGTAATACTTAAAAAATCATTATTTCTATTTTAATAGCATTTGTGTATTTGTGTCTTTTGCTGAAAGCCACTTCAAATACTTTATAACACCAGGTTAATGTTAATACTTGATGATGGTGATGATGATGATGATGATGATGATGATGATAGCCTGCATTTTGGGGAGCTTGTACTATGTGACTACATAAACTTAATTTTTAAATTTAATCCTCAGCTCAATTCCTAATGTAGGAAAACAAGTTATTTTACAGAAGCAAGTTAACTAACAAATGATGAAGAAAATAGGAATTACCTATTTCACTGATATTTCACCACTTTCACTGATGAAGAAAATAGGAATTACCAAAAAAAGGCAGGGAGAACTTATAAATGTACTCAGTACACTAGTTCCCTATGAATCTAGCCACTAGTCCATAGCTTTTTATGGTGTCAACTCTCAGTTTACACCCTTTATTCAAAGGAGTTAGGTAAAGATTTCAAAGATTCTCTCCAGTGTATTACAGTCTTAAGTCACAAAATTTATAAAATTGACTCTGGCTAATATTGTAGCAGAGATGGAGGGCAACTATTTTCCATTTATTCTCTATCTCCCAGCAGAAACCAAAAGTATGGACAGAAATGAGTTCCAGGACCTTTGTAATCTTAAAAGATAGTAAATAATAAGGATAATCTCTAGGCTTCAAACTACAGGAACATTTCCATTCTGTATACTTTCCCCATTCTTTCTCTATCCCATATTAGTCTTCTTCAAATAATGTAGAAATAGATACTGGTTAATAATAATAAAATAAATACTATTATATTTGTAGGCAGAAAGCATTTTACAGTAAAACATACTTAACACAGACTGTGTCACAATGGACATACATTCAAGAAGTCAGAATCTAGCCCAAAATATTATTACGTATGGTCCAAATATTTGTTAATTGAAATAACTGCAATAACATTAACTTCTTGGAAGTTTTTCTATGACTATGTCAAAAAGGTTCTCACCAATTTTAGTTTGTCTTATTTAAACTAATGGACAGAAAAACAGTGGGTTGCATTAAAGAACATTTCAGGAAACTTGTTCTACTTGATGTATTCATGTTGAAAAACCATTATGTCTTGAAGAGTAAATTTATTTTAGGGAATTCCAGTATAAAACTGAAGCAGACTGAAGGTTTGGATCTACACATGTTGGGTGGTGGTATACTTCCAATTTACCCAAATTTATAGAAAGTACCTGAGAAGTTATTGAGACTCTTTTTAGCTTCTTCTGCTTGATGATCACACATGAATATAATCTGAGTCTTCAGAACATTTGGGAGGGCCAGACAATTATAAATAATTTAAAGAGATCATAAAATAAGAGCTTCTTACAGAACGTGGAAGTATACTCTTCAAATCAGGTGGCATCATTGACAGGTGAACACCTCTGGGGGAATCTTAAGACTATAGAAGGTTGCCCGTCTGACCTGGAGACCTTGTGCTGTGTAGCCATCCTTGTGAGAAAGTTGTTACCTACTTTAGACAAGTTCATCCTACAGAAATGCTGTTTCAAGGAGCACATGCACCCCAATGTTTATAGCAGCACTATCGACAATCGCCAAAGTATGGAAAGAGCCCAAATACCCATCGACTGATGAATGGAGAAAGAAGATGTGGTATATATATACAATGGAGTATTACTCAGCAATGAAAAGAATGAAATCTTGCCATTTACAACAAGTGGATGGAACTAGAGTGTATTCTTCTAAGCAAAGTAAGTCAGTCAGAGAAAAACAAATATCATATGATTTCTCTCATATGTGGAATTTAAGAATCAAAACAGATGAACATAAGTGAAGCATAGCAAAAATAATATAAAAACAGAGAGGAAGACAAACCATAAAAGACTCTTAAATACAGAGAACAAACTGAGGGTTGCTGGAGCTGTTTCAGGTGGGGGGATGGGCTAAATGGGCAAGGGGTATTAAGGAGGACACTTGTTGGGATGAGCACTGAGTGTTATATGTAAGTGATGAATCACTAAATTCTATTCCTGAAACCATTGTTACACTATATGTTAACTAACTTGGATTTAAATTTAAAAAATAAATAAATAAAACAAGCTTATCCTTTGCTTTGTCAGTGCCTTTTGTATCAATCACCTCACCACCATACTTTGACAACCATCTATGGGGTTGCCAAAAAAATCAGACATATGCTCAATCACTATCAAACTCACCCATCGAAAAGCATTTATGAGGAGTCTTAACAGTAAATGAATTATTGTAACAGCTTTTAGATCATGTTATGTAAAGGGACATGGAAGACACAGAAATAACCCTTTATTCCTCTTTTTTACTTCTTTCAGTATGGATCAGAACAGTGCAACCATGAGAGAAAAATTCCTTGGCTTTCTTATCGCCCCCCTCGGCAGCAAGGATCCATTTCCTCCTTTCATTCATTTATTACCCCATTACCAAATATCTATGGAGTGCCTGCTGTGTCAAACTCCATGTGCTGTTAGGCTTGTATTGTTCCTCTCTGTCTGAAATAATCCTTCCACATTCTTCTTTCTCAAGTGAATTTATCCTCAGACTTTAAGTATCACCTAACGGTCCCCCTTTGTAATGGCTTTCCAAACTCTTTTTTAGGCAGTCAGACCTCCACCCTCCTCTTAGTACAAAGTTTATCATATCTAATGTCCTCATCTGTGAATTCCAGGAGAGCAACAATGATGCTTTCTTCTTCCTGTCATTAATTGAACTTCGTACAACTTTACTGAGTACATGGTTCAATATTTTTTATTCGGGGAATAATTAAATATATGAATGAGAACTAGACGATTCTTCCTGCACATTGGCTATTACATGGAACTTGGGGGATTCACTAAATCACCTCTTTGGTTTAGGCTGCTTCTGAATGCTTATTCTCTCTCCTTCTGTGAGATGTCATAATGCTTTAAACTTTAAAAATAGAACCCTAGAAACATCTCATTGTCACTGTTAGATCCATTGTCACCTTGCACTTGACTTTGTGACCTCAGTGCAAATGAATGTTGGATCTAGTGTTTTAGAACAAGAGATAGTAACAATAGAGTTTATGTGCTGTGAATCACATTTATTGTGTTCAGCTTCCTCATTGCTTGCTTATTAAGCAAGAGCTGTTTTGATGGAATTATGGAGCAACCAGAAAATGAAGCAATTTGATGAGTAAGTGAGGGATGAGAAAAAAAATGGCATCATGTCTAGGTAACTCTGACAAACAGATTCTGAAATCAGAGAAATAAAGTGGTATCTGGTGAGGAATAAGGCCAGACTCGGTTTAAGAAGCCAATGTAGGAAACAAGTGAAATGATGCTCATTGCAGCATCATTTGTAAGAGAAAAAAAATGCAGGGTTACATAAGTATAAGTACATATGATGAAATAATATGTAGAAGAAAACTAGAATGGACTAAAAGTATATGTATCAACATGAATAGATTTCACTATATAATATTAAATAAAATATCAGATATTTTATTTAACATGATATTATTTAAGATGATATTTTAAACTCAAAGTAGTCCCACGTATTGTTTATTAATACTCAGATTTATTGCAAACATATAAAGATGGGTGAGAAAGGCTTTTGTGAGAGTGGTTGCTTTTGGTTAAGAAAAGAAAGAGAGGAATTGGGATTGAGAAAGACAGCAAAGTGTATTTGTTTTATAATTTCTGTCTATTTTGTCGCATAAAGTGTAAGTTTAAGGCATACATTGTAAAACATAAACCATTTATTATTTCTGGGAAGTGGGTAAATAAGCATTTGTAATGTTATTCTCTTGAATACTTTAGATTTTTTAAGTACACAAAGAGACAAAAAAAGTCAGTGGGAAGAACCCAGTTGAAAGAGTGAGACACTGATCAACCGAAGTGAGAAAAACTAAATGCAGATTTTTCTCAAAAGCAAAAAAGGCATGATCCAGAAAAAAAAAAGTAGAATTCTTCATCTTAGAAGAAGGGAGAAACACTGATCAGGCATATTTGGGTAGGATATTTATTTGATTTTAGAATGATGAGGGAATTCCTGCATTCAAGAAGTGGCCAGAAATAAGGAAAGTTAGTTTGAAGACAATAGCAAATGTTTGAAAAAATAATTTCAGGGAGTAAGTGTGAGATTACTAAAGAAATATCAAAAAGCTGCCAAGCAAAGGGGTTTCCTTCTTGATGATCATGAATTTCTAGAGAAAACAATCTGTCCTATTGTGTGAATTCCTACAGGAGGGTGCAGACTCAAAGAAAGGGAGGCTATCCTTTTTTTAAGGATTTTCTGGATGCATGTGACAAAAAGACAGAGGGGCAAGAAAGAGCTGTAGGGAATATTCTTTCTTAATGATGTATAAGGGAATCTATATATCATACGATGCCATACAATGTTATGCAATGACATGAATTAGTGATATGGGCCAAATGAAGGAATAACTAAAGTATGGTAGAACAAAAACTCATGGAGATTGAAGTTCAGAGGTTTCCAGGGCTACTGGATCACAGGGGCCATTCAATCATATTAGTCAAAGACAGGGCTTCATTATTTTCTTACTGTGGAGATTACATGTCCCTTCCTTACATCTCAGTTTCTAGTTCAACACATTTTCTGAGTTTCATATTTTTTAAGAGAATCTGGTTCAGTCAGTTATTCAGTTTGAGGTTCCCTCTTGGGATTCTGAGTCATTCATCACTTAGGTCACTGGCTAGTCTACAGAGGTGGTCTTTGAGTTAGCCTTGCCTGGTTTGTCCATTCTAGACTATAGAAAATGTGAACTGTATGAGGTCCTCAGAAGGAAGTTGTGCAAGGAGCAAAAACAATAAGCATCGTGCATGTATAAGAGTGCTGATGATGCTGACTCCATCTTTGGCCTTCCATCTTGTTCATGCCCACATAATGACCTACCTCAGAGCTATGTGTTCCAGACCCTATGGAAGTTAATACATGCCCTGACCAGAACATGTTGGGATAGCCCCTAAAGTGGCACACACAAGGTACCAATTTAGCTAAATAGTAGTGATCCTCTGGCTCACAGATGGTGCTGCTTTAGAAAACTACCCTTTGGCCTCACCATAATGTCCCTTGCTCTACAAAAGCTGTGGATTATGGTCAGGATGGAGGTGGAGAATAGCTGCTTAGTGCTGGGATCATTTGTCTGCCCAATCTCCTTTCACAGTTACCCTGAATAAAACTCTGTGTAAACAATATGAAGTGGCTTGCTTCGTTTTTTTGGTCTCAAAGTGCCTTCACAGGCTGAAGGATACTTCACTCTCCCTCCTCCACCTTCTAACAGTGTGTGTGTGTGTGTGTGTGTGTGTGTGTGTGTGAGAGAGAGAGAGAGAGATTATATCTCATGCCATTTCTCCATGTACACTCATGTATATCTACCTTAATTCAACAAAGTAAAATTCATTGAAAATACCTTTTAACTTCTTGCCAAAACTGCTCACCAATATCTTTCCACTGGAAAAGCCAGGGGAAAGAGTGGCAGGGGACTCTGAAGCTGCAAGGCATAGGAATTACCAGTCAGCAAGTACACAAAGCAAGCACACCTTTCAAATGTGTCCAGGCTCCAGGAACTGTGAGAGCATTGAGGAGAAGAGGGGTAAGGCCTGATAGAACAAGGGCAGCTATGTGTAGTTGGCCAGAGCTGTGGTTAGATGCCCAGTGGCATTTATTCTGGGCATGGAGGCACCTTCCTATATGCATGACTGATTTAACTAACATAAAAAGTTCTTATTTTTGCACCTTGAGTAGCAGGAGAAAAAAAAAGGGCAAAAGAAATCCAAAATAAATGAATAAAATCAATATTTTTTGCTGGAAAATACGAGTGAACTATACAGTAAACTCTCACAATATTTCCATCTGCTAGGTAGATGAATCCAGAATAGTTTTACATTTATAATTACAGAGGAACGTGTGAAAGACCCTTATTCCTTTTTTCCCTTCCTCTTAAAAAAATGGTGAATAGGGCCTTTAATACTCAATCTTAAATGAATGTTGTATATTTTGGCATGATGTCAAAGTGTTAACAGAACTTGTACTATGGTCTTCTAAAGGGAAAAAACAAATAGTTTAACACTGAGGTATTTTGAAGCAGGTGCTCTGGACAATTAAAGAACTTTGTGGCTTTTGAAGGAACCCTTCCAAGAACTAGAAATATGAAAAATGAATACCACACTGTCACTGTGATAAAATACCTGATTTTCACTTCTACTGGGGAAAGAAACCAGAACTCAAAGAGCACAGAGTAGTTATGTTTAGTAAGATATGTTAAATAACAAAAAATTAATTGAATAAATTTGAAGCTTTAATTGGCTTTATTAACAGTTCATGAATCGAGCAGCATTCCATCTAGCAAAGAGGAAGGAGCTCCAAGGATATGTACAAAATGGACGATTTTGAGAGGCAGAGAGGAGACAGAGAAAAGGACCTAATCAGTAAGGACTACATTGTTTCAGGCAAGGTCAGGCACCTAAGGGGAAAAGAAGGGGCCTATCAGCAGAATACTTCCTAGTGCTGACCAGGTAATTCCAGGTTGGCTACTTAAAGGTCACATTCCTAAGAGGGCTAAGACTGCAGTTATGTTAGGTATTAAGTCTTGCTTATAAGGTTTAAGGTTTGCTGATGTGGGGCTTAGCATAAGTGACTCTATTTGGGGCTGGGTGGCTCCTTTTTAACAACCCTTCATCTTTTGGTTAGACTCTCAGCTTAATTGAGAGACGTGATAAAAATGTAAGACATTAGTACCACTCTCAGATACCACTCTGTAGTTCCCATAGTTTTTGCAAAATTTTATTGATCCTTTGTGTGGTATTCACAGGTCATGATGTTTTTCATTTTAATTTCTGCCATAGTCACAGACAAACTTCAGGTTCACGATTTTAAGTCAGTCATCCTTTCCATTCCTCTTCCAACATTTCAGTCTTAGGGAGATGATTTGCTTGGGGGTTAGCAGCTATGAAAATGTACTTAAAGCTTTTGAGAGAATACGATGTGCCAAGGAGATTATTATGATATTATAGTTACAAGCAGAATAATTTCCATTTTTTTGGAATGCACTTTGGAGCCATGGTCCCTAAGATCCAAACCGATCAAAATAAAATAAGTCAAAGAAAGACCCTACTGAGGGAGTCATCTTTTTAAGCCAAGTGATCTTATGTACTTGAGTTTCAACTTCCCCAGAAGAGTTAGTTGAGGTGCAGCAAGTGGTGTTGGCCATAACACAGACATCTCCTTGTTCAGCTCAAAGATAATCAAGGGTCTTTCTACTATCAAGAATAACTTTGGTCAGAACGTCTAAGAGGCAGTTATTGTCTTAGCAACGGGTTAGCAACTGCCTAACTAAGGCAGTTATTGTCTTAGCAACGGGTTCTACAATATCTTCAAGAATTAAGAAGAAATTTCTGATGATAGTCTCATTTACATTTACTCCTAACCAGGGATGTATGGCCTTGACAAAGGAGGTAAATCCTGAGTCATTAATGCCCCTTCATAATTCCTTCCTAACTCGACAGTGTAAATCCAAGTCAGTTGACCAGTGAAGTGTCTTAGGTTGCTTGTAGAAAGTTAGGGACACAAAGATATAACCTAACATACATTATCTGTCTGTGCACTAGTATCAAGATATTCATAGGCCCAAAGGTAATGATAACCACCACAGACAAAGACAAACCCTGTTGGGGCACAAACCATTCCTGTTAAGGTGGTGCCATTAATAGACTCATTCACAGGGATTGCTGCATTTACCTGTTCAAGACACAAGTCACTTAGGTGTTTGGCACATACCAGAAGAAAATCTCCTAGCTTAAAATAAAAAGTTGTTCTAAATGTCTTACAGAGATGGGTGCTGCTGTTGAGATCTCATAGTGAGTGGGGGCAGACCTAATATAAATAATGATGGAAACATAGGAGTACAAATGTACTAAGATTTACATAGGTATTTGTGTCAAACTAGTTATGCACAGATATAATTAGGGAAAGATAAGGTGTAGGATGTATGGGCCATAAGCGTTGAACTCAGTAAGAAACTTGTAAGGAGGGGTGAATTGTGACTTATAGTGACATTGGGAATAAAAGAGGTATTGATCACAGGCAGAAAGGGGCTCTCTAGCATTATGGACAGATCAGAATCATTGATGAGAAATCTAGCACCCTAAAATGTTACCCTCCTCAGTAATGGTCTGAAAGATACAGATGAGAGTGTTATCATTTCAGGCCAGTGCCAGAGTAAAGAAAAAAAAGAGAATAATAAAGTGTTTCATGTGTAAAGTATGAAGTCTTGATCTGGCATCTTGGGTGGAAGCGGTCTACCTCCATTTCAGTGATTTTTCTTCATCAATTTGATCTGGAGGTTTCCATCTGCACAGGATAAGCTGTCAGGTGGAGTTTTCTTCAGCTCTGAGATGTGTACCCAAGGGTCAATGCCTTTTACTTTCACAGCAGTGTCAGTGGTCAGAAGCACCTGGTGGGATCCTTTGCAACAATGTTCAAGGGTTGTTTTCCCCTGTTAACATTTCCAGAGTACCCACTCATCAGGCTCCAGGTTGTGACTAATAGGATCCTTTGAACTGGGGTCCTGAAAAGCTTCTTTAAGCTGTTGATACTCTGCTTCAGCATAAGACATTAAAGATGTATAGTAACTGGTCACATTAGTGTGGGATAACAAGGGATTAGCACAGAGTTATATACCAGGGGACACTGGCCTACCAGTGACTATCTTGTGTGAAGTGGGTTTATGTTTCCCTCAGTGGGAACTGTGAATCATTAAGCCCAGAAACAACACCTTAGGCCAAGAAAGTCCATAGTTTCAACAAGTGTAGAGATGTTAAATTTGAGGATCCCATTAGTTTTTTTTTTTCAAGTTTGCCTGATGCTTGAGGGTGATAAGTAAAGTTATAATTCCAAGAAATTTGTAAATCTTTCATTAAGGCTGTATGATTTTCCCAGTGAAGTGGGTGCCTTCACCTCTGGAGATTATGGAATGTATACCCCAAGTGAAAACATGTTCTCTAACAGTTTCTTTGCTGTTGTAGTACATCAGCTTTGCAGCAGGGGAAGGCTTCAACCCACACAGAAAACATACATACAATAACAAGAACATATTGATAACCCAAGCTAGGTGGCAATTGAGTGAAGTTGAGCTGCATGTGTTCAAGGGTCCAGAGAGAGAAGGTCTGAGGCCTCTGGGAACAACAATAAATTTTCCAGGATTATGGATCTGACAAGTCAGACATTGAAGATACACTATTTTTGCAGTTTTGTAGAAGTCTCCTCACCGATGCTTGTTTGTAATTTGAGTCATCTTATTTTTTTTTTAATTTTTTTTAACGTTTATTTATTTTTGAGACAGAGAGAGACAGAGAATGAACGGGGGAGGGTCAGAGAGAGGGAGACACAGAATCTGAAACAGGCTCTGGGCTCTGAGCTGTCAGCACAGAGCCCGACGCGGGGCTTGAACTCACTGACCGCGAGATCATGACCTGAGCCGAAGCCGGCCGCTTAACCGACTAAGCCACCCAGGCGCCCCGAGTCATCTTATTTTTAAGTTTGTTTGTTTTTATTTGTTTGTTTGTAGTAATCTCTACATCTAGTGTGGGGCTTGAACTCACAACCCCAAGATCAAGAGTCACATGCTCTTCCAACTGAAATCAGCCAGGTGCTCTTAATTTGAGTCATCTTAAATGTACCATGGTGGGTGAAGGAATGCAAAAACTGAAAATGTGGTTTTCCAGGGAGCCAAGGAAGAGCCAAAATGGCCATCTTGATTTTCTCATAGCTCCAACTGTTCATGAGTTTACAACCTTTGTTTGACCATCTTAATTTTTCTGACTCAACACCATTGCCATGTCAGAAGGCATGGCAAAAGTCAGAACATCAGGATGGCAAAAGTCTGACTACAAGAGGTCATTTTTTATAGAAGCAGGATGAACTGCATCTACATGTGTCATAATCGTTATAGATTCTGTTTTGCTGCTTTTGCATGGAAGTCAGCTAGAACATTTACTTGATACTCAGGTTCAGTCTGTTTAGAGTGAGTCTCAATTTTGGCAACAGCAAGTTCAGAAGGAGAATAGCAGTAAGAAATTCATTTACTTCTGGCCCATTTGTTACTGGGATCCCAGTGGACTTAAGAAAACCTCTTTGTTTCCATAATATCCTAAAATCAGGGACAACCACAAAAGCATATCAGCTATCAGTATAAACATGAACAATTTGTCCTTTTGATAACTGGCATGCTTTAGTAAAGGCATGGGACTCTGCTTGTTGGTCTGATTTAGCTTGCAGGAGATTTCCCCTCTCAAGTAGTTCATATTGGGTGGTAATGGCATAGCCAGCTTGAAAATTCCCTTTCTCATTTTTACAATATGACCCATCAACAAACAAAATTAGAACAGAATTAGTCAAAAGAGTGTCTCATAAGTCAGGATGTGGTATCATGACATAGGATGTTATTACTTTACAGTAATGGGGCTTGCCTTCATCAGGCAGTGGTAGTAATGTACAGGATTAAGAACATTGTAACATTTAAGGTGCAGACTAGGTGGTGAAAGCAAAAGTGTATCATAGGAAGTTAGTATGCTTGCAGAGAAATGTTGAGTCAATCTGGGGTAAGAAGACTTTGAATAGTGTGTGGAGTTTGTAAATAAATGCCATTTCCTAAGATTAAACCCTCGGAGGCTTCTACTAACTTTGCAGCTGCAGCTATAGCCTGAAGACAGCTGGGACAGGCAGGAGCAACTGAGTCAAGATGGATGCTGTAATAGGCAGTAGACCTGTGTTTATTACTGTGTTCTTGCATCAGCATTCCCAGGGCTTCATTATCTCTTTTATGCACAAATAAGATAAAAGGTTTTGAATAGCTAGGCAGCCTAGGGAATGTGGTTCTTACAGCTTTTGCTTTAGTCTTACAAAGGCCTTCTCATGTTTAAGTTCCCAAGAAAGGGGTTCAAGGACTGAGATTTTAGTTAAGTTCATAGAGTGGGGAAGCCAAGAGTGAAAAGTTAGGAACCCACAGACTATAATAACCAGCCAGGACTAGGATCTAAGCCCGTAGCTTAGTTACGGGCCTGGGAAATTCTTGGACTAACTTAATTCTTTTTGGAGACAACTGGATTCCTTCAGCACTTAAATTATGACCCAGGTAATGAAGAGTATCCAGATATAATTGTAATTTTTCCTTAGAGACTCTACGTCCTTTTCCAGTTAATTGTTGCTGTAAATAAATGGAATCTTTTATGGGCATCTCTTTGGAAACTGAACATAGCAAGAGGGTATTGTAAAAGGGTCAATTTCCAGGGGAACTGGAGGTGTTTAAATCTTGGTGGAGTAGTTGGAAAAAAACAGGAAGGGGCCTCAGTGAACCCTGGAGGCACAACTGCCCTAGTACATTATTGATTGTTCCAAGTAAAAACAAATAGATATTGGTTGTTGGGGTCTGTAGATTGCTGAAAAAGGCTGAGCCGAGGTCTACAGCAGTGGACCATTTTGAGTCTTGTGGAATGTGTAACAGAAGGATATTTGGATTTGGAAAGACTGGGAAGTGGGGAATAATATCTTGGTAACAGCTCTTAAGTCCTGGACATATCCTCATCCCCATCAATTAGGCTTTTGGACCTGTAAGATCAGTGTGTTACAGGGGCTGGTGCAGGGAATGATTAACCCCTGGGCAATTAGGTCTTTTATTATTGGTGTGAGGCCTTGTATGTCCTCAGGCTTTATTGGATATTGAGGCAATTTAGGAACAGATTTAGTTATATCTATTTGAATTTTTATGGGATCTGCACTTGTTATTCTCCCAATGTCAGTATTAGAAGTAGCTCAAGATTTGGGGGCACCTCAGTTAAAGTAGGGGATTTTTGTTGGACTTTCTTCTGCTTCTATGTCAAGGACAGATTTTAAAGAACATAAAAGGTCAGGTTTGAGATGGTCTGAAAACCTTAAGGTGAGGTTTCCATTGGAGCGAAACACATTAGCTTTTTAAAATTTTTCTAGAAAGGAATTATCTACCTAATAGATTGACTGGAGCTATACCACATAGCAAAAAGGAATGTTTTTTTCTGTTTTTTTAATGTTTGTTTATTTTTGAGAGGAGGGGGAGGGGCAGAGAGTGGGAAACACAGAAACCGAAGCAGCTTCAGGCTCTGAACCTGAAGCCGGGCTCAGACTCATGAACTGCGAGATCATGACCTGAGCCAAAGTCGGCCACTTAACCAACTGAGCCACCCAGGTGCCCCAGGAACGTTTTTCAGTAACAGTTCCCAGAGTCATTTGTATTGGGTGAGACAGAAATTCTCTCTAAACCTTATTAGATACCACTGAAGAATTTGTTGTTCTATGAAGGTAGGGTTTAAAGTAGAAAGGGTAGCCCCAGTATCTACCAGAATGACAAGATTTTTTCCATTAATTTTAATTTTAGTTTCTCCTTGGCTATTTAAGGTTATTTCTGGTAGCAGCTTAAAGGAGGGTCCCTGGGAGTCCCATTAGTATGGGGAAGGGCCAGTATAAGGGTCATCCCTGGAGGACTCTGCATAGGATTTTTGAGGACCATTTTTTCCCAATGTCCCAGTTGATTACAAGTGAAATATTGATCTTTGGGCCATCATTTTGGTGTTGGACCCCTAAGAAGATGTTATTTGGGAGATCCAGGTGTTATTTTCTTTTAGGTCTTTAGCCTTAGAGACATTGTATTTTAGTGGACCTTTGTTTAAGATCTTGTTCTAAAGTTCTTTCAAAATGCTTAGCTATGGTCATGAGTTCAGGAGGACTGGTGACTTCCTCTCCATGTGTTTGTCTTTTTATTCACCCACTAATCTCAGGAGACAATCTATTTACAAATAGGGGAGCTAAAGCAGATTCGGTGGCCTTGTTTACTGTTTGGCTTCTGGAATATACCATAGGAAGAGAGCTTCCAAACAAGGTTTGAAGTCGGCCACAGATTGATCTTTCTTTTGTTTGCATGTTTGAATAATAGACGAGTAGTGCAGGCAGGAAAGACTCTAGGAATGGCTTTTAAGAGGTAACTTGCTATATTGCAAACTTTTTTCTGGCCCATTAAAGGAGTGTGTTGGAGATTAAAGATCTCAAATATTGTCCTTGGGATTATGCCATTCTGCTTCCTGAATCTATTTTGGGCTTCCCCAGGTCCTACAAACGTATGAACAAACTGATAAATATCTGGTAGCCTGGGGTCATAGGCCCCAATAAGGTGTCTAAACTGTTCAAAAATTTTTGAGGATCCTCACTGAGATTAGAAAAAATTTTAATTATACCCTTACTTCTATCTTTGACCAAGGAGTAAAAACTATCTGAAGAAGATTGCTACAATCTCTGGTGGTTTTATTTTAAAGGATAAATAGTTACCTTCAGAATGGAGAGGCTATTCAGAGACATAGAATTAGTAAAACATAGGTACTCAGGTAAAGAAGGATAGAGGAGAGAAGTAAGTTATGTCTGTACAACTTTTTGTTTAGGTACCTCTTGTCTCTTTAATTTTTTATGTTTATTTTTGAGAGAGAGAGAGAGAGAGAGAGAGAGAGTGAGCAAGTAAGAGATAGAGAGAGAGACAGACAGACAGAATACAAAGCAGGCTCCAGGCTCCAAGCTGTCAGCACAAAGCCTGACACGGGTCTGGAACCCACGAACTGCGAGATCATGACCTGAGCTGAAGTTGGAGGTTTAACTGACTGAGCCACCTAGGACCCCCAGTCTCTAATTTTTCATTAATGTTTTATAAGGAGTCTTTTTGTTTTTAATTTTTTTTTAATGTTTACCTATTTTTGACAGAGAGAGAGAGACAGAGCATGAGCGAGGGAGGGGCAGAGAGAGAGGGAGACACAGAATCTGAAGCAGGCTCCAGGCTCTGAGCTGTCAGCACAGAGCCCCACACAGGGATTGAACTCACACACCGCGAGATCATGACCTGAGCCGAAGTCGAGGTTCAACTGACTGGGCCACCCAGGCTCCCCTGTAAGGAGTCTTTTAATGAAACTATTTTGGAATCTTAAAGTCTTTTGTAAGCTTTTGCATACCAATTAAAATAGGTATCACATTGTTTGTTTAATTCAGAAACCCTTACTTTCAAGTGCACTTCTTAAATCAATGGCCTTATGTAACTGGAATGTTTGTTTGCCGTACTGGCCACTGTAATTTTAGATTGTCTTAGTAAGATTTTGCCACTTTGGTTGATATTAAAGCTTCTGGGACCATAATTTTTAGACATAAAACAAGCAGGTGTACTAGAAAGTGGTGGGCTTCATTCTCTGGATTTTTAAGGATTGTATCTATCTACCTATCTATTTATTTATTTAAATAAGCCTCTGGAGGTCTCAGAGCCAAACTAATACCTAAGAAGAATGTACCATGGGGTAGAAGATTGTGTGTTTTTACTGTGTACCTTTTTGCACAAAATTTCCTTGAAATTGGCAAGTGACCTCGTATCAGACTAACCCATTCCATAGCCAACTTTATCATAACACAAGAGTCTTTGGGTTAAGTAACAAACACAAACACTTAAGTACTCATCCCATGCCCACTGATTTTTTTTAGCTTTTTGGCCTCCAAGATCCCTATTAGCAATAACTATTATCTAGAGAAAACAAGGCAAAGAAAACTGTGCACCTTAAAATATTAGCAGTAACCAACAGATGGTACTGTGTTCTGGCCAAGAGAAGACCCTGTGTGCACCACCAACAATTCCAATGGAACATTGACTGGACCAGGGAAAGGACTGAACCAGCAAACTCCAAGGAATGGGGACTACAGACTAACTCCAAACAAAATGAGGAATAACAGCCACCACCAATTACCATAACCATTATAAGATTTAAAAATTTGTACAGTGGAAGTTTTAGTATCTATGCTCTTGAGGAAATATTGGGAGGATAGTTATTAAATATATTGCTAAAACTCATCTGGAAGTTATAGTTTATTTTTTTTTTAATTTTTTTTTAACATTTATTTATTTTTGAGACAGAGAGAGACAGAGCATGAACAGGGGAGGGGCAGAGAGAGAGGGAGGCACAGAATGGGAAACAGGCTCCAGGCTCCGAGCCATCAGCCCAGAGCCCGACGCGGGGCTCGAACTCACAGACCGCGAGATCGTGACCTGAGCTGAAGTCAGACGCTTAACCTACTGCGCCACCCAGGCGCCCCTGGAAGTTATAGTTTAAAAGTATTTTCCCAGACAAGCACTTTATTATTTTTTATTGCTCTTCAATTCCTAAGAAGCTTTCTCAAGGTCTGTTTCATTTTGTGTCTTATTCTCTATGTTTCAATTAGGTGTTTGCATATTTGTCTTCATTACCATATAATTATATTATGTAATATTTATAAGTTTTACTTTCCTGTATGGAACTCAAAGCAGTTAATGGGTTTTGTGTAATTTATCATCTTCCTCCCACCCCACTGAATCAAGGAATCAGAAAGCACCATCGCCCTCATTTTACTGATCAGTGGTCAATCTACTTGTCTCAAATGCTCCATGTTCCTTGGGCTCTTATTTACCAGGTCCAGCTGTTCTCAACCCTGGCCTCACTCAAGAATCACCTGGTGAACTGAAAAATAGCCATGCCCACACCACGTCTCAGACCAATTGAATCCCAATCTCTGATGGGCGGGGGCTGAACATCAGTATTCTTTCTCAGCTCCTTAGGTGATCCTAAAGTGCAGCCAAGGTTCAGAACCAGTGTCTTTCCAACTGTAATGTGGGTAGAAATCAAAAGAGGCTATAGTAAAAATGCAGATTCTGATCCAATAGGTCTGGATGGCCCCTGAGATTTTGCATTTCTATCACACTGCCAGGTGATATGAATGCATCAGAATTAGAAACAGGAAGTTATTTGAATGAATGTTGTCTACATTCTTCCAAGGCTAGTATACAACTAGGACCATTCTAAATGCATAGGAGAGAAGTTCGACACATACAATGGAATCCTTAGCACATTAGGCAGAATTCTTACAAAATCTAAGTTGAGAAAGGCTGCTTTGTCTGAGTTGAAACTGAAGTATAAAAATCACTCAATACCTTTCACACCTTGACAGCACATCTTAGTCATTTCTATTCTTGAAACTTCCACTAATTAATTTACTGGACTGGAACTTTCTAGATTCACACGGTGTTAATACTTTCTTCATCCACTTCCACACGTTCATCCTTCCATTTATTCAAATTTTATTCACCACTCAATCCCTAAACTTTGACTTCTCCTCCACAACTTTACTGAAATCATCCTTTCCAAGATCAACAACCTATTTGGTTAAATCCAATGAACTCTTTTAACTTCATGTTACTTAACTTCTTTTCCATCCTCTGGACTACTTCACTTTTGGAACATTCTCCTTCCTATTTTATGCTGCTGAGATACACTTCTGCCTCTTGGCTCACTCTTTCTCCCCCCCCCCCACCCTTTTCTTTTAAATATTGGCTATCCTGGGGGCTTGACCCTTGTCTTCTCACTTTACTCACCCTTTCTGAGGTATCCTGCCTGATCTTATTGCTTCCTTCAATGTGTTGGTGACTTTCAAATCCATGGTGACTTCCAAATCCATGTCTCCAGCCCCAAGCAACTTCTAGACTCATATTTCAATTGCATGTTACATCTCTTGTGCTGAATGTCAAATCTTTCATCACTGAATCTCAACCCATCACCATCCCCAACTCTTTTTTTCCTGCATCCTCTATAGTGAACATTGTAAACACTAAAAATAAAAAAATAAGTGAGAGGAGTACCTGGCTGGCTCAGTCCATGGAGTGTGTGATTCTTGATCTCAGGGTCATGAGTTCGAGCCCAGGGTCATGAGTTAGGTGTAGAGATTACTAAAAAAGTAAATAAATTTAAATTTTTTAATTAAATTTTTTTTAATTAAATAAGAAACAAGAGAGAGGTGGTGATATCTGGAGAAGGATAGCAGCAAAGTAACGCTTTATAAATTTCCCTAAGCCCAAACTCTGCCTTTCAGTCTTACAGGTTCAGAAGGCTTATTTCATCAGGAGCTGCCTCACAATGACTCATTATCATCAAACTGATGTATAAAATTTGTAAACCAGGTTATTTCAATAAAATGCATTTCTATTATTCCCATCAGTGTGACTAGGACATGCTCTCCCTATAGAAAAACTCACACAAGAAGTCAAATTATAACCAAATGTTTGTTCCATAAGCTTTAAGTCATTTGCGAGGAGTTGTAAAGTCATTCAAATGCATAATAGAATCAGGTGAAGATTCACTACCTCACTTATTCTACAGATATTAATTGAATGCAATGAAGTTTGCTATTCTTAAAGTTTGTCCTCCAGTAACCTTTCAGGAAGCTGCTTCCTGATAGCTTCTGGCCTTCATGGCATTTCTTTTTCTTTCTTTTTATCATGGATCAATCCCACCTCTATCCCCACCCATACTGCCTATTAATTGACATAGTCACTGATGCCTTCATGTTTTCAATCTGTTTTCCATCTATTCTGACCTTGAGGATCCCTCCAACTCCCCAAATTATCTGAATCCTAAGTAGTCTGTGAGGAGAACACACCTCTGGTTAGTCTTTCAGTTTGTTTATTCTCCCATACTTTATAAAACTCAAGATTGGGAAGTAGAAATGTTGTTCCCCTCTAACTCCTGATGCCACCCATCTCCAAAGCATTTCACCTCCATGATCTGGTTCATAGTGCTGCTTTTTCTCTCTCTCTTTTATTCTTTTTTTTTTTAATTAAACATTTATTTATTTTTGAGAGAGACAGAGAATGAGCATGAGCAGGGGAAGAGCAGAGAGAGAAGGAGACACAGAATCTGAAGCAGGCTCCAGGCTCTGAGCTGTCAGCACAGAGCCCAATTTAGGGCTCAAACACACAAGCCGCGAGATCATGACCTGGGCTGAAGTCGGAAGCCCAACCGACTGAGCCACCCAGCTGCTCCAACTCTCTCTCTTTTATTCTAAAGTTATTTGTCTATATGTTCTCTTCTTGTCTTTACTTCTGTCATGTATAGCGCCTCCCTGATAATTCCTCTTCACTCACTGAAGGTGTTGTCTCCTGGATCACCATGTCTGGTAACTTAAGCATTTTTATGAACACATCCCAAGTCCTGGTCTTTCAGTTCCTACACTATGTCATGTCCAATGGCATTCTCCTCCACTCCCACAGTCATACCCCTTCCTGCTCTCTCTGTTCCCTTACCATTGAATGTCTTCTTTCTAAGTATATTCTTTCATCTTTTACTTTCTTTGAGTAACTTCTGGTCACATTTCAGGACACAGCTCATTAGTTAGATAGATCTCAGGGAAGTCTGGGAAGTATTGCCAAATTCCCTAGTATGGGTTAGGTTTGGTTCTAGTGCAGTATCTTAATATCCCGTGAAAACACATATTTTTGTATTTAGAAAACTTTATAATGATTTCTTATTTATGTGTCTGTCTCTCTTAGTTGATGTTAGTGTTCATAAAAGGACCATGTGCCTGATTTGCCTTTGTATTCCCAGCAAGTTACATAGCACATAGCATACAGTTGTTGACATGGCTCTCTCCACTCTTCCAAGTGGTCTCATTTGTCCTTGGAATTATGACAGGAAGAACAGTCAAGATACCATCTACTCCAGTTTATAAACTCCAATAAGAATATAAATGTCACAGGGCACCTGGGTGTCTCAGTCGGTTGGGGATCCAACTTCAGCTCAGGTCATGATCTTGTGTTTCATGAGTTTGAGCCCCATGTCAGGCTCTGTTGACAGTTCAGAGTTTGGAGGCTGCTTCAGATTCTGTGTCTCCCTCTCTCTCTGCTCCTCCACTTCTCTCTCTCTCTCTCTCTCTCTCTCTCTCTCTCTCTCTCAAACATTAAAAAAAATTAAAAGCAAAAGAAGATAAATGTTGCTGACCAGTCCTAGAGCATGTACATGTAATGACACTAACTGGATGCATAGTGTCCAAGCTAGGCAGAGACACAACAGGCTTGCCTATTTCTTCTTTGTTAAGATCTAAATGTTATATCTGTCTAATGCCACTTTGTATGAAACTATTCTATTTTCTTTCATTTTCCTTACATGTTTGATTCTTCTTTTCAGTGGAGGTTCATGTTTCTTTGCACATGTCTACATATTTCTTAACCTCTTAAGATTCCATTTATATTTTATTTTACTATCTGTAAACAGTAGACAATAAATATTGATTCCTGAGACGATCACAGTGTTGAGGAACTCACAGTCTTTGTGTGGTATACCAGTAGAATGAACTCCCAATCTAGACAAAAAAGTGCCAATCAGCACATATTACCAGATCAATGATCCAATATCGCTGATAAAATTGACTTTTTTTTTCTCCTTCTACTAGAAACAAACTCACTGAAGACAGTACTCTACTTTATATTCTTGGTACCCTTAATTTCTAATACAGTGTTTCTCAAAGAGTGGACACTCAGTGTTTGTTGGATAATAAAACAGTGAATGAATAACAGCAACAGTCTCTCAAATAACTCCTCCACGCAATATTGAGGGAAGCCGTCTACAGACTTACAGTAATTAACAAAAACACTTTCATATTAGCCATGTTTATATTCTGAAAAAAAATATACCGATGGAAAGTCTTATAAAGTAAAACTTCTCACTCAGTATTGAAAGCAGTACCCCTTAGAAACCCCAAAGAGAATTCTTTTTTGTCTTAGTACACAAATGTGGATCTACCTGTCATACAATGATCATTAAATACAATGAATTTTACAGATAAGTTTATTATAAATAAATAATTTCAAAATAAATTATAACCAATAGCTTTTCAAAATTTTTAAGAAGATGCCTTTTTCCATATTGTCACTTCTTGTGGCGACAAGGCATAAACAGGGGCTGCCTCATGTAGATTAATGACTTTAAAGCAAATTTTGACCCATATTTCTTTCATTAAAATCTAGATGAAATATTAGAACAAAATTCAAAAAACAAGAGCTTTGAAAATGCCCACTTAAAAATAATATCTTACATGTCTCTGGGATCTCTTGGTTTTTTCAACAGCATCTTAAATCAATTGTATTGACTTGCAATGTGGCTGTTAAACAACTGTCACATATCTTCATTTCAGGCATAACTATTTTAAATGATGAGTGATGTACATATACACACTAAGACAAAGTGTTGATAAGTTGATTATTTGGAAGGAAAGGCATACATAGTCATTAAAGTTCTGCAATTGGAAATTCCTTATTGAATTTTAATTTCAGAACATTTTAATAATACTTTATGTCATGATAAAATTAGGTTCTCTCTTTAATATGTTTAAGTTCCCAATTTATTCAAGCCCTCAATGTCAGTATAGGATTTAAAAAATTAAGTAAAGTGTTTAAAACTAAACTAAAATCTCTCAATAATATTTCCACAATTACAGCCTTCCCCATCCTATCCAAATTATTGAACTATCTTCATTGCAACAAAATTTTCACTCCAATACCTTTTTCCTATTGCGTTTATTGAGGAAAAATGCCAATATTCCTTAATTGTTTTATTTAACAGGTATTTTATTTGCCTTCTATGTACCAGGCATAGTTCTAGACTTAGAGATGAAGCAAATAGGAAAAACAAAATCAGATAATATCATTGCCTACACAGAACTTACATTTTAATGGAAATATTTAGGAAAAGAAATAATCCAGTGACAAACATAGGTATCAGATAATGAAAGTATAAAGAAGAAATATAGAGGAGGGTAAGAGGATAGAAAGTGATGGTGATGGCATCTCTGAAGAAGTGAAATTTGGTCAGATATGGGAGTGAATGAAAGCAACAAAATATGCAAAGTCTTGGAAAGAGTGCTTCAGTGGAGGGAACCACACTACAAAGTCCTGAGGCAGGAACATGTTTGATACTTTCCAGGTAAAGCAAGAAGTCCTATGTGTCTCGAGCAATGTGACTGGGTGGAGGACGGTAAGCAAGCCAGCCAGAGGGCAGATTATGAAGGGCCTAGTGGTCCACTGTTATAAGGACCTTGGATTTCATTCTAAGTGTGAGAGGATGTCATTGGAAGACAGAACACAGGAGTGGTATAATATGGCTTGGACTTTAAAAGCCTCACTCGGGCTGCTGTGTAAGGACTGAAATATTGGAGGGCAAGAAAGCAGAGACTAGTGAGGCCACTGCTGTTGTCCAGGGGAAAACAACTGCATTTTGTATTAAGGTGGCAGGGGTGTAAATGACAAGAGGTGATCTGGTCCCAAGTATATTTTTTAAATAGCACTAACAAGACTTCTGATAGATTGGATATGGTGGGTGAAAAAAAAAAAAAAAAAAAAAAAAAAAAAAAAAAAAAAAAACAAGGATAGCTGCACCTGGACAAATTATGGTGATGCTACTCCAGAGGGAAACACTGGTGGAGGAGGAGGGTTTAGGGTTAGGAAGACAGCAGAAGGATAATTTGAACACTTAGTGGCTGATACAAAACTGATGAGTGACCTAAAGCCACAGATTCAAGAAGCATGGTGGTGAACCTCAAGCAAGACATACTCCAAGAAAATCACTTCCAGGTACATCACAGTTAGAAGAAAATCTTAAAAGTAGGTAAAAAGAGCAGTGCCTGGGTGGCTCAGTCGATTAAGCACCTGACTTTGGCTCAGGTCACGATCTCACAGTTTGTGGGTTTGAACCCCGCATCGGGCTCTGTGCTGACAATTCAGAGCCTGGAGCCTTCTTTGGATCTGTGTCTCCAGCTCTCTGCCTCTCCCCCCACTCACACTCTATCTTTCTCTCTCTCAAAAGTAAATTTAAAAAAAAGTTTTAAAAAAAGTATTAAAAATGATTTTTTTTTCAAAAACTAAATTGACTACTACCTTCTTATAATAGTAACAAAGGTAGAAAGGAATGTAATCATATCTTTAAAATCCAGAAAAAAATATTCCTCCCATCCTAACATTATATGCTGAACAAAAATATCCTTTAAGAGTAAAGGCAAAATAAACATGTTCTCAAAAAATAAATCTAAGAGAACTTGGCATCAGTGGAACTGCCCTAGAGGTTGTCTTTGGACAAAAAAGACAATGATCTCAGAAAGAAGTCTGAAGGTAAAGCTGGAACTAAAGAGAAACACAATGGGTGAAGGCTAAATAAAGTAAATATTTACTATAAAATAGCAACACTTTCCTTATAAAAAAAAACACAACTCTTTTCTATGCAGTTTAAATACATAAGAATTAAAATAAGTGACAAAAATGTCACATGAGTCAGAAAAAAAGAAATTGAAGTAAGGTATTTTAAATTACTGTGTTGTCTATGAAGAGGTTAAAAGTATCAAACAACAATAGATTTTGAAAAAAATAGAGATGCACTTTGCAACAGGGTAACCATGAAAAAAAGGTAAAAGAGCACATAACTTCCAAGAGAAGGAGATATGAAATAAATTTTATAATCATTCTAAAAACAGGAAAGCAAGGAGAGTGAGGAAAAAGAAATAAAAGTTGACACAAATGAAGCAAAAAACTTGGTATTCAAATTCAATGGAAATGAACTAAATATTTCAATTAAAATTTAGCAAATTTTTCAGACTGAATATTTTAAAACGCAGTTGGAAAGAAACATATCCAAAATATAAATATACAGTTGGAAGCAGAAAACATGAACATTCTCATAACTATTAGTGAAACTGAATCTGTAATGTAAAATTGATCACAAGAAAAATTCCAGACATAATAGGATCACCTGTGAATTCTATCAAATGTCTAAAGTAGAAATAATGTCAAAGACACAAAATCTTTCAGTGGATACGAAAAGTGGAACTATTCTCAATTTGTTTTATGAGACCAATATAAAGTTCATATCAAAATCTAATGAGGACAATATAAAAAAGGAAAAATTGTAGTCCAAGCTCATTCATGAACATAAATGAAGCAACACTAAACAAAATAACTAGCAAATAAATATAGCAGTGTATAAAAACAAAAATAACATGAAAGAGGAGAAATAACAGCCAACACCACAAAAATATAAATGATTGCAAGAGACTATTATGAAAAATTATATACCAACAAACTGGACAACCTAGAAGAAATGGATAAGTTCCTAGAAACATATAACCCACCAAAACTGAAACAAGAAGAAACAAAAAATTTGCACAGACCAATTACCAGCAATGAAGTTGAACCAGTAATCGAGAAACTACCAACCAGGATCTCTCTGGTCCAGGACCAGAGAGCTTCACAACTGAATTCTCCCAAATATTTAAAGAAGAGTTAAGACCTACTCTTCTCAAACTTAAAAAAAAAATAATAAGAGAGGAAAGAAAACTTCCAAATTCATTCTGAGGCCAGCATTAGCCTGATACCAAAACCAGATAAAGACACCACACAAAAATGTACTACAGGCCAATATCTCTGATGAACATAGATGCAAAAATCCTCAAGAGAATATTAGCAAACTGAATCCAACAGTACATTAAAAACATTCACCATGGCCAAATGGGACTCATTCCAGGGATACAAGGGTGATTCAATATTCACAAATCAATCAACATGATACATCACATCAATAAGAGAAAGGATTAAAACCATAAAATCATTTCAATAGATGCAGAAAAAGGATTTGACAAAGTACAACATCAATTCAATCTAAAAATGCTCAACAAAGTAGTTTTAGAGGGGACATGCCTCAACACAATAAAGCCCTTATTTGAAAAACCCACAGTTAACACCATACTTAATGGAGAAAAACTGAGAGGTGTTTTTTTCCCCCCTAAGTTCAGGAACAAGAAAAGGATGTCCACTCTCACCACCTTTATTCAACATAGTACTGGAAATCCTAGCCACAGCCATCAAACAACAAAAAGAAATAAAAGGCATCCAAATTGGTAAGGAAGAAGTAAAACTTTCACTTGCAGATGACATGATACTCTGTTAGAAAATCCTAAAGACCACGAAAACACTACTAAAAAATTGATACATGAATTCAGTAAAGTTTCAGGATACAAAATCAATGTACAGAAATCCACTGCATTCCTATACATTAATAGTGAAGCCATAAAAAGAGAAATTAAGAAAACAATCCCATTTACACTTGCACCAAAAATTATAAAATACCTAGGAATAAACTTAAACAAAGAGGTGAAAGACTTGTACTTTGCAAACTATAAAACATTGATGAAAGGACTGGAAGATGACATAAAGAAATAGAAAGACATTCCTTGCTCATGGATTGGAAGAACAGATATTATTAAAATGTCTATACTACCCAAAGCAATCTACAGATTTAATGCAATCCCTATCAAAATACCAACAGCATTTTCACAGAACAAAAGCAAACAGTCTTAAAATTTGTATGGAACCACAAAAGACCTTAAACAGCTAATGCAATTTTGAAAAAGAAAAACAAAACTGGAGGCATCACAATTCCAGACTTCAAGTTACATTACAAAACTGTAGTAATCAAAACAGTATGGTACTGTAACAAAAATAGACACATAGATCAATGGAACAGAATAGAAAGTCCAGAAATAAAACCACAATTATACAGTCAATTAATCTTTGACAAAGGCAGTAACAATATGTAAAGGGGAGAAAAGAAAAATAACACTTGACAAAGAATTTATTTCAGAAAGGAGAATTTGGTGCAACATTTGAAATTGAATCAACATATTTTACCATATTAAACAATTAAAGAGATACAATTTCATTCATGGAAAAAACTTGCAAAATAAAAGAAATCTTTCTTAACCGGATAAATATACCTACAAAAAGCTTAGAGCAAATGTTAACACTTGATATTTTCTGAGAAGCTTCCTCTGGGCTTGAGTGATTCATATGATTGCCATTTTGAGAGCTAAGATTTCCCTCTGAAATTAGAACAGGATAAGAGTGTCTACTTACCACCCTTTTTATTCAGTATTTTTGGTGATCCATAGGCCATGCATGACATGAAAAGATATATAGGAAGACATGAAAAGATATATAGAAATAATGGGAAAAAATTGCTTGATTATTTTTCAGATTGAATGATCAAAGAAAATTCAGTAAAACCTACAAATGTTTTAAATAATGTTAGCTTAATAAGGTGGCTGAACTAACCATAGTTAGAAAATAATGTTTTTAAAAAAATCCATTTACAATAATGTCCACAAAGCAAAATATATCTAGGAATGCATCTAAGAAAAGGTGTAGAAAACTATTATGTGGGGCGCCTGAGTGGCTCAGTCGGTAAGTATCCGACTTTGGCTCAGGTCATGATCTCACTGTTGGTGAGTTCGAGCCCCACATCAGGTTCTGTGCTGACAGCTTAGAGCCTGGAGCCCACTTTGGATATTGTGTCTCCCTCTCTCTCTGCTCCTCCCCCACTCACACTCTGTCTCTCTCTCAAAAATAAGTAAACATTTAAAAAAAATTTTTAAATAAAAAAATAAAACTCCTATGTGGAACTTTGAAAATACTATTGAGACAAATCTAAGAAAACCTAAATAAGTATTTATGGACCAGAAGATTCAATTGGTCTGTAGATTTCATGCAATTCCAGTAAAAAATCTCAAGATGGGCACCTGGGTGGTTCAGTCAGTTAAGATGTGATCTCGCAGATTTTGGGTTGGAGCCCCGCATCAGGGGCCTGCTTGGGATTCTTTGTCCTTCCCCCACCCCCTCTCTCTTTTTCTGCCCCTCCCCCACTTGCACTCTCTCTTTCTCTCTCTCAAAAATAAATAAACAAAAAAATTCTCAAGATGGTTTTGTGTGTGTGTGTGTGATTTGACAAGTTTATTCTCAAATTCTCAAGTTTATTCTCAACAAACTTCTGCTCCATATCAATATAAAGTTAAATTAAGACAATAGGATATTAGTGCAAGAATAGGCAGATCAATGAAATGGATTACAGACCTACGCATGTAGGAACAATTGACTTATTAAAAGGGTACAAAAGGGCAGAGCAGTGGGAGAAATTAGAAAATGTGGTTAAGATAATAGTATGGAAAATGGACAAAAATACTGAGCATCAACTCCTACTCAAGTTACATACAAAAATTCAATCCAGGTGCATTAGAGCCTTAAATATAAAAGGAAATCCGTTTCTTGAAGATAATACAGAAAAGTGCCATTTTTCCCTCCCTGTGGTAAAATAATTCTAAAAAATACTAATGATAAATGAAAATATAATTGAAGTAGATTATAGTAAGAGCAGAACTTTTGGCCACAAAAAGACGCAAATAAAGAGTGAAAAAGCAAGCCACAGAATGGAAGATATTTATAACACATACAACATAAAATAGGTTTAGGTCTAGAATATATGAATAATTTCAACAAATCAATAAGAAGACAAGCAATCCAGTAGAAAAATGGGCAATAGGCTTGAACAATGCTTCACAAAAAAGGATGTCAAAATGACCATAGATGTATAAAAAGGTGTTCTTTTGTTGTCAGGAAGATTGAAACTAAAACCAAAATAGGGGCACCTCACTGGCTCATTTGGTACAACATGTGACTCTTGATCTCAGGGCCATGAGTTCAAGTCCCATATTGTGCATGGAGCCTACTTAAAACCAAAATAAAACATATTACAAACCAAAGTGCCTCAAATTAAACAGACTGACAGTGACATGTGGTCAAGAATTTAGAGTAATAAGGGCATTCATTCATGCATCAGCAATGCATGGTAAGAGTTTAAACTGATATAAACACTTTGGAAATAATTTAGTACTGTTAAGTCATAACATTACTATGTATCAAACAACAACAAAATCAGTAGGACATACCAAAAAGCACCAGTGTAGCTCATTCCTCTTCATGGTGGCTGGGCTCAACAGATCTAGGCTGGCCTCTCTCTACTGGGTTGGTGCTATGGGATCCATTCCATCCCTTGTCTGCAGAAGAGTTAAGAATCAGTTGACCTGGTTGGGGCTTAGTTGAGACAGTTCATCTGGCTGGGCACTGGTTCTACTGAGTCTCCTCCTTTAGGGCTACTGTCTTTCCCTCTGGAACTTATTTTTGTCCAGTGAGATCTGTAGTAAGAGAAGATTTAAATTTGACTGCAGTATAAGCAAATAGCAATTAGAGTTGCCTGAATATAGTTATTTGCACAAAGTATAATCTCTGCTCTTTAGACTTACTACAAAATATTTTAAAATTTTGTAGAAAAGGCAGAAAAAGGAATGTAGATTAAGCATTCCAATTTCAGTAAAAGAAGGTTTAATATTTAGCCCTTTTCTCTTTCCTATAGAACAGGAATAAATCAAGATCACAGCCCTTTTTCTCTCCAATTCCTTCACTCCTCCTCACCATTTACCCATTTACGGTACTGCTATCTGGTTTTTCTACAAGTGTTTAAGTATTTTCTTGAGATTTTACACACGTTTCATCCCTTACCCTAAGCTATTGCTCTTACTCATTTCACTGCAGTTACCAAAATTTATAACTACAGCTACAGTTGTTCAGAGCTAATTTTCTTGAACATCTTTTTCCTCAGTCTTTCTCAGAAAGATGTAGAAAGTAGGAGGAAGGTGAGAGCTTGTTGATAAACCTGATTCTTATTCCCTCCTAGTGATGTCTGAGGTGTTAATCTTTTCTTTTAATCTAGGTAATGATAATGGGTTGTTTTTCAATATTGTTTCAGCTTCATTAATATGTATGTTGTCTGCTGTAATTTCTTTTTCATCCAAATGGTACTTTGAAGCTCACTTTATATATATATATAAGCTACTCTCCTGCTTCAGGCCTAACTTTGACTTTCTCTTTTTAGTCTTCTGTTTTCTCCCCATTTGCCCCTGTGCTTTGGGTCTTACATCTCATTGCAGCTCCCACTTCTTCTATTCACTGCTCCAGCATTATTCTTCCTGGTTACCAACTATTTTGTGTTTTACGTTTGGCCTTTCAGCATCTCAGCAGTTTGGGGTTCATGAAAACTTTGTAGCCAACGTTAACAATAGTAATTATCAATTATGTATTATTCAGCTAACATCAGTGCTTATTGAAAGGCAGACACTATCCTAAGACCGTCCTGCACACCACTTGGATGACTTGGTGCTCCTGCATCACGTGAATGAAGGATTTGGGGATCTCAACAGTGATATGCACTTTCACTGGTAGCTGGCACCCAAGCTCCACCTGCTTCCCTCACCCTTTGGAAGTCTGCTTTCATGTTCACAAAAGTCTCATTGTCAGATATTCTCTAAAAGTAGAGGAGCAAGGGTCAGGGATCTGTCTCCTAGAACCCTGCCTGTGGTGCATCCAGCTGGGGATCTAGTCCCTGTACCCTTCTTGGTATAATGCTGAGAGCATGGAGTTTTCACCTATCATTCAGCCAGGCACCTGCCTTTAAGTTTGCTTGATAAAGCTGGCTTTGTGCTTGCATCACCTGTAACTGCACAACATGGAACGTAACAAAAAAGTCCCTGTCTCCATGGAACCGCGATGAGTTAAGAGACACTACGCAAATAAAAATCAAATTTATTTTAAGCCCTCCGACAGCACTTTGGTTATTAATTTTTTCCTGGTAAACTCCATTGGTTTGGATACTTGGGGCTTATTTTTATCCTGGTCCCCTTAACAACTTGGCTCTGTTCCATGGCCATAGATGATACCTCCCGCCAAATCATTCACATTGTGCACCCATAGATACTAAAAGAAGGAAGTTGAGAAAACAAATAGATTAGCCCCAACTCACAAAACCATTGAAGAACAGCATGTCCTCAGCCAACAGTCAGTATACCATCTCCTTACTTGGGAAACAGAAGCTGGTATTTGACTCATTTGCTTCATTGATATTTCCTTTTTGTTTCCTAATTTATAGGAATTATAAGTGAGAGGAGGCAAGGGGGGGTTCTAAAACTTTGAGATATGGAAACTGATAACAAATTTTTGAGTATTATGGAGCTATAATTTTTCCATATAATCTCCTAGCTAAAATCATAAGCACAAAATGGATGAGATTAACCATAAGTAAAAATTACCTCAAGAAGAACTGAGATATTTATTCAAGCATTTACTTATTCATTGGTCCACTCATTAGACACAAATTCCAACATGGATAAACTATATAAGTCAAAGTTTTAAGCACTGGGATAGTGTAGAATGAAGAGGTGATAGCGGGGATGGAGGATAATTCAAAGATCAACAAGGCACCTTTCCTACCCTCAAAGAGTTCACAGCTTAGTCTGAGATGCAGAGAAATGTGGCAGTGCTATAAATGAATAATTAGTAAATTTTTCCAAATCTAGGATACCTTTCATTGGTTTTGGTCCTCTCGAGTTAAAAAGATCAGCATATGGGATGCCTGGGTGAGTTAGTCAGTTGAGTGTCGGACCATTGATTTTGGCTCAGGTCATATCTCACGGTTCATGAGATCCAGTCCCATGTCAGGCTCTGCATCAATATAGCTTATAAATTTTTAAGGTAAAATATTGGCTGCCAGATATTCATCCATAGCTAAGGATCTCCAGCACAGCTCCAAGTGGTAAGCTTTGGAGACATTTGCAGTAAAGCCCTTCCCCACACTATGGTGCCTGTCTACTCCCAAGTTGTCTGTTCCAGTCTCATTACAATAACAACCTGCAATTCATGAAACAGTGCTGATGCATCTCTTGGTATCTGGTGTTTTATAGCACCAAACTATAAAAAAAAAAACCCAAAACCCCTCATCTGGTAGTGTATGATTCTGCCACCAGGCACAAGAGATACTACATTAGACAATTTCACGTCCTTCTTTTATATATATACACACACATATATATATGTATACATATATGTATATATATATATATGTATACATATATGTATATATATATATGTGTGTGTGTATATATATAAATGTATATATATATATGACTTGTTGTCAAATTTGTTTCCATACAACACTGCATGTCCTTTTAATATCCATTATCACCATCAAAGTTAAGACATCCCCAAGATTTATGTCTACATAGCAAGCAGGGAGAATATGAAGAACCCCCACTCTGATTATCTAATTATACCTCAATTAAATAATCATCAAATTAATCAATTAATTAATTATACCTCAATTAATTAATATGTTAAATGCTCTAAAATAAAAACAGAATGCAGGGTGTAGCTCCAACCACAGATAAATAGGTAAAATATGTTTAAAAATTGTTACTTGTTGTATGAGATACATAAGAGAACGTAAGGAAGGAATATAAGACAGAAAAATCTATCTAACTAAAAGTATGGATGTAAAATTATTCATGAATCTGATGAATCTTAAGCTTCAAGACCTCTCACTTGCATTAGGCCCTTCAGGACCTTAAAAGAGGGACCCTAGAAATGTGTTCACTTTATCGTATGTAAAATTTGCAGTTATGATTTTTTTTAGCAGCAATTGGTTAAAGCTGCTATCTTTTTCTATTCCAATCACATCCCTCACACATTTTTCTAATCCTTTGAGTTGCTTTGGAGCGGTTTCAGAAATTTTGAGGATCTGACTAAGGGGAAGTTGAGTTGGACATAGGAGATTATGTTTGTATGGCATTCCCAAGTGCTTTCATGTATATCTAAGTCACTGCTAGTCACCCTGATCTGGGAATGGTCCAGGAATACTGCTGAGAGCCCAGTGACAGTGCTGCTCACTCAATATTGTGGATAAAGATGCTACAGAAATTGCAAGCATATTAATCTCATCAGAGAAAATGATGCCTCAATAACACTTGAAGATGTGGACCTCTTCAACATGGACATTTTTGGAAAAAAAAATGAGTTGATATATATAAAGTGCTTAGAAGAGTACCCAGCATCATAGCATTACAAAAGCATTAGCTATTCGGATTATTACCCTTGGCTCAACCATAAAAGGACCCAGAGTCAGACTGCGGTTTGTGTTATAGCTTTGTCTAAAACTGACCTTAGTCAAGGAAGATAGTTTTTGATGTGTCAGTTGCCTTAGCTATCAATGGATTTAACCATTGTAGCTACCTCAACAGGTTGTTTTGATGACCAAGTAAAAGAACATATTTAGAAGTTCTAAGTATAGTGACTGGCCCATAGTAAGGACTAGCTACTGGCTTGTTCCACACATCTGTTTAATATGCACAAACAGGCCTAAATATAACCCCTGCCCTTAAGGAGGATGCCATCTCACCAGAGAGATAATATGTTAACAATAGGGTGAAATAAATGTTGTAGCTATGAAAGAAAAGAAAGAATTGGGTGAAAAAATGATTAAGGAGTAAATTGAATAAAAAATAAATTGAGGCAAAGTGTTGGTATTGAAATTTTATATCCTAAGACAGACAAATGAAAAGCTGAACGAAATAAATTGCAAATCTTGTATTTTAGTAATTTAATAAACTGAATCACACCAATTTACAGAAATAAAAACCTACATGTAACAGATCTACAAATGCTGAGATTAAAGCAAGTTTGGTCAGTGTCTATCAAATTAGGAGCTGCCTAGAAAGAAGACTAAGCTCTACCTCAAATTCTGGGTCTCTTATTCTTTAAAAAAATTTTTTTTAACATTTATTTATTTTTGAGAGACAGAGAGACAGAGACAGAGTGCAAGCAGGGGAGGGGCAGAGAGAGAAGGAGACACAGAATCCAAAGCAGGCTCCAGGCTCTGAGCTGTTGGCACAGAGTCAGACATGGGCCCCAACCCACAAACCATGAGATCATGACCTGAGCTGAGTTGAACGCTTTACTGACAGAGCCACCCAGGTGCCCCCTGGGTCTCTTATTCTTAATGAGTCCCTTAATCTGTGGATACATTGATTTCCTCATCTGTAAAGTGAAATTGATGATACTTATGTTTCCTACACTGGATTGTTACAAGGGCTAAATAAGATAATGGACATAAGTACATATTGAACATCGAAAGTGTTTTATGTGACAAGGCATTATCATTATATATGAGGGCACAACATCATTCAAAAAGTCATCTAAAAAAGTAAAATTCCTCAAGCTATGGGCCGGTGGATTTCCAGAAGTGGCTGCTCATTACATCTTAGTTAGTTAACACCTAAAACCAGTCCATGAGAGTAACTTCTGTTGCCTTAGAACAGAAGTTGTTGTTAGAACAACTTTGAGGAGAGTCTATTCACTGCTAAGCCCTTAACTAAGATGACACTTGAGAGTAATAAATTTCCCCCAAACAGGCTAGATTTTTATCTGCAAATTGTGTTGAGGTAAACTTAAATTTTTTTCCAACCACCGATTATATATATACGTAAATCCTCACATTGTATGTGGCTATTCTTATTGTGGAATATACACACGTATGTATATTGTGGGTATGTGGGTATGTGTTACTCATCAAATTCAGAAGGATGAAACACCATTCACCAGGACTTTCACAAAAGCCCCTATTTATCTGTGTTCCTTTTTACTGTGCCCATTGAGATCATGTGAAGCCAAGACCTAAATCCAGTACACCTGTGTACATGTCCCTTTATTTTTATGAGGCTTAGATATTAAATGGTGATACAACTAAAAAAATATTTCCAGAACATCATTCATTTTGTGTACATTTTTACTATTGTCTTTATTTCCCTCCTTTCCATTTTAACAAATTATTTTATATCATATTTTTTCACATTTTGCTGATAACATTAAACTTACTGTTGAACAGTTTACATAGCCAATATGGTAGAGTTAAAACAAGTTTCTCTAGCTTTTTGTTATAACTTCCACAATATGGATAAATCATTATAATGAAATTTCGACATGCTGATATGGATTTTTATCAGGACTGATAATACATTGCTAAATTATTCCTTATGTTATTATTAAATGGTTAGACAGTACCACCTATATTCCACAATCATTTTTTGCTTAGTAAAGTTTGGTTTTAAATTTAAATCCATTAATTTATTAGGAAGACAATAGTCTCTTGGGTATCATTATTCTTCCAAGATAAAATTTGTCGACGGCAATATTTAAAAGTATAGCAATTTTGCCAAGTATAGGAAATATATATTATAAGTGTGGTGTTAACAACTAGAGTAGTTTTTAACCATTTGTAGGAACTTTAATAAAGTTATAATTTATTGAATGTCTATTGAATGTCTAATACTTTTCTACATTATATTAGACACTATTCATTAATTCATTCAGCAACCCTATGAAGTAAATCTTATCCCAGTTTTACATGTAAGTTTTGTTGAAACTGAAAAGTCAAGCTAAGTAGTTATTAATATTATTAGTATCACACTTTATAGGTGAGGAAATTGTGAACTCAGGAAGCTTAGGGATTTTCACAACGTAGTGTGTTCAGCCCAGGATGGTTCTAGTTTCATAGACTTCCAAGTTGTTTATGCTTTGAGTAGGGGTACTAATCCCTGGTGCTACTGATTTTGTACCCAAAGAATCACATTCATTGAATTCTTGGCAAAACTACTTATATTGTAACAGATCTATATTCCTATAGAGAAAAGAGAATACACATACACTATGTGTGTGTGTTGTATACATATACATATACATATACATATACATATACATATATATATATATATATATACACGCATATACATACATATACATGTATATATGTTCCCCTTCTAATCTCAAATCTACATCACATAAGAAAACTTCACTCCACATAGGGCTTTGTGGCCAAAGCAAAGATTGAAGGATTTTCCTGGATTTTTGAGATTAGCCCTGATATACTCTCCCTCATCATTCCATCACCAGAAAAATCTGTTACAGATATGGATCCAGGAAAGATGAAGCATGCTGTTAATTAGAATACAGCTGTTCAGTGTATAGAAAGTCTGTTGATGTGGAAGGGATACAGATAAAGAAAAGTCTGGCTGTGCTGCACTCCATCTACTAATTAGTTCCTCCAAGACCATTGAAGGTAGCATGAGGAAGCCTACTCTACCTTTGCCTATGTTGGCTAATAAGAAGCTTACTTAAAAGGTTAATAAAAAGGTTAATAGAGAGTTAATAAAGGTCTTTCATCTTCAAGTGAGAACGAAGCTTATGATATTTTTTTCTAAAGTTTGTTGAGAATTTCTATCATAGGTACACTTACATATAACATAGGTAAGAAAAATAGGATTTAACTGCAAAAATAATTTTTTAAAACCTCACACGAAATTCCCACATTATATGTGGCTATTCTAATTGTAGTGGCATTAAATATTTAAATGTCATTGAAATAATAAATTGTCTTCCCTTTAAAATATGGCTTTTTAATTGAAAGAAAAATGTACAAAGACATTGAAATATTTTATTAATGGCCATCCAATTTCATTGGAAGTTTAGAGCCTTAGTTCTTATTTCTAACTTTCCTCAGCTCAGGAAGATGTAGATTTTCTTTGCAACAGTTGCTGTGTAAAATATTCTGAGATAGAATTTTTTATCATAATTAATAATAGATGAAAATTTCTGAGTTTTTGATGTTCTAAACTCTATGCTGTTTGATTTACAGTGTCTTTATAGTTGTTTTTCTGGTAATGCTCAGACTCTTCCTGTTGGTATAAGGGTTAGTCATCTTTTTTCTTTTTTCAGATGGATCCAATATATTTTTCCTTTTTTCCATATCTTCATGTTTTACTTGTATATATAATTTAATAAAAAGACCAATTCTGTCATAATGAACTGGACCACAAGTCTTCTAAGCCTCTGGTGGAATTTTTAGCACATCAGTCTGCAGCTACCAAAGCACTCTTGCTAAATGCATCCTTGTAATGTAAAAACACTGCATGAGGGCATCACAACTTTTAAAACTTACATCCAAAACAGGCATCCATTCTCACAGCAATTATCAAAGCTAATGCTTAAATCTCATTCATTGTGAAGGGTTTAGTAGAAGAGCTTATGCAATATTATCATTACACTATCCTTTTCATTTTTATTTTTTGTAGTTGTTTGGAGTCATTTAAAATGGAAAGTTGAGATATAGTTTCAATTCATACAGTGCAGACAAAACACACACACACACACACACACACACACACACACACACCCCAAAAAACATACTTCCCATAGGGAGCAGTCATAGACAATGCAATCCTTAGAATGTCTTCTGTTTTTCCTACAGTGTCTCTTTTTTGAAATGTAGGCTGTTTGGCACACAGCAACAATAGAAGTTTCTATCATGTGCTCCTTTCCCTTTGTCTTGTCCCTTGTTGGCATCTGTAATCTGACTGCTAATTTGCACCTCTGTTATGGGATAACTTCATTGTTTTGATGTCCGATTAGCAATTTGCACCTATAAAGACATGCAATGTGTGTTAGATTTATAGTTGAGCTTATGTGCATTTCAGTGGAAATGAACAATTTTGTCTGCCTATAGCACATGGGGTTGTCGTCAAGGCAGAGCTGGTTTGTTTTCACCCATCTAGGTCTTAATTTATAACACTGAGAATTTTGTTAAACATTTCGGTAAAAAAAGATCATGAGTCATAGATAAGTGTAGTTATTCTAATGAAATCCAGAACGACTGGCCACTTTTATTTGTCATCATTATAACTCAATAAATAGCCACTTATTTTTCTTCTGATAACCTCAGGCAACAGCGTTCTTTTGTGAATTTGGCCTTGTAAAAACTATACTTGGGTGGTCTGTGATTACCACTATATAGTCAGGCAATTCTCAGTTAGTAACTCTTTTTCACAAATTAGAAAAATGTTTAGTGAGAAAATAGGTTCTTTGAAAACAGCCGAATTTCTGAATGTTTTCTAGAAAATAAAAAATTATGCCCACTGTAAATTGAGGCATTTTTGTTCGTAAAACGTGATAATCGCTTTCCTCGAAGCCTGAATTGGCAAAGTATTCTCTACAGTTCCTGATATACAATAGTACTTCCTTGTAATTGTTGCCTGTCCTAAGAACAGCTATTTTCACATCAGTATTTTCTAATTGAACACCTTTCAGGGAATGCTGCATCAGTCTTGAAAATCAAAGTCACATATTTAAAGGCCATACGGAGGTAAAAATGTGTTTCCATTCTTCCTAATCTAAGGAGAACAAGACTTTAAGTAGTAGGTTTGGGCAGAAATATCTAATTAAAGAACTAAAATTAATTTTAAGGGAAGCACAGGCTCAACCCTGAATTATAGCATAAGCCTTTACAAAACATATATGCCTCAATCTTATTTCCAAGAAGTAAATGGAAAGTCGTGTGTGTGAGAGTGTGTGTGTTTGTAAGAATATATTTAAATCTACCAGAAAAAAAAAACAGATTGTTTAAGTGCAAAATACAGTCTAATAATTCAATAGTCTGAATAGGTAACAGTTTACCTAAGATTTGCTACTGAGACATACAAATAATTAAATGTTGATGTTAAAAAAATATAGTTCCCTGATAGAGCCAGTCATCTCTAAAGTACTGCATTTAGGCTTTAATTTTTCATTCACTTTGTTAAACACACTGTTTTGTTTATATGTTTATCTCGTACTTGTCCCATGTCACTTAGAAGCCAGGAGCTTTTAAAAAAAAAAGAATGCAGAAAGAACAATATGAAAACTTTCAAACATAAATTAAGCCTTTTGCAAATGTTGCAATCTTTCTAGGTATGGCTGGATATTGGGAATCATTTAAATAATAATAATTTAATTATATATTTCCTGAAATATTTAAGAGTGTACAGTAATGACCAAACCATGAAAGGGACCCTGGACTGTGTAAGAACATAGCAGTGATGTCACTAACGAATAGCATGAACTCAACAACTTTCGTTCCCATCCTGAGGCTCCCTGGAGCTGAACTTCAGTGCCAAAGTCCCTTCTAACTCTACGTTTCTGGCACCTTTTTGGATCACAGTTACAGAGAAAATGAGACCTGACCAAAGATCAAACCGACACTTACCATCAAAATACCATTTACCTTCCTTTAATTTCTTCAACCTCATCTCTCAGGACTTCCCATCACTTCAGTCAATACCAGAGAAGAACTTGTTCATCCTAAGCCCCTGTACTTTTACTTAAATCTTCTCCTACAATTGGTACGTGTCTATCCTTCTTTAAGAAATAGTCATGTCTCCACCTAACCCAGAAAGCATGTGCACTGGATGTTAAATGCAATTCTTCTGCTTCTCAGGATTTCAGCAGAGGTTTTGAAGGCCAACGCCCAAGTCCAGGTTCCCCAGAAAGCAGAACCACAGACTTAGGACTTAGGTGGTATTTCTTTATTAGGGTGCTGAAGTGAGGAAAAGTGAAGCAGGGAAGGAGAAAGAGCCCTTACAAGGATGCGTGATGGAGCTGGCCATTGCTAAACGCAACTGATTGCTTCACTTTCCAAATTGTCCTCTAAGTTGGATAAACTGCAGCTCAGGGCAGTCTGTCTCAAGTGGGAAAAAATGAAGAATGGGGAAAGAATTTATCTCCTATCAGGGCGCCTGGGTGGCTCAGTCGGTTAAATGTCAGACTCAATTTTAGCTCAGGTCACAATCTCGCATTTCATGAGTTCTAGCCCTGCACTGGGCTCTGTGCTGAGAGCATGGAGCCTGCTTGGAATTCTCTCTCTGCGCACCCCCCCCACTTCTCCCTCGCTTTCTCTCTCTGTTTCTCCCCTGCTCTCTTTCTCTGTCTCAAAATAAATAAGTAAACTTAAAAAAAAAAAAAGAATTTATCTACCATTTCCCACTGAGTTCTGCTTTGTAGGGCAACAAATCCCCTACACTTCTAGGTTGCACATGCATGAGTGGTAATGGGGTCCCTTGGTTTCTCATGCCTCTACGTCAATAAGCCAGAACCTGGCTTCAGTGTGTGCTGAGGTAATGGTAACCTGTTAATGCATGAAGGTCCTTGGAACTATTGCAGCCCTGGTTGCTGCCATGCACTGGTATAGAAATGGGTAAGGCTGAGAGGATGTGAGGTGTATAAGAGGTGTGTGGTGCTGCTGAGAACAAACAAACAAACAAACAGGAGCCAAATAGCCTTACATTTCAAAGCAAGGTGCTAGACCACCTTTGCCTATGGTAAGGGATTATGAAATTAGTTCTGCCAAAGCTAGCCCCCACCCATTTTCAAACTAAATAGGAGAATGAAAATAATTCACTGGAAGAGGTAAAATAATTGAGAGTGAGAATTTCTTTGTAGAATTGTTCAATGTTCTGTTACATCCCACCCCATACTCCCACAACATGGAAGAGGAGAGGTGGTGCCCCCCCCCCCACCTCAAGCCAGGTGAGAGGCACTTGAAATGTGACACATAGAGTAGGAAAGGCTTGGGAAGTAGTCTCGACTCACTCATGCCAGCTTATTCTGAAGATGAGACGCTATGATGAAGCAGTCCCTCTTTGGTGGCAGATCAAAGAGAAGGAGAATGACCTGGAGAATGGACTGCTCTACCACTTAAGACAGGGAAAGGAAGATAATCTCCCAGGGACCAGATATAGACTCTGGAAAGAGACTGGAATTGTGCTGTCTTGAAAGGAACTCTTCCTAGAAGTATCTTTGGCGGGGGGGACTGGTGAATCCAGCCTGGAGTGGTCCCTGGAAAGCTAGTAAGCAGAGGGAAAAAATCACAAACTACCATCAGAAATAACTCTGAGAGAGATATCCTTCCCCAGAGCAAGTCTGGAGAGATAAAGGGAATGGACCACTTTATGTACATTCAGGTTACACAGCCAGATTACAACTCTATCTATCTTGTGTGACATTTCTTCACCTCTTTTTCATTCCAACTTTGAGTGGAATTAAACAATAAGCACTGGGTAAAGGAGAGACTGAGAAGAAAAGGAAGGAAAGAAACCTACCATGTCCCCTTACTACAGATCTTCTTGCCTGAGATAGGCAAGAACTGTGAGAGGAAGAACATTTAACTTGGATAAAAGATGGAGGTGTGCACTGGATGGAAAATTTTAATTACTGAAATGGGTTTTTATAACTCAAAGAGGATAGAAAGGCTACTGAGGCTTCCCAAGATTTTGACAAAAGGTGGAAAAACAAAAACAAGTCCAGAGCATGGGACCTGTAAGGGGAATAGGATTATTTTTTAATGCTTTTTCCTGAGTGACCTCTATACAGTCAAGCTTACTTAATAATATGTTTTGATCATACTGCCTCATTTTGATGTTGTTCTGCCCCTGGTTCTGGGCTCTCACACACCCTTCATGCTCTTTCATTTTGAATCTTCTCTGTGGCTCTGCATTTCATCTCCATTTTACCTTAAATTAGATCATATACTTCTTACAAGCTCTTATATCCCACTTCCCACAGCATCTTCCCAAACTATATTGCCATGCTTTCATCATGGACTGTAGGGTCAGGACAAACTGTAGCTTCATGGTTGCTGCCGTAGGCGTCCCTCTCTTATTTTCTTTTTTTATAAAAAGCTCACCACCTTCCTGCCCTCGATACCATGGCTCAGATATTCTCCGTGGTAAATCTTGTTAAAAGACTGAGAAGCAGGTAGTATCAAAGAAAGAACCTGACTTATTATTTTTCTACTTAAATATGGTGGCCAAAATTGCTAAGAGTTTATTTCATACTATCAAGTAAATCCACAATAATGCCAATGGCTAATATTCACTGACTATTGCTCATGTGCTCGAAATCACACTAAGTGCTCTATGTGCATTATCTCATTTAATCCTGAGAGTAAGTCTTTGTAGTGGATATAATTTTTCCCTCAATTTCAAAGAGGCTCAAAGAGGTCTGGAGATTTGTCAGAGGCCAAACACCCAGAAAAATGAGCAAGATGTGAACCTGAGTCTTGCAGCTGACATTTTAACTACAAGATTCTATTATTTCTCAGTGACAATAAATTTTAAAGAGAGATGAACTTGGTGAGAACAGTAATGAGGTTATGGTTTCCACCATGAATCAGGAGTCTGCTCTGAAACCCAGCTAAACTAAAAGTTTCATGACACTTTGGGCTGGGTTTCATCAATCTATTAGAGGAACTAAGATTAAAGTTGAGAAAAATCTTCTAGGCATGAAGGAGAGCCTACAGTCACTTGTATGACCAGAAACAACCCTATAGGCCCTGTTCACCCCAGCTGTACAGGGGCCTTTATTTATTTTGTAATGCCTATGTGGAAAGAATTCTTACCCTCATTTAATCAATGAAGAAACAGGAACAAAAGTAGGACTAGACCCAGCAAAGTTCATACCCTCAGCTTCTGAGCTGTAGAGTTTCTAATGTCTAGTCTCTTAGAGTAGTGGGAAAGAAATCACCACCTCTCTGTGTGACTTAATCATATAAAAACACAAGAAAAATTAAATGGTTGCCCAATTTATCTAAGCATAAAAGATACCCTATGACTTACTGAATATTATACAAGCCTTCTTTAAACATACACTCTATCATTTAATTCAGGATGTATTAATGAGACCTCCACAGTGAGTAAGGCACTACAATTCTGACACAGAAGGAATGTAAACATAGGACAGAAGGAAACAGCTCATAGCAAGGCTTTGGAGGATGCTCTGATATATCTCATGCTGACTCAGTCTACTACTCACACAGCACTGCTGTACTTATAAATTAAGAGCTTATAACATATGCTGTTATGTCAGGGAATGTATATAATGATGTAGACATAAACTGACCCTGCCTCAAAGAGCTTCAAAGTGGCATAACTTAGGTCATATACCTCCTACCTCTCTCATTTAAAATAAATATTGAAAACACTTATTCAGATGAACAAGTTTGCATACTCATAGCTCAATTTTATCTTGCCACTGGATTTCTGCAAAACGATTTTAATTGAATCTACCATTACTGAGTACAGCGTATAGAATGCTTTCCAAAATTTATGTTTTAAACAGAAATGTGGATTGCTTGCTTTAAATATTTTTATTGTCTCCCATACAGTATTGCAAAGTAAATTTTTAAAATATGCACATTGAGTAAAACTGTGTATGCATCATCTAAAAATATTATTGAATGAAGACTAAAATAACTCAATTATTATAATACGATGTTTCTAAAGATTCTTTTCTTTAGCATCTAAACCTATCACCTTTCTTGTTCCTCACTCCCTCTTAGGAGAAATTGGTAGAAGTTGAAAACTAAGTATATAAAGAATATTTACATCTGAATTTCTGATAACTGCTTATACTTTAAACTTAAGGCATGCAGTAGTTAGAAGCACAAATTAGTCAATTAAAAAAGTGAATGTTCTTTAAAATCCCTTTGTTAAAGAAAAGACAGTCACTATTTCTGGAAAATTTAACCAGAAGTTGTCTTCATCAATAGCTAAAGACTTGCTTCATAATACCTAGTATTTATTGTTTCCTCTAATGCCTTTTTAAAAATATCCTGAAGAAAGGAATTATGTCAGGAGCACGGGAAGGGACAGAAAACTTGGCAGAGAAAGAACACACAGCTCACTGGAACAGCTTTGAGGAACATGTGGGCTGCAGAGAGGGAGGTAACTTATGGTTGTTGTTTCATATATAAAGACAGCGTGAGAGAAAGGTGACAGGAGTAGAGGTGATACCAAGCAAGTTTCAAAAAATACTCAATGTCTTTTCTGTCCAAAATAGGGCCCCCCAAAAAATCAAGAATTCTTTATTTTCATTGTAATCAGGCTACATGCTACAAATAGAAGGCTCATCAGAATTCGGGAATAAATTCAGCAAATGTCACCATCTGAAATTGAGGCAAATAAGAATCAACATAAAAAAGGATAAGCTTGGCCGTCTGCAGAAGTAACTCATCTTGAATATATTGTTGATGAGAACAGGGGATTCCCCATTTCCAATTGTTAAGGTTCCAGAGTACCATCCATAACTCATCAAGATGACCATGTCACAAAGACATAATTAAATTCTAAAGTCAAGAAAGCCACAATCTGTATAACAATTTATAACACCCTTGGTGTGAATGAACACTGCTTTGGAAGACAAATAAAATGGATACTTTGATATTAAGAATGTTTCTTCTGTTTTTAGGGGAAGGAGATTCTCTTGACATTTACTTGATCCACTCTGGTTCTTTAGGCAGAAATATTTTAGACATGAGAAAAACAGTTGCAAGTAGACTTCTATCCCCACTACTCCAATGACAGTCCTCTTGTTCCAGTCACCAGTGAGCTCAGTCTTGCCAAATAAATGTTATGCCCCAACCTGACTTGGACTGTCAGCAGTATTCAACTTCCTCCCTCTTGAGGCATTCTCTTTTCTAATACTGTGACACATCCCTCTCCAGGCTTCTTTCTATCTCACTGGCTGTTTCTTTTCTTTTCCCTTTGCTGACCTCTATACCGCTTGATCTCTAAATATTATGATTTCCTAAGGCTTACTACTTTGTCCTTTTTTTATTCTATATCTACATATTCTTTTGAGGTGATCTTATTCAGACTATGGTTTTGAATACTACCTATATTCAGGTGACACCGATTATTACATTTTTAGTCCTGAGTGATAGACTTATATATCCAACTGTTTGTCATTTCCACTTAGACAGGTAATATGTATCTCAAATTGAGTATGACCAATCTGCTCTATCTCAACAAATGGGAATTCTCATTTGTCCAGGTGACCAAGTCATAAACTAAAGCATATTCTCAATCTCCCTCCCTGTCTCACCCAGGTACGGTGTGTTAATCTGCCTCCAAAGCATATCCTTAATCTGTCCACTCTCTCTACTCAAACAATACCTTAGTCCAAGTCACCTGGACTACTGAATTGGCCTCATCATTGATGCCTACTTCCCTTCTGCATCCCTCTAATTCTTTCCTGAGATCTTTAACAGATAGATCTCTTCCCTGTTTAATTCTTCACTGCTTTCCCATTGCAGTAAGAATGAAAACCCAGTACTTTGGACACTTACCCCAGAAAAATTCCAAGATTTTATCTTGCATTATTCTCCCCCTCACTCATTGGACTCCAGTCACTTTTGCCTTTTCTGCTTTCAGACACACCTAGCTCAGACTTGATTTCTGGATTTTGCACTTGCTGTCCTCTCTCCCAGTAACAGTTTGTACCAAGAAGCTTATATGCCAAACTTCTCTATATTATTTAGATCTCCTCTCCAATGCCACTTCTTCTTAGATGGCTTTCCTGACCATGCAGTGTGAAGTAGTCTTAACCTACACCTGGGTCTCTCATATCAAATCATCGTGTTTTGTTGTCTGTACAATACATATCACAGTCTGAAATCATCTTATTCATTTATTTAATTTCCTATTCTCCATCTCCTTATCTTTTTTTAAATTTTTTTTCAACGTTTATTTATTTTTGGGACAGAAAGAGACAGAGCATGAACGGGGGAGGGGCAGAGAGAGAGGGAGACACAGAGCCGGAAACAGGCTCCAGGCTCCAAGCCATCAGCCCAGAGCCTGACGCTGGAACTCACAGACCGCGAGATAGTGACCTGGCTGAAGTCGGACGCTTAACCGACTGTGCCACCCAGGCGCCCCTCCATCTCCTTATCTTAACCATATACTCTGAACAAGTAAGACCCCTTTGTGTCTTGTACACTGTTGTATTTTTATCTTCTGTAATAAAATCTAACATATAGTATGCAAGCTTAGTAAATATTTTTAATTAATTACTTAACTATCTGAAATTGTATATATATCATATTATATATTAAATATATGATATAGAAATATGCTCTCTCCATATAGAGACTGTGTCATATATTATATTAAATATATGGTATATAAATATAGTAAAATATATATATGCTATACTATCCTTACACAATCCTACAGGGGAGATATTAAGTTTATATATATCCCAAAGAATAGAACACCAAAATCAGAGCCATTAAGAGTTTCAAAGTCTGCTTGTGAATGCATGTTGAGATTTAAATTCATATTTTAAAAAAAAGATTACTGTAATATAATGTCCTCCTAGAAGGTTAAACAAATCTAGACATTCTTATTTTCATTTAATATCAACTTTGTGAAAGTTAATTTATGTGGCTCAGTCCCTCAGAGTCTCATAATCTCCAGGTATTCAAATAATTATGCATTTCAGGACCTGCAAAGTTGAGTCTGGATTCAAGATGCCTGGTGACTCCACTTAGGAACTGGCATTCTGTGAGGCCTGATCTCAGTAGTTAGTCAAACGCTCATAAGTCATATTCATAAAATTTCACTGGCTTTACCTCTGGTTCCCTCTCTGTAGCCCAGCAATCATGACAAATCTAGTCTGTACAATGAAGATCAATCTTCAAGTAAAGACTCAAGATAGATGCATCTTCATTCCTGTGTGGTTTTACTCTTTAGAAAGTGTCTGAATCAGTTTAGAGGAGAAGGGAGATGACCAAGAATGGCCCTACCTTGTTACGATGCCAAGTAAAGATTATTTCAGAGCTATAATTTCTAAAAAATTCCTGGGAACAAACAGTAATAGATACATATTAAATCCCTTGAAATTAATAATACCTCTTACTTAAATTTATCTTTTATAATATCTAATAGAGTGCCATGTTTATATGTGATGACTAATTTGTGTTTTGGGAAGATAGGAAGAAATGAGTTGGTTGTTATAATTGATGTATAATCTCTTCTTTTACTTCAAGAACTGGGCCAGACAAAATTATCGCTGGCTAGAATCAAAGGAGGGAAAGAGGAAAACCTCACAGTCAAAAATGTGGAATATGAAACTCAGGCAAAGAGCAATGAAAGCCAGTGTTGGTTTTTAAAATAGAATATTGTAAAGACAGAAACTGAAGTGCTTTCAAAAATGAATTAATATACTTTGATCTGGGATTCTCATAGCCAAACTATGTACATACATTACTTTCAAATTGTAAAAATGACCTTGGTGTGCAAATGAAGTTTTCAGTGTTTAGTTATGGGTTTGAAAGTATAGTATTATTAAGCTGCTAAAGCATATTATTTTCATAAAAATAATAAAATTATGTACAGGCAGAAAAAAACTATATTTTAGCAATATAATAATGAGTCCCAATAATAATAAATATGTTATATACTATTACAAACCTACTCATATATGAATTATTTTATTACAATATGTTATAAATACATAAAATGATGAATCATAAGTGCTTTAAAAATAAAGCCTTAATATACACACAATGATATTCACATGTTCCAATCCATTTGTATATTGAATTTTTTACCAAGAACAATTTGATAAGCTCTACATTGACAAAAATGTAGGCACGTCCTGTACTATTTTAACTATTATTAATTTATTTTAATTATTAAATCATAACTTCTTCTTATGTTAGGAGCTAAATTGCCTTTTTCAAGCCACTAAAAGATAACATAGAGAACTGAGGTAGAATTTCCAAATCACACCTGATGGGTGGGGAGATTACTAAATACTATTGACTCTTGTCATTGGAATGTGACCCCGATCCACATTCTGTTGAGGAAAATACAATCTAATCATATCTTAAGTTGCAAGGAAGTTGACGTAGTACATCATCTCTCTTTAGCATTGATGTAAGAATCTTGACGAAGGAATTAATTTAGGTAGAACCTTAACGTTTGTTTATGTGATAATGCTATGCAAAATATAAAACAGACCACTTTGACAAAACTCCCTTGATGAATAAATTACTTCCCCCTTGGTTTTAAATATTTGCTGAGGAATATAAGAGCTATGAGCTTAATGAACTGGGGAGGGTAAAGACACAAAATATCCTGTGAAAGGCAAACCAAGTGCCATTCCTCTTTTTTCTTATGTTTATTTATTTATTTTTAAGGGGGGTGGTCGGAGAGATGGGGGAGAGAGAGAATCCCAAGCTCAATAGGAGCTTGAACTGACAAACGGTGAGCTCATGACCTGAGCCCAAATCAAGAGTCAGACACTTAAGCTTAACCAACTGAGCCACCCAGGTGCCCCAAGTCCCATTCCTCTTTAAATTCCAGTGGCCAAGAGAACAGATCAGGGAGGAGAGAATCTAATCAATCAGATGATAGGATTTGTGCAGTGCCCTTCATGCAGGATGATCACAGGGCACTTAACTTTAAGGCAACTCACTTTTTCTTGACTACAACAGAAGGGAGGCAGAATAAAACAAATTAGTCTAAGACTCAAAAATGCCAAGGGCCCTATTAAGTATAAAAAGCTAATAGGGTATGTGCTTATACCCACAAGTGTGTGCATGTGTCTCAGAGAGTGGCAGTGTAAAAAGAAATTAGCAGCACATGCTGCTTTAGCAAGACCATACAGAGTTTTCTTGATTCATAAAACCTGACTTACGAGCAAATCTCATACAAAACTAAGCAGCTTTAAAAGAGGATCTCAGATGGAAAGACAACAGGGTTACTTAGATACAAACGTTACTTTTTTTTTTTTTTTTAACATCACCAAACCAATTTGTGTTATGTTTTGATGCTACATTGGCGGGATAGGGGAAAAACAAACCTTCCACGTATAAGTATTTTATGCATCTGGGAAGAAAATGAGTTAGAGAGGAAGTTTATTTTAGCAGAGATATCGAGTGAAAAGTTGGTGATTATATGGAATTTTACATCCTCCATTATTTTTTCTTTATTACTATTTCATTAGTCTAGTCTTTCCTTTTTCTTTAAAAAATACACTGTAATAAAGTCATCCACATGAGTCCGTGGATATGTAATTGAGATCACTAATGGTGGCAGATGCTAAAACTATATCCAAAAGACAGGCTGCCAAATACACTGTATTTCGTGTATATGCGTATTACAACTGCAGTAGTATAATTAAAACAGAACCCTGTAAGGGACCTGGTATGAAAGAAAAGGGGTTAGGTCCTTTCACATATGTGTTTCCTTTCTATTAAATAAGTAAAATGTGAACAAATAAAATAGAAACACATTACACATTTTCTTATAAATAATGTTTCAAAATTCCGTTTTTTTATAGAGTGAGAAATCACAAAATGAGAGGCATTTGGGGATCTGTTTCAGTTAGTAAGGGAACCAGATGGTTGTAACTTAGAAGGCTCAAGATTACAGGGCAGTCTAACAAATAAATGGTCAGTAAGAATTTATCAATCCTTTCCATGCATCCACTGTTCTGGACGTGCCACTATCCCCATTCCACACCCAAGCCTCTGGCCAGGACCGACCCAGGGGAAACATCCCTGGCGAGAATGATGCAGGGCCGGGAGGCTTCCTCAGAACTCAAGGGCAATTTTCCCACCAGAAAGCCCTCCCCTATATCACACATTATAGATTCTCACGGTGATCATCTATGACCAAAAAAAAAAAAAAATGTTCCATTTCACCATTTGAGAAGCCGCTTACCTCTTAAGAGGTGATACAAGCTGCCACCAGTCATGCAGATTCACCACTGAACTGTCATGGGTTGTTGAAATCCACACCTATCCAAATTATTCTTAACAGCAAAAATAATGGCCAAGGTTTATTGGGCATTTAAAATTAGGCACCACTACATTCTGCATTGTACAGATGATAAACCAAAAACTAACAGAGGTTAAATCACTAAAGTCGTATCTTTTATCATGGATGAGTTGAGATTTCAGCCCACATATATTTTATTCTAAATGCACATTTTTAACCCCTGTTCCAAATAAGGGTAATTAAATTTTCTATTAAAGCAAGCACAACTTATGACAACTAAACTCTACTACAACAAAAGCAAAGACAAGCATATGAAGAAATGACTAAATTAAAAAGAGCCCTGCATTTGACTTGCCTACGAGGCTATCTGCTTATCTTACAGATTTAACAAAACCTGAGTCTTAACTTCATGTCTGAAGCCTGCAGTAGCTTGTTCTCAACTCTCAAAAGCATATGCCTGCTTAGCAATAATCTGGTGCCTGAAAGCTTCTGAACTGATCAAGGGAAAAGTGTTTGTTTACCTGCCTGGCTTTGTCTCTGTAGTAATAATGGTTATGCCTATCCACCCATCTCCCTGCTAGAGGCACTCAGCTCTTCGTTGAGGAAGACAGAAGGAAAAGAAAAGGAAGTCAGAGTCTTTTGCTTCCCAAGGCACCAACTCTGTTTGAATGTTCCTGCACCACAGCTACCATCCCCTTCAAGTATATCTGCCCAATTTGGGGGAAGGGGGGTGCTTATTCCTTTACCCTCTCAGAATGAAGTAAGGAGATCTGCTTCTCTCTGTAATTACTAATATATATGACTTTCTCATTATTTTGTTTTAGAGGTGCCTTGGGTTCTCTTTGAAGGCATTTTCAAAGAAATGAGATAAAAACTTTGAACTGAAATTCAACATGTTTTGAACTGGTTTCCTATCTGTGGAACTCAAATGTTTCTCCTGAAGACCATTCAAAAAGACGCTTAAAAGGCACAGAATCTATACACTCTCAATAGCTTGAATATTCAGTGCTGGTGAAAGTTACTAATTCCTCTCAAAAGAACTACCATGAAGGTAAGTTTCCAAGATGCGAACTTTGCCTTTAGGAATGTGACATCGAGGTCATACAGTAACAACATATGTGAAAGCAAACATAGTCCTTTTATAGCCTAGCTTTCCATCAGCATCCCCCCAAAGTAAAAATTTTAAATGCAGAAGATCCTTGGATGTAGAGATTTCCCATTCATGATTGTGAGTATCCATGAGTACTCCCAAAGGGCTCATGATATGTGATCATGTGTGCATTTTGTTGAGGCATGCATCGCAATCACTGTGAGCTGGTTTGCCTAACTCATAACGGAGTCTTGCCAGCCTCCCAACATCAGCATGTCATCATGCTCGTCATAGTCTCTAGTTATCCCTTGGAACCATTAAGTGCAATTAAAGTAAAATCCAAAGCTCTTAAATGGCCTACAAGTCCCTATATGGTTTGCCCCTTTCCACCCCACCCAACTTTCTGGCCTCGTTTCAAACTACCCTTCTCTCTTATTCTTCCACAGCCATACTGCCTCCTCACTAACCACAGAAAGTGCATCCTGAAGCAAGACCTTTGTACCTTCCTATCCCCTCTACCTGAAGTACTCTTTCTTCACCCTGGTATCTACCTGCTTAGCATACTCCCTCAGTTCTAGCAGGTGTCTGCTTTTGACGTTTTATCAGGGAGGCATTTTTGACCCATCATATCAAAAAAGATTCTCGATACTGATACTTCTTATCTCCCTTACTTTGCTGCATTGCTTTTCGTGGTACTTATCACTCTCTAAAATATTGTATTTACGTGTTCATTAGCTTATTGCCTCTTTGAGCCCTCCATTCCCATCTCACACTGCCCTTCCTGCTTCCTATTTCTTGGTCTTCTAAAGCACCCTTACTTCAGTCACATACAAAGCCTAGTTGCAAAGCTGGCTTCCAAGCCTCTGGGAGCCCTAGGATATCCTTCTAGAAAATTCCTTTCTTCATTCACTTACAATCTAAACAAACCCAGCTTATACTAAGAATATTTGACTGGCACACCAGACTTGTGTTCTCTCGTCTCTAATATAAAAGGGGATTGTTTACCTTCTAAAAGTCCTTTTGCCATAAGGGAATCTTTTAAAATTGGGCTGTACAGTTCTTCGGGGAAAAATGCAATCCATTTAAATGGTGAATTGAAGTCATCCTCTAGTTGCGATTAGATCCCATCATTAAAAATAAATAAATAAACTAGTGGTTACCAGGCCAAACAGCAAATTACTCAATTACCTGACGACAGCATCCTGCCAAAAGGACGTTCTGAAAATTAAAGCTCCAGCGATGCAGGCTGGGTTGGCAGTACCTTGAAATCTCATCCCACTGTGGCAACCCCACCTCAGTGAAAGTGTTTACATTAGGGATGTGAAGTCCGGCTTGCCATGGTGCTGCACCCCCAACTCCAACCTGGCCTGTTAAGGCTACTTTTGATAATCCTCTCCAGCTGCCTCAAGGCAGGAACATCAAAAGGGCACATCAAAGCTCCCAGTCACAGTGGAGAAGAGCCTGCAAACCGGGTGACCGCTTTTTTCTTCAGGATTCACAACAAATACAAGTCTTCAGGCCTTCCCCCAAGGAGGAGAGAGTAATTTTAAAAAATTCTAGGCTGCCTGCCCTGAAGGAGGGAAAGAGACACCATCATTGAAGGTAGAGGATAAAGCCACTTCTCCCAATCATACATTTCTGAGAGTTGGAGGGCTGTTGTAACAAGAAAAAAAAAAAACCCACACAAGAAAAGTTTGATCCATGCTTCACTGGTGTGTGTATTTTAAAATGCAAATAACAGAAGCTGAAAATGATGAAGTGAGCATGTGCTGTCTCACTGACATGCGAGACAGGCAATTAATGAAACTCTGGGCCACAATATCAGCTGCCTGCTGACTTCTGCAATTGAATTAAAACTATCATAAGAATAATACAAGGACTTGCCCTTGTCCTTCTTGTCTATGTGTTTATTTAATTTTCTGTCCAACTGACTCTCAAATAAATTGGAAACAGCTGCCATTTTTTGATTCAGTAGCTCCATTACCCCCTTGTGACATCATTCTGGGCACGAACACTAACAATAGGTCATTATGTAGCAATTACTTTATTGATTTATGGAAGTTTTTAAGCTCCCTCAGGAATATGCACATTCAAGGGGAAAAAGACCACTTCTATGCTCTTGTTAAGGAGAAAAAACTGAACTATAGCGGCTGGAATAATGTTGCTCAGATGGGACCTTCCTTACAAAGGACAACTATAGGAACAATTCATGTTTTGTTGATTTTCTTCAAGTAAGAGAGAAATGAGGAAAGACTATAAAGTTTGAAAGTTATAGTGCCCATAATTGAATGAAGTAACTAAGCAAACAGATGACTCAGTGTGGCTGTTATGTAATAGGAGGACTTCAGTGATATAATAGAAGTTGCTTAAAACAAGTTAGCAGTGTTCAAACTCCCATGATGAATGCATTTTCTGAGCTTATGCATAGCATTTCATGAATACCTCTGCATGAAAACATGCTTTCCTTCTCAATTCAAATGGATATCTTAAGACCTCACATTTAAGTTCAATGCCTGCCCTACACCACTCAGTGGATTATAGTTTTAACTGTCTGTTCTTAAGCAGGCTGTTTACTTGTACCCCTATACAGAAATAAGCAAAAGTTTCCTCCCTTGTAAACAGATGGCTTTACTTCAAATTCCTCTAGGTTGGAGAACTCTAACATAGAGGTTGAAACAATTAAAAAAAGGAATAATGTGCCCTATCAGTAGTAAGTTAACAGAGAGATTCTAACCTGATGAGCTGAGCAATAGCCTGCCTACATTTGGAGGACAATGGTTGTTTCTTGATTGAAATCTGTATCTGAGACTTGTTGGCTCATATTGGAGGTGAAGAATTTAATATTCTGGCTCTTCAGTCAATGCCCTGATAAAGGAACTATCTTAGGCTCAACATCTGGCTTGATTCCCAATGAGAACCGCCATTGAAGAGACATTACTGTGAGAACACATGGAGCTGTAACTTGCCCTAGATCAGTAGCCTAGGGATAAACAAGGATGCTGAAACTTGAGTGTTTCGAAGGTAACAGGCAGCTTATGATGAGATAGAGTTTCTCCTCTTGATACTTTTTTTCAGTCCTGACCAGATCCGAAAATGGATTAGGAAATAAACATTGATTTAGAAAATAGAGAAAAGTAGTAGGTAACCCTGCTTAGGAACTCCATCTTCTAGCTAAGACAAATTTTAGGAACCCTTGATCAGCAAAGTCTTGAATCCTATATTCTTAAAATAAATCCCCCAAAAAGTGATCTAGGGGAGAAAGTCTCCTGCCTATTCTGACTCTAAAAAAGTTACTGAGGGTCTTCCAGGTAGAAAGTACAACACAGGGGAAAGGGTGTCTCATAAATGATGAAACTACCCCAAGGAGGACAGCTCTGGAGAAAAGTAGAAGAAAACAAAGGCATAGTCCAGACTTCTGGGAGCTCACAATGCAGCTGACCCCCTAGGTGGTAGTTTAAAAACAACACGGGTAACCTTATATAATAAAAAAAACAAAACAAAACCCAATGGACCTCACATTAGGAAACCTATGTTACAATCACAATTATGCTATTAATTAGATGTGAAAACTTGGATAAGTCACAATTTTCCTAGGATTCTATTTCCCTCAGTTTGAAGTAAAGACAGTAGATTTGATAACATCTGGATCCCCTTTAGTCTTCACAAATCCAGTAATCCTGATAAATCATATACCATACAATTTCTTGACTGAGTTCATATGCTATTATTTATGACTATATTCCAGCTAATGCCTGAAAACACTACTTGAGTCTTTGTTTAAAATTTAAAAAAAAAAGAATATTCTACTTTGCTTATCCACAACTTTGCTTATCTTTCATACATCTAAATGTCACCTATTCTTGCATTCCTCACAAGATAATCCAAATCATAACTCCTTATCAGGAAAACGTTTGTAATCATGATAAAAGCACGTGTTAGCATAAAGCCTTTAGTATTAAAGTGTTATTTCTGAACTATCAAATTGTGCTTCCCTGATAGTTAGTTGTTAGAGTAATACTTATAGACTAAAAATATTAGGAATTTGTAAAATGAAAGGAATATTTCATTTGGAATGATACAATTCATTGAGATCTTTTAGAAAGAGGTAAATCTGCAGCCAGGTCTTAAAGAAAGTTACAGGCATAGCATCATAAAAGAGAAGAAGCAGCCTTTCCATGGAAGTATAGGAGCAATGACAAAGAAGTGGGGTAACAAGGAGATTAAATTTTGTGAAGTGGAATGGATGACTACGTTGGAGATAAATGGGGTATGTATGCATATGGTATGAAATAAACCAGGGCTGCCATACCATTAGCATAGATAAAGGGAATCTACTTTGCTTCTTGGGGGAAATGCATGACTAAAGTAATGCCTAAGGAAGATTTTTTTTTTAAGCTGTGTGGTGAGTATGCTGCAGAATAAAGGGTTTAGAAACAAATAATACAAAAAAAAAAGAAACAAATATTACAACAAAGAGCACAGTCAAGGAATGAAGTTATAAAACTCTGGACTAGAGTAATGACGATGGAAATGGAAAAGAAGGCTCAAATCCAAAAATCCCAGCAAGAAGGAATTAATAGGATATGAGAACTAACTTAATATGTGAAGCCAAATGAGGCTTTAAAAAATGAAATAGTAAAAAATTGACTACCAGATGAATGTCCCAGAGAATTAATTGGATAGTTGAGTCATTGGGAGAGGGGCAAAAGAAGACAGAATGTTTATTTCATTGAGTTCAGGACATGAGTGTACCCCTGGAAGTACAGCTAAATGGAAACATTGAGTTAATAATTAGATATGAAAAGCTTGTGAAAGTTCAGAGTTGGAGCATCACTCTTTAATTCAGCAAACAGTTATAAAATATCAAATATCTCTGATGTGCCAGGCACCATTCTTGATACCAGAAATAAAGAGATAACAAGTATAATCCCTGCACTCCAGAAATTTTGTCTACTGTAAGAGACAGAAAATTACTTAGCTATTGGTAATGCTAACAACATTGTGTAATCAGAACTACAGAATATTTAATCAACATTATTCAACATAAGCCAAAGGAAATGCCCAAGCCCAGATGACTATGTGAGTTTGGAGAAGAAATTTGGGATACCAGTTGGAGCAGGGGATTCCTACATAAAGGACAAGTCAGGAGGAAAAACAATCTAGAGATTACAGTTTAAGTATAACTGTTAGTAGGATCAAATAAAAAATAGTAGAGTATAAGCTCCTATTCTGCTCAAGTAAAAGAAAGAAGACATAAAGATTGACAGGAAAAAAGGAAACTGTCATTAATTACAGGTGATTCTACATGTAGACAAAACGAATAGATTCTACACATAAAACTTTAAAATTAATAAGTCGATTTAGCAAGGATATTATATTAAAGGCCAATGTTCAGAATTCATGTATGTCTCTATGCATCTAGCAAAAATTGGACAATAAAAATAATAAAAATTTTAAAAGAATATTACTTAATATTGCAGCAAAATGCATCAAATACCTGGGAATAAATATAATAAAAAACATGCTAGACATTTGTATTGAAAGCTATAAAACAACGTTGAGATAAATCAAAGACAAAAAAAATGGGGAAGTATACCATGTTCATAGATTGGAGGAATCAATGTTGTTAATGTAATAGTTCTTCCCCAATTATCTGTGTATTTAATGTGACTCCAATCAAATCCAAGGGAGTTTTTGCAGAAATTGATAAACTGTTTCTATCATTACATGGAAATACAAAGGACCTAGAAAATCATAGTAATCTTGAAGAAAACAAATTTCTCCTATCAGATCTCAAGACTTTTATAAATCTAATGTAATTAGGACAATGTCCAAAACTAGAACAATAGAACAGAATAGAAGGTATGAGAACAGATTCATACACAATCAACTGTTATATGGCAAAAGTACCACTGCAGTTTGGTTTAGGGAGAAAATGGTCTTTTCAATAAGTGATATTGCATTAATTGAATATCTACATTTAAGATTTCTTAAATGAAGCACTAGAGCACAAGTCTCACATGAAAAAATTGAAAAGTTTGATATGTTAAAATTAAGTTCTAATTAAGAACTGGCATATACAAAAGACACATATCCAAAACATATAAAGAAATTTCTATAAATAAAAGAAAATTTTAATGGAGAAAGACTTGAAGACTTAAATAGACACTTCAAAAAAGAGGATATCTAATTGGACTGTGTGCCATGCAATGTGCTCATCATTGTTATTCCTGAGGAAAATGTACATTAAACCAAAATTAGATGACACGGCATGCCTTCTAGAGTTACTAAAATTAAGAAATACTGACAATATCAAGCATTGGTGAGTAAGTGGAACTCTCATACATTGTTGGTAAGAGACAAAATTGATATATTCACTTAAAAAAACCTTTTGTCAGGGTCTACTAAAGCTAAACATTTCCATACCCTATGACACAGAAATTTCACTCCTGAGTACGTGCCTAACTAAAATTATTATTATGTCACCAAAAGATAAGAATGTTCATAACACCATTATTCATAAGAGGAAGGAACTGGAAACAACCAAAATGATCATTAAAACTAGGATGGAAATGCCCATCATCTATAGAATGGATTAATAAATGATGGTATGCTCATACAGTGGAATACAAAAAGCAATGGAATAGAATAAATTAATGGACACACAACAAAATCAATAAATTTCAAAATACATAATTTTAAGCAAAAGAAATAAGATAAAATAAAACTATTCCATGGTTTCATTTATATAAACTTCAAAATAAGTACAAGTAGTCTTTCAACAAATAGTACTAGAATAAATGAAAACAACAACAACTTGGATCCATACCTCATATCGTTTTGAAATTAACTCAAAATAAATTATAGACTTAAAGGTAAAGCTAAAAACTATAAAACTACTAAAAGAAAATAAAGAAGAAACTCTATTATCTTGCATTATGCAAATATTTCTTAGCTATGATACCAAAAGCATCCATAAAATTTTTTGCTTTTCAACATTGTTGAGAATAAAAGGCAAGCCACATATTAGAAGAAAATATTTGTAGATCATATATCTGATGAAGTACTTGTATCCAGAATATATAAAGAACTCTCAAACAATAAGAAAACAAAAAAATTCAATTTAAAAAACACACAATACACAAAAACAGATAAGCGAAGGAAATAAGACATACTGGACTAAAGAAAATCTATGGACAACAAATAAGCACATGAAAAGATGCTCAATATTATTGTTCATAAGGAAAAACAAAGCAAATGAAACCAGAATGAGATGTAACTTCACACCTATTAGTATGACTAAAATTAAAACGACTGACCATGCTAAGTGCTAAGGATATGGAGAAGCTGGAATTTTAAAATTACTGCTAGTGGGAAAGGAATGGTACAACCACTTTGGAAATTACGAAATTTTTTAAGTTAAACAAAAACGTATTATATGATGAAGCTGTGATGCTTAATATTTACACAAGAGAAATAAAAAGCCTTTAATATATTCACTGCAACTTCATTTATATTAGCCCAAACCTCAAAAAAAATGGATTTTAAAAATAAATGTGTGGTTTATCTATGTGGTGGATGCTTACTCAGCAATAGAACAAAAATATTAAAACATGCTTAATCAAATACACATCACAAAATAGTTATGTTCAATGAAAAAGCAAGGCAAAAAATATTAAATGCTGTATAATTCAATTATGTAAAATTCAGGAAAGTGCAATCAATAGTAGCTATGGGGTTGGAGAATAAGGAAGCATGAGAGGGATGGCATGCAAAGAGGCATGAGGAAACTTTTGGGACAGATGGATATGCTTACAATCTTGATTGATGTTTTCACAGATGTATATATGTCAAAACATCAAGTTGTACACTTTGAAATATTTCATTTGTTGCCTACCAATGACACATTTAAAAGCTATTGATTTTTTTAAAATTGGAAAAATTAAAAATAATCTTTGGGGTAGGTAGTTCCTCAGAAGGGAGCATGCAATAGTTTCATGTGATAGTTTTCTATAGCATGATATAGGTATATATGCAAAAAAAGAAAAAAATAAGCTATATATTTCATATTTGTGTATTTCACTATTCTTAAGTTACAACTCCATAAAAATAAGTTTTACCAAAAAATAGTTAAGGGACTAAAGTAGTAAGTGTAGAGTAGAGAATTTAGAACCTTGACGGACTTTCACAAGACATCCATAAATAAAGAACAAATGAAGAAATGACAAAATAGTATAAACAAGAATACTGAAAACATAGGAGGAACACATAAGCAAAAGTACATGAGTTTGCTCCAGAAATTTAAAGGAATCCAACATGACCATATAAAAAAGATGGCACTATGGTCCATACTCCATTAACGAATTGCTCCTGGATACATTTGGTTCACCTTGTCTCTCACTCTGTGTTGTCATTTCTTCTGATTTTTTAATCCCATTCTCTTATTCTATTTAATCCAGTTGGATCAAACATTAGCCTTAAACTTTTCTCCCTTAGCCTTGTTCCATGACATAGAGAGATTCTATTTCTCCTGATCACGATTCTAGTCTTTGCCTTCTGTGTTTATGCAGCAGAACATAGGTGAGGGGTTTCCTCTCCCACATGGCCTGCCATACTCCTATAAGACATGCCCCAGATGAGATAGATGTAATCTCTTACTTGACACCATCTGATAACTGTGTGCAATGGCAGGGGTGAGAGGAGTAGATAAGAAGAGCAGAGATAGGACTGACCACAGAGAATAAGAAACAGCTGAATGGCTGGGAGTAAAGGAGCAAGAGCACTTGAATGGGTCCAAAGGTAGCCTGGGTCACTAGATTTGCTTCAAGAGATCAGACTAATCTAGGGGAAGCCAGCAACACAAAAGGATAGGTTGTGAGAGATCACAGTGTAAGAGGATGGTGAGTAGGTGGAAACACTTGACATAATCATGTAAGAAAGCAAGTTTTGGAAATATTTATAGAGAAATCAGAATTAAGTGCAGTATTTTTATTTTAATGTATGAATGTCATAAACAGAGAAAAGAGAATATTTGGGAAGGAGTTAATATAACTTTTCCTCTAAATCTACAAGAAAGAAGTGAGCAAAAGAAAGGAGTTTGTACCTCAGTTTAAACCCACTCAATTTAACTTCTAGCATAAAATGAAGAGAAATAACTTTTGTGTCTTCCTGCTTTGTATTTACTATACAGGTCTGTGGGGGTTGGGGGTGCATGTGAGGGATTGGTGTCTGAATAGGCATGGTTGCCATGGAATTTGAAAGAGAGAGAAAGAAGGTGATGTGGTCTAGAGATAGCCACTTTGAAAGTTAAAGATCTCAAAACTGCTAGAGAGCAAGCCAGTGTTCTGAAAATCAGGAGTATAAAACAGATGACAGGGGTTTTGTGGTTCAAAGCAGTTGATCTATCAGTTGAGACAAAATGAACCAAGAGTTCAAAGCACATAGTATTGGAATTTTCAGATGATCACTGAGAGAATGCTCAAAGTGAGCAGTATTGTAACACCTAGATAACCTCAACTCTGACTTCTTTTAAACTTTGTGTTGAGTGGGTCATGCTGAGCCCACAGGTGTATGGGATGCAATGGCTGCCAAAGGGAGAGTGAAGTACCATGGAAAGTTGTTATATTATTTCACATGTTTCATTTTTGGTCACCTTCCAATCTAAATTATCAGCTTGCCAAAGATGGATAAAATTGCATAATACGATTAAAAACTAAAATTCTAAGGTTAAAGAGTCATCACACATTTTAATTGAAGCAGATGTGAAGTGACCCTTTCCAAAGGCAAAAGATCCATGTATAAATGTCAGTCGGCTACCCAACCAAACCAAACTAAGACTAGAATCCAATGTATGCACACATATATGTACCTATGTATCCATGTATATCAAGTATGCTGGTGAGTTTAACAATTTCTATATGGTACTATACCGTAAATGAGGACAAAAAGAAAAATACTGAAGGAGAGGGAAAAAGAGAGGGAAAAGGCTATATACTGTAGTTGAGGTAGCTAGTATTCAATAATATCTTTCTCTGCTCCAATGAACCTAAACTCCCAGTAGTGATTCCTTACTGTAGTCCATCTTCTTAAATACGGACTGGCCCTGCGACTCACTTTTGACCAGCAGAACATGGCAGAAGTAAGCTTCTACTGCTAAGTCATGAGAAATAGCTTTGGCTTGGGCTTCTCAAAACTCTCACCTTTGAGATCCTTTCTCTAAGAACCCAGCCATCAAGCCATCTGCATAATGCCCCAGTCAGTAGCCCCTGCTGATCTCCCAGATGGCAGCCAGCATTAGCTGCCAGCTACCTGAATGTGCCAGCTCAGAAATTCCAGTCCAGTCTTACTCCTAGATAACATCCGTATCCAACACCATGTGGAGCAGAAGAACAGCCTAGCAGAGCCCAGTCAACCCACAGAACTATAAGAGATCATAAGTCAGTTGTTGTTTAACACATTTTGAGTTTTTAGAAATAGTTTATTATTTAAGAATAAACAGTCAATATGATTGCTCAATTTATTAATGTGACAGCACACCAGTTAGATATTATCACATAGCAAATCACTCCAAAACGAGTGATTTAAAACAGGGAGTCATCAAACTAAGGGCCAGCTAGTACATATTTTCGTCTTTGTGTACCGTTCAGCCTCTGTCCCTACTATTTCACACTGCCATTGTAGTGTGAAAGAAGCCATAAACACTACATAAACAAATACATAACATATACATAAGCAATACATAAACAAATACATAACAAATACATAAACAATACATAAACAAATGGGTTTGGCTACATTCCAATAAAACTACAAAAACTGTCAGGTGGCCTATGGCCATAATTTGTGAACCTCTCTTAAAAAAAAAATAAGCACGTATTATTGCTCACAGTTCTATAGGTCAGGGGGTGCTTCTGTTGATCTGAGCCAGGTTTAGCTGATCTCAACATGGCTTATTCATGCACCTGTCATCAGTTGGCAGGTTAGTAGGGGTCTGGCTGGCCTATGATGGTCTCATGTACAGCTGGCGTTTTGCTGGCTGCCAGCTGGAGTGACAGGGGTGATTGGGACACACGTCTCTTATCATCCATCAGACTAGCCTAGGCTTGTTCATATAGTGGTGGCAGAGTTCCAAGAAAATAAACAAAAAGACACAGGCCTTTTGAGGCCTAGACTCAGCATTTGGCACATTTTTACTTCTGTCCTATTTTATTGGTTAAAGTAAGTCACAGGATCAATCCACATCCAAAGGATGGGAGAATAGACTCAACCCCTTGATAGAGGAGCTACAAAGTCACAATGCAAATGGCATAGGTACAGGTAAAAGGTAGAGAATTGTGCTATTTTTGCAAATCATGAGACTATGAATATGTGAATCTAACAGTTAAGATTCTAAATGGGAATTGTTCCATTTTCTTTATTTTATATAGGAAGAAAATGAAATCCACAGAAACGGATTGGCTCACCCAAGTTACTCTTCTCTGGTAGGACAGTCCCAGAGCGAGAAGAACAACTTGCTAATTGTGTGTATAACTCGGTTATGGTTTTTCTGACCCCTTAGAGTGTCCATATAGGGCATTCAGGTATTCCTAACAAAACTGTGAAAAATTTCTCTTCAACACACAATCCTAGTCATGTGGCCTCTACCTCGAAGTCTCCAATTCCAGTAAAGGCACACCTAGGATGGAAAATATTTATTAACCACCAAGATCTCTTAAACTCCCCCTTATATCCACACAGCCCTTCTTTATTATACTCTTAGAATCTTAATTCCTAATTTAGCATATCTTCAGCCTAACATGTCTCCAAACATCTGCATCACTTGGTCACATGCCATGAATATGGAGTGGCCTGGTGATAATAAGTCCAGTGAGAATGACTCTTACTCAAACAGTTGAGCCAAAGACTTGCTGTAAACACACTTAGAATGAGGTGGCTACAGGCTACAAATTAGTCACCAGCTGCCACAGTTATAGGCAACATCCCTACTGGTCAGTTCCTAATCCATAGGGACTTAAGAGACTGTTCAAGCTAAAATCTTCTTTTCTACTCACGATTGCTATGCTGTTGGAAAAACATACAATTATCTTTCCCACCCTGATTTAATGGCTTCTGGTAAGGATACAGCCCTATATTAAGTTCAATCTCCTACTCACAGTTTAATAGCTTATAAAAATATAATTTTCTGTCTTTGCTTTACCCTATGGACAAGACTGACTTAAGTCAGAGCATATGCAAGAAGAAGATGAGTCTCTGACTTTAGAAACATTACAATTTGTCCTGGAATCTGGATTAGCCCCAACTTGGCTACATTTCATTAAGCTAGTAAGTTGTTCTGATGTTTTGTTTATGTTTTCATGACTCAAAAAAAAATCTAAAATTTCTTTGCAGCTTACTTGAAAAGCAGCATTCTACTATTTTTGTCTCTACATCAAGCACTTTTATGTAATTCAAAACTTGTAAGAGTCAACCCTAACTCCAGTGTTAGGCAACAAACAATCTCCTAAACATAATCGGAAACTACTTCTCAAGCCACAATAATAAACTGAGCTACTATGCAATTCCAACATAAGTAATTTTCTGAACTTCAGCTGGTACTGATTCGTCATCGCTATGCTCACTTGTTTTTATAGTTTCAGTGGTTATGGTATAGTATCACTATTCACCTTCATTTCCCTGCACACATGTACAAAGTGCCAAAGCCTATAGGTTCTACCTTCTTCATATCTCAACAGTTGGTTTTCTCTTCTCATTCTCTTTGCTCCCACTTGCACAAACCTCTCACCTAGGCAATCTGTACTCATGTTCATGCCATTCCTTGTAATAAAACGTCTTCTCTTGTCATCTCTGCCTACTAAAGTTTTACTTACACAACAATAATATTTTTTTTTCCTGAGGAAATCTGATCACTACATTTATAAAAGCTCTATTTTTCTGTGCCTCTATTGTGGCATAATAAAATGAAACAAAATGAATGAATGAACGATATATAATAATGAATGAAATCATGAATGAAAATTATCATCCATTTTATAGGACCATCATTTATGTGTTTGTTTTATAGTCCCCCCTTCCCTATAGAAAGCTAATTTCTCTCTAACTTAAGGTACTCCTTTAGCATATCTAACAGAATTTAACTTTTTAAGGCAAATCTTCACAGGGCCCCACTGTAATGCATAATCCTTTCTGTTGATATAGCAGCAGTTGTACCAAATCTGGCAATAAAAGTCTCATGGGGAAGTAGAACCCACATTTCCCCAATCATGTAGGAAGTGTAAAGGCAAAATTGTTAATAGCTTCCCCAGGGTTTTAGCTCTTACTATGATGCCTTCCATGATTTCATCATGGTTTAAGAGTAATGAAATATCTCAATGCAGGTTTCAAAGCATAAAATAAAAATAAGTGTGCTTTGGTCACTTTTTCCAAAGCCTGGTTTTGTTATTAAGGTTTACAAGTTTCTTTCATATGTAACCTGATTACACAACAGCATCAAAATTCATTTCTAAGCTAGGTAGTTATAGTTTAGAAATGCATCCTGTTATAATGTTTTAAGAGCAACTTCTTGTACAGAAATATCAAATACTATATATGTTGTTTTATATCTCTTTCTTCAGTGTAAGATTGGCTTCTTTCTTTGTTGAGCAACTCACTAACTTTTTAGTAAATATGTTTCTTTTTCAGCCAAATTACTACACATTTCTTTGAGATTCTGAAACCTTCATGTGTGCAAAGATGAGAGGAGAGGGAAATTCAGGTCTCATAGTATTCTCAAAACAGACATATTATAATTAGGGTAATTAACTCCTAGATCTACAGCAGCAGTATCTGAACAAAATCTGTGCACATATCTTCGGGTATATGTTTGTGGGCTTCATCAATACATGCTTCTTTTTTTAAACTTATTTTAGAATAGTAATTGAAATCAAGTTTACAGGTCTGATCCCATATGAATTAATTAGTTTTGTTCCATTCCACAGTAACTTCCACTTATTGAGTGCCTCCTCTGAGCCAGTCATCATGACATGCCCTCTCTACATTTATCTCAAAAAGTACCAAATCTGGTCCCCTATCTATATTGCCTCTTTCTGTGAAAGGCACCACCCTCCGGCCGGTTGGCAAGCAAGAAACATACTCGTTGCCTCCGCCCTTACAACCGTTATTTCCAATTCTCACCAAGTTCTATGAATTTTACCTTCTAAGTATCTCTTGGGTCAATCCACTTCTCTCTGGCTTCACTGCCATTCTCCTATTTCAAACTGAAATGAGCTCCAACCAAACTACTGAAAGAGCTTACTACCTAGTTTTCTTGCATTTTCTCTGCTGCTCTTCTTGTCCACTCTCCACCCTAATGTCTGGCCAAGTCTTTGCCTTTTTTTTTTTTAAGTAGAGTAGTTTTATTATTGAGTTTTGGGAGTTCTTTGTATGTTCTGGATATTAGTGTTCTTTTCAAAACGTACAGCCAGTTCCTGGCAAATAATAGGAAGTCAATGTTCCTTGTTGAATAGATGAATGAATAAACCCTTTAAAGCATAAATCACCCCCGTTTATGGCTAAAGAAATGGCTTCTAGGAGAAGTTAAGTTACTTGTACAAGGTCACCTAACTAATAAATTGCAGAATTAAGATTGGAAACCAGGTGTATATGATTTCAAAGACAGATATTTCTACTGTGCTGTATTGATTTCCAATTCATTGTCACATGCACATACAAAAAAAAGTGCCCTTAAATTTGTTGAACCATCTTATAAATGTGTGTCTTTGATAACTGCTGGATAAGAAAAGGGGATGTGTGTGTCAAGATAGTATAAATGAGTGCTATCGATAATAGAAAGTTATATAAAGTTAATGCAACATTGTAATTGGGTCAGTGACCTATCTATCTGCCTATCTATCTATCTATCTATCTACTAACCATCCATCCACCCGTGAATTCATCCATCCATAATCTATCTAAAAATATAGCTTCTCTGTTTATAGAATGTATGGTCTAAGGCATATTGTTTTTATCCTGATAAAGGAAGCTAATAATATTAAGCATATATCAGGAAGATTTATTTTCTACAGTTCATTTTTTTTTGGTAAAATTTGCCTTCATAAAAATACATAAATTTTAAGTGCTCAGTAAGATGAGCTTGACAAATAAATGTGTAATTCATACCATTATCAAGTTAAAGAACATTTTCATCACCTACAAAGTTCTTTCACGTCCCTTCCCAGTCTCACCAACTCCAGGGACAATTACTTTTTCTTTTTCTTTTTTCATCATAGGTTAGCTTTGCCTGTTCAAGAACCTTGTATAAATGGAGTCACAGTATATACTCTTTTGTATCTGGCTTCTTTCTCTCAGCCTAATGTCTTTGAGATATATCATATTGCTATATTTATCAGTCATTTATTCCTTTTTTTTATAGATGAGTATTATTCCATTACCTGAATATGCCACAATATTTTTATTCATTCTCCCTTTGATTTGGGTTATTTCTGGTTTGAAGATATTAGGAATAAAGTTGTTATGAGTCATTTTGAACAAGTTGAACATATCTGTGTATATGTTCATTTCTTTTGGCTTAATGCCCAGAAGTGGAATGCTAGGTTATACGGTAGCTGTATGTTTAACTTTATAAGAAATTGACAAAATTTCTTCCAAAGTGGTTGTACCATTTTTCATGACTTCCAGTAATGTATGTGAATTCTAATTGCTACATAAGCCAATTTTTGGTGGTTACAATTATTTAAATTTTAACCATTCTATGGGTTATTAGTGGTATCTCATTGAGTTTTTAGTTTGCATTTCCTTGATGATTAAACATGCTGAATAGTTTCTCATGTGCTTATTGTTATTTGTATATATTTTTTGTGAAGTATCTGAATAAGTCTTTGCCTAATTTTATATAGAGTAGTTTATCTTTTTATTAGTGAATTATAGGAGTTCTTTATATGTTCTGGATATGGGCTTTTTTCAGATGCATGTTTTATGAATATTTTATGGCTTGCTTACTCTTGCTTTTTAATGGAGACTTTTGGTGAGCAGACTTTAATTTTAAGTCTAATTTTCTATTTTTTGTTTATAATGATTGCTTTATGTGTTTTGTCTAAGAAATCTTTGCTGGGTCTCAAAAATATTTCTTGGGGGGTGCCTGGGTGGCTCAGTTGGTTAGGCATCCAACTTCGGCTCAGGTCATGATCTAGTGGTTCATGAGTTCAAGTCCTGCAATGGGCTCTTATGCTGACAGCTAGGAACCTGCAGCCTGCTTCAGATTCTGTGTCTCCCTCTCTCTCTGCCCCTCCCCCACTCACATTCTGTCTCTCGGTCTCTCTCTCTCTCACACAAAAATAAATAAATATTTAAAAATATTCTTTTGGAAGAGAGATAAACAGGTGAGTACAGAGGATTTTTATGGCAGTGAAAATTGTATGACACCACAATGATGGATACATCATTATACATTTGTCCAAACCCATAAAATTTACACCAAGCATGAACTGTAATGTAAACTATGGACTTTGGGTGATTATGATGTGTCAATATAGGTTCATCAACTGTAATAAATGTACCCGTCTGGTGGGCAATGTTAATAACAGGGGAGGCTGTACATGTGTGGGGGCAGGGAGTATATGGAAAATCTCGGTACCTTCCCCTAAATTTTGCTGCAAACCTAAAACTGCTCTAAAAAAAAATAAAGTATTTAAAAAAATAGCAATGTCCATTAATAAAGCTACTTATCTTTCAGTGACAAAAACACTGAAAACCCTACCGTCAAAATAAAAAATATTACCCTTTGTCTTCTTCCAGAATCTTTAAAATTTTCCCTCAACAGTTCTGTGAGGCATCTTGAATTAACTCTTGTGTATCATAAGATAGGAATTAAAGTTAATTTTTTTCTATGTATTTTTCAGTTTTCCATAAATGACTTTTCTTCTCCACTTTATTTCTTTGGCACCTTTGTCAAAAATGAATTGGGTCTCTCTCAGGACTCTCTGTTCTACTCTATAAATCTATTTTAATATCCTTGTGTAAGTGCCACACTATTTGATTAATGTAACTTTATAGTAATTCTTTAAGTCAGGTAATATAAGTATTCCAAGTTTATTGCTTTTTTACAAGATTGTTTTGACTTTTCTGTGACATTTCAATTTCTATATGTATTTTAGAATAATACTGTCAATTTTTATTAAAAAGTTTACTGGTATTGTGTTGATTCTACAGATTAATTTGGGGAGAATAGACAACAGTATTAAGTATTCCAATTAATGAACATGGTATAACTCTCCATTTATTTATTTTTTAATTTATATTGGGAATTTTGGTAAATTTTACTATAGAAATCTTGCACTTTAAACATTCATAAATATTAAATTCTCATCAAATATGGTAAATAGAAAAGAATTTTAAATTCCTATTCATATTTTTTGCTGTTTGCATCTAGTAAATAGAATTGAATGTTCAATATTGACCTTGTATTTTACAATCGTGGGAAATTCACTTGATATTTTTAGTAATTGCTTTGTAACTTCTTTAGGATTTTCTATGTAGATTACTATGTCTTCTATAAACAGGGATAATATTACTTCTTTTCCAATACTTATGATATTATTTCCTTCTCTCACCTTATAGGACCAGCTATGACTTCCAGTACATTGCTGAATAGAAATGATCATCAAAGCAGAAATCATTGAATTGTCACTTATCTTAGATGAAAAGTATCCAGTCTTTCATGATTAAGTATGTTAGCTCTAGATCTTACATAGATGCTCTTTTTTAGTTTTAGGATGTTCTATTTCTCATTTGCTGGATATTTTATTATGAACAGATGTTTAATATTGTCAAATATTTTTACAATAATAACTAAAGTGATTATATAATTTGTTGTTTATTCAGTTAATATGGTGAACTACATTCTTTGCTTTTCCAATGCTGAACTTTGCATTGCTGGAATAAAACCTCACTTGGTCTTGAGGTAATATCATCTTTATACTTTGCTTGATTTTATTTGCTATATTTCGACAACAGTTTTGCAGTTATGTGCATGAATAGTATTGGTCTGTGATTTTTCTTCTGATGGTATCTATCAGCTTCTGTTACAAAGATTATGCTGAGCTTACCAAATAAAAACATTCGCATTATTTCTTCCTTAAATGCTCGATAGAACTCATCAGTGAATCTGTCCATTTTACCTATGTAGTCAAGTTGGTTGATGGAAGTTTATAATATTCCCATATTTTCTTGTAATACCTTTAAAATCTGCAGTGAGATACCTTTTTTCATTAGTAATGTTGGTAATTTGTGGAATCTTTTTTCTCTTTTTCTTGATCTGTCTTCCTATATATTTATCAGTCCTTTTAAGAAACCAAATATGGCTCTTCAATTTCTTTTTTTCTCTTTTCTTTCTTCCTTTCTTTTTCTTTCTTTCTTCCTTTCTTTTTCTTTCTTCCTTCCTTCCTTTCTTCTTTCTTTTCTTTCTTTCTTTCTTTCTTTCTTTCTTTCTTTCTTTCTTTCTTTTTCTTTTTCTTCCTATTCTAGCAACTTAGGTCACTGCGGTTAAAACTCATTATTTTCTGACCCCGCGCCTGGCTGAGAGGGGGGTTCAGAGGGAGCCTGGACATTGCTCTTCACACTGTTTCCAAATGGGGGTGGGGCTTTGCAGCATTAAAAATGGTTAAGGGGGAAAATATTTTAAATTAAAGAGTAAATGTTAGGCTACTGTTATACATGCAGAAAGTTTTGGAGCCTTATGTTGAGGAAATTGCGTTTTTTCCTTTGATGCAAATTCTTTTGTCTTATGCCCGTACTTAAAAGGCACTTGTATACACTGTGGGGTCCAGATTGGTGGAGCAGGTGGTTCCGACAGAGGTTCTTGGATTCCCACTGCGCATACTTGTGCACACCCGCCGGGGGGCGCCCTCGGGGTTGCTGGCAGGTTCCACCTGCTCCTGTCAGAGGCAGCGTATCTGAAGGTAATGTATGAGGTTAATAAAGGGGTAACCATGAGTCCATTCCAGTTTTTAAATCGTTCCAAGAGTCTTAGTTTTGATTGCTGCTGTGTTGCCCACGCTGAGAGGCTGCCCGGAGACTCAAGGCTGGGGTCCTGGCGTGAGCTGGGCTACTGTATTTTCTTCCCTCTCATTTGGTTGCCCTCGCAAGTGTGCTGAGGAAGAGAGAAATGGCTTCAGTTGGTGAAGGACCAGACTTGGACTTCATCCTACCATGCTGTTGGAGGCCTGTCAGTCACTGTGCACGTCGCTCATCTCCGCCCCCTCTGCGTTCCTGGGATGCTCACGTGTTTGTGCGCTGCCTCAGACTGCCTGCCTCTCACCTCTGGATCCTACAGCCACAAAGACCAACAGCGGGTGTCCCTAGAGGGTGGGTTGGAGAAGCTATTGTTTTCCTTGATGAATTTTTCTGTTTTCTAAGTTCTCTGATTTGGTAATGTATTACTTTTACAAGTGGAGAGAAAAGAGTAGCATCTTTTAACAAAACAAAACAAAACAAAACAAAAACATCTCTATTATTTTCCAGTATAATTGTTTAAAACTATAAATATCCCTTTATACTGATTTAGTTCTATACCACAAATTTTGATACGCTGTGTTTTCATGATTCTTCAGTTTTTAATATTTTCTAATTTCCCTTGTGATTTCTTCTTTGACCTAAAGGCTATTTACTAGTATGTTGCTTAATGTGCAAGGATTTGGGACTTTTCTTAATACCTCAATATTATTGACATCTTATTTAATCCCATTGTTTCTGTTTTATGACCCAATATATAATCTATCTTGTTGAATGGGTTTTGTGGGTTTGTTTGTTTGTTTGTTTTTGGAGGGTTTTTGTTGTTGTTGTTGTTGTGTTTGTTTGTTTTGCACTAGAAAGGAATGTGATTCTATTGTTGTAAGGTTTGGTATTATATAAATGTCAATGAATTAGATGATTGATACAGTTGTTCAGATTTTCTTTATCCTTTATTTTTTTGTCTACCTGTACTATCAGTTATTGAGGATAGGATGTTTAAATTTTCAACTATACTTGTGAATTTGTCTATTTCTGTTTTTGTTCTATAACTTTGTGTTTCACATGGTTGCATGCTTTGCTCTTAGGAACATACACATTTATGTTGAATGATGAATTGAAATTGATCCTTGAATCATTACAAAATGTTTGCCAGTTCATTTTCTGTTATTTTTTTTTCAGTCATTTTTCTCTCTGTTCCCCATATTAGATCATTTATAGCATTCTACTTTGAAATTAACTCATTTTCTGCCATTTTGTATGTGCTATTAGGATCATCCAGTGATTTTTCTTAAATTCAAATATCCTATTTTCAGTTCTAGAATTTTTCTGTGGCTACATTTCATAGTTTCCAATTTCCTGCTGATATTTATTTGCTGTTCATTCATTATAAGCATACTTTCCCTTTAGTCCTTAAGCATATTTATAATAGCTGTTTTAAAGTCCTTGTCTGCTAATTCAAACATGTAGGTCATCTTAAGGTTTATTTATAATGACTGCTTTTTCTTTTGACTATGAGCCATTCTTTCATGTTTCTTTGCATGTCTAGTAATTGTTTCATCATTGTGGATGATATGCAGCAAGGAGTCTAGATTGCATACATTTCCTTTAAGAGATGTTGAATTTCAGGGTGCCTGGGTGGCTTAGTCAGTTAAGCATTGGACTTCAGTCATGATCTCATAGTTCATGAGCTCGAGCCCGGAGCTGGGCCCTCTGCTGTCAGCACAGAGCCGGCTTCAGATCCTGTGTCTCCCTCTCTCTCTGCCTCTGCCCCACATGCACATGCACATGCACACAGGTACTCTTTCTCTCTCTGTCTCAAAAAAAAAAAAAAAGAGAGAGAGAAAGAGATGTTTAATTTCTTCTGGCAGGTAATTAAATTATTAGTAGGTATATTGAGCCTGTTAGGCATGGTTTTATTTTTGCTAAGTTTGTTCTATTTCAATTTAAGATATAAGAACACTGTCCTGGCTTATGTGAGCTTAGAGTTAATCAGAGGAATAATGAATAGTTGTCCAAAAAAGGAAAGTGTGCCACCTTTTGTATAGTTTCATAGTTTATAGGACAAGACTTTTGAGAGAAACAGACAACTTTACATGTTCTCTCCAGATGAAATTTCAAATTGTTTTCTCCATAAAAAGAGAAAGGACAAATATTATATAACAAAACATTTTCCCAGAAGTATGTTAAAAACTAGACACACATGATATTTGACCATAAGTATACATTAAGCATCCAAATATATGTAAAAGATAAAGCAAAGGGAAATACAAGAAACACAGAATACCAATATTTTTCCAAGTCAAAAACATATCCTAAGAAAAGGATAAATAATGAATACAAGGCAAAGTTGCTGAGTTTCAACAGTAATATAGAGATAATTATTTGAGCACTAGGGAGTGAAAAGGAGGAGGAAAAGAAGAAGAAGGGAAGAAGAAGAGGAAGGGAAGGAATGAGGGAAGGGAGGAAGGAAGGGGAAGGAAGGAGGGGAAGGGGAGGAAGGAGGGGAGGGAAAGGGAGGAGAGAAAGGGGAGGAAGGAAGGGAGGGGAAGAGGGGAGGGGAAGGGGAGGAAGAAGGGGAGGGAGAAGGAAGGGAAGAGGAGAAGGGCTGCACTATCTTTAATTCCTATATAACTACTGCTGTGAACTCTTTACATGGATTCCCTTATTTAATCCTCACCACTACCACTAGGCTTTGGCAAAGAGACTAGCTGACCTCCAGAAAACCCTGCTTCCCTTTCCTGATGGAAAGTCACTGCTGGAAAGCAGCTGTCCAGCTAGGACTACATGTTCCTATCCCCTTATATCTAGGAGGAGGGTCTTCACTGGTGAAGCTGTTATGCATCAGTTCTTTCTTCCACACAGTCTCTTTCCCCTTCTGAAAACATGGAAACCATATGTGACTATGGTGAATCCACAATATGGAAGCAACCTGGGTTCTTGAACCACTCTTACAGGAGATATACCCAACCAGGAACACTTGCACAGGATAAGGAATAAATTGTATGTCATCAAACCATTGAGAATTTCGGGTTTAGTTAGAGCCACTGGGATTACCTTAACAAATTATGGTAATAAGGTAACAAATCAAATATGTGCTCTCCATTGTATAGACAAGGAAACTGGGGCACATATAGAAAATATTACCATTAGCAGAATACAGTTAATTTTTATTTAATTACTGTGTTAATTATAATTTTCACAAGCATATGATTGTAATTGAGAGAAATAATGAACTCTACTGAATGACCTGACTTTCAAATAAGTATAGAAGTTAATAAAGTATATTAACCTTTATATAACAACGATAAGCACAGTTTCAGTGGAACTATGACAAAAATGATTGATTGATATGATTATTAGATCAGCAATGGTGGCTATTATTTTAGAATTAACATTATAAGTTTCTTTCATTATTTGTGAGATCAGATGTGGGAACTGGAATGATTCAGGTCGAGATAGATAGAGAGGGGACTAACTGACAAGCTTAGACGAAATGAGTCCAAACAAACAAAATTTGGGCACTGGCTTTGAGACCATTCATAAAATTTTTTTCCAGAGCCAAAAAGCATGACTGGGACATGAACATAAATATGCCTCTATTCCAGACTTTTTTGATGCTGTTTTTTTGTATGTTAAATATTGAACACAGGAGACTTAGAAAGAGAATGCTTTAGTGAAGCATAAAGCAGCCAAGGACAAGCTCTAGTTTTACAATGAAATGCAGCTTTCCCATTACAAGACAAATATTTCACTTCCAAAGGTTAAATAGGTTAATACTTAAAAGAGAGAATTCCACAGAAGAAAAGAATCGAATCCAAACAATTCTCTGGCACTGCATCCATTGTGCTTTCATTTGATTATCTGTTGGATACGTTTTTAAGCACGTTGACTCTTTGCTACCCTGTATTGTATAATTCTCCTAAAACACAGTTTTATACATCTAAAAACTTCACTAGCTCAATGATGCTGCCTTCTATAGTATCTGTTTTACTTACATTTATTCCTATCTTAAAATAGATCAATGTTTATAGATGTGTTTTATCAAATGATTGTACCACTAGAATTTATTAGGCCTTGGTCGTTTATGAATCTGGGCTTATCCCTCTTTTCTTTACACAGTATCTATTATCTTTTAAGCTAATGGCTGGATAGAAATCTCCATGAAGATTCAAGTGTTTCTTTGGTCTTTGCTATTCTTTTAGTATTTTTTTCAATCCTTTTAGTAATAATATGGTTATAAGTTCCCATTTCCCACCAAGATCACTTCAAGTTCAACTTAACTTATTTGAGGCATGTAAATAATCACATAATTTGGGGGCGGGGGGAGACTAAAATCTGTTAAAGAACATAGAACAAAAGAACACTATAGGTAGCTAATATTCAAGAAATTTCCAGCTATCATTTCTAAAATTTCCATAAGAAGAAAAAGACCACTGATGTGGATGAAAAAACTGCAAAATCTGGACTGATAGAGAGGTAAATATTTCAGAGAAGGAGAAAATTATATTTTATAAGTGCATTCAGTTAAAAGCTTTTGAGTCCTTAGATGTTAAAATCTGGTCTAAGACCTGGAGAACTAGATTCTACCCTGCATAATATACCCAGTCAAAGGAACATGAAGTGGGGGCAACTTTTCTAATTCTTACCAAGGCTCCTTGGTACCAGAAGAGGCTTCGATTAAAGCAGTATGGCCCTGCCCTCTAGTAACTTGGAGTAGGGACAGACATTGAACAACTAATGTAAAGACAACAACAATGTAAAGACACAAATTGCTGACAATAGCTATGAAGGAAATCAGCAGGGTGCTAAAGAGGAATGACAGGGACAAAATGAACTTTTCTTCATCAAGGTTCCTTGTCACCTATCTGATGAAGTGATATTTAGGCTGAGACTCAATGGATGAAATGGAGTGTGGCAATATGAAAATGGGGTGTGGAGGTGGGCAGGCCAAGTCAACTGAATAGTCTGCACAAAGGTATTCAAGCTACAAAGAACTTGAAAAAAAAATCCCGGATGAAGACCAACGTCACTTCAGTTCCTATTGAATTAGTCCAAAAATGGCACTAAAAATGTTTTGGCTGAGCCTTAATGTAAAGTATGTCAGTCTTATTTTAATGCCAATTATTCCAACTTCTTACTTCTGTAAATTCTGTGACAACAGGTCACTCTTTAATTGGAAGCATTTGGAAGCAAGGTGTTTTGTGAGTCAAGGTCCACAAATTCTGTCTTGTCCCAGGATGCAAAGCCTGCCACTCCCTCCTGGAACAATGCAAACTCAGGCATAGCAGGGGTCTCCATTTGACAGCCTAACCTTGGATACCCTGCAGGCTCACAAAGCCTGGGCTGACCTGCAGGTACAACAGAAGACATGTAATTTGCATGAAAAACTGAGGCACTTGAAAATGACTTTTGCTGTTAATGGCAGAGAGAATTGAAGAGACTAAGTTTGGCCCATAGAGAACATAATAGAAGGTAATATTGAAGTATAGCAAAGCATGTCCTATTAACGTTGTCTTCTAGTCTGTTTTCAGTGGAGATTTGCCTGGGGAGAGGCCTGGGAGGAGAGATGCTTTAAAAAATAAAATGAAAGATGATCATGTATGTAAACCACCTGACATGCACTTACATGCTCTCAACAGACTCAATCAGTGTTACCTATTAATAATAGTTGTAAAGAATATGAGAAGTCTGCAATTATTCAGGTTGTGGCTGATCAAGTAAAAATGCTCTTTTGTTCACTGTTTTTGCTTGGGGAAATACAGATTGCATAGTTATTAAGGGATTCAGTAACTGTCTCAAATGTCCCTTTGTATACCGCTACTGTTCCCCTACCATGCATGGAGCACTGCAAAATGGGTACAACCCCAGATACAGCTGTGGACAGCTCTAGGTATTCCATAATTTCTCAAGGTCACGAACTAAAGTTTGATAATGACTCTAGGCTGTGTTTCTAATTTGCATCACTTCCTGAAAGTATTTGGAGTTACAAAATTAAGCTTACTGGAACAAGGCATTTAAAACCCTATTTAAACTGAGAATTGAAGAGCTTTTAAGCAGATATAGTATAGGTGTTTACCACATGATTATATGGGAAATGGGAGATTGTCAACACTTTTAATCTGTCTTGTGGGAACTCCTCCAACATCATACCGTGCCTATCACTTTTCATTAAACAAATGAAATAATCTCTATCCTTCTTTATATGGATACTTATATCCACATAAGAATTGGATATAAACTTATCCAATAGATTTTTCAGATAACTAAAAAATTTTTAGTTTTCAGATAACTAAAATATTCTCTGGATGGATGTTTTTTTGAAGACAGCTCTTTTTAAATGTAGAAACATACTATGTTTTTCTTAAATATAGTCATTTGAACATTATTTGAGCCTTTCTTCATGAATCAGGGTCATTTTTATAAACATCGTGTCCTAAACTGCACAGCATTTCTTGGGGATCATTGATTTTTCCCATTTGTGCTCTACCCAGAACTCTAGAAACCTCTTCTTAATGTAACATACTTTATTTCCAAGTGAACCAATCTACTTTTATACATATGCCAATTTTATTTTCATATTTTTCATTCACAGGACTACAGTTATGCCAATTCATATAGAAAATATGGCTGGAAAGAAAAAAATGAGCCCATGGTGAAGTATTTGGCTGAGGTGAGGCACCACATCACCAAATGCTGTCTACAACATTAGGAGAAAAAATGCCTACCCTATTACTGGGTATAAGTCCAAGGAACAGTATCTTCCTTCCCATGTTTATTTGGTCATTACTAATCGCATTTGTTTACTAATTTCCAACTGTGGACCATTTAGGAATGTTCATTAGAAAGAGAATTTATCCATTTCAGATAAGGTCCTCGGAGGTAAGGCACCATCTTTAAGCCAATAGATCAATAAAATAATGCAGCCAGCAAGCACCAAACTTTATCAATCCATAGAATTTTTTTATCATGTCTTCAGCCCCTTGAACTACACAGCCTATTCTTTTTTAGTTACATAAAAGAAGGAAAGATGGAAAAAGAAACAAGCAATAACATAACAAAACAAAGGAAAAACTGCTCTACAGCACACAGGCCTCAAGCACACACGTGAGTAGTTTGCAAAACTACTCATGATTTTGTTTCTGTTCCTGTTTTGTTTTGTATTTATATCTTAAATAAATGTCCCTGCAAAAATTACACAGGCTTGTTTTCTACTTCAGAAGGCTTTGGTTACAATTACACAGGGCATGTGCACAAAACATAAGAGGGGATTTAGTTTTCGTTGATGTTGAGTGGCAGCAGAACTTTTAAAAGCTACACTTTGCAGAGCATTTGTAGAAAATAATTATCAGGTCAAGCAGACCCGTTATCCTCAGTAGCCATCTATCCAAAGTCCCACTGAAAGATCTAAAAATCTTTAAATTTTCCTCTGAAAAGTCCCTTTGGATGCAAACCTCCTTACAGCACACCATGAAGGGTCAATTCTAAAAGGCCTTTCAGTTACTAACCGAATGAGGCAAATTATGACCCTTAGGCTTGTATTTCTCTGTTAGATATTATCTCATATCCTTACCCAAAGTCTGATTTATACAAATTGGCTCACTTTCTAAGGATTTGCTTTTATTTTAAATACAGCTTTTCAGTCAAACTTCACTTTCGGTGGAAACACATTTTTGATAGCCAGGGCTGAACATAAAATTCCATTATTTAAGTGGCAAAGAGTTGGTAAGTCAAGTCCACGAGGCCTGTGGCAGTAACTTACTCTGTTTGTGGTTTCTACTTTGTTAGACTCTGTGGAGCCATGAATCTATCTTGTCCTCAAAAAACTGAAAGAGGGGGCTTTTAAAATGAATGTAATGCTAAATTTATGTGCCCCAGGAGCAGCATATCAAGGCCTCTGGACTGATTAGACCCAGATGTTGGTAACAATGTTAGTGTTATGGACCAACTGCAGGTGTGGGAATAGATCCCCTTCCCTGGGACCCTCAGCAATCAGACCAGTGGTTTCTTCTGGCTCTCAGTTTGGAGTTTTCAATTAACACTACAATGGTATTGTTGTTCTCCAGTATTAGATCATATGTCATGTAAATGAAGTTGAATATACAGTTAGACTTGACAAGGTGATTTAGGCCAAGGATACATGTGTTCAGTATTATAACTTGATTGAGGTTAAATAATAATAATAAAAAAAGCCCTGACATGCTATAAAGTTTTTATTATTTGGCTTATCAGTAGATTTTCACATTACGCTTTCATAAAACAGAATGTCATTTATGGCAGGGTGAGACGCCTACGAAAAGGGAGACACAAACCTACTTATAAATGACTGAAATGATTAATTCCAGGTTGGAGGCTTTTATGTAGTCAGTAAGGCAATTGGAAGTTCCCTGGGTGATTTTTTATTTGCTTGTTTCCATTTCCCAAAATTCTGTCTTAGTTCTTTATCTTCTCCTTCAACATGAGTGACCAGTGCCCCCATAATCACCCCCACTGGAGACAGCAGCAGTAGCATTGGGGCTGGGATAATTCTGAACTATTACTTGACTTACAGCAATGAAGCCAGCTCATCTGTGACCAAGACAGTATTCCACTCTCCCATGGGTGTCACAATGCTTGGGAGAGAAGCCCAGTTCACTAAAACACATTCAGATAGCTGTTATCTCTTTGAGTTAGACTGTAAGCTTCTCAGGGCAGGAAACTTATCTGTTATGTATTTATAGGTGCCACGGACACCGATTGTCCCATGAATAAATACCAATAAAAACAACTTTGTAGGTCCATTTTGTACTTCACACACACGGAACATTTATAGCTCTCATTAATGTTGATGGACCGTGCACCATACAGAACTCTCCCATTTTACTTATGCCTTCATTTGCTGCAGCAATCTCTTAGAGACCAGACCACATTGTAAATCAGCTTGGTAAAATGTACTTTCGTGTGCCAGCACCTAGGGAAAGCTTTATGCCCTATGAATGTGTGCACTACAAAGGGAAAGAAAGACGAGGCTCGTTTTTTCTGAGAGCATTAATAATCTCATGGACTAAATCAACCCAATACTATCACAATTCAGAAGTAACTTCTCTCAGGGGATGACAAATAATTGGGAAAATGGAGTTGGCCCTGAGAGTCACATCTAACCTCTCTGTTAAGATGAGGAAGGGGCCTGATGGCATTCCCAACTCTCTTTCATTACAGCCCATAGTCATGCATATATAGTATTTCCTCTTTAAAGTTATGAATTGTTCACTATAACTAGAAACATTGATTCCTGGTATAATTACAAATACTTTGGCAAGTTGCTAGTGAATCTCAATTTACTTATCTGCAAAAGAAACATAAAGGGAGATGGAATAAATGAGATAATAATCTCTGAGGAAAAAGTCAAGTATTTGGTATGTTCATTCATTCAGACATTTATTCAGCAAATGTTGAGCATCTGTAATGAGCAAGGCATGGTACAGGGCACTTGGATTCAAAGATGAATAATTCACAGTCCTTTCTGCTAGAGAAGACAGATACAGAAGCCTAAGTGCCATAAAACAACTCCATAAGTGCAATGATAGAGATACATAGAGTATCATGGATAACACATCAACAGCAACATTAAGAAGTGAATTAAACACTATAAGCATATAATTTTTAAGTCTGCCCTATTTGTTCCTAATACAAAGAAGACTATAAACAGTAGCATTTCCATTGTGGAAAAATGTGATTTGAGTAATGCTATCAAGGCCATTGTCAGCCCTAGTGAAAATGTATGACATGAAAAGTGAAGATGTTAGGCTACTAACATAAAATAAATTCTTATTCCTTACTCTTCCAGGATATACTAGGTATATTTGTAATTAATTTTATAACTTAATTTTTACCTAGAAATTTCAAAAAAAAAAAGTTCTCTTCATCTAGCTTTTCCTAGGGCCCTATCAAGTGTTTATAATCTAAGGAACACTACATAACTGTCCCCGTATGCAATGATAAAATGCAGCCCATTGATTTTTCTGCCAAGTTAGTAGAAGAGTTATGAAGGTAGTTATTCTATATTGTATGAACCGCCCCATTACAGTAATGTACCCCCCCCACTCCAGCGATGTCCAAAAGCATGAAGAAAATGAGAAGTAATGATGTTAGTGACTGAAATTACCATTCTAAAAATCATTCATCATGTCACTTAAATTTCTAGGGCAGTTTCTGGAAGCTAACACATTTACTATTGTGGAAAGTAGAAGCACAGTGAGTAAACATTCTGTTATGAAGAAATAAAAGGATAAATTGCTTTAGGATAGTCACTGTTATTTTCAAATCACTTTCAAAGCAAACAATTGGCAATTACTTCTCTGTGAGAAACACCAAAATGAACCTAAGAAATTACTTGTTGCTTGGGTTTAGCAACATTTCACACAAACTAATCCAACATCAGTCATGACTATCATATTGCAGATGTCATGTAAGGAGAGGTAGTATTCATCCTATATCGCAGATGAGAAAACTGAGGACAAAACAGCGATGCATCTCATCTATCTATTGTGGTATGGATCTTAAATTGGCTGAGAAAGCACTCATAATGCTTAATTTAACTTTTAATTCCCCATGGCAAACACCTAATGAGCCCACTCAGCATAAGCCATTGTAGCTAGGTATGGAGTACAACACAAAGGTGAATAAAACCTTGCCTGCTTTAAGAAGTTCATGAATAAATTACTCTGGACATGAACATATTAACAAGATTGGGGGATTCTGAAAAGATGGGCAACAAGAAAACATTTCTTTCCTTAGGCTTTCTGTTTGTCATAATAATAATCTCTACCAAATGCTATACCCAAGAACTACCCAGGTATTATCTATCCTGCCTCAAGCACTTTCCCTGAAGGTGAGAACCTTCAGTCCATATATATGCAAGGTGCTAACCCAGAGCTGGTGCTGCCCACCCATTTGGGGAAGACCCCTGTTTGTAACCACAGAACATCATGGGTCTGTTTCAGTAAACCAAATTAGCATTTTAGCTCTTTACTATTATGAGCAGAAATGTTGGATCAATAGTAGGATCCAAATACAAAATCCCTTTGCCTTATTTGGGACATAGAGGGACAAGCCATTCAATAATCTACACATATCAAAAAGAGCAAGCAAACAAGCACAATTTGCTTAAGGGGATTTGTAGATGTTATTTATCCTTCTCCAGGATAGATACGGAAAGGGCAGTTACAATAGCACAATCACACCCTCTTATTAGATGCATCTGCTCCTACAAGGAAAAATCACTACATAGTCGTGTCAAGAGCCTTAGGCACCACTGGGAGCTTTCCTGAGGATCCCTCAAGAGGGAAAAAAAAATATTCTTAAAACTAAACCATTGACCCATTATTCTGTGTTATATTTCATATCATGGTTAAAAAATTTCTGTATGCCCTGTGTTTATCTTCCTAGAAATTGGTAGATGAGGAAAGGAAGTAGAGAGAACTGACAAAGAGTCTGTGGCTCTTCTGTCCCAGTGAGTGCAGATGAAGTGGGTGGACCATCAACTGGCAAGTAGAAACATCCATATAGCTTTGGATATATAAAAAGGGATGTTAAATAAAATAAAAAATATGGGCTTAGGGTAACTTAGAAATAAGTAGACTGAGCACAAGAAACACTGGTCTTCTGCCAAAGATGATCTACAGAGAGGTCATTCTGGCATCCATAGATCATAGAAGCAACTTTCTTGCTCTTTCATACTTAAGATTAGAGAAGCACAATATGGTTTGCACATACTTGGAAAGAATCAACATTAAGATTATTGAAGTATTGTGCAGATTTTTGAGAACTTCTTAAATGTACATGTCTATTTGTGTGTACATCTAAAATTACAAAGATATAGAAATTTTCTAGAAATATATACAAGAAATGTAAATGGTGGGATGCTGGAAAGTGAAAATAAGCAATTATGTTCAAGGAAGTAAAACATTAACATAAAAAAAGTTCTTCTTGGGGTGCCTGGGTGGCTCAGGCCATCAAGCATCTGACTCTTGATTTCAGCTCAGACCATGATCCCAGGGTTGTGGGACTGAGCCCTGTGTCAAGCTCTGCACTGAGCATGGACTCTACTTGAGATTCTCTCTCTCCCTCTGCCCCTTTCCCCCGCTTGTGTGCTCTCTCTCTCTCTCTCTTTCTAAAAATGATAATTAAAAAAACTTCTCTCCTATTTAAAAAATTTTAATAAGAATTTTACATTTATACATTTCAGCTTTATTTCAGTGTAACTGAGAAATAAAATAGTAGGATATTAAATGTACAATATAATGATTTGACATATGTATACATGGTGAAAGGATTTCCCCCTATTGTGTTAACACATCCATCTCCTCACATATTTCCCTTATTTATTTACTTACTTATTTACTTATTTACTTACTTATTTTAGTAAGAACATTTAAGTTTTCTCTTAGCAAATTTCAGTTATACAATATAACATAACCAACCACAGTCTTCATTTTAACTTTAGGTCCTGAGGCCTATTCATCTTATAATTCAAAATTTGTATCCTTTTACCAACCTCTTCCTAATCCCTCAATCTCCAGCATCTACTCTGTTCCTATGAGTTTGATTTTGTTGTTGTTGTTAAGATTCCACATATAAGTGATACCATGCAGTATTTGTCCTTGTCTGTCTTATTCACTTAGCATAATGCCCTCTGGCTTCATCCATGTAGCCTCAAATGACAGGATTTCCTTCTTTTTCAAAGCTGAATAGTATTCCATTATATATATGTATACCACAATTTTCTTTTTTTCTTTTGATTTTTAGCTTCAAGTTTTTATTTAAATTCCATTAGTTAATATACAGTATAATATTAGTTTCAGGTGTGGAATTTAGTGATTCAGCACTTCAATACAGCACCCAGTGCTCATCACAAGTGCTCTCCTTAATACTCATCACTTGTTTAGCCCATCCCCCCACTGCTTACCTACCCCCCCAGCAGCCCTCAGTTTGTTCTCTATAGTTAAGAGTCTGTTTTACAGTTTGCCTCTCTTTTTTCCCCCTTTGTTCATCTGCTTTGTTTCTTAATTCCACATACGAATCAAATCATATGGTATTTGTCTTTCTCTGACTTCTTTTGCTCAACATAATACACTCTAGCTCCATCCATATCATTGCAAATGGCAAGATTTCATTCTTTTTGATGGCTGAGTAATAGTCCATTGTACACATATACCACATCCTCTTTATCCATTCATCAGTCAATGGTCATTTGGGCTCTTTCCATAATTTGGCTATTGTTGATAATTCTGCTATAAACATCAGGGCGTATGTATCCCTTTGAATCAGTATTTTTGTAGTGCAATTGCTGCATTATAGCATAGTTCTATTTTTAACATTTTGAGGAACCTCCATACTGTTTTCCAGAGTGGATGCTGTATACCACATTTTCTTGATCCATTCACCTGCTGATGGACATGGGGGTTGTTTTATACATTTTTTAAACTGTTAATTATAAGCATTTATCAGGACTGTGTGTCTTAAGACTAGAATATTAAAGCTTTAATTAGGGTCTTGGAGAGACAAAATGATTTTGCCACACAAGAAGAATATGTCCCTTTAAAAAATAAGAGAATAGTAAATACTAGCTTTTCCAATCCCTAGCTTCCATCCTTCTGTACCTGGAAGAATTTATATCCAAACAGGTATCACCATAAGAAGCTTGGGCTGAATCAATGAGACAATTTGCAAAAGAGGGTTCAATCAGAAACCATCTAAAGACAAAATCTTGTTTTCCCTTCTCCATCTACCTCTTTCAGTTGACTTCTTTTCCATTACCCCCACACCTTTTGGTGTGTGGGGGTAAAGATAAGCATCTTTATTATGCTTATTGTCTGAGTACACACCTTCCTCGGCAATGTGACTCATTTGGCAACTTTAGCTACCCTCACAGATGCCAGTGACTCTCAAATCTATAACTCTCACTCCCAACTCCTCTCCTGAATTCCAGATGCAACTTCTGTTGGCAAGCCATCTCAACTTTGATTTCTGCTTCATATTTAGCACATCTAAAACTCAACTTATCTTCCACTCATACATGTTCCTTTTCGTATTTCTGCCAGCTCCCTTAATAATATTATCACATCGGGGCACCTGGGTGGCTCAGTTAGTTGAGCACCCAACTTCAGCTTAGGTCACGATATCATGGCACCTGAGTTCGAGCCCCACTTTGGGCTCTGTGCTCATAGTTTAGAGCCTGGAACCTGCTTCAGGTTCTGTCTCTGTCTCTCTCTCTCTCTGCCCCTCCCCAGCTAGCACACTGTTGTTCTTTTTCAAATATAAATAAACATTAAAAAATGTTTTCGAATAATACTATCACATCAAATGATAAGTTCTAATGTCATGATCTAATTCTCCCTCTCTTACCCTTTATATCCAATTTTGCCAATGCAAAATGTCCTGAAGGTAAAACCAAACCAACAAACCAAATCCCACCTTTGCAACTGCTTTAGTACTACCTTGCCTCGTCTATTGCAACAGATTTTTTAAAATAACTATTCTCCTCACCTTTAAAGCGTTTTTCATAACCTTTTCTTCCTCAGCACCACTAGATATGGAAATGCTCTGCTAGGAAAATCATCAAAGGCTCCCCCACTTCTTAGAGGATTCACACCGACCCATTCGACCTATGCTGGTTTATCTCCATCATTCTGTACTTCAGCCAGAATGAACTGCTTGCTTTTCCCCTGGACTATTGCATGCGTGTTCATGCTTTTTCATCTTTCACCTCCAGCTTCCTTAGCCAGAAATATGACAAGTTCTGTTGGGTCGCATAAGGTGGTATCTTTTTCTAAGCTTCACCTTCCGTCCCCCATCTGGTGGCAATGCTGTGTTAGAGGCAGGAGGATGAGCCAAGAGAGTGAAAAAAGACCTCTTGCCAACTCTTTGCCAAGAATTGCTTTGTCAAACAATGCCTGAAAAGTCTTAGACACCACAACAACCACTAGTCAAAGAAGTTGAATAAAAGTCATAGGTGTTTCTGAGGATTATCCAGCATAGGGAAGGAAGAGCCATAGTGTTGGAAAATAAACTATCATGTCTTTGCATCAGTATAGCTGTGAAATAATCACTATGGTCTCTGCTGACTCTAAGATGCCATCATTCTATACATCTTACTCATAGAGAGATAATCAAATGTATTCGTCTGATGACAAGGGAAAAATTGCTCTTTGTAGTTAATGCATTCTTATGAGTAAATAAAACACTAACAAAATGCTAAAGTGTTCAGGTGTAAATAAACTACAAGCAACACAATGAACTGTACTTAAGTAAAGTAAATTAAATAAATATAATATACTCACTGTAAACCAACCCTAGAGAATACTGCTAAGCCAAGAGAGTCCAAAATCATTTATCCTAAAAATCATGTGGTACAAGTGCATATCACTCAACAATAATATTTCAAGATTCTGAGTAATATACTTGCCTTCTCAGCAAAATCTTTCTACATTAATGCTTCCCTGGAGATGAATCGTGTCTCTTTTAAAAATATCAGAAAAATAGGAAATACTATTTGGCTCACTATGTTTTCAAGTCAGTGACATGAATAACTGAAAGGATGAAAAACAGAAATGAAAGAAATTTTTATTTCTGGAGACAAATCAAATAGGTGTGCGTGATAAACAAGAAGCAATAATACCTTTAAACGTACGATCAGCCTTTGTCTGAAACACCCCCGCTCGCCCCATCCTGTGCATCTCTGTAATAAGCCTGAAAAGGCTTTGTCCACCTTCTTTGTCCACCTTCAGAAATCTACAATGAGAAACTAGTTTGAGGAACCACAATTCTTTTCCTGGTTGTATCTACCATCCAGATAGTGAGGGTTCCACAGATCTCCTGGAGAGAAGCCACCCAGAATATTCCTTATAATTTCCCCCTGCTCTTGGAAACCAAGATGAAAGCAATCAGGATGATTCAACCAAACATCCAGAAGAAGCCTTTGTACTCCACTTCACAAATGCTTCGCTTCCTACCTTGCTTATTCCTCTAGTCCTTATTCTCTCCTAGGGCACCTTGCACAGCTCTCAAGACTGCTCTATGGAGGGATGGAAAAAAACCACCATGTTGATCATCTTTTCTCTCCACCACACTTTATGTCCACATCACCACTCCTCCTCAAGTTCTAGCCAAAAACTTTAGAGAAATATACTGTTAAATCGTCAGAAACCAATTCATTTTGGAAGACTGATAGAAAAAGAAAGCCCCAATTTTCCCAGATTCCTTTGATTTTGACTTTGCAGCTACTCCCTTCAAGAAGAGGCAAGGTTTGTTTTCCTACCCCTTAAATCTGGGCTGCCCTTGTGATTTATTTTGGCCAAAAAAGATCAGTGAAAGTGACACTGTGACCCAGTTCCAAGCCTAGGGCTCAAGAGGCCTTGTATGCTTTCTCTCTTTCTTGGAACCCTGCTGCTACCATGAAAATAAACCTGAGCTGGTCTGCTGGACAATGAGAGGCTGCATGGAGCAGGGCTGAGCCAGCCCAATCATCCAGGCCTGGGACACAGATATGTGCTAAGGCCTAGCAACAATCAGTAAGTAATCTGCTTTGTCAGTGACTTGCCAGCCAAGAACAGAACTGCCCTGTCCATTCACAGACTCATGAGGTAAGTAAATGCTTATTGTTTTATGCTGCTGGATCGTGTGGTGTGGTTGATTTTTGCACTGCATATTGTGGCAGAAGACAACAGATACACTCATTTACTTTGAGGATATGCCAACCTGGAGCTATCTGTAACAGCATACTCACTGGCATAAACTCCTTATATTATCTGAGTGCAATAGCAGAACCCCCAGTTAACAGCAGCCTTATAGAGACCAGAAATGAGCTCAAGAACTCACAATGGGGTCCTGGGTCAGAGACCACTAAGAAAGGAGGTAGGACCAGATATCACAGACTAGGGCCAAGAGTTGAAGGCAGGAGCCACAGACAGAGGCAGGGCAGAGTGAACTGATTAACTACCCAAGTCAAGATTTCTTTAACAGCTGGAATCAATAGAAAAAGACTCCACACAAAGCTTGTGGTATAAGTCAGAAAAAAGGATCAGTCTAGGCAAAGCAGTTACCATAGAAAAGAACCCCAGGAGAAAGTAAATATAATAAGGCAGCCAGTAGAATATCTGCCTTTCATATATGGATATCTTGAATGCTGGCTGATTAAGGATTACAATTATATTGGCCAACTGAGCATATTTCTTTATTACACTGGACTTCATTCTTCATAATAATAAAGTACGCGTTTGTTTTTCCACTAAGCCCTTGTATTCAGTCTCAGCAACTAGTATAGTACCTACAGATACTACATGCTCAGCAAATGTGTTGACTGATTAACTGAATGAAAAAATGAGCACCTGCAGTAAACATCTGACTTAAAGCCAGGTTAGCCAAGTTTTGGCATTAAGAGACACTGGGGAAGAGGCTGATCCACAAGGACGATTAATAAGACAGAGCTTTTGGATCATGAATTTTCATGATTAATGTTTTTATGATCACTTATTTCACAAACCTAACTTTGGGTTCCTGGATCTTTCACATAAGAAGGATTTAATAATGTTTGTTGAATTGTATTAGAGGGCATAATGGAGCAAGTAATGTTCTCTTTCTTTATCTTAGATATCATGACATATGGGAAATTATCCAAAATTATCTCTATATCCATCACCTCCCTCAAGCAAGTACAGTTTCTTGATACTTAATGCATTCATGTGCAACTGCACTGGTATCTGGGTATTAAATCAGAGCAGAGAACCGAGGGAAGCTACTCACAGGCTCGCTCAGGTTTGCTTTCATCAAATCCCGATACCCAAACGTATTCCCCAAGATGATGAAGAGGTTCTGCCTCCAGGAGTGGAGGCCAACAGAACTGAACGTATTGCCTGTTCTGAAATGGACATTTACCAAGTGGCCCAGAGTGGCTTTGCTTGGATCCTAGACATAACATTATTTCATGCATTTTGCAGTTTCAAACTTCTAAAATACTAGGTATCAACATAATTAAAATACAGAATTGAATCAGTGCATGATTGGGATTTCACAGACTATTATTAAGGGGCAACCCTTCTGGAGGTTTCTTTAAACAAAGACCAGTGAGGGGCTCTCTCTGCTGTCATGTGGTGTTAGTAATAATGAAGCTTTGGTAAGTAATAATACAGGCAGTAAAGCCAATTACAGTCTTGACATCGTCATCGTGGAACTTATGATCCTTCGTGATGGGCTTCCTTAATTGATTAACTTAAGGAGTAAAGGATGAGGGGAAGCCTTTTATTAGCATTAAAAGTGTCTTTTTCAGTGACATAAAATGGAGACAAAGGCTGCAAGTAAAATGATCAGAATTTCTGAACAGAGCACAATGATGCTGACACAAAATCTACTATTGTGTCTTCTTCTTTTCTGCTAACTCACTGTAAATAAGAAAATTGAGTCCACCCAGCCAAAACATTACCAGGTTTCTATCAATATCCAAATCTCTAACTATATACACAACTCTGAACTTCAATCTCTAGAATACTTGACAATACAGAAACATGGCATGGATTTTATGGCGTTGGATATCAGAACAATCACCTATTATAAACTCCATTACTCCTTTTCTCTTTGGTTAGTTTTAGAAACTAGTTTTTATTTACTTTCTCATATAATCCTCTGTGTGTGTGTGTATGTGTGTGTGTGTGTGTGTGTGTGTGTGTGTGTGTGTGTGTGATAAAACCTCACACATACTAGAACCTGGCAGCACATTACAAAGATTTCAAATTACTTTCCTATAGATATTAAGAAAAATCTTTTCACCATTTTCTTTGTACTTTGCCATCAGTCAGCAAAGCCCAAAAACGATGCCTTGACTTTTCAAAACTAGACTGGAAAGTCTGTTTGAAAATCCATTCTTAAAATATGTAGTTACTCTTCTTTCCCAGCCCAAATCCCAAAATATAAAATTACTTAAAATGGAGAAAAGTTAATAGGAGTATGGATATGTATCTGTGTATTTTTCAAATTTTTGATTCATGTTAGAATATCTGAAAATTGCTTCATCAGATTTTCATAAAAAGCAAATAATTCTGCCAAAATTACAGCATTATGATATAAATATGGGTATTGACAACTTAAAGGGAACTCTTTGAACATTAATCTAACTAATTGCATCTCTTCTTGTCATAGTGATCATTTACAGTTATGGGCCCTAAGACAGAATTGCTGGAAGAGTTAGACAGTAGAGAAAGCTAATAGTCAGAAGATCAAATGTAGCAGGAATTTATGGAGATAAACTATAGCATTTAAATATGCCTAACCCCCAGATGTGGGGGTTCTGAGATTCTGATGGCACATCACTAAACTGAGATTTAAAGAGAAAATTGTAGTCTAATTACGGAGCTGCCTTTGAACCTATACAGACAGTGATATAGAGACAGTGATAGAAAGAAGATGTGGTGGGAGCAGACTGAGAGAATGAGAGTGGATTGTATAGAAAAATTATTTATAAAGGTTAGAAAACATGTATACATAATTGTAAAGCACCTTTTCAACCCAAATTTATAATGAGAAATAACTACATGATTTTTTTTATTTGACCGGGTACCCCTTCCTCCTTGTATGATGACCAGTATTTGTTATAAGTAAGGCTAAATTGAATACACAGGGGCCAGGATAAAAAAGGCAAGGCAAGAAGTCTTGGTAGAATCCACACTAGTTAAGAACAGTCCACTCAACTTAATTCAGTAAATACTTATTAGTATCTATACTGTATCTGATGCTACACTTAATACCATAGAGACAAATATGAAAGCAACAAAGCCCCCCAACCTCAAGAAATGTATTGTCTTGTAGGGGAGAGAAACATTTAAACACATAAACAAATGTTCATGTGATACATGCAATATCAGAATCACAGAAGTAAAACAAAGAAGGGGTGAGTCATTCTGCCCAGGAGGGAGAAAAAAGAAAAGGTCCCTCCTGACCAAGTTTTGAAGGATGAATAAAAGTTCAAGGATAAAATGTTAAGGGACTTCTAAGCAGATGGGACAACATATGCAAAAATACAGAGCCAGGGAGCAGCAGGTTCTGAGAAGCAAGCTTGGGGCAAATTCTGAGTGAGTTACATAGAAATAGGTAAGGATTGATATATGACCAGAGTCTTGAATTCCATGCCAAAGAACTTGTTTGAATGTTATCCTGTAGATGATATCCAAGATGGAAGGAGATGAAAATTGGAACCAACAGGGTGAGATTTACATTTCAGAAACGGTGCCCAGGGCAGAGAGGAAGATGGATGGAAGAACTATAAGAACAGAAGCATGGAGACCAATAGGAGACTCTGCTACAGGAAAACCTCTGACTTTCCACCTCACTAATTGTGATCATTGAAATGGAGATCTTTCTACTTTATGCACCACGAGGAAAGGCTTACAAGGCGATTCATCCTGAGGCCAGATTTTCAGATATCCAAGCTTTGTCAAGATTCAGACTTACAAGAAAAGAAGAGCATTGGTTACTTTAAAAGCATAAAGAGTGATGCTCAGAAGCATTTATGTTCAGTATTGCCTGGCATATGGTGGGCACTAAATATTTATTAAATTAATGAACAAATTAATAAATACAATTGCCCTTTAGACTGGGACTTTTTCTTATTATTTGCAAATCATTCTTAGTAATTTATCACTTGTGATAGAAAACAGAGTTAACTTAGCTTAAAATACTTAAATAAGTAATCAAACTGAGTTTATTTAAAATTTTTTCTATAAATCAGACTTTTATTTAGTCAGGCTGCCCTTTACCCCAATTAATCCAAATCAGTGAGCTTTTACTGTAATTGAAAGTTGTGCATACTTGCCATTTCCAGTGACCCTCTAAGAGCCTGTAATGGCAATTGGAAATTTTCCAAGGTGCCGGTACCTTTAATTTCTCCTTTACTCCTCTTTTAGACAATAGAAGTTTGCATTGTCAAGTTTAAGTCTCTGAAAATGCTCCTAAATATCTCCTTTAGAAGTTTTTCTATTTCTTAACCCTGGCTTTACCCAACAAATCCTTACAGGGAAATTAAGTAAATTTCTTGCATTCACTATCTCCATTAATTTCAATCACCAGCCAGCAAGACGGAAACCTGTGGCAGCCTCTGCTTCACTCTCCTGCACTCAGGCAACCCGTTTTCAAGCCCCGTTCAATCCACCACCGAAACGCCTCTCCAATCTGTTGTTTTCACTAACCCCTCTGCTTTTCTCTAACCTCAAGCTCTCACCATTTCTTGCCCAGATCTTCCCAAAGGTTTCCCATCTGTAATGTCATGGCCCCTCAATCAATCCAGAACCACTGCCCCTAGTATTTCTTCTCTCAGATGCAAAGCTGATTATGTGACTTCTCTTGGTGGCTTTAAAATTCTTCAGTGGCTCCCCACTATTCATAAGCCCAAGTCCAGACTCTAGCCTGGCCCCAGTGGCCCTTTACATGTGGTCCCCAGACTCCTTTTACATATTTTCACACCTCTGTACTGTTACACATATTTGTCTCTCTGCCTGAAATTGTTCTCTGCCTAGCCCTGTCTTCAACCAGCATATACCCTTTCCAGATGTGCCGGGGGCGGGGGCGGGAAGGAGACGCAGCGTAGCGCTCAAAAGCATGGGCATTAATATGCTTAAAAATTTTGGTGTGGATCTAACATGGCTTCAAGCCACATCCCAGCCCTGCCACCTCCTGGCTCTGGGAACTGGGGCAAATTATTCAGCCTTCACTGCTTCATTGCTTCATAGCTCAGAGTGTCCTCTGGAAAAGAAGAGTGCTTTTACAGGGCATTGTATTAAATGAGGATTAAATGAGATCAAGTCTCTAAAGTGCTCAGTTCAGTGCCTGCAACATAATAATTGTGCAGCAGTGACTATTATCTATTTAAAAATTTTTTAATGTTTTTACTTATTTTTGAGAAAGAGACAGAGCATGAGTGGGGGAGGGGCAGAGAGAAGAAGACACGGAATAAGAAGCAGGCTCCAGGCTTTGAGCTGGACACAGAGCCCAACACGGGCCTCGAACCCATGAACGGCAAGATATGGCCTGAACCAAAGTCGGCCGCTTAACCAACTGAGCCACCCAGGCACCTTGTGACTATTATTTTTAAATGTCATCTCTTCCATGTCCTTCTCTTCAACTGCCATTTCCTTAAGTCAGAACTGACTGATTCTCCTCCTGTGCTCTTGAAATGTATTGTTTATTATTCTATAGCACTTTTCTTATGGTAGGATGCTTATTTCTTTAATAACAACCGTACTTAACTGTTCATTCAGCATTGTATATGTTTCTCACTTTGGGAAGCTTCTAATGTGTATTATCTAACTTAACCCTCAGCAGCTCAATGAGGTAGCTAAGATTATGATCTCCATATTGGGCATGGAGACACTAAAAACAGAGAGGATAAGCAGTGTTCCCGATGTTGCTCATCTGGATAACAACAGAACTAGAATTTGAAACCAGGTGACCTTGCTCAGAACTCTTTCTCTTAACCACTGTATAGCCCACTGAACTATAAGTTCCTTGGTACAGAAACCATATGCCTTTCATCTCCTTGCAATTAGTATATGCATAGCTTCTACACACAAGGAAAGTTAATTATGAGCCATAGAAGAAACCCCTGGAACCCAAGGTCTGTGCTGCTGAACTTAGGATGTATTGAAAACCCAGGCACAAAAGCCATCCATCCAGACTGTTCTCTTTCTCTCTGTAGAAATAATTCCTCTATTTTCATCCAAGGAAAGTATGGAGAATCCTACTATACTATATATGGTCCAGTACCCTACCTCTTCCTCTACAGGGAGGCAGCAAAGGGAGATTTCTGTAAGTGGAGAAGTTACTCCAAAGCATATGGACCATACCCAGTGTACTCCACCTTTATATATGTTTTAGCAAGTGGATGATACAAAACTATACTTGGCAATCTAGTCTTAAAGAACCTTTTGTTACTGTGGAGAAATTTTGTCACTTCATAACTGACTGAACTTAAGAGAACATTCTGAAGAAAGTATACATCCACATTTTCGTTCAGAGAGATGGGTATAAAGAAGCTACATATATTTATATATTTTTTAACTCTTTACTGGGAAATAGCATACTTCTGAAATGTGAAGTTTTTACCAACCAAAATTATATTATTTGATATGGGAATATGATCATATATAAAGGCCCAGATATACTTTTCATTTTCCACTTAAGCTACTGGCGCTCTTATTTCCATTTATAAAATAGGTGACTATAAAATTCCCCAGGATTTTTCTGTGTAGTTAAAAAAACTGCGGGCCTGTAAATTCTGCGTAAACTTTGTATCTATGTTGTGAACATCACTCAATAAATCTCTAAATTAAACACACAATGCTTTCATACTGCCCGAGTTCTTGCTAGGTCTGAGGTCATATCATCAGCATGTACACATTCAGAGCATTTCATGAACTATATGATGTCGGCAGGTCATTAATAAAAACTGAAAAAGTAAAAAGCCCCATAATTAGCTCCTGAGGTAACTTTGAATGTAACATTTTCACCTCATATTCAACACCATTAAACAAAATGACTGGGGTTTATTCACTAATGTAGCCTGAGAACCATTCCACTATAGTTAAACTTTGCCAAATTGAGGGACACTCAAATAGCAATATGTTGTGATTCATCGAATCAAAGGCCACAGACAAATCAATAGAGATAGTTGCTGCATAAAAAATGATAATGAACAAATGTAACAATATCACCAAGGTTACCTTGAGAAGAGCAAAGAAGTGGCTTAAAATCATCACTAAAAATAAGGTCAATATATCAGCTTTGGATGGAAAGCTCATTAATTTTTTTCAGCAGATTTAGGAGAAACTAGAAAAAGGCAAGTAAGTAAGCACTGAGGAAAAAATAATTTATCAAAGTATATGGTAAGAGTCTGGTCTTTTAATATTATAAGTAACCGGAGATGTGAGGGACCCACCAGCAAAAGTTCAAGACCTTAACACAAGTTATAAGAGCAAATTCTGAAGAAAAGAAACCACGTACACCAGATCGGTGCGTCAATACGTACTTATTTTAAAAGTCTTGAAGTAAAGAAGCAGACTTTTAGTCAAATGACAGACAAAGCAGGGTGGGGGGGAGAATGTGAAATCATTCAATTCTTTCCTTATTTTAACTCTATTTGACTATCTTTGCACAAAGCCCCATCCCTAAATGAGATTACAACATTTATCTCAATTACTCAAGTGGCTTTTCAGATGATTCGTTAATACAAAGAATGCAGTATCAAATTATTAACAAGGAACTTGCTTATTCAGATAAAAAGTTTTGCACTGTTGTAAATTTGAATTAATTCTCTAGACATTTGATAGTGAGTGTAGTCATCATATTTTTCCAATGATAGAAGTCTGAAATCGTAAGGCTAGAAACTGTCTTTAAGAGTGTTTACTCCAGGGGCGCCTGGGTGGCTCAGTTGGTTAACCATCCGACTTCAGCTCAGGTCATGATCTCACAATTTGTGAGTTTGAGCCCTGCATGAGGCTCTGTGATGACAACTCAGAGCCTGGAGCCTGCCTTGGATTCTGTGTCTCCCTCTCTCTTTGCCCCTCTCTTGCTCTCTCTCTCTCTCTCTCTCTCTCTCTCAAAAATAAATAAAACATTTAAAAAAATTTTTTTAAAAAGAGTGTTTACTCCAGGGATGCCTGTGTGGCTCAGTCAATTAAGTGTTCAACTTGGACTCAGGTCACGATCTTGAGGTTTGTGAGTTCAAGCCCCGCATCAGGCTCTGTGCTGACAGCTCAGAACCTGGAGCCTGCTTAAGATTCTGTGTCTCCCTCTCTCTCTGTCCCTCCCCTGCTCAAACTCTGTCTCTCCCTCTCTTTCTCAAAAATAAATAAAACATTAAAAAAAAAGTGTTTACTCCAGCCTGCCATCAGCCACTTCCTTCTTTTACAGTAGCCTTTTCTCAATACACCACATAATGAAATGCTTTTTGTACAATGTTGTTCCATGAGTGAGTTTCTCTAGGTATTTTTTAAACACTTAAACAATAACAATATTGGTATATTTCACCCAACATATAAACGTTTTTCTAAACCACACAATCTCGGTATGCAAAACAACTACATCATAAAGCAGGAAACCTCATTTACAAAATTAAGGTTGAACTTCAGGCTGATCTGAATGTTATTATGAAAGGGGCACAAGCAAGTTAAGTTCTATATTCTCAGTTTTGAAATTATCCTTTTTTATCTTGAAAAGGACATTTCAATAATTTGCTTTGTGTTTTAATAACACAGGATAAACAATACCTTACCCAACAAAACGATTTATTGACTGCTTTGACTTTGAGTGCTGAGATCCATATTTAGTCTTTAGAAATCATCCCCTGGCTTAATACACATACAAACATGAATTTCTCAGTCATATGATTTTCGAAGCCCAGCACAATGTCCACAATGGCATTTCTTTAGGGCATTCATACCCTAACTTGCTCTAAACAACAACAACAAAAATTTTACAGAGCTTCACATCAAAACTAGGTGTGTTTATTTATTGAGGGATTCACAAGAAAAGTTTTATAAAAGTTATGAATCTGAATGACCATACAAATGATGACCATAATTAATTGTTACAATTCCAGTTTGTGGCAGGGTTTTAGTCACCATCACCAATATAAACTTCCCTTTTGTATTGCCACAGACAGTCCCAAAGGCCACCTGATAGCTTCTGAATTGTTGATGTTTTCAGCAGAGCCCAATTTAGAAAGGAAACCCTCTCATTAGGACTATTTAATTTTAATCTCCAAAATTCAAATAGGACCCAAGGGCCGAAAGAGAAATATATCATTTTGCTACAGCACAGAAAATAAGACAATGCTCTAGCACATGACTAACTAACCCTTGACCTGAGGGGGACCACCTAAGCATACAGTTTATTGAACTTGCTAAATTTTGCCTTTGAAACTAATACTTTTAAAATATGGACTTCCTAACCCATATTGCAGAGCTTTGCAAGCTGGATGGCTGAAATTACTTGACAGCAGTAATTCCTAATCATTTGAGAGACGCAGATCCCTTTGACTACCCGATAAAAGCCTCTCTCCACTCTCCGAAACATAAGCATGCAAATACAAATTTTTGCACACAGTTGTAGGGATCACCGACCACCTGTCTGAAGCCCATGCACTATTCCCTGCTCTAAGCTACGTCAAAATTTGAAAAATTCTTTTCGAACTAAAAATTGGTACATTATTTTAACTACCATGGCATTTGAATGACATTTTACATGTGTACTGGTTTTCATCAATACAATTTTCTTCATTCTACATTATTTGCTAAATATATTTTTTAAAATATGACACCAGATGTTTTAGTCAAGGATCTATGTACAATGATGCATAAGAATCATTCTATAGATGTAACCCTTCTTTATATACCTTCCCTAGTACTGTAAATACATAATCTTTGTGAAATAACAAAACTCAAGGGCAGAAGGGGAGTAGGATTTTGGTTATTTCACTTAATATGTAAGACCTTACATATTAAGACACAAAGAAATTGGCATAAGTTTTGGAATGTAAAATTGCTATCCATCTATATTAGTCTGGCCTAGGATGAATGGTTTCAATTTATCTAGAAAACTCCTATCATGAACCATGATGTCACTACGAGGAAGACTTTCTTCCTGAGTATCTGGCTTTTCTAAGCCAAGTTATAATAGTTACAGCCATATCAATAAGGTTTCAGGTGTGTTCTATTCTCTCTAACTTAGATTCAAACATCTGCAAAAGGGCAGCCAAAGAGCTTTTCATGTCCACTGACACCTGTCTGGATATTAGACAACCAATAGTAGAATCTACTCAAATGTCTGGATTGGGAATAATTGAGGCCAGTATTCTAGCATTCACTCTTGTATGCATGCATTATTTCAAACGATCAATTGACAACTACTTATTTAGGGTTTCTGTGCTAGGCACTGTGTTTAGGAATGAGGCAATACCAATAAAACAATTAGAACAGTGCCTACACATTGTAAGCACTTAATAAATGACAATATTATTATTATTAGTGTTGTTGTTTTTATGGTTATACAGATTAAAAGGGGTCATAATGCTTATACTCAAAGATCTATGCTCTAGTGAGGCATTTAGAATAGACTGTGGTGGGGCATCTAGGTGGCTCAGTTGGTTAAGTGTCTGACTTCAGCTCAGGTCATGATCTCATGGTTCGTTCATTAGAGCCCCACTGCGGGCTCTGTCAGCACACAGCCCACTTCAGATCCTCTGTGTGTCTCTCTATCTCTGCCCCTCCCCATTCACACTCTCCCCATCTAAATAAATAAGTAAATAAATAAATAAATAAACATTTAAAAATTAAATAAATAAAAAATAAAATAGACTGTGGTGAGATTATGATGGAAGTATGTAGAATTGCCACAGAAACCATGAGATAGGCCATGGAAGTCCTTTAGGGAAAGTTTCCCCAGAGAGAAAGAGTAGTGCTTAGCTAGACAAATCAGGAAGGAGGTGTGTCCTTCCCAGGCGGCAGTTAATGTACACAAATCATGATACAGTACATATTTGGGTGATGAATAGTTTAGTATGGTTGGAGCAAAGATTACATGTAGAAATCTGACAGAGATGAGGCCAGAAAGGAACAGGCAGATTATGACAAGTTGTTAGGTGCTAAACCAAGGAGTTTAGATTCTATTACGAATGCCACAGAGAGTTACAGTAACTTGTTCTGGGAGTGTTTCACAAGATGAACAAACACTTCTAATGAATTTTAACTCAATAAACGGGCAAAGTCTTGCAATAGGAGTAGTATGTGATGCTGAACATCACATGATCACAATTGAGCCAATGATTCTTCTCTCTCTCACTCACCACAGAATTGTGGGCGACTGTCTCCTGTGATCGGATGCTTGGTCTCAGGCCACGGTGTTTGGCAGAAATCAGTAATTTTTCAGAACATTGGAAGGTGCCCACAACTAGCACTAGTCACTTCAAAGCACCTATGGACAGCTCTTTGGTTTTCCATAAAAGAATAAGCTTAGGAATGCTTTGCTTCGTTCTAGATCAGGCTCTCTGCAGATATAGACAGTTTCCTCTGCTGCCTTATTGCCAGTTACATTAAATACAGTATATGATGAGAGTTTATTAATATTGTACTGTAGTCAACATCCATGTGAGTGTATACAATGGCCCCTATGCAGCAAAAGGATCCCATTGAGCCAATAGATAGCAGTGATTGCATTAGTGATAGTGAAAGCCATCCTATACAATAATCCTCCTCTCTCTTGTCTCCCTCACACCAGCCACAAAGGTTTTCAAAGGTTTTTGCAGGTTAATTTGTTTATTTTTCTTTATATTTTATATTTTCTTTATTATTTTGTATTATATCACAGTGTCGCAATTGTTTTTATGTGAATATTTTTGGGATACAGAATGAATCATCTGAGTTTCCATTATTTCTTATGGGGAAATTTGCTTTACTATGCAAGTGCTTCATATTACAAGCATGTTTCTGGAATGAATTATGCTCTCAACCAAGGTTTTACTGTATTTAAAAGACTTTTACACAACAGAATTCTGCCACTATAAGCTGTGTAACTGATTCATTCACTTCACCTTGCTGGGTTTTGGTTTCATATGTGACACAAATGAAAGGCAGAGTTCTTGGTTGCTGAGACCTCATCCAGTTGACTTTTAAAAATTATTGCATTGTTCTCATGTCAAGAACAACCAAAATAAAAAGGAAGATTAAAATGTTCTCATTTTGCTGTAGCCAAATATGATTGCAGAGACATTTGTATGTCTTTAGAACTTTACATTTAGCTTATCACTGAATGAAGTAACAAATAACTTTCTGATTTTGGCTTATGCCCTTCGATTTATAGGCAAATAGAAAACAAAGACAGGCTTCCAAGAATTCCAGATTATCTCTTTCAAAATAACAATCAAAATGTATTTGAAGGCCCATATTTGCGTAAGATAGTTTTCTGTTTTGAATTTGAAAAAGGAGAAAAAAATACCCTACAAATTATTGCTCAGTCATTAACACAGTCAGGTACCACTTTGGTAGCTGATATTCAAACAGCCGATTAAAACCATCTAGTCAGTTACCTTATGATTTTCCAATTTTATAGTCAGATCAGGTGGAGATGCAAGTAATTAATACATATCTAAACTAGCAACAGTTTTGGTTTTGTAGTGAGTCTTGCTAAAATTCTAATTTTGATTCACAAGTATAAAAGTTAACTTTTCTTTTCATGACTGGAGTATTTTCATTGTTTTATTGAGATTAAAACAGTTCTTCATAAACTATATCTGTGCCTCAAGCAAACACATGAAATCTGATTGAACTGCTATAAATATATTCTGGCCACCCTCCTCTACATTCTCCTCCTGACCATTATTCTTACTTGAAAAAATAGAGCCAATCAACCCAAAGCAGCAAAATTGTTAGGTTTTGCAGCAGTGGAAGATAGGCAGAGGACGTAAGAACATGATAGTGAAAAAAAAAAAGATAATTAGGAGAAAATAAATGGGAATTTAATCATTCCTATTCCTCCTTAACATCTATCTATCTGTAAGTAAAACTCGTAATTTTTCCTGAAGGCCTTACTCTTAATCTACTGCTGCTCTATCCTCATTCCTTACATCCCCATTCACTATACTAAGGTGACCTACTTCAAGGATCAAATTTGAGTGGATTTTGTATTGTACTGGAATGTCTTCTCCCCTTCTACTTTCCATTGAAATCAAAAGCCTTGAAGCCAAACTAGGTCTGTTTAGGTCTGCCATCACCACTTCTTCCACTGTTCCTGCCTTCTAGCATAGTCTTCCATGTCATCTTCTCTACCCATTACACTCTGTTTTCATTACTCAACCTTCTGCTAAGCTTTCCAAATAGGACTTGTTTAAAATTGCTCTTTCTGGAAGACTTTCATCACAACTTTATCGAAAAATAAATTCTATTCTATAAGCCTCTTTATCTAATAAATGTCACTGACCTTCTCCATTTTATCTAATTCTCCAGTATTTTGCCCATTTATATTGAAATTTCAGTAGTCAAAGACCAACTCCAACTTCGTATATTTATATTTTCTTGGTTTCTGGTGCCCAAGTGACTTTCTACCATGTTGGCCTGGCTGTCTATAATACTGGTCTGGGGGGCGCCTGGGTGGCGCAGTCGGTTAAGCGTCCGACTTCAGCCAGGTCACGATCTCGAGGTCCGTGAGTTCGAGCCCCGTGTCAGGCTCTGGGCTGATGGCTCAGAGCCTGTAGCCTGTTTCCGATTCTGTGTCTCCCTCTCTCTCTGCCCCTCCCCCGTTCATGCTCTGTCTCTCTCTGTCCCAAAAATAAATAAACGTTGAAAAAAAAATTAAAAAGTTTATTTATAAAAAAAAAAAATACTGGTCTGGGTTTTCATCATCCCAAGCAGAAAGGAAAAAAGTTTGGGGTTACACGCAACCCACCCCCAGCCTACCATCTATCAAGATCCTCTTAAGCTTATGCACAGATGCTCAAGTTTGCACCCCAGCCTTCTTGGTCCATGATGCCCGAGGCTGTATTCTCATCTACAGAATAAGCAGTATGAGCATAGAATGCCCCTTCTACAGGTAGTTCCAGCACAGAATAGGTTATTGTTTGGAAATAGAGTTTCCTCAAAGTTTCTTTATTTCCCCTGTGTGATTTATCCTCAACAAGATAGAAATATGCTTAAGTAAACACAGGGTAGCTCGAATGGAATTCCCAGAAAACCAATTCCTAGACTCTTTTCTCATTTTTTCAGCTTCTTCTGGGTCTCCCCATGGAATCATTTTCAGGATTACAACAGAAGTTGTAAGGACATAAAATCTATTCTTTAGTAGTAGTTTATGAGAGTCCATGATTCTAGGAAGTAAGGGTGGATCCCATATACCACTTTCTGTCAACTTAGACTCCCTGGTCCCCTTGGTCTTTACCATCCCCATCTCCTCTGAGCATACTTACCTGGTAATGGACTTGTGTACGTGTTTTGTTTCACCTGGATTGCAAAAACTTTGAGGCAGCATTCTGGTCCTCCATAGTCTCTTCCAATAGGACATAATACATTTTAGTTTTTCATTAAGTATGTTTAAAACAAATATATGGAAAACTGAGAATTTGTGTAAAGATCATGTATTCTATGTTTAAAATATGGGTCATCTATTTATTTTTTTATTCTTTTTTAAGTTTATTTATTTATTTTGAGAGAGAGAGAGAGCAGGGGAGGGACAGAGAGAGAGGGAGAGAGAATCCCAAGCAGGCTCTGCACCACCAGCACAGAGTCCGACATGGTGCTCAAACTCACAAACAATGAGATTGTGACCTGAGCCAAAACCAAGAGGTGAGCATTTAACTGACTGAGCCACCCAGGCACCCCGGGTCATCTATTTAAATAAAAATCTTCAGGAAAGACAAATTCATTACGATGAGGGCAAGCTTCTCACATGAACAAGGTACAAGGAGGCAAGAGAACAAGTATGCTAAATTACAATAGGTAGAAATGATGCTATATGACTGGCTAAGACCTCAAGTAAGGAGAGTTATTCCTGAAAATAAGTTACTTCTAAACTTCATTCATATCTGGAATTTGATTGTATTTTCCTTCTCTTCTCACTTTATCTCTCTCATTCTCTCTCTCTCTCTCTCTCTCTCTCTCTCTCTCTCTCTCTCTCTGTCTCTCTCTTTTAAGTCTTTCAACCTGACCTGATACTAAAGCAAATATCTGGAACAAATCAACAGCCAGAGGTACATGAATTGCCTAGGGTCATGAGGAAGCCAAAAAGCCTATTCTCTCTTCTCAATAACTGCTGCTCAAAGAAGTGAATAAAAATTGCAGCCCTTCACCTAATATCACAACCCAAATATCACAGTATATCAAGCAAGGATTCTACACATTAACAGATGTATCAAGAGCCACTGCTACAGAAAGCTAAAACAAATTAGGAGCCACACAAATAAAAAACCAAATCAAACAAGGTCTAAATAATGTTGATAACTATTTTTGAAAGAGAAATAAGACTCCTATATGGTCCGGGTTTTAGAAGAAAATTAAATACCAGGCCATTTAATAAAATAGCGTATAGTACAAAACATACTTCAGAACCACATTTATTTTCTCTGAAAACTGGTATAATTGAAAATTAGTGCAGCTATGGAGTGGGAGAATTGTAATTGTCTACATTTAATTTACTTCTTCTTGCTCAGGAATTCTCACCCCTGCTAATTGTGGAGAGAAGAAGAAATGATGGGGTCCTTACATTTGACAACTAAAGGTATTTTCATTACCAGCTAGGGTCTCATTTCCTGTCCAACTCTTCTGTTTCCCTGTCTTTATCCTTCCACGAGTGGAAAAGGTGTTTTAATGAAGAGTGTGCCCACTGAACCTGAGTTCTCCCCTACTCTATAATTTATTCTGTCAGTCCTTATACTTTCTCATTATTTATTTGTTTCAGAGAGAGAGAGCACACAAGTCAGGGAGAGGGGCAGTGGGAGAGAGAGAGAGAGAGAGAGAGAGAGAGAGAGAATCTTAAGCAGACTCTACATTCAGTGCAGAGAATGAACAGGACACAACCCCACGACCCTTAGGTTATGACCTGAGCTGAAATCAAGAGTTGGATGCTCAACCGACTGAGCCCCCCAGGTGCCCCTGTTTCTCAACATTTAAGTTCATTCAGAGTTTAGGAAATCCCTTTCTCTTGTTGGTAAAATTTCCTTTCAAGATGAAAGAGTCAAAAGAAAATTAATTTAGGAAACTGATCAAGATGTGTTAATGTCCTCTTAGTTCTAGGTGGCAACCTTTTTCTCCAGAAGCAGTAAATGGGCAACCAGGCAATGTATTTTATAAGAAATTTTAAAAATACATCAGTCTGATAATGGATAAAGGGGCTGTGGTAAACTGGAAAAGAAAGTACAAATATGAAAGGAGAGGGGGGAAAAGGAAAGCCAAAACAGAAGAAAAATATGATGATTGGAAAGGAAACAGGCAATAAAGGAGCTAGAGAGAAAGCAGCAAAAGTAAGAAGCAATGAAGAAGACAAAGGAAGGCCAGAAAGTGGGCGCTAAGACACTCATATTCCCCCACCTACTGAGAAGCTGGAGGGGTCTAGTGCTGTTCTTCCTCCCACCGTCTTCACTGCTCCAGGATGCTCTTTTAAGCAAATCATAGCATGGCTCCTCTGCTGCAAGCCTTCAGTGGCTCTTGTGGCTCATGGAGTAGGGTTAACCCTATGCAGAGCTCCAAAAGCTGTGCCCTAACCATGCCACTCCACGTACCATGTACAGATGCCATGTATATGACATGGATGACACAGATGAATTCTCTCTCCTCTGCTGAGCCACTGAGCCATTGTACGATTTTTTTCCCAATGCCCTTCTCCCCCTTTTTCTACCTGAATAATTTCTAATCATCCTTAAAGACACTGCTCAAATGACACATCCTCAAGAATGCCCTCTGTATCTCTCTCCCTCTTCTTATAAGCCCTTATGACAATCCATGAATAATTCTTATAGTTCTAAATCTGCTTGTCTGTCCAACCCACACAACTAGGCTGAAGTCACTTTATTCTCTGTAGCCCCAGAGCATAACTCAGTGACTTACACACATAGAGTAGGAACCCGATACGTTTTTTTAAATAAGCTGGTTTCAACTGGTTTTCATATTCTTAAAGAGTTGGCTCCTTTGCACTATGATACTGATGAAGACAAAAGTAGAGGGTGACATTCACTTTGCTACTGGACCTAATCCTTTTCTTGTTTCACTGTCCCAATTACCTTCATTCTCTGACTCCTGTGTTGTGGTTCTGTCCCATGCCCCATGCAGGCCCAGGGTGGTACACATTAGAGCAGTTACTTTCTTATACCAGACATGACATGCATATCTAGTGATCCATGCTTAGCTTTAACTCCTTAGAAAACAAATACTCTCTGGCTCATCTATACAAATTGCATCTTTCATTTCTAATCAGGGAACCAAAAACTTTTTTTTTTCTTGTGCCTTCAAACTATTCCCATGGTCTACATACTTCCATCACTACAAACTCCCTTTACATACAGTGATTCTCAACCAGGGGCCTGCACATTCCTGAGAAAGTGTTTCAGAATCCCAGAGGGGCAGCATGAGGTATATATACTTTGAAAATGCCACCTTGGGAGTATGGCCTATGCAATTTAAAATCACCGGCCAATAGGATGACCACAAGACTGCAGGCATTCAAAACTAGGTATATTCCCCCACCTTCAATTCAAAACTAGGCCTATAGGCAAGGCTGGATCTGAAGCTAACACTTCCCTAAAAGCTGTTTGTACCCTGACACAATTAAACTCACCTCCACACACACCCTCCTGGGAGTTCCCTTCTCTCTGCACTAGAACTAAACTATCCTCCTTCTTCCTCTGTGCTCCCTGTGGGTCTGTGTAAGTTTGCTACGTGACTTTCCAAAATCCACCAAACTCCATATCATCCTGGGGCCACTTTAGGATTGTGTTAAAGAAAGGTTGCTAGCAACCAAGGCAAATTCACCTATTTCTCCAGAATCAGACTCAGGTAATTTTTAGGCACATTAACATTTGAGAACCACAATTCTATTCCTTTCTTCTTTTTTCTTTTGCTGTTTTTATTATATATGGATAGCTTTGCATTTGTATCAGTAGTAAACTCTTTCAAAGTATGGTGATATTTCAATTAATGCTTGAGGTTAGAGTTCTCTGCATTTGAGCAGAGCTGAAAGGCTAATTTATAGGTGTCTTGTCAATCTAAAGAAGGTGTTTCCTATATGAATTCTGAGATATGCACCCTGAGATTTTATGGCTGAATTAATTATTTTAGGAAAGATCAAATTAAATAAAAATAGGAAGGAGGAGATAGTTGATTACATGTGTATTTTAAATCATCTTGACTTTGTAGCTAGAAAGTATTGTGCTCTCTAGCAAGTAAAGTTTATTTACTTGAGATCAATATATTTTTAATTTTGTATAGCCTGACATTTTTTTCTAACTAGCTAAATGAGAAACATTCTCTAGGAATGAGCCACCAGACAATAAGTCCCCATGAATACACAGAATGCTACCTTTTTTTCTCTTTTTTCCCTCCCTCCCTCTTTTCCTACTTTCCTTTTCCTTCCCTTCTCTTTTTTGAGGCTCTGCTAATTTTGATACATTTTATCAAACAGTACAGAAAACATTAGTTAACTGAAAGATCAGTGCTATGCATGCAACCAGAAATAGGAGAACATATTTTTAGTTTCCATTTGCCCACATTGTACTTTATCTCAGCCTTGTGCTTCCAGAAAGAAATTCTCTTTTGTGTTCCACAAAATGGCTAACCACAATGGACCACCTGCTACTTCACATTCCAAAATAGTATCCACCTCCATCTTTCTTCGATGACTTAGATAGCACCCATCGCCATCCTTCTCATGATTCCCACAAGGTTCTCAGATGACTCCCTTCTCTATCTGCTTCTCCTAAGCCCCAGATCCCCTTACTTTTTCTCCACATATTCTCCACTAATGAACAAACATTCACATTATGGTTATTACAAAACCCTGAATAAAATCATTTCTTTAAAAAGAAAAAGAAAGAGAAAGAGAAAGAGAACGATATTAGCACCCAGGAGAAAAGTGGTAAGTTGAAAAATAAAAACTTATCTAAACTGGCTTCCTTCCAAAGGTACTACTTTTTCAGAAAACAGAGAATCCAAAGTCCTTCGGTTTTTCTGGCTGTTATATGATTGAAAGAGAAAGGGTTATAGTGCCAGGAGACTCTACTGTCAAAGAGCAAACCAGTATAAATGCTGGCAGTTCAAGAGGTACAAAGTCTCTGTGAATAAGACTATTACCCTAATACTACCCTAAAACTTCAACCTTCCTGTGCCTACAAATGTATCCTACAGTTGCAACAACAAGGAGGAAGGACCATATCCCTAGCTAAACTATTCTAGTTCTAGAATAATTTCTGGGCTTAATATTACTTGGATAAGTTTCTTCAACTTTTCAAAATCTATGTTCATTTTCTATCTCCTATCATCAAAAGCTTTCATAGTCCCTAACTTCAGGTCAAAATAGTTATCTTATCAATATGAAATAATGCCTTGCAAAAAAGTTATTCTTCTATTGTCTCAGGACCCTTATGTGTGAGTCACACTTACCTCAAAAATATCTACGACATTTTACTTAAAAAAAAAACTGTTGGATAGTACTCAATCATTAAAAAGGAGGAGGTGAAAAGAACATTTTAGAGTCCTACATTGTATCAAAGGAATATTTCTCAATCTCTTTAGGATGGATGAAGGCAATTTTCAAAACAGGACAAACATTCTCCGATAGTGTGCCCGCTGCTAGCAGGTTTCCTACTCTGACTTCGATGAAGTCACCTGCTTTCTGATCTGGGAGTTATTCCAGATGAATCTGGAGTTCTCTCCAACTAGGATTGCCAGATAAATTACAGGACATCAGTTAAATTTGAATTTCCAATAAACAGCAAGTATTTATTTAGTGTAAGTATATACTATGAAACATATGGAACATTTTTATATTTTCAAATATAAGGATGTGAAGAAAAGGGAACCCTTGTGCACTGTTGGTGGGAATGTAAACTTGTGTAGCCACTATGCAAAAACAGTACGGAGGTCCCTTGAATTTTTTTTAAGAAATTAAAAATAGAACTATTATATGATCCAGCAATTCTACTTCTGAGTATTTATCCTAAGGAAACAAAAATCTAACTTGAAAAGATAGCACCTCCATGTTTACTGCAGCATTATTTACAACAGCCAAGATATGGAAACAACATAAGTGTCCATTGACAGATGAATGGATAAAGAAAATGTGGTATATATACAATTGAATATTATTCATCTATTAAAAAATAAGGAAATCTTGCCATTTGCAATGACATAGATTCTCCTTGAGGACATTATGCTAAATAAAATAAGACAGAGAAAGACAAATACCATATAATCTCATTTATACGTGGAATCCAAAAAAAAAAAATCAAACACAGATATAAAGAACAGACTGATGGTTGTTTGAGGGAGGTAGGCAAAATGGGCAAAGGTCAAAAGGTACAAACTTCTGGTTATAAAATAAGTAAAGAAAAAAATTCTCTTGCTTATCTGAAATTCACATTTAACTGACTGTCTTTTGTTTTTATTTGTTAAATCTAGCAACCTCACTCTAGACAGTCTGAGGATTTTAGACCGGCCAAACAATTGTTCGACATTTAGATAAAGTGACAAAATTCACCTATTATCTTTCAGATACATATGACTTATTCTCTGGATACTAATCAAGATTTGGACTTCCCTATGGTAAGTATTGCTCACCATTGCTCATCCCAGGGATAGCTACTGCCTCAGTTGATCTTTAAAGTTGACTGCACACCACTGGACTCTATTTTTTATTGTATGTCAGTTGAGGGGAATTCTAGGATAGGTTCTGCTGCAGAGATACGAGAGTTCATGATTCCTTCTTTCAGGAACTAAGATTACATCAAAAAACAAAACAAAACAAAAAAACCTCAAAACTTTCCCAAGCAAATCTTTTGCTTCTAAATACCTCTCCTATTACTACAGAATCCTCTGAATGTTGGTCTTCTCCCCAGAGCTTGTATGTTATGCAGAGAGAGAGAGAGAGAAAGAGAGAGAAAGAGAGAGAGAGAGAAGGAAAGGGAAAAGAAGGAGAGTGAGTTTAGGGAAAGGAACGAACTTGGCTCTGATTCTTCTCCTTTTGCTGAGAGGTGTAGTGAGCACAGAATACCTGCCTGACCGGTATCTGTTCCTCCGGCACAAAGAAAGAGACTCCCTGTCTCTCTCCTGGAGCTACAGGTGCCAAATAGAATGCTGATACAGAGAAGCACAAAAAGAGAGGGCCAGAATCCAGTATCAGGACAAAAAAAGTCAGAGAATAGAGGAGAGATGAAAGCAGGAAATGATATGTTCAACCATAATCATCTGTAGTCTTGGATGATTATATCCAGTAGAAACTTCTTTTCAGGTGTCTTTGTATTCTCTCAACACGCTGGTGAAAGGTAGAAACAACTGATGACTCAAAAACAGAGCAGAAAGGGGTCTAGATGACACGATCCACAATGTTACCCAGCTGTTTGCTTTGTCATAGCCTGGCCCCCATTTTAATAATACAGGAGAGGGGCTTGTGTCTGTCTTCAGAAGCGATGTCATCAGGAGCTTCCTCTTGTATTTGAGAATGAGCTTAAACTCCTTCCTAGATTATCAATTCCCCAACCATTCCCCTAAAATAACTCTTTTTTCCTAAATCTTATAACCTTCCTGTTAGTCTTCTCTGATATCTTTAATTTCAACATTTACTAGAAGCTGTATCAGATAAGGGGAAGATGCTGTTGTGAAGAGAGTACTGAGCTGATAATCAGAGACCTGACTCCTAGTGTGGGGGTCTGGAATTCCCAGTACATGGGCTCTGCCTTGCCACTGATTTGCTGTATTACCTGCGATCATTTAACCCCTTTCAATTTCAGTTTCTCATGTAGAAAACAGGAATACAACACTGCTACTACTAATGCAAAACAAAAATAACACTAACCATAACATATATACCATCAATAATACCAATGATAAAGAAGTAACAGTCTTGCCTGCACCTAGCAAGTAAGAAATCCTGGAACTGAAGATAAATATTCTCTAGTAAATATTAAGGACAATGGTCAAAGCCCAAGGTTTTCTTCTCTCCTAAAAATACAGACCTAAAGCCCTTCAAGGAACAGCTCGGGAACCTCCACCCTCAGGAGGGCAACTGAGTGGAACATCTGAAGCTGCCTTATTGGAAAGACTCCATTTGCCCCTTATATGGTGATTGTTGGTGGAATTTGAGCTGCCACATGTCCCTTAGGACTTTATTAAAAACAACATTCCAGTTATCTAAATTTTATTTTAGCATTTTTTTAACATTATATTTTATTTTAGAGAGAGAGTATGGGTGAGCTGGAGAGGAGGAGAGAGAATCTCAAGCAGGCTCTGAACTCAGCACAGAGGCCAATGTGGGGCTTTATCCCATGACCCTGGGGATCATGACCTGAGCTGAAATCAAGAGTCAGATGCTCAACAGACTGAGCCACCCAAGCACCCCAATTTTATTTTAGCCTTTAAAAAAACTTACAGTTGCTTCTAAGTCTGTCAGCATTTAACTTTTTCCTTACATATCCTCTGTTTCTTTCCCCTAATTTTTCCCCCTAACTTAATAGTTTAACATCTTTTACTTAAATAATACTTTTGTTCAAAAGGCATTTTAAAAAAATTTTTTAACGTCTATTCATTTTTGGGAGGGTCAGAGAGAGACGGAGACACAGTATCTGAAGCAGGCTCCAGGCTCTGAGCTGACAGCACAGAGACTGACATGGGGCTCGCACTCAAAGATGGCGAGATCATGACCTGAGCTGATGTCGGATGCTTAACCGACTGAGCCACCCAGGCCCCCCAATAATACTTTTGTTCATAATTTAACACATTAGCTCTATCAATTATTCATTTTATTGTTAATATTGTTCTTTTAATTTCCCATGAATTCCATTGTTTATTTAAACTGAAATCCTTCCAGCTTCCGTTTATTTTTACTTTTATTTCTTTATATTTTCTTCCCTCCTTTACTTTTAATCTCCAAACTTTCCCCACCCCCAGTGCAATTATTTTTTTATTTTACATTGTTTTCACTCACCTGCCTCTTTAAAGGACTGGTGAGATTATGTGACTGGAATAAAAGGACAACTATACACAGAATTCAAGCCTTAGGTGAAGAGGATGGATTTCTTTTTTCTAGTTAAACCAACACTGATTATTTTTATATCTTTACCATTCCTTCCAGAGTTCAACTTCTGACTTTAAAACTTTCAAGCTAAGTAAACTAGTAGACCCATAGGTGAAGTCTCCAGGATAACAAGTCTTCCCCAGTGGCAATGCAGCTGACCAGCTGGAATGGTATTGTCTTCTCATATTATGTTTATTGGGGAATCCTTGGGAAAATCTCTGTCCAGGGACTTAATCTTCAAGCTCCTGACATGCAATGATTTTTCCTTTCTAAGGAAACACAGATTGTAACCAGTTTTTCAACTGAAGTCACTGTGTCCATCCCAGTAAAATATCTACACCAAGGGAGAATAAATAACATGTGAAAATCCCCAGCTTAAATATAAGTCTCTGTAATCTACTGAGAAAGGATGTGGCCCTTTTGTTTGAGGTCAAATGAGACTTTTCCTGAGAGTAGGACTTGAAGGAGACATTTTATTTTTAATACACCAAGTGGAGTAGACCAAAATCAAGTTACCCTCTTTGCTTCCTGAATGGTGGCCCCAAATTTCCCTGCTGGGGTGTGGCAATACACTGAAAGCACTACTCTGTCTTCATCCATCCTTACTTATGGCTGAGCCAGGCCAGGCAGACAGGGCGGTTCCCATCAACATTGAGCATATGGCTGGGGTACCTAATATTACAAAGGCAATGCATACAACTAAGAGTAACAGTGTATGTAAACCTTTTGTCTTTTTCACTGTGGGTCTGAAAATTGTTTTTCTACATATGATTAAAGTATCCTAAATATTATCTAGCCTGAGGAAAATTCCTTAATTTTAAAAATCCTAAGTGGATTTTCATTCCTTTGTGAGAAAATATCTACCTCATCACTATATATTCTACCTATAAGCCCCACCACACTGATGGAATAAAGAATGCAGGAGGGCAGAAGTTCTCACTGAAGCAGAAAGGCTCAATGTTACAATGTTTAATCTTAAAAACAACCAAAAGATCATGATCCTTCCAATAATACCCATTAAAATGAGCTACATTAAGAATCCACAATCGAGATAATAGATTGTTTTATATCATCCTGCCTCCAGAAGAGTTTTAAAAATGATTACCTTCTCTTAGTATATAGACCTCAACCCCCTTTCTTTATCATAAGAGATAAGAAAATTTTGACAAGGCCTGAAATTATCATCAAGAAGACTTTTAGAACTGAGAAAAATAGATTTAAAGGACTCAGAACCCTAACCTAATAATCCAGGCCTGTCTAGAACTCGATTAACTAAAAGAATGGGGCACGTCAATCATTCATGATTAGAAACCTCAACTTGCCATGGAAGAAGGTTTCCCTCCATCCATGGTGAACAGGCCCGTCCTATAACCACTCACTCACCTACTGTTGTGCGTTGAATTGTACCCACACAAAAGATATGCTGAAGCTCTAACTCCCAGTACTTTTGAACTTAATATTACTTGGAAATAGAGTCTTTGTGGATGTAATCAAGTTACAATGAAGTCATTATCAATATTATAGATGTCTTTTTAAGAAGAGAAGAGACTCAGACATACTGGGGAGAAGCCCAGGTAGGACAGGGGCAGAGATCATACTGATTGGTATGCAAGCCAAGGAACACCAAGGTTTGATGCCACCATCAGAGGCCAAGAAGAGAAAAGGAAGGACTCTACCCAGAGTCTTAGAGATCCACTGCCCTGCTAACACCTTGATTTGGATTTCTGGCCTCCAGAACTGTGAAAGAATATATTTCTATTGTTTAAGGCTACATAGTTTGTGATATTTTACAGTAGCCCTAGAAAATTGATACACCTGCCTAAGATAAAATAAAATAACTTGAAGGGTGGGTTCAAATACTTTTTTAAATATTTATTTATTTTTGAGAGAGAGAGAGAGAGAGAATGAGAGTGCAAGCTGGGAGGAGCAGAGAGGGAGACAGAATCTGAAGCAGGATCCAGCCTCTGAGCTGTCAGCACAGAGCCAGAGGTAGGGTTCAAACCCACGAACCATGAGATCATGACCCAAGCCAAGGTTGGATGCCCAACTGATTGAGCCATCCAAGTGCCTCTGGGGTCAAATTCTTAACAAATGAGTTGATTATGTACATACGTTGGACCTTTTCTAATATAATATTATCACCCACTAAAGCTCCCACTCACTGTGTCCTGAGGTCCAACCATCCATAGAACTGGCTCATCTTTTCTGCTACCATTGTCTGAATGCTTGTAATCTGACAGTCACCATGCTAAACTGTTTACATCTGTTGTTTCTCTTAGCCTTTATATTATTGGGTTCTAATATATACATTTTCCTTATTTTGCAAGTAAAAATAAAAGAGTTGGAGAGGTTAAACAAGGAACTTGCCCAGGTCAAAGCTGGTAAGGAGGGAACTGTGATTTAAACCAGGTCTGTTTGATATTCATTTCCAGGCTCTTAACCATAATACTTATTGATTTTACTTCACACTCCGTCCAACAATATTTAACCTCTTCAAATATTCTTTTCTCTTCATGGCACAGAACACTGTTTCTAAATTGGGCATAGGAAAGAGATCAGAATAATCTTGTGGAGTACTATTTCAAAACTTGTAGCCCCCTTAAAAATACTAGCACACAGTTTCAAATATTTTTATTCCTGCTCTTGCTCTCTCTTTCTTTCTCCCTCCGTCTCTCCCTTTCTCTTTCCCTCTCTCTCCTTCTCTCTTTCCCTTCCCCCCCCCCCGCCCTCTCTTTCTCCTACTCTCTCTCTCTTACATTCCACATAACCCCACAGCCACTTCTCTTTCCCAGGCTAAATACCACTCACCCTTCTTTCAAGTGTCCATTTAAATGTCATTTATTCAGTGATCTTTCCCTGATTCCTCAGTCTAGTTGGGACCTGTAAAAATACAGCCTCACAGAACACTGTATTTCTCCTTCATGTCACTTACCACAATAAAACTGAAACAATTCTAGCAGGATACACCTGCTAACTGGTTTAAGGACCAGTTAGCATGGCCCACATAAAACTCAGGGTAATTGACTCTTATACTAAGTTCTGTTGCTACAAGATTAGGAAAATGCAGGCTGCATTATCCTGGGAGAGCTGAGCATGATCAATAAGGAGTGTATTTATGCAAAACTGTGTTCTTAGTCCTCTGTCATCATATCAAACATTTATAAAAATGAAATGGCTCAGTTGAAATGTCCTAGTCATATCTAGACTAGATAATATGCACAACTGCTCTTGTCTTAGGTATAGAAGCCTTTACTTGAGGGGAACTGATTCCAGATCTGATGTGATCCTCCCTCACTCAGTCTTATCAATAGCAAGTGGGTGTCTGCAAGCTCATATCTCTGCAATTGGAGATTCCTGCCATTCTCTCTGCTGTGTGTCTGCCTGTGCTGTTTTCCTCCTGAATTTTGTAGACAGAAAATTTTTATTTAATCCCCAGGTGATGTTTTCTCTGTAAAAGTAAATTACTGCTTTCTGCAGGACCTCGTAAGCATGAGATATTTCTCTCCATAATTACAATTGCTCTTTCAGAGTAAAGAAGGATGAAATGTTAAATATAGGTCCAAATCTTCTAACTTTTCTCAGGCACTCTAAAATTTTTGACAGTAACCAAGCATGGATGATAGAAAACAAATTCCTTCCCTAAGGAATAGGCTTTATCTGTATAAAATAATGCTGACAGAGGAAAATGTAGGCTGATACTGTTAATCTAAGTAAATGACAAGGAAAATCTCTCATTTCACTCCCACATCGTCAATTAGTTGTATGCCTTAGGCTTTTGTGTTGTTTTTTAAATGTTTATTTATTTATTTTGAGAGAGAGAGAGAGAGCACAGAGGGAGAGGGGCAGAGAGAGAATTTCAAGCAGACTCCACGTGGAGCCACCCAGGTGCCCCCAGTATGCCTTAGTTTTATATCTCTTCTGGCAAGGAGCACAGAGATTGTTTAGGTAGGTGCCAGGCTTAAATTAACAGCCCCCTTTTCTCCAACTCTTAGATGCTTCCAACATTTTATATAGGTTTTTTTTTTGCTCTCAGAGATCTAAATGCTAGGTTTGGCAAAGATACTGCCAAAGGTTCATCTCACAGATTTCAGGTTGTGGCCCACAGGCTGCATTCACTCTATAGGCATATTTAATTTGGGCTGCAATTTTTTTTAATGTTTAAGTTGGTCAGGATGTGCTGCATGACAAACAACTCCAAATCTTAATGGCTTACAACCACAAACCTTTACTTGTTACTCATAGGCTTGCCTCTGGCTGGGGCTCTACTGGGCTCAGGAGGAATCCATAAGCATCTTCTGGGATTGACTGAGCTTGGTTGCTAAATGTAGGTAAAGTTCCAGTCTGTTCCATGTGTCTCTTCTCTGCAGTCTAGGACTGCAGAAGGAGCCTTTCTCAAGGGAAACACAGGAGTGAAAGTGGGTGGGAAATTAAAGGTAAGTAAACTACAGCTTACTTTTTCCCAGATTTCACTGGGCAATCCAAATCACATAACCAAATCCAAAACCAATGAGGTAAGTGATATATATTCTATCTGTTCTATTGGAAAGCCCTGAAGAGTTACACAGTAAAAGCTGTGGATATGTCATTCTACTCTCAGGAAGGGATGAAGAGTTGGGAACAATGATGGTGGGGTGATGGGGGGGATTCGGGGCCAATGGCCAAGAAAGAATTCTTGAAAACACCTTTGGTGCCAAAAGGTGATTTTATTAAAGCACGGGGATAGGACCCATGGGCAGAAAGAGCTACACTGGGGTTGTGAAGAGTGACTGATTATATACGTTCAAGTTGGCAGGGGGTCAGCGACAGCATAAGTCTCTAAGGAATTTTGGAAGCAAGGTTTCCAGGACCTTGGGGGGCTAGCTGCTCTTGGGAAAACATCATTTATTACTGTTTAGTAAAACTTCAGTCATGAGACCCTACCGATATATATCAGGGGCCATATGCTTGGAGTATAATTGCCAACATATACTTGGGGGTTAAAGGTAAAGGAGGTTTGCAGAGGAATTTTTAAGTGTTTAAGGAGACTCATAGGATCTTGGGGAGTCAGGATAAAGTTAAGCCAAGATCCCCTTTTGCCCCTAGCAAAGTGCTATCATTGAGGCAGCTGAGCTCCTAGAGGGAGGTCACTCTGCCTGTTTCAAGGACTTATCAATGGGCTGTAGTAAGGGAATTTAATTTTTCATTTGCTTTTGTTTCCCACATGACCGTGGCAAACACTTAAAAGCCCTTACATATTAATGAGGGTGATATTAGGGCTCCAGGAAACAGAGTCTATAGCTTTCTGGAGATTAGGCTATAAATATGATTGTCTTTTTCTTGCAGTTTACTAAGTTACCCATAAACTGAAGGAAACTCTTGTCCTGCATGACTGTGATTTTTATCAACCATTTGCTTTCTTTCCTTTCTCCTGTTCTTGGGCAGCTAGGAATGTCCAAGAAATATCATACATATGCCACCTGAGGGGTGGGCATGCTGTTAGCCTGTACTTTGCCCCCAGCTTGCCTTATGCTCCCTCACCAACCCAACCTAACACAACTGTCAACATTAAAAAATTGGGGTGATATCCACAAAACATGAATTTCCAGCTTTTCTTGAAAAATAACAAGATGTAGTAATAGAAGCCCAGAGCTCAAAATATAATTTATGCTGTTTTCACAAAGGGACCTACAGAAATAGGATTCCCCATGAAGACAAAGCAGCTCTTGTTTCGCTAAATCAAGCTCTATGAATCAATAATCATCCACACTAGCAGTCATTCTTACTGTAAGGAAAAGCCCACTGTGTCGGGGCATCAAATGTCTGGGTTCAAATTCTGGCTCACCGCTTACTACCTGTGTAACCTTGGGCAAGTCACTTCATCTTTCTGAATTTCCATTTCTTCATCTCACAGGGTTTTAGTGAAGACTAATTGAGATATTACACATAAAAGTTATTCTGTAATCGAAACATGCTACACAGATGTTGGTTGTCATTATTAGCAGGGCTCACCTAGTGAAACTCAAATTACTATTTAAGGAAATGACCAATTTGCATAGCCACCTGGATTTTAACTGTCAACGACTTTGACTGGGATTCAAATGCTTTAACAGCGGGGTTATTTCATTCACTGAAGATCCAGCTGGTGTAGCAGTTTGGGATGTGCACTAAAAGATGCTTGGAAATACCTGCTGGTCTTTCAGCTATTGTGCTATAAAACCAGGTAGGGGAATCCTTTTATCATTTCCACAGCTGAATATGCTTTAAACCCCCTAACAGAGCCAAAATTGTCAGACCAAATTCCACTTGTGATGAAATCCAACCAGGTTAACATGCTCTTTCCTTGTTAACCACCTAGGCTTTTCTGGATGAAATCCTGCAGCCCTAAAACAGGCAAAACTTGACTTAACTTCAAGGAAAGTTTTGGATTTCAATGGACCTTTGAAGTCCCTTCAAAAGAGATAAGAACTTCAATGAGAGGTTTGCCTATACAGAGGACCACAGAGGCAGGCCATTTGTAGAAATTCAGTTCATCCAGGAGAAGTTGTCTGGTGAAAATTGGTTCAGAAAGGAGGGGCTAAGTGAGGCGTGTAAGTTCAAACTCAGTAGAATGAAAATGAGACCATTTCAGATGACCAATTTGTTGTTTTGTACTTTTCTTTCTGAGTTTATAAAAGCAAGCTTTCTATTTTCACTGCCATGAAGGCCAGTCAATTTAATAAATGGTTAAATTACAGCCACCATATGCTACACCAAACTCGGGAACTGCTTAGCACATGATAAGTTTTCAATATGTATTTATTTATTTAATTAACACAAGTATTTTAAAATAAAGATTTCCACAAAGGCTATGAATTCAGACTTTGATCATGAATAAAGACCTTCAATTTATAAAGTGCAATCTTCAACACCAGATAAACTACAGGGGAAATTATTCAAATAGTTTTTATCACATAATATTTTCCAAGTCAAGCTAATAATAATTGCATATCGGGAATCTTTATATCAAAAACATTTCTATCAGGGCATATTATGCTGTAACTAAATCATTTTTACTGTGAAAGTTATTGTTTTCTAAGCTGCAAGAAGTGTCAAATGGTGCCACAGGAAGTTAATTATAGCAAATTTATTTAACCAGAGCTCACTGAAGAAGAGATTCCATCAAATAGCTATTATATATATATATATATATATATATATATATATATATAATCTCTTCTTCAGTATATATACATATACATATACATATACATATACATATACATATACATATATATATATGCATAAAAGGACATTTCCTTCTGGAAAATGTGGTTCCTGAAAATGTACTGGAATTCTTAGAGTCCTTTCAACTTGAGAGATAGTAACTCTATCAGGTATAAATCCAAGGATCTTCTCTTGCTAAGAAAGTTGTTATTCATCCATATCTGCTGGAGATTTTTAGAATGTTTTTCAGCTGGAAGTTGTACTAAGACTCAGTTGTGGTGAAAATAGGAATTCCAAACCACGGTACTCTTGTCCAGAAAAAAATAGCACATTGTATTCTGTGTTGAATTCTAATACTTCTTAGGAATCTAAGGATTTTATTTGGTCCACAGATTAAGATCTTAGAGTAAATATAATAAAAATACTTTAAAAGGTTATGTATCAACAAGGTGTCAGTGTGCATAAGGATGAAGTATTCTAGTCATAATTAAATTTCAAATCTAATTATAATTTGAGGCGTCCTTTTAATTACACTGCAATATTTTCTTTTCCTAGGAAGATGAGTGGTATAGCATCTTTTATCTGTAATTTTCATTTAATTAAAAATGTAAATAAATCAAGCCTCCTTCTTAAAAATATTTACTTTCAACATAAAAAAGAAGATTTATAAAGTTGGGCTTTATCTAGTTAATCATATTTACTTTAGCCATAAACATATGATGTATGAATATATAGGAGCAGAGATCTAAATTTTCCTAAATATTATGAAGCAGAAAAAAAAAGTGTTGCCAGTAATTATCTTTCTCGCCAGTTAGAATTCTTCCATCACTCCTGGCAAGATCCTATTAATCCTTCAAAGCCAAGTTCAAATGTCACCTCCTTTGTGTGAAGCCTTCCCTAACTCCCAAAGCCAAATTCAGGGGTATACAACTGAGCAACAGCCAGCAACTTAAATCCATAAGGAACACTGAAACAAGCCCTGAGATTTTACTAAATCCCTGGAGAAAGGTCTTTAGCAGAATTCCCCCTGAAAGAGGGATGTAGTTAGAAACTTGAGCTACTTGGGGAAAGAGGTAAACTTCACTCCTCCCCCAAGTGGCATATATGAATATCAGGGAACACTAAATTGCCTCCTAAAGACCTAGCTCCTTGGCAAGCTTTGATTCTTCTCTGTGGGATGTGCAAGTTTAAAGCTAAAATAGGATTCTTGTACAATAGAGGATAGGTTGACAATAGAGGATGTATTGACAATAGGATACAATAGAGGAACAGGCTTGAGTGTTTCTCCTCATCCCTACCCCCAGATAGTGATAGATTTCTTCTCTAAGTTAACGTTAAACAAATATTTGCAAATATCTCCTGACCCTATTTCCTTACACTGCTCTAACATCAGACATATGAAGACATAAAGGGGTAAGTCACAGTGAAAAGAAGATAAGATTCATGAATGGCAGAACCTGTGGGTAGGGGAAGAATTTTGGAGTGGAAAATGAGCTGGAAACTTAGAAGGGAGTGATCAGAGAGTGAGAACGTAAATTGATATTAGAGAGGTGGCAATTATTAGTAATGATGAAGGTTTGGCTGCAACAACGAAGCTAATGACTGAGGTAGGGTAGAGAAAAAGGTCATTAGAGCAAAAGAAACCAAGAGAAGTAAGGAAGCAGAAAAACTGTTAAGAATAATGAATTCACTAAAATTATGACAGACAATGCTGAATTCAGTGACAGTAAGCCAGGAAATGAAAAATTCGAGGAATTAGGGAGAATGGCCCAGGATGCCTTAGATGACAACAGCAGAGAGAAGGTAGTAGGTAGTTTGATGGTTTGATGACTTCAGACTCAAGGTGGTACTTTACAGTCAGGAAGGAAGGAAAAAGACCTGGAAGTAGCAATGAGGAGCAAGAAAAACATCTAATCTACCTCCACACAACAATGAGGAGAGGAAACAGGTGTCAGTTGAAAGAGGAAGGAGTGTCCATCTTTAGGAGAGAACCAGTTTTTTCCCCTAATGAACTAAGGTGACAGGGATTCAGATGTAAAAGAAATGCTGATAGAAGAAGTTGAGGTAAAAGGGATTTTTGCTGGTGGCTGACCAAGAGTTCCAGGAAACAGAGTGAGAGTGTGGTGGCATTGGAGAGAGATGGGCCATGGGGTTGTGAAAGGAGATATATAGAGCTATATGGGCAATAAATAATAGGGATATGGAATAACCTTGCCATGTTGGGCTCCCTAGGGTACTGAAATAAATAGGGTGGCAGGATGAAATGAGTTTAGTTCTGATGGCCTCAACACTGATGGTGACGAGGCTGTGATTATGGTGTAGGAGGAGGGGATATGGGTCAGCCAGGAACTCTTGAGCACTAGAACCTTGACCTCACCACTGCCAGTTTGGAGGCCATGACTAGTTGCTCTCAGCCAGACCATCAGAACCTCAGTGGCACCCTCCTTTAACAACTGAAACATTTGGCAGGGGATTTTACCTGAGAACCTGGGGCTCTTAACTCCTGCTATATTATGGCCTATTTTTCTGTTTAAAAAAAAGGAGGTTCATTAAATATTTTTGAGGATAAGAATGATAAAATTCAAGTTGTGTTTTGGAAAACTCCAGTAGCTTTTAGAAGTTTGTCTCAGAAAGCCAATGGGCATTGATGATGGATACCCTCTAAGATTTCACACTAGAAAGAATATCTTCTGATTGTCTACAATTCAGATGCTGCCCCTGCCTTTTCAAAGAGCCATCAGTGATCATAAAATATTCCTTCCAGTACAAAACCTTAGAGGCTCTGGGTTTTATTTTATTGAGTAACCATAATTTCTTGATAAGAAGTCACATTAAAACCAACTGGATTAACTTATCTAGTAGAACAACCTTTTCTTTTAAGTCTTTGAGCATAGGTAACCATCTCAGCAGGCCTTCCTAGACAACCCTCACTGAAAGTGAGAGAGAGAGAGAGAGAGAGAGAGAGAGAGAGAGAGAGAGAATGAATTTTATAAATATCCTTCCTACTGATTCTGTTTTTCTAGAGAATGCCGAATAATACATGGACCTTAGGGCTCTCCACTATCTGACTTCTCTGGATATGACAATAGCCACGTTACACTGTTGGATGTGAAAAAGGAGCTCATTTTCCCCCTGCCTTCTCTATGAATGGGAAAATGTGAGAACAAGAGCATGTTATCATCGATGCAAAGCCCAGGGAGATTGTAATTTTCCAAGGTGCAATATTGGTTAAAAGTTTGACTGACTTTTAGTTGATCTCACTGTGGTTCTCTTCCATTATGAAATGGAGGAAACAAATGATTTAGAGGTAGGGTTTGTGCTTTGAGTAAAGAGTGCTGAATTAAAGCAAATAAAAGAAGTCTTGATATCCTATAGCCCAGGAGTAGCCCCAGTCCCTGAGGTTTCCTGTTAGAAGCCAATCTAGAGTAAAAAACTGAAACCTTCCTTCTTTCCTTCTTTCCTTCTTTTATTCAATCAGCAAACTTTTATTAAGCACTGTGCTCCAACCTTCATACAGAGGTTCAGCAGATACAAGAGCATATAAAACAAGCTCCTTTCTTGTAAAAGGCAATAATATATGATTCATGATTCACCTATGTACAGGAAATAGAAAAGAGACACCTCTAATACACAACTGCTAGGCAATATATATACTAGGCCCACTCACAAATATAACAGCCCCTGCCCTCAAGAAGTTTATAACCCAGCGGGGAAAACAGTTCAATACATATCCATATGGAAGTATAAAGATCTGTTCTCTGTATGCACTATAAGATGGAGAGTTGGGGGAAGGTAATAAATATGTGGTTTGGGAACAGAGATGTGTGTATAAAAGTTCAAAAGTCTAAGTGCAAGTTAGAAAGATGAGAAATTCACTTATGTACTTCAGGAAAGGAAATGCACCCTTCAGCATGCAGAAGTGACCTTGTGAAGGTCCCCGAGAACCTACTGAGGAGTATCATAGAAATAATCATGGGCAAAATTACAGAAAATGTCTTGAAAGTGAAGGCACCTGAAGGTAGGGAAACCAGTTAGGAAGGATTTCTGAGGGTCCCAGAATTTTGGATTTGGGCCAGTGATTTTTTTTTTAAGTCTAGGGGTTTGACAAAAGATTAAACTTTATTTAAAAACTCTTTAAAAGAGCTTTGTTATGGGGTGCCTGGGTGGCTCAGTCAGTTGAGCATCCGGCTTTGGCTGGGGTCATGATCTCACTGTTTGTGACCTCAAGCCCCATGTCGGGCTCTGTGTGGACAGCTCAGAGTCTGGAGCCTGCTTCAGATTCTGTGTCTCCCTCTCTCTGTGCTCCTCCCCCACTCATGCTCTGTCTCTCTCTTTCTCTCTCAAAAATAAACATTAAAAAAAAATTTAAAGAGCTTTGTTATGCTAAATAGGACATTTTACAAAAGCACTACCATCTACCATTACAATGATCTCATAGCATGAAGGATATTGTGAAAACTTATTTAGTAAAGCAAACATAGGCAAAAGCGCATATGTGACAGCTCAATGAATTTTTACAAACAACCCATTTGTGTATCTAGCATTCAGATTAAGAATATTACCCACAGCCCAGGAAACCCCTTGTGCTCCCTTTCAGTAACTCCAATTGCTCACCAACTTCTAAAGATTAATTCTCCTTATTATGTATAATAAAAGTTGTTATATCACCAAAAAAATAGGAAAGTAATAACTACAGATTTTAAAAGTCCATGTCTTTTAGGTGAATAAGTTTGGATTCATGCAAAACTCACCTTTAAAAAGCTTTTTTGGCATGGATCTGCATTGGTCTATGAACCCACCTTGAAAAATCAGTGGTCTAAGTGAAAGATGATGGGAAACCTGAATTTTGTTAGTTATGGTAGAGACAAAGAGAAGAAAGAGTAATGTAGATGACATGATGAAGATAGCTCTTGATACTTATATATGTGTGTGGAGGAGAAGAGGGTCCAGAATAAATACCAGGCTTCAGGTTTGAGAATAGGTAGTAGTTCCAATAATTAAGAAAGTGGAATAAAGGAAAGGGGTTTAGTAAAGGTAAAATAAGATGTTAATTTAATATAAATTCGAGTTTTGTAAGGAACATTCAGGTATAGCTGCCTGATAAAGAGATTTGTTTTTAAAAATAAAGGTTGGTATATCTATCATTGAGAAACAATTGTCCATGGTTCTTTCATGTTTCTGTATGTATTGTGAACAAGACACTTACCGCCTTTGTTGCAGATTATATTTTTAAGAATGTTTGTATAAGAAACATCCTTGAAAAATAAAGAATGTCTCCCTCTGGGGCAAAGTATAGGCATGTTTACTGCCTGTTATAAAAATTCAAGTTTCTTAAAATTCAGCGTTCCTCTCATGTAACACAACCCACTAAGTGTGCTGTTGTCATCTGTCTTTCTGTGTATGGACATGTGGGAATTGGAGTTCAGAGAGTGCAAAAATGCTGACACTGGCTATTGCCATTGCTGTAAGTAATAAACCATTCATTGTCTCTGATCCAGAGGTCTCATGTCTTCTACCAGCATCCGTAAAACTATTGCAGGTTAACATGTTAACTGGAAAGTACAGTAAATTCTTAAAATCTTCAGAGTTCCTTGACATTCATATTTAAAGTATTGCAACATTTTAATTTATATAAATCATCTTACTTTTTTCAGTTTCAGACCTCACGATATTAAGGTCTTAACAATTAACTGACAGACTAACAATTTTTCAGACTCTTAGGATTAATGCATTACTTTTGTCATTTAAAGAAATAATTGTCAGTATCTGTGGAAGGAAAAATCAAGATACCATTCTACAGGGTTGTTTTAGTATTACAATTATTTGACATCTAACCTTGTTTTATATATGGGCTCACTAAATTGTGAAGTGAATCTAATTCACTAAAATATGATAAAATGTTAACTAGAATTCAGAATTCCAGGATACACAATGTACCATGAATTAATGGTGTAATAGAAGTCCAAGGAGAGTACATATCAAGCAGAGCCCTGTAATGGTCCACCCCCCCCAAATATGTCCATAGCCTAATCTCAAGAAACTATGAAAATGTTACCTTCCATTGCAAAAGAGACTTTGCATATGTGATTAAGTTAAGAACCTTGAGATAGGAAGATTATCTTGGATACCTGGGTGGGCCCAATGTAATCACAAGGGTCCTTATAAGGAAAAAGAGATGGGAGAGTCAGAGTCAGAGCAGGAAATGTGATGATGGAGGCAGAGGTCAGAGAGAAACGAAGAGAGAATGAGAGAGAGATTTATATATGCTACACAACTGACTGAAAATGAAGGACAATGCCATAACCCAATGAATGCAGGCAGCCTCTAGAAGCTAGAAAATTCAAGAAAATGGATCCTCCCCTACTGCCTCCATCTAGAAGGGATGCAGGCCTGTTGACACCTTGATTTTGTGACTTCTGACCTCCATAAATGTAAAAAGATAAATTTGTGTTGTTTTATGCCACTACATTTGTGATAGTTTGTCACAGTACTAATATAGAAAAATTCTTTGGTAGTCAGTGGTATCAAATGCAGGCAAACTGAGGGCTTAAGGGCATAGCTTAGAGTTGGCCATAGCTACTCTAATTGTTAGAGTTTGGCCACTGTTGAACTGTTAATATATAAGCATTTTCAGCACTGGCTGCAGGGCATTATTGAGCTACCTGTTCAGGCAATGCCCAAACTGCAATTCCTCCCATTTATGCTGTGCTGGAAGTGCCCTCCCTGGAAATCACTGTTCCTGTGGGCCATCAGGCACCACCAACATCTCAGAAGTGTCCTCTAGCAAGACTATCCTGTTGCGTTCTTCCCTTTTTCTCCTTGAAATGGTCAACACTCCTTATATAGTTTCTGCCTCTTCTTAGTTTCAAAGTGTGGAACTCATTCAGTATTTGACATTCCTAGTGGAGTCCAGAAGGTTAACCCAGTTTAGTGTAACGATGACCACTTATTATATGCCAGACACCAAGCTAGGCATGAGAAAATCAAAGACAAAAGCATGTTCTTTGCCGTTAAGGAATTGGCAATTGAATGTATTTCAGCTCTTTATGGATTATGCATCCTCTCTTCCATACCTGGGAGGGCAGGATAACCACAGCTCCTCTCCCCACACCCCTGCATAGGGACAATTCACTCTTCCTTACAGTTGTGTGGATGGTGAGCTGCTTCAGCTTTCTTCACCTGTGCATATTCCATGACTCAACCCATAAGACCAACCTCTGTGAACATTCTTTTATTATAAGCGTTTCTCTGGGGGAGGCAGGAAGTGTGAAAACATATTTTTCACAATGCCTTAATCAGATTTCATTTTCCCCTAGACTTCTGGATCCAGTGAAGCAAACAGGAGTTCTCCGTTTTTTCCAAGGGAGCCAGCCACACAACGGCCAGTCACAGCAACACAAGAAGTCGTCACCAACCCCCCTGCCCCAGCATTTTGTTTAACCACTGAGTCAAAATATATATACCACCATTGTCTTTCCTCCTAGAAATCAACATTGCTAAATATTTTTCAGTGACGAACCTCAGAACTTGCAAGTATATTAAAAGCAAAACCAAGTACCCCACCAAACAAAAAAAGCACATTTCTCACCAAACAGTCCCATACATGGGAAGGGGGGAGGAGCACTTATATTTTTACAAGAATTATTACAGAATAGATTCAAAACCTCTCCAAGACAAATGGAGGGGCATTTTATGCCCTGTTTTGGTTTAATATACTCACATAAGCAGTTACACCTGTGTCTAAGGGTTTTTCTAGGCTTCATCTTTTAAAACCCCTGAAGTATTCTTCCTTCACTTGGCATCTTATTTTTGCACATGAAGAGTTTTGGATGAGAAAGACTGTGATGGAGGTGCTCAGTGGCTGTGTTCTTTTTCTGACTTGGCTTGCATAACTGCTATTCCTCTCAATTCTTGTGAAAACACACATGATTCCATGATCCTGCCCCCTCTCAGCGTAGAGTACCATCCTGCCGGCCTCTCACAGAGGCGCCCAGGACTTTCCTACACTAATTGTCTCCCAGCCAGTTGCTGCCTTTCCTACAGCAGCTCAAGCCAGACTTTGTTGCAGCCTGTGAATATTTTCCACTTCAGTGTGTGATGCCAAAATCATTCCACAAGGCCTGCTCCAAGTTTTCCTGTCAAGATAAGCTTCCAGCCTGATGTATACAGTAGATTAGCATAGAGCATTAAAACTAGACTCACAATCATAAAACCAGCAGCCCAGCTTCCTAAGTTAAACAATGGAATGGATGTACCCTTTAAAACTGAAAGGTAAAACAGATTTTCAGAAAGGGTATTGATTTAGAGGACTTAGTTAAAACTGATTTTTAAAAGTGATTATTATCTCATGTACACAAAAACATAGTAATCTTTCATTACATAAATTACCAAGTAGTAGCATCTACAAATTATCCCTTCATCCAGGAGATCTTATTTATTTCTGCTGCTCTTTCACAAACATTTAGAAAATTAGGTATCCACATACCAACATCCTTCTGTCAGTATGCATTGTTTTAGTAATAACCAAATGGAAAAATCATGCTGGGTTAGAACAACCTAGAACAGTAGCCTGGCTTTGACAACAGTAACAAGTGACCATTGTGGCAGGGGATAAATATCCTCCATAACAGTAAACTATAGATTAACAAATGTCTATTGCCTACCTGTAAACAAATTAGTCATTTCTTTTTTTTAATGTTTTATTTATTTATTTTGAGAGAAAGGGTGGGGGGGGGGGAAGGGGCAGAGAGAGGGAGAGAGAGAGAGAGGGAAAGAGACAATTCCAAATAGGCTTCGTGCTGTCAATGCAGAGCCCTACTCAGGGCTCAATCCCACAAACCATGAGATCATGGCCTGATCTCAAATCAAAAGTCATATGCTTAACCAACCGAGCCACCCAGGCACCCCCTAAACAAATTATTCATTTCTGAATCCCCAGTGTCTACTACTATACCTGGCAAGGAGTATATTTATTTAGTTAATGAGTGAATGAGAAAATGAATGAATGAGTGAACACCCCCATTTTCCCAAAGCTGTTAATTCACCCGCTCACCCTCAAGCATGTTGATTCTTGAAGACATTCCAGGTCCCTGGATCACAAGTTCTCCACATTAACTATTCTTAGAAAATCACTTTAAATATATGTTTAAAAGCCTGTTGAGTTTTCTCTTTGCTTAAGTTCTACTGTTCTGCAGTTTAAAAAAAAAAAAAAGATACAAATAAGATACTCCAGAAAACAATCCTGGCAGAATTTGAGGCATTAGAGTTTCCAAGCTCTATAAAAGAAAGCTTTTGAATTGCTACAAAAACTAGGAATGACTTTCCTCTCAACTCCTGTGTCACATCCTTCAGGAAGTTTCTTTGAACCTCTGCCTCTCTTTCCTACTCTCACCTTTGCCTTAAGTGTCCCTTATGAAGGATTCCTGAATTCTTGTGTTCCCTATCACTGTCTTTCAATTGTTTCCCTTAATAGACTATGGACTCAGTGTAGGCAATGCCTGGGAATTTTTCTTGGTACCTTCAGTTCCTGGTGTAGATTTTGGCACTTAGTGAGTGCTCAATTAGTGTTTGAACAAACAAATGAAGGAGTGAAACATGGTATTAAATTTACCTGAGATATTTGTTTATCCAGAGACTGGAAAACATTTGGAATGCCTTAAGAGTAAGAAGGTTACTTTCTTCTATTTGGAGAAAAGATCAAAGGGTTTCAGTCAGAGAAGAGGCCTCCATATGGTTTTTATTGTCATCTTTCTTTTTTCTCCTACTGATTAAAAATAAAAAAGAGAGAGTCCAAAATAATCTGAGAGACTGGCAGAACTGTGAAAAGACTGTGAAGCCATATTTTTAGGGCCTTCTGGAGATCCTTGTCAACCCAGGCAAAGCTGGCCCAGGGCCTGGGGCCATCCGTTCCTAGATGCATTGGTGGACAGACAGCTTGTCTCTTGAAGGACATGTTTCAGAGGTTCCTCAGAGGCTGATCTGTCACCCTCCTCTCTCTTCAAGCCAGTTCTACCTGCCCAGCATAGAGCAGGGCCCACTGATGTCCTCTGGCTCTGTGGATTTTCTAGGAAGAGTTAGTATTACCACTCTGCTGCCTCATACATTTTACCTGAACTCCTGCCATTCTCCTGTTCTGACCCCTTTTGTCTGCCTCCCTTGTACTTTTACTCTGTATCCCTTGCAGAGATTTGACATATGTCTTAATCTTGAACAGGATCCATCCCTTCCTGGTCCACAGACTTCTTCTACCTGAAGAATCCAGAAGGTGTAATTATTCAAAGCAGAGTAAGTCATCAGACAAAACTCTCTGCACAGGGCAGGTACAGAAGATCACAAAGCCAACAAGCTCTGAATCTAGGATGACAAGCACGGCAAGAGGAAATCTAGGAAGCAGGCAGGGAGACAATGCTGTGGGGAATTTAAAGCTCAAACAAAGAACTAGTGTCACAGAGGGCCAGGGAGCCAAACAAAGAGCATGGGAAACAGCTACAGGGTTATAGAAACAAGCCTTGTTGCTGCATTAATCCTTTGGCTCTGTCACATAAATGTGTAGTTATGATCTACTGATGAAGGAGAAAGAGCCCATGAGTAGGGCTGTTTGTGGTTTTGAATCTGGGCACTCCACACTTGTGTTCTTGTGTTGAACCATTTACCTAACCTTTCTAACCTCTATTTCCTTTGCTGTAAAATGGAGCTAATAGCACTTACACTGGAAAGTTTTTCTGGGCATTAAATGTGATAATATAAGCAAAACATTGGCAGATCCCTGTTCAACAAAAGCTCTCAATGAATGCCAGTTGTCATTAGTATTACAGTGAAGGAGATAGTTTTTAGCGTGAGTAGCATGGGTCATGCTGATAGAAGCTAAGCTGTTAGGAACCTCTGAATAAAAATGAAAAGAGCCAATAGAATAACATTGGCTGATAGGTAACAGAAATGGAAAAATATTAAAAGTTTAGTTTTTATTTAGAGTTGTTTTCACAGCTTTATTGAGGCACAATTCACACACAGGGAATTGCATATTTGCAATATACAATGCGATGAGCCTTGACATATGCATATACCCCACAGAGCCATCACCACGGTCAAGGTAATGAACATATCCATTACCCCCAAAAGTTGCCTCCTGCCCCTTTGTGATCATTCCCCCCAACTCCTCCGTGCCCCACCCTCCATTATCCTCAGACAATCATGGATCTGCTTTCTGTCACTATAGATGAATATACATTTTTATGGTATTTATATAAATGGAATCACAAAGTATTGGTGGGGGGTTCTGGATCTTTGACTCAGTACAATTATTTTGAAATTAATCTATATTGTTGTGTCAATAGTTCACTCCTTTTAATTACTGAGTGGTATTCCATTATATTACATGATTTATTTCTCCATTCATCTGCTTACAGATATTAGAGTTGTTTCCACAAATAAAGCAGCAGTGAACATTCATGTACTAGTTTTTGTACGGAACTCGACTCATTTCCCTTGAGTAAATATCTAGGATTAAAATGGTTAGGTCATATGAAAAGTGTGGGCTTAACTTTTTAAGAAACTGCCAAACTGTTTTCCAAAATGGTTGTGCCATTTACACATTTAATGGTCAAAGACTTGTGTTTTCAATTATTTTATGAGTATGAAATAGCCTTGGTTTTTGTCTCTATCTGGATCTAAGATTGCTGACTAGGTCCATGGGCCCTACCTGCTGATCTCCCTTGGAAATTTAACCTAATTGCTTTATTCCTGTAGGTGAATGAACTTTATAAAATGAGAATCTACAAAATTAAACAAATCAAATGATAAAAGCAAGTTTCATAACAATGATTGGGTAAGGCATTTATCTGTTTAACTTCTAACTGTCTGTTTGAAGATTCAGTAGGGGATTCCAGATCAAACAGTCCAGCATGTGCTGAATGAATTACATATCAACGCTCATCTGATCATCGTGTTCCAGCCCATCCCCATAGGTCACTGTCACCCTCTCAGACTGAAGAGTCATGATATAGTGCCAAGTCCAGTGAGCACATCCGTGAAGTCTGAGGACACCATTCCATATCCTGATTCCCAATGTCACTCCTATCCTTCACCTCTGAAAGGGTGCCCAAAATGCTACTCACGTAACAGGGATGGGGAGGAATTCTCAAATAAGTCTCAAAACACATTCAGAATGCAAGCACAGAGTATTGTTCAAAATAATTGCCATCTCAATTCCAAAAGATTAGAAATCTCTGTTCTAAGAATCTGGTTTAAAGAGAGAAAAAACCCGTATGGTGCCAACTGGATGTTCTCATAATAGAACCATCAATATTACTGCATTTTGGCTGGCAGCTGCTAGCATAATCACACTCCTCTCCTTCCACACACCCCCACACTCAAACCCCAGTTCCCCCCACCCCGCTCTCTCTCTCTCTCTCTCTCTCTCTCTCTCTCTCTCTCTCACACACACACACACACACACACACACACACACACACAGGGTGCATAGGAACTCTGGTTTCCTAACTAAAGGACAAAAAAGGAGATTACGGTGGGGGAAAAAGGCCAGGAAAGTTAATGAGAAAAAAAATGGAAGGTAAAAGCTTATGAACTGGGTGTAAACAAGCACCTTTGGTTAGAAGAGTAAAGGTCAGAAGCCCTTCAAGAGGGACTTTGTGGAAGCCTAAGTCAGGCTTCTTGAGGTCCAGGGCACAATTGTGTGACACAAAGGCATGAGAATAAACATTGTGGCACCCCAAGGGCAGACCACTTGGGAAACTTTCACAGGCTGCTCCCAGGTATGGACTTTAGCCTATGTATGTAGCAAGAGAGGGACTTGACCAAGCAATTTTGCTGACAGTGGTTGTGGGCTGTGACAGCAATAGCGCTAACAGTGGTTGAAAGAAAGCAACTAACATTTGTTTGTCTGTGTAAGCTAATGTTTATTAAACTCTGCTGTGTATTAGGTGTTATGCTGGGTATCTTACAAATATTTCACTGAACCTTCAAAATAAACATATTGTCCTGGGTTTCATAGATGAGGAGGTGAAAGCACAAGAAGGTTAAATAACTTGCCTCCTCTGCACAGCTGGTATGTTCTCTGCTTCTAGAACCCATGCTCCCAGGGAAAGTGGATGGGATGGGGAAGGGGGTAGAGGCATGTGGCACTGAAGCCGGCAGGCTGTTGTGAGAGCATGGAAACTTTGGAAGCTCCCAGGATAAGTAGGGGTGACTCTGGAGAAAGAAGGGGCCCCCCACTATTCTGCAGATGTGGGCTGTCCAGTAGACATCCGGACACCAGAAAAACTTGCCAGGCATCAATCCCAGCAAGGTCTTAACCACAGAACTGTCTATTGGGGATTAAATTTTACAAAACCATGTTACAATTTTTAAAGATGTTATTTGTAGAGGAAGTTTTGATTCCCTTAGTCATCAGTGTTCCAGAAAGCAGACGTGCAAGCATAATGATTTCAGGGTGCCTAGCAGCACGAAGGAGCACTGGCTGACACTGTTGCTGGAGAGAATGTTCAAGCATGGCTGACAGCAGACAGCAGCTACCTGAGCAAGTCTGGACTGAAGCTAGGGTAGAGTCATCAAAAGCTCCTTTCCTGAAAGGAATCTCTGTAACCATAGAAGTCACTATCACCGTGAAAGATTTTAAGGTCTGGGTGGCCACCAAAGAAATCTGCCTCTGACCTGGAAGTTTTTCCAGCTTTAAGTCCCAACTTCAGGCTCAAGGAAGAAGCAAACAGTTACCCTATGCCAAGACCGAGGACTGAGCTCCGACTCCACTCCCCTGTGCTTGTCCTTGCTGCCACTGCTCTCCAATGGTCTCCAGACCCCTTTGTTGCCCAGCAGGTATCGACTCGTTTTGGAAGACTCCATCAAGCATCGAAAAACCTTTCCTAACACTCATCCTTGAGCCGACTATCCCCCTCCCATGGTTCTCTGGAGCTCCTCTAACAAAAGAGTATATTAATTTGTTTTCATGTCTATCTGTCCACAGTAGAAAGGTTTTTAAGGGCAGGAACCTTATCTCAGTATAGGAAACAATATATATACATATATTGTATATATATATATATACATATATATATTGTATATACATATATATATATACAATATATGTATATATATATATAGTGTGTATATATGTATATATATATTGTGTATATATATGTATGTATGTGTGTGTATATATATATATATATACATATATATATATATATTTTTTTTTACACTGAAAGGGCAATACTAGGGTGTGGTACAATCTTCAGCAAAGAAAATCAGTCTTGCTAGATATCCTAGGCTCTTCTCTGATTCTCTGTACCTTCCCCAAGGCCAGAATTGCTCCTCCCTCACTACAGGGTTTAGGAAAACTGCTGATGATATGTGACAGATAGACATTGTCCTCGGTACATCTTCAGCAAGCCCCAGGCCTCAAAGGCACCCAATTGACAGTTCCCGTGATGGATGGGATTGCTAGAAAAGGAGAGGCTGGCCAGAGTGGGCAATGCTCAGGCTGATGCAGAGAGACCAGGGCAAATAGGAAATTTAGGGATGTCAGAACAAAGATTGTCAATGGAATCCCTAGTCCTGTCTAATATGCTGCAAAATAGGCAAGAGCCCTGTTCAGGCATGACTTAAAATTTGAAATATCAAGATAAGACTCTCCTGAAAGTAAAAGTTGGTGTCACAGCAGTGTCATCATCATCACCAAAAGCTTGGGCATTCTTTTGACATGTAGATGTATCCTCAGAGAACAACATTCTTCCTTTCCTTCTTAAGAACAGGCTGAGGGAAGGACAAGAGGAGAATTATTTCAGAATATATTTACCCTGGCATTTTTAAATTTTATTCTCTCTGCCTTACTAGAGTCTCATCCATGATAGTAAGAGCTGTATCTTCCTAATCATTCAATTTATAGGTCCATTAGAACATGGACCACTTCTGTGCAGCTTCTAGCTTTTAAGAATATTTAATAAAATGTAAAATACGATAAAAGTAAAACCAATGTTAATTATATGTAAGATTTTTTAAAAACAGGGTATAGGTCTTTCTGAGGCTTAATTATACCTAAAAAAGATTTTGTTGTTAAGGGGGTAGGAAGGGGGGGGGTGCAGAGAGGGATGTTAATTTACCATATTGATTCCTCTGAGACATCCCTTGAGCTATAAATTGACATTAATTATTCATAGCCCAGAGAGGTCCTATATTAGGAGGAAATTTTTCCATTAAGACTTAATTCACTAGCTCAACACTTTAAAAAGTTGATGCCTGAGTAATTCAGAGGTAGAAACGAACTCTAACCATGGTGATGTGGGGATGAGTCTGACCTGCCTACCACAATGATAAGAGAAAACAGTACAATGCACTAGGGAGAGAGAAACAGACTAACAAAAATCCCCTTCTTGCCCACATTATTTACAGACAGAATCATTATCATTACCATCATCCAGATAAAAAGATTCTTGGCCGAGTCCCCAATATCATCTTCCTCAATAATAAAGGACTTTGTTCCCTCTCCGTAGACATCTTTTGTGTCCACCCTTCTTGTTTTTATTATTTCCCTACTAGGACAAATATGCTCACAAAAATATTCCTCAATCTGGCTCCTCCATAGGGAATTGACCACAGGTCATGGACCATGGAATGACATACTACATTATCATCCAATCAAACAAAAAATAATAAACAGGAGGAACTAGCTACGAGGTCTTGAAAGCATAGACCTCATAGCCAGCTCTGCCTTTGAAGTTCCACTTTTTTATTCAATACTGATGTGGTGTTGTTCTTAGCCTATGACCTGTGTGCTGTCCCCTGCAGATGGCGGAGATCTGAGGACCATTGTTGTGGAGTGTGTTCATTAGATATGAAAAAAGAGACTGTGAATGAATGAAACAAAATGTCAACTCCCTTCAGATTCTTTAAGAATAAAAGCAAACAAGCCAGATACTGAATACTGCTAGGTTTTGTGTGTGTCAGGAACTGAATTAATATCATCTATTAAATCTATTTTATCAAATGGGGGAAAAAAACAGGAATGGATGTCCAAATTAAATTTTGTTTATGATGTTTGCCAAATCTAGGTGATACTGTTAGTTCTTTGTTTTTAATAAAATATCATTTATACCATGTGTAGAGTATATACCAAGGCCTCCTCATGTGACTTTGAAAGAAGATGAAATTCCTCAACAGATGGAGGAAGAATGGATGCCATAGACAGAGATAATCCATATGCTAGAGAATGTTGCTAAATAGCTCGTTTCATGGAATGGAAAGGTCAGTTGTTAGGATGAAAATTCAAATTCAGCAGGCCCACTCTGAGTTTGCCTTCCTTCATTTATTCTCTCAAATATTATAGAGTGCTTGCTATCTGCCAACACTGTACTTGGCCCTGCAGATACAGCAAGGAGGAAGAAGAAATCTCTACCCTCAACAAGATGAGAATCCAGTCTGGGTCTAACTGCCTACCACACTCTTGTCACTCTATCTAGCATGTCACAAAGCAAGGAAGAAATCATGCTTCTCGAGGGCTCATGATAAATACTGAACCTTATTTTTAAGACTTACTGTTCTTCCTTCATCAATTCCCTTCTTCATCCTCCACAGTCCTGGAAGGTAACATCAGCCCTCCATCTAGTGTCCGCTCCCGTCCTTTCAAGAAGTCTCCTTTTTGTGTGCTTAGCTCCCCCACTGTCCCACCCAAAAGAAGAGGTCTAGCTTTTTTGTTCATGCATTTTTGTGAAAAGAATTGGGAGAATGTGTAGGAAGTCACTGGGGTCAGAGAGTAGTCAAGGAAAGAGTGGAAGGGTTAGAACGGAGACAAGTGCCTTACCCCAGAGTTACAGGAGGACCTGGGACACAGATGGAAAGTAAGGGGCTGAGCAAGAGATGCTCTGGGACCTGCTCAGGGTTAGGACTTTGATTCCCCTTAACATTATTCAGGAGATGCAAGTAACAATTAGAGTCACCTTCTAATTCCTTTTGTAGTTTTTGTCATTTCACCATGCCATGTGAAGGCCAAAGGTTCTCAGGTTGATAGTATCTATTCTCTTTTTCCAATTGAAATAACTGAGGCACAGAGAAATGGAAGAATTCAGAGTTATGCAGCTATTGAGGCAAATGTTTTCAATTAGAACCTGGATCTCCAACTCAAGGCTTTGGGCCTTTTTCCACTAAGAGCATAGAGTCTGGAGTCAAACTGCTTACACTCAAATCACAACCCTGCTACTTACTAAACATGCCTGGTTTCCCTAGTGATAGTTCCTCCCTCAGAGGGTGGTTGTGAGGATAAAGGAGTTGATAGATGAGAAAATTTTACACCAGTCATTACAAGCACTCAGTAAAAGCAGGTAGCAGCAGTAGCTATACTAGTAGTACTAGTAATCGTGGTAGAAATAGTGGTAGTAATTATAGCGGAAATCATTTTGCCACATCTTATATTTAAAAGAAATTACATTTAAAGAAATTATATTTAAAAGAAATTACAAACTTGGTACTGTCTCCTTCCACCTGGGAATAACGCATACCGCTTAGACTGCCTAGAGATACATTATTGTTTCTAAAAACAGTTCATTTCCCTTCCAAAATCACAAGTAAACTCCTTAGCCACTGTATCAGAACACAGTTTCAAGTGAACAAGGAAAAGGGTCTTTTTAAAATTCCCTGTTGAAAGGAGACCTGAGGGGCTCCGTGGCTTGGTTATAAGAATAACTTCCTCAACCTACCTTTTTGAATGGTATGACATTCAGAATTCTTGATCTTGACACATGTGAAAAGCAATACATTTTATACTATTTTTCCCCAGAAAAGAGAAAGGGAATTGGCCCCCTTATTTGGAAACCAGGACCTACAGCTGATGAAAATTTCACAGTCACCAAACCCGACAACAGTAAAACAGGTTCATTTTGTTCCATGAAGACAAAGCTGTTGCTCACCCATCTCTTCCCCTACGTGTCCCATGGCTTAAAAAGTTTTAAATTATCTCCTTCTTGCCATGATTGCCATTCATAGGCCCTCTGGGAGTAGGGCTCAGAGACTATTCTGTGCTGGCCAACTTCATATATACTATCTCTTTTAAAGCCCATAATTCTATAACATAGAATTCTCCCCACTGTGAAATTGAGGGAATTGTGGTTCAGAAAGGCTTATGTGCCTTCTCCAAGGTCAGAAGCCATACCTGGGTTCATCTATGGTCACAAGGCTAGAAAGTGGCATTGGGTTTAAACCCTGACCCTCAATTCAGGCCTCTTCCCACTACATCCATTTCCAGGTCTGGAAGCATGAGACAGGGCTGGACTTACACAGAAGTACAAAGATACCATCAGCTTCTAAGCCCTAGCCATGGAGCTCCCCCCAAGGGCTCGTCTCCTTGCTAGCCTTCGTCAAGTTCATTTTTACTCTAAACGTTAGGCCTAAAACATCCCTCCCTGGTTAAAAACATTTTCCTGCATCCAACCTATTCTTCTACAGCTCTTATAAGTTATTTTATGAACTAATTTGAGTTTTACATGCTCCTCACTCTTCCATCTGGGTAACATATGTTCATCCGGCTACTGAACATTTATTGAGCAATATCATGTAAAAATATCCTTGCTAGGTATCGACAATGTACAGAAAAAAATGGATAAAGCAAGGTCCCTGTCCTACAGGCGTGTATAATCTGATAAGGAAGTAAAGAGGAACAGAAATGATAACAGCAGAAAGCAGCGTATTCACGGAGTGCTGAATACCTTGGGAGCATGACAAATATAAAAGCATGTCCACAGTGACTTTTCTGGGGAGGATGTTTTCCTAACATTTTAAGGCACAGATTCAGGGACACTACAGATCACTTCGAAAGCAGGTCAATAAAAAGTCAATAAAAATCTGCAATTATGCAAAAAAAAGGGAGGACACACAGAAAATTTACTGAATACGTGCAAGGCACATTACTGTAGGAGCCGTACTCTTTCCAGAGATAGAGCTTTTACAGGGGAAGAAAAAAGGAAACAAACAACAACAACAACAACAAAAAGAGCTTGATATTGATCCAGCAACACTGCCATCCAGGAACAGCAGGGCATTTTGTTCCAAAAATCTATAATGCAATCAATTCCTGATTAAGAATTGTTTATTATTCTTCATAGAGATGATTTAGCGTTTCTGCATCCACATAAACCAACTGATTTCCACTTATTTAATTTAAAAAAGAGATGTCAACTCTAGATGTCTAAAGAACAAAGAATGCACAGACTAAGCTGAGGTGTTTGAATGGGTGTTAACGCTCTTTTGTTATGAAAGGATTGCTCCAGTGCCTCAATCCCATTTCTTTTTCTAACCTGCCACACCAGAAAAAGTCTACGGAAATGTGAATCTAGTTCCATGACGGTGAAGTACTTTTCGAGGCCAATTAGGGGAAACTGATGAAGGACATTAGATACAACGATGCAGGCATAATCACTGATTTATGGATTTCCTCCTCTACCTGCTAATTCATTCCTGCTGATAGTCAGGGTTCTCCAGGTCTTAACTTTTTTGTCAGATCCCAATTACTCAATGTAAACAAATGAAGAGGAAATATGGGTATTCAATGTGATTCATTTGAACAGAAGGTAGGAAACATTAGTATCGATGTATTCCAGGACTTGCAAGCAAAGCACAACTAAATTTAGCAGCCAGTGATATTGATTTGATTAAAAATGGTTTAAGACTTGTAAATGTCACTGGAACTTAGCAAAATGAATATTATTAAATCCTTCTGGTGATGGGGAAAACTAACAAAGGGATTTGCAGTGGTTTCTGTAATTAATTGCTCTGTCATGATTTATATTAACTTACAGTACAACTCCATTAGCTCAGACCTGTCATCTCTGCTCAAGGAACCACCAAGTAATCACTAGCACATTAAAGAATAAATTAGTTTTTGGCTTGAAGCCTAGTTGTAGAATGTTTCATTTGTGTCTGCTACAGACATATGTACCTAATAAAGTTGGGACGAATGAGTTAAAGTACATATATATCAATGTCAGCAGGTTATATTTTAGAGACAATATGCTCAGCATTGTTCATTAGGGCTAATGAATCATGGTCTTTCAGCTGCATCACCTTGTGTTTAGCAAATGCCTTCAGGTAAGATGAGATGCGAAAGATTCCTTGAAAATAGGTACGTCTCCAGAGAGTTTACCCTCTTAGCAGTCTGTGGCCTGTGGTTGTAATAATAGCTTCATGTGGTTTTTGTTAACACTTCATTACCCTAAAGTTGGATAAATTATCCTCCTGCTTCTGCCCTACGTGCAAACACAGAGCCAAAGCCTTAGCTACTACTACTTACCATAGATTATGGGGATTTGTAAGGTTCTATCAAATCATCTTTGACTTTGATAGTTGGATGATGCCTTAAGCAGTGCTTGATAGAAGACTGTTTTACATTTCAAAGAAAGCTCCAATTGCCTTGAGGGTTTGTAAGCTAAAACTTGAACCACTTCCTTTTCATTTCAGGCTCCGGAAAGCTAAATTGGCACTCTGCTGGCCAGAATGATAACTGACACGGAGAGCAGAACCTGTGGGGCATGTCCTATGGAGGCTGTGCACGGGAAAGCGTGTGGCCCCCAGAGTCCACCAAAATCTGCAAGGCTCCAAGGGCAAAGTCATTTCAGCTCAGAATCTTTGGGCACTACCCAGACGTTCATAATTTGTCCTGGATCATTTCTGCAATTTGAATCATCAGATGTCAGTGACTCCTTCACAGATGCTATGCCTGCAGTGCAAGGAGCTTGCTACACAGGGGCTTCTCCTGCCTGGCTGAATAGAGTGACAAATGTCCAAAACGCAGAAAGATTGCAGCTTAGCCAGCTGGAAAATGCATACACTATTGAAGATAAAATATGAAGAGTGCGAATCAATTTGGGAAATAGGGGGAGACTTATTTTTGCTTTTATAATGTGCTAAGTGATTAGATTTCATATCCGCAATGAGTGGTGCTGATGGCTTTCCATTTAATTGAAGGGAAGCCCAGATACACCCCCCTAAAAATATTCTATTTGTGTCCTGCGTGTTATTATATACCCCTGACTTCCTTGTAAATAACAAAGTAAAAGAAACGTTTTCTCCTGAAACGAAACAAACGTTTTTGTTTTTGTTTTTAAAGTGGTGACAGGGGAGGCAGGAAAGTAAGAATGAGACTTGAAACACTGGGAGAGGAGAATGGGGATGAGTGGGGTAATATTAATGTGAGTAACGGCTCAAGGGGGATATATGTTTTTTGTAAAATAGGAATTATTTTTAAATATTTCTAAACATTGGTTTCAGCTAACCAATAAATGAAGACGGGAACACTCATGAAGCTGGGCTTTCTGCGAAGTTTTCCAGTTATTCATGTGATGTCCTTCCTAAAATCAGCCCACGTACAGAAAGGATTTAAAATAACGCCCATGAAATAACCTCAGCTAAATAGTCTTATGTTTATTTTTAGGGAATTTTTATCATGATTTACCTTTGATCCTAACACATCAGCAATTAGATGCAAAAATATGTCCCGAACTATACTTTAATGGCAATAACAGCCAACATTCAACATTTATTCTGTATTGAGGGAAGCATTTCAAAGTAAGAATAAAGTGAAAACGGGAGGCAAAGAAGGAAAAAAAATCAATTAGTCAAGTGGATTTGTTTGGCTGATTATTTTTTTTTATAAAACTGCCCCCTTATATTCAGAGCTCTCTTATCTTGAGTTGCTCTTAGAGTCAAACCAGTACGTTCAGAGAGAATTCACAGACTCGTGTGCAGATGGAATTAAGAGGCACTACATGTAACACAAAGAGAATCCTTTCCTTAGGCTGTGCTTTGTGATTTCTGCCCTTTTGTTTATGCTTCCCCAAAGGATTTGGAAATATCAAATATAGGTTCTAAATCTATTAGAACAGTAGATTCCCTATGGACAAAAAAAGAAGCACATGCAGATCAAACATCTGGATTTTTCTCATCTTTCCTCGATAGGTAACACAGAAGCACCTACATTATCCAAACAGGAAAATACGGGTGCTTCGGAAAACACTGACAGTCCCCTCTTTCATATTCTTTTGTTTGAGTCAACTACCTAATAATCTAGATAGAGAAAATTAAAATTTTTTTCTTGTTTCTCACATCTGTTGGCCAGTTTTTGTGTGTTTGACAACTTCAAACAAATTATACAGCTTTCTCCCTTTTTTCCCTCCACTTTGAGCTCTGGCGGAAGTTTCACATGCAGGGCTGAGCCCCAAGTTCTTCAGTGAAGCAAATGTTTCATTTTCAGCAGAGCCCACATATTCCATTCAGAATCGTTTCTTTCACTTCTAGATGTAAAGAGCAGCTGTGTCTCCCGAGTTGCTAAAGAAGATCCTATGTACAAAGTTAACAAAACACAGCTCAGACAATGGATTTGATCTCTACAGCAGGGAAGCTGTACTTTTCAAATTCAGCTCTTTCTGGCTTCAACAAATTACAGGTCCCTGAAAAGATCTGGTGACCCTTTTTAAGTGTGCTTGTTGAACAAGCTCAGAGGTGACCATATGATTTAGTGCAGCATGTTCACATTTTGCCAAGCACTACGGTCCAGGATAGACCATCTATGGAGTACAGGCTCCCTCAGTTGGTGGCATTTAGGGGATCCATGAACTCTGCAGAAACTGTTTATTCAACTGCTTTCAATTGATGGATGGAACTGTTTACCCCTCCACAAATATAGCTGGATGCTGATGCCAATATATGGGTACCTTTTCCCTTCCCCTGACAAGATACTCTCACTTCCACAAAACGGTGTTCTTTAAATATTTGAGCTTCATTTATTTGATGGGACCGGGGAAAGCATACTTTATTTGTTACCTTAAACAGTCCAATATTTATACACATGGGAGATGAATTCAAGCACTTAGAATATAAGTAATAGCTAAGTCATTCCTATGAAAAAGCAACACGTTATGTATTTAGTCTAGTTCAGGTTTTCCACTGACTTCAGATGGTGGGTGCTGTGGGCTCAGAGTTAGTAGTGAGGTCTATACAACTTGCATATCTTGAAAAGGATATTCAACAAAATTATGTCAAAGCTAGAAAAAAGTACTTATTAACTTCTACATGAGTACATGGCAGAAACAGTACTAATTTGCTTTTTTTTTTTTCCAATTAGGTAATATATGTGGGAACACAAGTTGAAGGGTGCTATGTGTCTGATTTAGTACACTGATTTTTACTGCCTCTTAACTTAACTGGGCCCCCGACCAGTTGCGTGGACAACCCAGTCCTTAAATTGTCTTTGTCTTTCTGTCTTCAAACTCAACCAAATTTGCTCTCTTCTGGAGTATTGGACTTTTCCCTACTAGCGGAGGGGATGCATTCCCCCTGTTGAAGAAATAATTCCTACTGCACATGTATTTCCATATCTTACTCCCAAAGGATATGTGTTTTTAATTCTTTTCTTTTATGAGCCCACAAGAGATTGAATTCTGACTTCTCTGCTCTCCCTTTGCAGTCAAATCAGCCTCTGGAAACTTTATGTAAGAAACCTCTGGGCATGAAATAAAGATTAATTAAAATGATAATTCAATGAAAACTAAATTTAAATATTGTGACAAGCAAACATCCCACCTCTTTAGTCACATTCCCGCATGTTCTGTGAGTCCATGTTTGCATGTATGAATGCTGGCGGACATGAGTGCCCTAAAAGTGCCACCTGGTTGGCATCAAAAGTGCCTCAGATGGTATAATGCCAGGGAAAATGTATGCTGTCTTTTAGGGTTAAAAAAAACAAACCTCTATTCACAAGGATTATTTATGCTCTACACCATGGAAAATTAGCGCCCTTTGTCTAGAGTTAATAGTAATTTGATAACATTAAACTTAGAGAAAGTCACCTCAAACAGGATCTGTTTCAAAATACAGATTTGTGGAGGTAGAGCATTTGACTGCAAAGTACAGATTTATGAAGGCAGGTAATAAATTTACATACATAATGACAGAAGAAAATCCAGAAGAGATTCTAAAGTGTCTACCTTTAACTAATTTAGCATACAGAAAGCTTGACATCAATCAAAAAGAAAAAGTAAAAAAGTGGAATGTTCTTATTTAAAAAGTATATTAGAATTCTTTCTCTCCTTTGCCATATTAAAAGCCTACATAGTATAAATATAAAGGTCTGCTATTTGGATTCATTTAGACAAGGTGCTAAAAAGAAAAAGAGTTTAAAATTTGTATAGGTCAATGAGCTTCATCAGCTACAATATCTCAGAAGATGGCCTAGCCCAGCTGACTCAAAATGTGAACTGTTCATCAAATGAGAATGTCAGTAGAAGAATCAGCACTACAATATTTATTCCTACATTTACTGTAAATAGATATATTTTTTAATTCTTTTTATGAGCTCACTACTAAGAGGAGAAAAATACCCTTACCGGACATATACTCTAATAACGACGAGTCCTGTGTTAAATACAAAGGAAAGAAACGTACAGGATTTGGTATAACTTGGCATGGACCTTGGAGTCTAGACACCTAAAGCTGTATTACATGGTTTTGGTCAAGTCACAATCTCCCAAAGCTAAAATAGAGAATATGAACAGCACCTCATGTGTTTGAGATGCACTCGATAAGAAGTAATTGTACATATAAATATAGATTTAAATCTTTCCACTGAAAAAGGGAAAACTTACTGTAGATGCTCTCAAGACAAGGCTTCATGCCTGTCTTCCTTTTACCTCCAGTTACGTAGCTTTCTATATCAACGGGCGCCACTGTGATTCTTGCCTGTTTCATTTTGTCTATTTGTGCTTAGGTGAGTAACTTTGTTATGCACAACTTCAAAGATGTAAAACATCAATTACAGGACGTCACAGCAGGTACATACCCACCCTGATAATGACTTATCACCTTGAGTGAGTCATTTATTATTTGGTATACCTCCTCACATGGGATCACTTTTGAACCCTTGATTTAAAAAATATCTCCCCAATAATTTTCCACAGTGACTAAAGCCACCATAATTATAATCATTAATTTACTCAATAAAAGATTTCTTAGGTAGCTAATGTGTTCTAGAAACTAGAGAGTCAGTAATAAATGATATGGTCCATTCTTGTGTTCAAGAACTATACAATCTAGTGATAGAGATACACATAGAGACTGCTATTCACTCAACAAAGCAGAATAAACATGGGAGAAGAACAAGACAAATGCTGAATTATAACAGAAAGTTCAGGAAAGATTTCACAGAAAAGGCAACATAGGAGCTAGGCTTTCAATCACAAGTAGAACTTTAAAAGACAGAGAAAGGACTTCCACAAGGAGTACAATGACTTCCACAAAAGCGTGGAATATCAGTAACAGCAAGTCACTTGCTATGGCTAGAACATAACTTGAATGAATAGATGTCACAGTAAATGAGGCCAAGCATTAAAGTAATACGGAGTTGGTTGTATTGCTAATGAACTAGGAATTTTCTAAATGGTAGAAGTAATGCAAGATTTTGGAGAGGAGTCATTTAAACAAATCAGTATTTTCAAAAGACAACTCTTGAGCATAGCATAGGATTGGAAAGGCAAGAGTTTGGAAGAATAGAGAATATTAGGTGTAAATAGCTAGAAAAAGAGGCTAGCAATGAAGTTAGAAAATATGGCAGCACTGATAGAATTAAGAAATCTGGGCAAATGGTTTGCTGTGGGCATGGGAAGGCTGAGGACTGGACTGATATGGAAATTCCAGCCTGGATGCAGCTGTTATCCAGGGTAGCCAGACAGAAACAGGTTGAGAAAAGGGAAAATAACAAGGTTGGTTTGGAAGAGTAAGGAAAAGAAGATAGGAGAAAAGGAAAGAAAAAAAAAAGAGGAAAGAGAAAAGGGGAGGAGGACAGAAAGAGATGAAAAATAGCCAAAAGAGAAGTTAGACAGAAAAGGAGGCTTGTTTTTCCAAACCAGAATCCACTTTACTTGCAGTGGTTGTTTCAAAAGGCCTAATTATTTTGATGACATATGGGGAGGAAAGAAAACAGTTGATTTTTTTGTAACTTGTCCATTGTATCATGATTTATCAGTGTCTTTCCTGTAGTCTTATTTACCTGTCACTAACCTACTTAAATTTCACATTACTCATTCAAATCCATAATGTAATGGGTCAACTACAAATGCATTCATTCATTTGTATATTTAAGCAAATGTTTATTAAGTGCCTGCTATATGCCAGGTACGGTGGTAAGTGCTGGGCATACAACAGTGAGTATAACAAAAATCTCTGCCCTCACGGAGTCTATCATTCTATCGAAGGGGAATTTGTGTCCTTTGAAAAACACGTGGAAGGGAAATAAAACTGTCAGCTTAAGACCTCATTTCTCATTTTCACATGAAAGGAAGTTAGACTTGTTAATATTTACAGTAGAAGTTCAAGGATATGAGATTTTATGACTGCAGGAAACTTAAATTTGTTTAAGGAGTGTGTCCTTTGTCAATCCTGGTTCTGTCCTCTGTCCTGTGTGATCTCTGTACCACATCTATGAAACTGAGATAGTTTATATTAAAATAACAGTTCATAACTGGTTAGTCATTAGGATCACCTGAAGGAGTCTGAAGCACAAATAGGCACCAGGCCCCACACCAACATCTCTGAGAATGGGTGTTTTTATTTTTAAAGCTCCCCAAGTGATTCTAAAGGGCATCACCATGACTGAGAACCACCATATACCGTGTGTGTGTGTGTGTGTGTGTGTGTGTGTGTGTGTGTGTGTGGAGAGAGAGACAGAGAGACAGACAGACTCATTTCTTTGAAGGTATATGTCATTTTACATTAGTAAACTGATTGATCCTAGTAGGCAACCCGTATAATACAAATTGAAGTGCAGAACTGGCACCTCCCCAAGAATTTGAGATAATTGCACAACCAATCAGGGTAACTTGGAATAAAAGTACACCACATACTTACCAACAATAATTTCTTTGCTAACACTTTAAGAAATAGGAAATACAGGGGTGTCTCGATGGCTCAGTCAGTTAAGCGTCCGACTTCAGCTCAGGTCAAAATCTCACAGCTGGTGAGTTCGAGCCCCGCGTCGGGCTCTGTGCTGACTGCTCAGAGCTTGGAGCCTGTTTCGGATTCTGTGTCTCCCTCTCTCTCTGCCCTTTCCCACTCAAACCCTGTCTCTTTCTCTCAAAAATAGATAAACATTGAAAAAAATTAAAGTAAAAGGAAATACAGATTTTTAGTCCTTAAACATCTGAAGAAGTTACTTATGTAAATACTTGTTCTGCAGGAAGACACCCTCAAAGAAATATTATTGAAAACCTAGTACTAGTAGAATATTTCTTATGTATTTTATTTATGTATTTTTAAATTTTTATTTATTTTACTTTATTTTAAATCCAGTATCATTAATGTAAAGTGTTTCATTAGTTTCAGGTGTACAATATAGGGATTCAACAATTCCATACATTACTCAGTGCTCATCATGGTAAGTTTAGTCTTAATCCCCATCACCTATTCCACCCATCCCCCCCCCACCCACATAATATTTCTTAAATATCTATATATGTAAAAGACTCTTGCAGTTCCTTAATAATTGATATCTCTTCACTTCAGTTAATGCTGGATGAAAGACCTGTCCCAAAGAACTGCCCTCTTCAGACTTTTATCTGAAATACCATTCAGAAGCCCAAGGTCATACTCTCTTACCTCTAAACACTGTTGCTAAGGAAAGTCATGAGATCTTCCTTAGAGAATGCACTCATGGCCTTAAATGAATGTGGAACTCTATTGCATCCAAAATTAAGTTTTCCTGATCATAACTCCAAGTTGATGATGTTACTTTGCAATTCAATTCATCTAAAGTGTCTGCTTTTATTCTTCTTTCAAATTGCCCTCACCATCATAGGGCCCTAAGAACTCAGTGCCTCAAATGGTTTGATTAAAATTGGTTGTTAAAAGTTAAGATCAGAGATTCCTCTTCACGCATTCACTCCCTGCTTCGGTGGCTTCTTGGCTTTACAGGAGGCTCATTAATAGACCAGCTTGCCCAGTTTGTCATCTGTTTCATTATGCAAAATATATACTTTTCAATTACTTTTCCTGTGTGAAAATCTCTTAACTCTAACCTGATATAATGATTTCTTTGGGTTTCTTCTCAACCTCTGAATACCACAGCTTTCCTAAAATCTCAACTGGGGGTAGAATACTTGGAAACCCTGATGGGAATTAATTTTAATATAATGATCTTTATGTGCCCATTAAAATAGGAGTGAGATGGCTTGCAAAGCTGACCACTGGGCAAACCTAGTATTGACCTCAAAGGAAGGAAAAAAAAAACCTGTTTAAAGTTTTCTGATCATTTTGTTTAATCTATTTAACATGGAATGTAAGGAAGTTATCCCTAAAATAAAGCTTTGGTTCACAACGCTAATTTTATTTCAGTTCTGTGAATAAAGTAGAAAAAGTCAGAACAGGATCCTCTCATCTTCAATGGCCATATCTAAAGTTAAATCCTTTACATAAGTAGTCATTGGAGCCACGCGTGCACGCGCGCGCGCACACACACACACACACACACACACACACACACACACACCCAGGATCTATAACAGATATTTGCTGAACAATTTTTCTCTCACATGTTTCTTTTATTTAGTACGTACATTTCTTCTTCTATAGAAGAATCCAGTTGTCTCAAGAATTGCCCAAACACAGGTCACTCTGTCTGTCTTCTAGGTAGACCCAGACCATTTATATCTCCACAGCTTTACTTACCAGGCCCCCATAATATACAGATGCATTAATCCGGCCCAAAATATTTTACTTCTCAAAGCCTCACAGCACTATATTTTTTTAAAGTAATCATATTCACTAAAATTATGTAGTTATTAGGAAGAGGTATGAAAAGCAAGTCTAAAGGCTTTCCTTTATTTCCATGATTCTTCCTTCTAGAAACAAGCAGGCAGCCTAAATGTGCCCTTGTGAGATTTGAGGAAAACTGCAGCTTCCTCAAGATGCTTCACTGTCATTTACCTTAAAATAGCTGTTAATCAATACACAAATATGCGATATTGAAAATGTGGATGGTGTCCTCTAGAGGTGTGAAATGCACAATTTGCTCAACTGTACATAGCATCCCTGGGAGAAACTCAAAGAAAATTTTTAAAAACTCTTCTGATTTTGTTTCTCTGAAGGTTCATCCTAATTCGTTAGGTACTAGAAAGGAATGATTTCTGTAATATGGCACTCTATGAGTGACAAATTGAGATTATAGACACCCACGCACGTGGTGCACATGCGTGTGTATTTCCTCAGCGGGAAGAAATCCTACTTCTGAATGCCTTGATTTGGTACTTATGGCACAAAAGGACCAGGTTATGTTTGAGGTAGTTCTTTTAAAGCCAGGAGTAACCAAGAAAAACCCATCCTTATATCCCACATTGTCTGAAACCAGATTGAGAGCAGAGCTGGACAAACCAAGGAGGGCTTGAAGGGCAGAATAGAGATAGGCAGGATAAAAGAAATTAAGCGTGGAAAATTCCAGTGGTAAGCATCTGAAAAACTCAAAGTGGGCAAGTGTGGCAAAGGGATTGCATGGGAAATCCAGACAGGCTATGGATATCCCAGCAGGTGCAGAAAGGATCATCTCAGTCTTCTGGGAATTAGGCAGAAGGTAGAAAGACACCAGGTAAAAATCCTTGATGCTATTCATATATAATTCAAATCCTGTATATACCTCTTACTTGCTGGGTGACTTAGAGAAAATTACTTAATTTCTCTGGTCTCAGTTCTTCCATAAAAACTAGAAATTTTTAAAAATTTACCTTTCAGTCTACTGTAACTAAGCAAAGAGCAAATTCCCTATAACTTTCTGCTTTGCTATAATAATGAAGTATAGCAGGTAATTAAACAGACCTAATATGTGTTTGCATGTTTGATATTCATAATTTAGATAGAAGGCAACATTATTTAAAATAAATGCTTGTCATTAAATCAGCTTCATAATAATCCTAATAACTATTCTGTCTTCCTATAAAAAAATTCATTTGACAGTAGCTCTTTTTTGAGCACATGGATTAAATAGAGTATTTGTCAAAACATAAGTGTATTCATAATAGAAATATTTCTCAGTAATTTATTAATTATATTTAAAATTGAATCACATCCATTTAGTGCTTTTCCTGTCACAGCTGACCAATGTGTACTGACAAATTTACTGACATAAAGTCACTGTGATCTTACATAAAGAAACAAGGATGTCAAAAATATCCTATAGTTGCAAATGATAAAATAGGCAATGTCTGGAAATGAGAATGCTATTACCAAAAGTGCCTCATCAGTTACCAGAGGAGGCTGGCAGTGTGTGGGATGCAATGACTTCACTGTGATTGACTATGACACATAAATGCTGCAAAAACCGGCACCCACCCAGAGACTGACCCTTCATTTTCCTAGCAAATTATTGATGGCTCTTCTGTTTAACCAGAAGGAAACTGCCTGACTTCAGTTTGGCCAAATAATCCAAAAGATACTAGCTAGGACAAATATGGAAGAGTAGAAAAAAATGTTTTATCAAACGCATTGCACATTTTCTCTGGAAAACTGTCACAAAGAGACTGCAGCCTGGATTTCCAGACCTGTCTGCAACCAGCAGCATTTACTCATATGACACACAAACACCCTATTATTCTGAGGTAAACAATAATGTTCCTCAGTGTACAGATGTTGAGAGGATTGTAGTGTAATTAATAATTAATCAACAAATATTTATCAAAATCTGGCATATTAGAGGTATTCTGCTAAGTGTTATATGGGATTTAAAGAAAAGTATGAAGTATCTTATCTCAAATATTTAAAATTTACATGGGGCAAACAAACGTTTAAAAGTATACCCAAGGACAGATAACCAACAGTTTGGACTTAGTTATGCCACATTAACAAATGATCCCAAAATCTTAGTGACTTACAAAAACAATGGTTTATTTCTTTGCCCTTATTAACTGTCCAATAACATTAGCCATGACCCTGCTGCACGTTTCTTCAATCTAAGACACAGCCTGATGGAGCATCCTCTCTTTGGAATGTTGCTGATCTTGTGCCAGAGGGAAAAGAAAATGGAGGAACCAGACACATGTCACTTCTAGAGTGACCAGTTTGGGCTTTGTCCAGTACTGGCTGTATTTTAGCACTGTGATTCCCACATCCTAGGAATCCTTCAGTCTCAGGTAAACCAGGATGGTTTGCCTGAACTGTTGTGGTTTTAAAACCAAGAGAGGCACATCCTAGGAATTCCTCCAATCCCAATAAACTGGAACAACTGGTCACCTGGACTCATTTCCACTCATGTTTCATTGGTCAAAGCAACTCCTCTGCCCATTTTCAGTTCAACAGGGTGTAGCCATATAGTCATCTTAGAGAGAGGGACACTGTGAGTCACAGAGCCAACCCTGATGCTGACGTCAATGGGATGGAAAACATAAGCCTTTGCCAGAAATGGACAGCAGAGAGAGAGAGAGAGAGAGAGAGAGAGAGAGGAAGAAAGAAAGAAAAAGAGAGAAAGAAAGAAAAAGAAAAAAGAAGGTGGAGGGAAGGAGGAAGGAAGGAAGAAAGAAAGAAAGAAAGAAAGAAAGAAAGAAAGAAAGAAAGAAACAAAAAATTATACAATTTACCATAACAACCACAGCAAAAGGCATGTTTAAAACTCAACACAATTTTGGGGCACCTGGGTGGCTCAGTCAGTTAATCATCCAGCTTCGGCTCGGGTCATGATCTTGCAGTCTATGAGTTCAAGCCCCATGTTGGGCTCTGTGCTGACAGCTCAGAGCCTGGAGCCTGCTTCCAATTCTGCATCTCCCTCTCTCTATGCCCCTCCCCCACACGTGCTCTCTCTCTCTCTCTCTCTCTCTCTCTCTCTCTCTCTCTCAAAAATAAATAAACATTAAAAAGGATTTTAAAAAAACAACACAATTTTTTGGTTGAAAACCATTTGCTAAAATCGTATCATATGTCAGACTCTACATAGGTCTGGGAATCTCAGAGACAAAAGAATACTGGTTCTGTGGAAGTCACAGACATATGAACCATAATTGAAGTGTCACGTGACCACTAAAATAAAGTAAACATGCATCCTTATTTACCCAGGATATCCCAGTTAAATCTGTTGTCTTGATGTAATTATTGAGAGAGCATCCTTTCAATCTCAAATGCATCCCAATTTGGATGAAAAAAATATATATCTTCTAGGGAAAATAGAGAAAAAGTAAATTCCTAGTGAAATCTGAAAAGACTCCTCAAGGCAGGTGATAGTTAAGCTAGGTTTCAATTGATAAGTAGGTGTGTGGACAAAATAGTTGGAGAAGGTAGCAGCCAATTATACCAGAGAAAATGTGAACTCACTCACACACACACACACACACACACACACACACTAAGCCTGGACCAACATAGTTAGGAAAACTGCAGGCAGTCAAGTATTGCAAGAACTCCAAATGATCCTCTATCTCCCTGTAGATAAAGCCTATAATATTTACAACCTCAAAGATCTTCATGATCTAGCCCCTGCTGCCTCTTTAACTTCACCTTCTACCACTCTCCCTAGCTGACTCTTTACCAGCTACACTGAGCTCCTAAATACTCTTCAAATGTACTTCTTCCTCAATTCATTTGCATAGTCTCCTCTCTGCTTAGAGAACTTTTACCCCCATTATATCTGCATGGCTTGTTTCCTCACTGCATTCAGCTCTCTCCTCCAATTTCTCCTTATTAGGGAAGCCTTCTTATATAAAATAGCATATCAATAATTCTCTATTCCTGCTTCATTTTCATGCAGAGCACTTACCATCATCCAACGTAGTAGAGATTAATATTTTGTTTATTGATTGCCCCTTATACTCCCATGCAAGCTCTTTGAGGACAAGGGCTTTAATTTCTTCATTGCTATATCCTATATCTCTGGAACATAAGTACCCAGTGAATATTCCATGCATGAATAAAGTACAGGAGTCGTGGGGACACTGGAAGATGGTAGGAAGAGATGAAAGTAGAAAATTAAACATATTCTATAGGCTTGATGTGTGTTGAGGAGGGGGGGTGCAGAATAATAATTGGCATCCATCATTACAGACCACCCAACCAGGACATCAGAACCATTATAATTTATTCTTAATTTTCCTAGAAAGCTGAGTCTTAAGATAGGAATGGGTACAAATACTATATTTGTCCTAAATTTTTATTGTTCTATATTTATAAATACAATAGGTAACAAAAATGATGAGATCTAATGAAACTTCAACGGCTGCCAGAAAGCATCCTGCATTCCTCCTCTGTTGACCTTTTATAGAAGGCCCTAAAGAAAAGTGCTTTTCAGATGAGCTAGAGTAAATGAAGGGTATGTCAGTTATCTATTGTTGTACAATACCTCAAATCTATGCAGTTTAAATTTTTTTTAACGTTTATTTATTTTTGAGACAGAGAGAGACACAGCATGAACGGGGGAGGGTCAGAGAGAGAGGGAGACACAGAATCTGAAACAGGCTCCAGGCTCTGAGCAGTCAGCACAGAGCCCGACGCGGGGCTCGAACTCACATACTGCAAGATCGTGACCTGAGCCGAAGTCGGACGCTTAACTGACTGAGCCACCCAGGCGCCCCAATCTATGCAGTTTAAAACAACCATTCATTATTTCTCATAAGTCTGTGGGTTACCTACTGATAAGCATCCAAGCTAGGCCTGAATGATCTTTTCTGGGTTTGCTTACGAGTCTGACTTGACAGGTTAGCTAAGCACCTACTAGTCTAGGCTAGCCTAGGCCAGGATGACTCAGTTCTGTCTCATGTGGTCTCATCACTCAGCAGGTTACCCCATACTATTCCCATGGAAAAGGGGAACCCAACAAAAAGAGGATGTGTGCAAAGTCACTTGAGACTTAAGCTTGCACTGACACACAGACATATGTCCTACATTCTACTGCCAAAGCAAGTCACAAGGCCAGTCTAGATTTAAAGGGCAGGGAAAGAGGCTCTACCTTTTGAGAGAAGGAACTGCAAAGTCACATCCCAAAAAGTATAGAGACAGGGTAAGGTGAAGAATTGGAGCCATTTTCAAAATCTATCACAGTCTGCCCTCTGGCCACAATATTATTCATATTCTTCCCATGTGTTAAATACACTCACTTCCTCGCATCAATGAAACACCTGCTCACTGAATTATCTATTAAGTTACACTAAGATCACTTTTTAAGCTTACATTTCAAGAAGCATAATAACATCTGGCACAACAAATAAGTTGGTTTAGGAAGAACCCTGCATGCATATGGAGTTGACTATTCATAGCCCCTGAGATTGAGCTGTCAGTAAATAATATTTGCCAAGGAGAAAATAGGGGGAGAGAAATCAACACAAACTATGGCCTGCAGAACCATAGTCTTGTTTTTTAAAATGTGTGTTTTGGATGATGGATAATTTATGTCTACTATATTTATAATATTTTATATTCCCAGTCCATAGTAGAATAAGCAGGCTCCCAGATAACTTATTGGGGGTAGACAAAGAGCTAAACTATGAATTATCTTGCAGATCTGTCCTTTCATGTCACTTAAAAACTTGGCATATAATAAATTATTTTCCAATAGTAGCTTAACACAAATTGAAAGACTGGGCTTCAATCGGAGAAGGCTAAGTATGGCTAGTTTAAGCAAGCTTAATTTTCTGCCCAAGCATTTGGCCCCCTAGAGGCATGTAATGAAAAGCAATTGAACTTGTTTCTGTAAGACTATTTACTCCCTTCAGTTGTTGGGCTTATGGACCCATTGTTCAATAGTTTTCTTTTGGATTTCAACCCATGCCTGATTGGTTGCTAAGCAAAAATATAAACAATGCCAAAAAGTGTAGTAGGTATTTGGACAGATTAGGTGATAAAGTACCATAATTATGTAATTAACAATTAAAAGACCAAATTGAAAAATTTCAAAGGCCAGGACCCAAATTTTTGCTTATAGTTATCATCTTAGTATATGCTTGGAACAATGTACACCAACAAGTGTGGGCAGCCGATTTAAATCTTTCAAACAGTGCCCCCACTGTATTTTCCCTACCTAGAATGCACTATAATGTAGTGAACTCAATTTAAGATATACCATAGAAAAGAGCTGCCACTATTATTCCAGGTTCATAAACAAATTCATGGCTGGTAAAATTGAACTCTTAGATGCACTATTGAGAAGACTGGGAAGAGCTCCTAAGTAAAGGGTAATTTGTTGGACAAGAATTTAAGTATTTATTCTAGCAACTCTCTTTATGGGAAGTCGGAGCAACAATACTACTGTTATCACACAATACAGAAGTTGTGGAATATTGGTATAGTAACCCACCCTAACGTATCATGCCTCCTTTACTGAGACCCTTGTATCCCACGCTGATTCTGAGCTTGGCCATGTGACTTGCTTTGGTCAGTAAAACACTACTCAAATGACATAACTTGAAAAGTGCTTATGCATTAGGCCTTATTCTCTTGGAATGCAGCTGCTTTGTGAAAGTGCCTGAATTAGCCTACTAAAGACACATGGTTTAGCCATCAGGCAGCAATAAAGGCTAGGCAGAGTAGTGATGCCATGTTAGACCACTGAACCCAGTCGAGCTGCCAGATGATTGTAGTCACCTGAATGACCCCAGGGGCCATTGCAAACGAACTACCTAACTGAACTCAGTCAAAGTTATTTACTCATAGAATTGTGAGTGCATAAAATGATTATTGTTTAAGTTACTACATTTTGGTGTGGTTTGTGATGTAGGAAGAGGTAACTGATACAAAGCAAACTGTCATAGCCTCCTGTCTTCTCTTAAGGTTTAATCATATCTGGTCTCATATTTCCAATTCTCCCAGTTTCTTGAGCTTCCCAGACTACACGATGCATCCTTTCTTGTACCTGTTCTTAGTCTCTGAGATGCTATCAATTCAATTCAATTCAATTCAAAAAATATTTGTTGAGCACTTATTCTTTGTTTGGTTTTCAATCAAGTTACTAAAGATGCTATCAGTTGCCAGTTCACAAAATGGACTTTGATTCTGGTCTAGGCTCTTTATGTGAATATATGTTAGAGAACACAAGCATGACAGGGTTACATTATATGAAAAAAAATAGTAAAATAGTTGATTTTTAAGAGGTAGTTATAGCCTATAATGGGAGCTTAGTGGTATACCCATGTGAAAGTGAATGTTGGAGAATAGAAAGTGTAGTGGGTCGATGAATGCATAACTAAGAGTGGGGGTGCTGAGGGAAGGATAGGTGGAAGGAATATCAAGAATCCGCAAAATATTCAGGGGACTCAGTCAACAAATTTCATGCCTTTGCTTTATGTCTCCAGTCGTCTCTTTTTTGATGTCTTTTATAACTCCCTATTTTATTATTTACTTACCATTTTATTACTTTTATTTTCTTACACTTCTCTTATATCTCTTTCCTATTCTAGGCCTTTTCTAAATATCATAATGCTTCCTCATAGATCGAGTACGAGGTAAAATACGTTAATTATTCTTGAAATCCTCACAGGGAAAAGCACAGTGGTCCACTGGCATCTCCCCTACTATAGTGTTTATATCATTTTTAACCATAAAATCTGGTTGAAGCGCAACAAAAATAAAGTGGTTAGTGAGGATGAGCCACATGGCTAGCCAGCAGGCGTCTGGCCAGCCATGTCAACAAATGTGGTCCACATGGCACAGAGTTGTGTCGTAGAAATAGGCTGTGCAGTGAGAAGAGGAGAAATAGCCCATCTTGTCTCCCAGTGTAGACGTTGACCGAAACATGCTCTACTCTGTTTAGGCAGCACCACTACCTTACACAATTCTAGGCAGACTCATTGGGAATCCTGCAGTGTGGCAGCTCTGTTCTGTCATGCAAACGGAAATTTAAACTTTTCTCTTGTATATTATGCCTTCTTCTTTGCTTAATTGTCCAAGTCTACTTACTAACCATGCAGAAAGATGCTACTTTTAGGTCGAACAGAACACACACTGGGTCCTGGACCACCGCACAATAACTTCGAATAAAATGGCACACTGTCATTTTGCAGATAGGACAATAATGTCATTTCATACCACCAAATTTTGTTGTACTTCCATATGTCTAAGCAAGGTTAGCCACAATAGCTGAAATCCAGTGCCAGACATGATTAGATTGCCTCAACACAGCAAATGAGGGACATTTAGTTTAGAAATTCTCAAAGTGAAAAGTAAAGTTACAATTCAAAATATAGTATCTTATTTACCATGTTAAACCTTTTGTAGAAAGACTTAAGCCTTTTGTAGAAAAGTATGAAAATATTCCCAGATAGCCCCTTTTTTTATGTAAGAAAAAATAAGAAGTGATTTTACGCAAGAAAATTTACTGAATCAAACTATAAATCAAAATCTATAATGAACTACCCTACTATGCTGATTCCAAAACAGCAAGACTAAACATATGTATTTATCTAAAACCAAAATTACTTTAAAACTTACTTTAAAAATATTTTACCTTCTCTAATTTCATTTTCGATTTGCAGTCCTTCCCTTCATCTTTTTCTCTAGCTCCATTATTATAGTTAAGCATTAGGTTTTTTTTGTTTTTTTTTTAATTTTTTTTTCAACGTTTATTTATTTGGGGGACAGAGAGAGACAGAGCATGAACGGGGGAGGGGCAGAGAGAGGGAGACACAGAATCGGAAACAGGCTCCAGGCTCTGAGCCATCAGCCCAGAGCCCGACGCGGGGCTTGAACTCCCGGACCGCGAGATCGTGACCTGGCTGAAGTCGGATGCTTAACCGACTGCGCCACCCAGGCGCCCCAAGCATTAGTTTTTTAATAATACTTTATATATAGTTTGTCGTTTGTACTTATCCAATTTCTGAAATATTTTCTCACTGGATCCACACCAAATTATAATACAGTCTGGATATTTTTCAAAGGCAGAAATTCAGCTTTGGTCCATTTCAGTGATTTAGTCATGACCACAAAGAGGAAGCAGTGGCCAGGGGCCCAAGTCCAGGCAAGATCCCTGCTCCTTTTCCTACACCAACCTCTTCTCCTGCTCTCTGGTGCTTTCCCCCAACATGGCGACAGGACTGTCTCCTGTAACAGACCCAGGCAATGTTTGCCCAGGGGTGCTGTAGGGTATATTTTCCTTGCTCATATCTGTTTCCATGTGTTTGTTGGTTTGCTTGTTTGTTTGTTTTTACATATCTATTTGTATTAACTACAATCTGTTTCTACACCATTCTATAAATTATATTGGAATGTTCAGTCATAGGTAACTTTTTAAGAGAAAGACCTTTGTGACTTCTGTCAAACCTAAAAAATAAACCATAATAGAATGATGTCTTTTCATTGTAGTATTTTATAATTCACTGGAACATGAATAGACCAGCAATTCTAGTAGCTAAAATATGTGAAATATGTGAAACTTGAACTTGACTCTGTCATTTAAGCCTTATGCAACAAATAAAAATATGTGAATTTTTTCATGGTACTTTATCACTTACAAAGTACCAATTTAAAAAGAAGTCTGTTTAATAAAAATTTTAAAAAAAAAGGAGGTGCCTGGGTGGCTCAGTGGGTTGGGCATCTGAATTCGGCTCAGGTCATGATCTGACAGTTTGTGGGTTTGAGCCCCGCATGGGGCTCTGTGCTGCCGTCTTGGAACCTGGAGCCTGCTTCAGATTCTGTGTCTCTGCCCCTCCCCCACTCACACTCTGTCTTTCTCTCTCAAAAAATAAACATTAAGAAAAATTTTTAAAATAAGTCTGTCTTTTTTTATTTAAAATAAAAGCAAATATTTAACCCTAGATTATTATTTTGCTGCTTATCCTGAAAAAAACTCTTAATACAGAAATATTTGAACTGTCTTCAGCATAGGTGGCCTCTAAAGGGAGAGAGGAGAGACAAGAGGAATGAAAACAGAAAGAGAGATCATAAAAGAGAGAAAGAAAAAGTACTTTTAAAAAATAGGGGAAGAAGAAAAGAGGTTTAATGTAAATGTGATACAGTCATGATGATTTAACTCATACATAAGTATACAGGACAAAAAAATGGTCACATAAATGTGCTGGGTAAACCATAAGGATCCAGAAAGGAGCCATTTATTGCTCTGTAACCTCAGCAGCAAGCTAAAATTATTTCCTAAGTAACAGACTTCCAGTCTTGCTGAATTATTGGGTAACAGAGGGGCAATAACTTCCACTGAATCTCTCCCTTGGCTATCTGTAAAATGAGAAGCATGAGCTAGATCCCGGTAATCTTAGGTGCCATTTTCCAAAAACGCAATCCTTAGAAACTTTGCTGTGAAAAATAGAGTCACCAAACAGTTCAGGTTTGGAGAATTTTACCTGATTACCTAAGGGATTAAAATCTAAACAATGAGGAAATAGTATCATGTTAATTTAAAACTTTTGATAACACGTTATCTCCCTTTTTACTTCCTGTCATAAAGAAGTAAGTTAAATTTAACCATATATTTCTCAGAACTCCTATTGCTAGAAAATGTTAACTCAGATGTCATAAAAAGTTTCTCTCATAAAGTACTGAGTTTTCAAAGAATACTTAAATCTCCTAACAATGTCATATGTCAATTTTAAATCTGTTCCTATCAGTAATAGGAACAATAAATGGGAGATGATAAATTTATATCAGTTTTTATGTTAATCCAGTCATATATCTATTTAATAGGTATTTAATCTGTTTTAGATACATGGGTTTTGCCAATGGAGTCCTTTCTTTTTTAGTATTTATGAAATTTCAAATTCAGTACAACCCACCATTATGGCTTTTCTTGTTGGTAGCAATTTTGTCAGACATTATAATTCTTATGTGAGAATTCTTATGAAAATCAGCTATTTATATATAGATTTAGATAAGTTCACATGTATCTTTAATTATTGATATATAGGCCTAGAATTGAATCATATTTGTCTATAAATATTTCAACTTGTTTCATAGCTCCATATTGGTATATTGTGCTTTAAATACAATGCTTCAAAAAGCTGGAGAAAAGAGAAAAAAATTAAGTTTAGATCACATGCCTTGTGAATTAAAGTCAAAGAAATTAGAGTTATTTAACCTTGTAAAAATCTTATTATTTAGGTAACTAGATGTCAATATGTCCTTTCAAAGAACTGGATAAGTGTTAAAACTTTTATCCCCTAGGCATAGTTCTAATTTAAGGAGGTAAAGCAGACACATATCATGGTCAAACATATTCCCTGAGAAAACACATAACATAACATAGAAGGTTTTGGGATTTTTTAACTGAGACAATGGAGAAAAACTAGAACCGAGAGAATCTCTCTTCAGAGCTATAGAGAAGGTAGATGTTAATCTGTGCATTGGAACACTAGACAGACTTGATATTCAGAACTGAAAGATTCTATGTAGAAAAAGGGTTATAAATGAGGCTAAAAACAGACAATTAAATGATGGTTTAATCATCAGCTCCATAAGGTGGAGTGTCTGGGTGGTTCAGTCAGTTGAGCATCTGACTTCAGCTCAGATCATAGTCTCACAGTTCATAAGAAGCCCCATATTGGGCTCATTGCTATCAGTGTGGAGCCTGCTTTGGATTCTCTGTCCCTATCTCTCTTCCCCTTGCCCCTCTTGTGCTCTTTCTCCCTCTCTCTCTCTCTCTCTCTCTCTCTCTCTCTCTCTCTCTCAAAAATAGACATTTAAAAAACATTTTTTTAATGTTTATTTATTTTTGAGAGAGAGAGACATACACACAGAGGGAGCAGGGAAGTGGCAGAGAGACAGGGAGACACAGAATCCAAAGCAGGTTCTAGGCTCCGAGCTGTCAGCACAGAGCCCGACATGGGGCTCAAACCCACGAACCAGGAGATCATGACCTGAGCTGAAGCCCAGTGCTTAACTGACTGAGCTACCCAGGGACCCCTAAAACATGTTTAATAAAATAAAATAAAAAATAAAAATTCAATAAGGAAACTAAATAATAAAGTCAAAGAATTATTATAGAAGGTAGAGCAGAAAAACAAAGGGGAAAACAGTGAAAAAATTACATATAATACATATGTAATTCCAGACTAAATATAGTCACAAGCTTGCATTTTAAACTTATATACTAAGTGTCCAGCCCATTAAATGACTAAAGGCCTACACCCAGACACATGCTTGAAAAACTGAATACCACAATGAAAGAAAGAAAATCCTAAAAGCTTTCAGAGGCAATAATAACTGAAACAGAAGAAAAATCAGATAATCATTAGACTTCTCATCAGCAATAGTAGAAGCCAGAAGACAATAGAGTAATGCTTTTAAAATCCCAAAGGAAAATTATTCCCAACCTAGAATTCCATACCCAGCTAAACTATCAATTGAGGACAGTGGGTGGAGGGTAAATACATTTTCATATATTCACAGGCTGAGAAAATACAACCCC